>NC_136424.1:113780000-114437500 GCF_052625555.1 Lactuca saligna
GATTAAATTGTGGAGTTAGTTGAGGTTAATGAAGGTGGTAGGATCGAAATGGTGTGGTCAAATGGATCTAAATCATTAAAGATAAATGGAACAAACAATATTGAACTCATTTATGTTGACGTGGGTGAGATAAAGTAATGATAAGGGATAGATGATGAATGATAGACAAAGCGATATGTTCGATTGAGGTGGGGTAGCTGGTTGTGGTAGTAGGGGTGGAGGTGGGGTGTATGGGGTATGTGTGGTACTTAGCGTTTAAATGTGGGTGTTGGGTGTAGGTGTTTGTTGGCGTGCTTAGGTGGGTATGAGAAGATTGTGTATGGGTAGTTGGGTGTGGTTACATATACATGTACAGGTGGGTTTGGGTAGGATGGGTGGATAGGGGTTTAAGAAATGGTAGGATGTACGTAGGGGTTTATATGTAGGTATTGGTGGCTTATAGCTTAGGGATTTTGACGTATGGATTAGGGATTAGGTCTTATGCTTAAGGTTTAGGACTTATGTATTATGGATTAAGGCATATAACTTATGGCTTAGGACTTATTGCTTATGCAACTAGACATAAGTTATAAGAGTTAAGCCTAAATTCATAATCTCGAATCCCTAATCCACAAGTGACTAGACATAATTTATAAGAGTTAAGCCTAAAGTCGTAAGCCTTTAGCCTTAATCCATAAGCCATAGGTTATGTGGCTGAAGCCATAAGACTTAAACCCTAAGCCTTAAGTTATAAGCCTTAAGTTTAAGGCTCATGGTTAATGCCTCATTGCTTATGTCTTAAGGCTTATAGGTTAGGGCTCATAACATAAGGCATATGGATTAGGGCTTGGGGTTTATGGCTTAAGGTTTATGTCTTAGACTTAGGTTTTATGGCTTATGGGTTATAGTATAGATACTAGGGCTTAAGGATTAAGGCATTGAACTTATCATTTAAAGCTTGGGGCTTACGACTTATAGTTTGGGGCTTCAGGCTTAGAGCTTATTGTTAACGACTTAAAGCTTCAGTCTTACATCATCACCACTATCACCATTACCCATCAGCACCACCTTCACCCGCTACTAGCACCACCCCACCCACCACCATCACCATCACCCGCCACCACCACCACCATCATCACACACCACCACCCATTACCACAACCACCCATCACCACCAACACTCACCACAATCACCATCCACTTATCTCCATCACCCACTCGCACCACCCGCCATAACCACCCACACCCCACCCCCACCAACTACCACACCTACCACCATCACCACCACCCACCATCCTACCTACATCTATCACCATCACCCACCCATCACCACCAACTACCTCCACCACCTAACCACACATCACCATCACCATCACCCATCAAATATCACCATTATCACTACCCACTCATCTCCACCGCCTACTTGCACCACCAGCCACAACCACCCCCACCTCCACCAACCACCCACCACCACCACCCACCCACCTACCACCCTACCCATCCATTCATGGTCAACTGTCACAACCACCCCCACCCATATCAACCACCACTCGTATTTCCAATTGTAAGTTTATATATTTTTAGTTTATTTAATTATTTTTACATTTTAAATGTTCTAGTAGTTTCAGATATATGTAAAATTTCACCACCAACCCATCGAATTTGTTGAGCTCGAGTTTTTGAAGTTATGAGTTAGAAAAAAAAATTAATTAGCTGAAGCAGGCTGGTTGAATTAGGTTTCCTATTGAACCGTACGATTTATGTTGGTTCGGAAACAAATGGATTTTAAGCTTGAAAAAACCCAATGGTGTGGCGCCATTGGTTGAACAGTCGGTCCGATCCGATTATCAAACCAATAATCAAAACCCTATCAATAAAAACCTAGATTATTTTTTTTACTTTTTTTTAATCTAGATATGTAAACAAATAAGAGATGTACACAAAAATAATTTGAGTCTTGAAGTTTTCATTACATTAGATGCCAAGTCTATCCCTGGTTTTCTCTAGAAAATATTTTTTGTGTCCTCTACTACTCTAAAAACCTAACCGTCGTTTCCCCTCACCATCGTTGTTTCCCTAGTTTTCTCTAGAATTTTTTTGTCCTTTATTACGCCACCAGGTTCCCTCACTATCGCTGTCATCACCACCATAACCATATAATTTATATCAGTTTATTTCCTTTCATGAAAAGGGTAGCTTGGACGCGACAGAACTCAAAAATTAGGACTCGACTACTGATTGTCTATGCGCCTAGATAAACGAAACATCGTCGACGCTTAGAAACATGCCCATATTTCGATAAGTAAGAAACGATTTATCTCTACGTGTTTATCAATCGATTTTTGATTTCTTAATACTCTAATTTCATTAATTTTATGTTTTGAATCCTCTAATTCCCGACTTATGGTTTGATGGTTAAGATCTTTTTTTTCCTCTTTGAGTGATGTAATATGATTCGTGGTTGTCTATTGGACAAGGGACGCCAAATTCGTGAATGATACGATCCGATTCTGAAAGTCGTATGTGTTATCTGAGACGTGTTATCTGATTTTTGATTCATCACCTCTCATGGTGGTACTCTGACTTGACTGGAGTTGGAAGATTTGTGTGAGTAGAAGTTCGACTGTCATCCCTGAGGTACTTTTCTTTTTGAAACCGTAAACATGACGTATTTTCTTGGTTAGTTTTTTTATGTATTTCTGAAGTTTGCTATATAATATTACTAGTGTATGGTGTTCTTGTAGAAATATCTATATGGATTTTAGTTCAACATTTAGGTTATTACTTCTATTTGAGATAAATATTTCTTTTTTAACATTAAGCTATGTTTCGTTTGAGATTGGGACGATTTGATTTTCGTTTGTCTTTGACAAAGTGGATATCACATTTGACTTGGATCATTCAATTTCAACTAAAGCTCAATTTTGAGCTTTACAATTGCATCAGAATCTTCAAGAGTTATTATGCTTCAATGTTTATTTGAGCTTTTCAATTGCATCAGAAATTCAAAATATTTTTTAGAAGTTTATCTTATGAATATAAAATATGTTCACAATTTAATAATCTCATATTTCTATTACATTTTATGTTTTAGAAGGTTATCTTATGTAATGTATTTATCATATTTTAATTTATTTATGATATTTTTGTTTTTTTATCAACAAATGGGTTGTATTTGGTGCAGGGGTTGGAAGAACACACGAAGGTTGCAAAGGTAATTTTCATCATATGTATGTGATGCTATTTGCATTTATATATATTTATTTTGACTTGGAACTCATTTTGCATATACAAATTTATTTTCCAAATGGAAGATGACACTTAACTTCTCCACGAAATTAGGTATTTAGGATCGCTTGGTACATACAATTGTGGAAGGAAACAAGCTCTTTTGAGACTATTCATCCTCTAACCCCCTTAACAGTATGGAATTTTGTTATATTCATTAACATACATTTCTTTATTAAATATCCAGATATCTCTATCAGAAGCTAATTGTCTTCTAAACAGAAATTTTTTTATTGTTATAACTGTTGGAATAGTGTCTAAGGCTGCAACTATATTAGGCAAGTATTTGACCCGATTGTGCATGGTCCTTTTGGGTTGCCTTCACCATAGCAACTTGACGGGATGGTTTATTACGAGAGAATAGATATTATTAATATATTATGAGAATAATATAAGGAATAATAATATTATTATTTGATTAATATAAGTCATAGATTAATTAGTATTAATTTGGTGACTTAAAGAGATTAATTAAATAAGAGGGTATAAACCATCAATTGTTTGATAGTTACACTTTGGGCTGTAAATCCTTATAGGATAGAGGGTGGACGATTTCTAGGGCTAAGGATAGCCATAAAATCGTCTAAGGCTTATCTTTGGTAAAGATTAGGATTGCTTAGAGTCTAAGTTATCCAATCAGGATTTAAGGGTGAAACCCTAGGAGCCTTACAAGTATAAATAGACCCCTTGGGATAGGGAAATCGGCACCTCCTCTACAGCAAGGAAACCCCGGCCGATTTCCTCCTCTCTCCTCTCTCTCAAATCATTCTCTTTGCTAGTTGGTGTTTGTAAGCCATTAGAGGAGTGATAATTGTGACTCTAAAGCTCCAAGAACAAGAAGATCAAACAAGTGTTTCAAGGTAAGCTTATAACTTTGGTTTTGTGTTGTTCTTATACCTAATTAGCCATTAGAAGTCTTGGATTCAATGCATGTTTAATTAGAGAAACCTAGATCCAAGCATTAGGGTTTGTATGTGTACATATGAATGTTCATATGATCAAAACCCATCAGTGGTATCAGAGCCTAGATTGGTTTCTATTAAATTGTTGCTTGATTGTTTGAATCTTACCTGCAAAATTTGAATTTTGTGTTTCTGAGTCATGGACTCGGCGAGTCCCATAGTGGACTCGGCGAGTTGGCCTGACTCAGCGAGTCCAAATTGGGTACTCGATGAGTCCGAGCGTCAGGAAGAGCCAATATCGGGATTTTTTCATATTTATCTTATGGAAACTTACCTTTATCATATTAGATCAACCCAAATCCGATTTTATGATATATATGACTATGTTTTTGATCTAATTGAAGATATTTATCAATTAATAAAATATTTAATTTCCTTATATGATAATTATTAATTATTTTGATTAAATTGGTAAATTGTTTTTCAAGAAATCATAAATAAATCAAATAGGGATAATTATGTGATTAATTGTTAATTTGAATTATTTGTTATTTGATCCTTTATGTTTTAAATGTTTAAAAACTTGCCCTCAAGTTTTGAAATTTATGTTTATTTTGTGATTAAAAGTTTAATTTAGACAATTTAAATTTCAAACCCTAGAATTTTACAAGTTTAAAATCCAACCCCATACTAATATAATATTACAAGATTAATATCTATATATGTATAGCTAGTCTTACCGTTAGTATGCCTCATCCACGAAGCCGGTCTATAAGGTGGGTATAAGGTTGCGGCCTATAAAATGGCGCTTAAAGGGTGTACACTCACACCCACCGCCTTCTTGATCGGTGGAGGGTCGTTTGCCGAACGGATAGGATAGGGCAACCTCATCCTCTCATTAAAAGTATAATATGAAATACAAAGTAACTACATGTTTTCTTAAAATTTCCCAATCTTAGTTACTTTAGGAAAAGTGAATTGATGCAATCCCATGAAATTACACTTTGCACCTTGCTAACAAGTTAGTGGGGCGTGTGTGGTTTACCGGCACACTAATTGGTTCTAAGCGAAGGTGGCAAAGGGTGATTCATTGTTTATCAAAGTTCGATGGAATGTGTGTGGTTTACCGGCACATCGAATAGGTGATCGCTACAATGAAGGCACCATGTGAATTTGCATGGTAATTCACACCCGCTTTGTGATCCTCGGTATCCCACTCACAAACAAGAGGGGCATATCGATATTTAAACATGCCATTGAAAAGTTTCAACGAATCTCATCCAAACCTAGGAATTCTCAATACATTTAGGACTTCAAGTTATGTTTTTCATGGTGGAGAATTAGTGAATCGTCATTCACTTACCTTCAAATTGTTTGCATATTAGATTACGGCATCCCTTTTCTAATGTGTAAATATTGTTGTTGGATCCTAGCCCTAATTTTTCTTATTGGGTGATAATTAGGGATTCATATTCTAATCTATCTTTGTCCTTTCTATTTGTAAATGCCAAACGCTAACAACGCTGCTGCGAGTTCATTCACTTTGATGAGCCTTTGTCAAAAGGTCACCTTCGATGGAACGAACTTTAGCGAATGGATAAGATACATTCGCACGATTGCTCGCTATGAGGATAAGGAGTATGTCCTCGATGAGAAGCTCGAGAAAATCAACTCTGAAATCGCTACTCCGGCCGATTACTCAAACTCCCGGAGTTGACTATAAAGAGACCTTCTCGCCAGTTGCGAAGATAAAGTCTATTAGAGTGATGCTAGCTATTGCCGCATTTCATGATTATGAGATTTGGCAAATGGATGTCAAGACCGCTTTCCTTAACTGGAAGTTGGCTGAGGATGTTTACATGGCTCAGCCAGAGGGGTTTGTGGGTCCAAAGCATCCGAATAGAGTGTGTAAGCTTGAGAAGTCCATTTATGGACTTAAGCAAGCGTCTCGCAGATGGAATCTTTGCTTCGATGAGAAAGTCAAAGAGTTTGGATTTGTACGAAGCGAAGATGAATCATGTGTATATGTCAAAGCCAGTGGGAGTGTAGTAAGCTTCCTCGTTCTATATGTCGATGACATATTACTCATAGGAAATGACGTCCCGACTCTGCAGGAGGTTAAGTCCTGGCTCGGGAAGTGCTTCGCTATGAAGGACCTCGGAGAGGCTTCCTATATTTTGGGAATAAGGATAGTAAGAGAAAGAAGTAAGAGACTAATAGGAATTAGTCAGAGCACTTACTTAGAGAAGGTACTAAAACGTTTTAGTATGGAAAACTCGAAGAAGGGAGAATTACCGATACAAAGTAATGCCAAGTTGAGTAAGACTCAAAGTCCGAGTACCAAAGCTGAGATAGCTGAAATGAGCCGAGTTCCATACGCTTCCGTAGTTGGCTCAATCATGTACGCTATGAGAGCTACGATTGCAAATTGGATTGTACTTGTGCATATAGTTACTAGACTTATCCAAGTGGGAAACTGTTGGAATAGTGTCTAAGGCTGCAACTATATTAGGCAAGTATTTGACCCGATTGTGCATGGTCCTTTTGGGTTGCCTTCACCATAGCAACTTGACAGGATGATTTATTATGAGAGAATAGATATTATTAATATATTATGAGAATAATATAAGGAATAATAATATTGTTATTTGATTAATATAAGTCATAGATTAGTTAACATTAATTTCGTGACTTAAAGAGATTAATTAAATAAGAGGGTATAAAATATCAATTGTTTGATAGTTACACTTTGGGCTGTAAATCCTTATAGGATAGAGGGTAAGTTATCCAATCAGGGTTTAAGGGTGAAACCCTAGGAGCCTTACAAGTATAAATAGACCCCTTGGGATAGGGAAATTGGCACCTCCTCTACAGCAAGGAAACCCTGGCCGATTTCCTCCTCTCTCCTCTCTCTCAAATCATTCTTTTTGCTAGTTGGTGTTTGTAAGCCATTAGAGGAGTGATAATTGTGACTCTAAAGCTCCAAGAACAAGAAGATCAAACAAGTGTTTCAAGGTAAGCTTATAACTTTGGTTTTGTGTTGTTCTTATACCTAATTAGCCATTAGAAGTCTTGGATTCAATGCATGTTTAATTAGAGAAACCTAGATCCAAGCAGTAGGGTTTGTATGTGCACATAGGAATGTTCATATGATCAAAACCCATCAATAACCGCCTTATTATCTAAAAATATATTAGTTTTTCTTAAAAATGAAAGTTTAATGTTACGGTGTGATCCTGTTAGTTTTATTTCAGGTTGCAGAAAATGACATGCCAATTTGTGATTTGGAAAATTACAAAAAGCCCTTCTATGTCCAGGTCTGTAACATAATTCAAATATCATACTTCATAAAGTTTTTTACTACTGCAATTGTTTGTTTTATTTTTAATTTGACCATTGCACCTCATAGACAAATTCGGACAATATAACTCATTACAATAAGATGTAGATTGCGGGAGAAGCTGAAGTTGTAATAATCTGTTTTTATGTTTTGCCTAAAACTAATTTTAGTTTTTCATTTTAGATTATCTATTCTCAAAACAATTTGAATTTGAGGAGATGAATTCATAATGAAAAAACAACTTGTTGAAATAAATGTAATCTTATTTATAGATTACTATATTCTACCAATAACAGAATAAAAAAGACACACTCATATTTTATCACCAATAATAGCAATCTGTAACATCGAACTTGTAAAAATATGTGCAAGTTACATTTTTATATTATTATTAGTAAAAATAATAGTACATTCCTATTGTATTTAAAGAAATTTAAGTACATTGCTATTATGTATTTAACTCATATTAGCTACAATTTTCATATGATAGATCGGGAATTTGACATTGAGGTTGGAAGTTTAGAAGGAAAGTCTAGACTGACAGAAAATGATGCCCTTACGAACTCATTTTTTTGTTTCAATGTTGTTGTTATAGGTACCAAAAATTATCACATCAAGAACATCAACATCAAAACTCAAAGAAAAGGAATCCAACTTACATATCATCTTATGCCCTTCTCAAGAAGACAAGGAGCAATACAAATAAGATGGATACCTAGTTATGTTTAGGTTTTGGTTTATGATGTGCTTGATTTTTTTACCATTATTTAAATTCTTGAAACTAGGACAATTTTTTTGGTATTTTAATTAGGAATTTAATGTATGGATTTGGATTTCAATTATTTCTAATATCAAATTATAAATTTTGCTTTTGTTTCATATTGTTGGGTTTGGTTACTTTAATTTAAATTATTTTGATGTGTCTACAATGTAGAAAAAGTAACAATAAATAGTAAATTAACGTGGCTTGAATATAAATTTGGCTATGTTTTATAGGTTTTTAATGTCTCTAAAATTATACAATGGTTACATTACATCATTTTTTAACGTGTGGCTAAATGGTTAACAATAGCCATAATATACAAGAATTATGAGTCTACAGTTGTTTTAAAATGATGTTTATCCAAAGTTTTTGTGACTAAGTTAAACAATAACAACATGAAAAACAATTTATGTGGCAAATAAATACCATAATTGATTGTTGTTGAGACTAAATACTAGCGAATCGACACTTACCTCATTAATTATGTGACCATTTACGAAGGGACTGAGTAGGGTTAAGCATTTGCAACATGCTAAGACCATTAGCCTAAGGGATGATATTAGTTTTAGTGATTAGATTGGCAGTTAGAAACTTCTAATAAATAAGTTTAATTAACATTTAATGATTAAATAATAATTGTTTTATTTATAAGTAAAGCTTATTGTCTTTTATCAATTGTTTATTTTATGTTTCACTTTTGCATGTTTTGACTTCCAGAATAATATGATTATTCGAACTATCCATAGTCAATCATACATTGGAAGTAAGCTATGAGGTTAGACTGTCATGATATGGATTGTAGATTGTCTAAGGTGTTTAGACATAGCAAAAGTTTGCTACAACGTTCATGAGTGCTACTGAAATAAGATTTAAGTATTGGATTAAACCCACGCTCACATGAATCACTTCATGGAATTTATCCCAGGTGATTGTGAGATGATAATATCATATAGTCTTCAAACCAAGATATATGAGTTGTTGATTATGAGGTTGTTATGCATTGATAGTACGAAAACGCATCAGTAACTTGATGTTATAAAACATGTTGTTGTGTATAATTTAACAAGTAATTAGTACAAGCATATAAGTCAAAGTTTATCTGTTCTTTTTATCCAAAGAGGATTAAAAGCCATATCTTGGCCCCCTCGATTATTTTGTTTTGGCTTATGTGTCGGACCCGGTCAGGACTCAATTGATGTGTTCAATTAAGTTATATGTCAAACAAATCATAAATAGGGAAATAAACTGTTAGACAATAAGTATGACTTTATTCCATTTATTTATCCACATGATATCATGAAGAATATAGGATTATATGATCCCTTATCTAAAGGACGCGTTATTGACTAGATCAAAGCTCGACAACGGCTTTTGAGAACTACGATTGCTAATCATATTTTGAAGTTGCATTGGCAGTTATAGTTATTAGACTTATCCAAATGGGAGACTGTTGGATTAGGTTTCTAAGCCCATAACTATAATTGGTATGTACTTGACCCGATAGTAGCATGGTCCTTTTGGGTTGCCTTCACCGGAGCAATTTGATAGGATGGATATTTGAGAAAGATGTTATTTTTGACTTATAGATATATTATAAGACTAATATTTAATTGAGAAATCATATTATTTAATTAGTATTGATCAAGAATTAATTTAGTGATTAAAAGAGACTAATTAAATTTACAGGGACTAATTAGTTAAATTATTAATACTTATAGTTTGGACTAATGATCCATGTTGATTAGGGATGGACTAAATCTATGTGAGAGTCCATGAAGATTTAGTTTAAATGGGCTATCATATGGATTATTGGAATACTTAAAGGCTTAATTAAATTAAGGTTTTATGTATGAAACCCTAAGGATTCCACACTATAAATTGAACCCCTACCCTTCCTAAAATCTGCCAATCTATTCCAAGGTGTAACCCTAGCCAATTTTGGTGTTTCCTAACCTCTCTCTCATGAGCCTCCTCTTGCTTTTGGTGTTTGTGACATATTTGAGGTATCACATTTGAGGTACTAAGCTCTTGAAGGCCAAGTTCTACAACCTACAACCAAGAGGTAGTCATCTAACTTGTTTTATGTTGTAAATCTATAAATTGTATGCTAGTTAGGGTTCATGCTTTGAATAAATGAAAATTGTATGTATAACTTGAGAAAACTTAGATCCAAAGCATTAGGGTTGTATGTGCACCATAAGATTGTTATAGTGATCAAAACCCTTCATTCTCTAGGAACTTGGTTTAGTCTAAATGCTTCGAATTTAAAGGTATACATCGATGACATGGTAGCAAAATCCAAAAAAGCTGAGAATCACCTCAAGGATATCAAGGAAGACTTTGACATCCTAGACCAATATAATATGAAGCTGAATCCCTCCAAGTGCTACGTTAGGATGAGATCAGGTAAATTCCTGGATTACATGATTACCAAAGAGGAATCGAAGCAAGCCCATAACAAATCAAGGTCATCCTTGATCTGAAGCCACTAGCCTTGACAAAGGATATTTAGATATTAATAGGGAGAGTGACATATCTAAACAGGTTCATCTCAAGATCCTCATAAAGATGCAAGCATTTCTATGACACCTTAAGGAAGATCAAAAGATTCGAGTGGATCCAGGAACATGAAGATTCTTTCCAAGAGCTTAAAAAATATTTAAGCTCACCAACCCTATTGGTAAAACCACTAGATGGGAGCCACTCCTTCTTTACCTCTCAATATCCTCGAACGTTGTAAGCGTTGTACTAGCCAATGATCTCGATGGGAACTAGCACCCCATATACTACGTAAGTAAAAGTCTTCTAGATCGTGACACCAGGTACTCTTATCTTGAAAAGCTTATACTTTCATTCGTAACAACTTCTACTAAACTAAGACATTATTTTGAAACACACCCTGTAATTGTAAGAACTAACTATCCGATTAAGAATGTCATGAGAAAACCAGAAATGTCAGGAATGATGGCGAAATGGTTTGTGAAGTTTAACATGTATGACATAAAGTACAAACCGAGATCCACCATAAATTCCCAAACATTGGAAGAGTTTGTGGCTGAATTTAGTGATGATCTAAGAGTTGGAGTCGAAATAGAAGCCAAAAAACTTCTAGAAGAGGAAAACATGGGAAGATAGACATTGTTCACAGATGGAGTATTGAACCAAAGAGGAATTGGCTTGGGGATCATATTAAAATCGCTACAAGGGGACATCCTACTCCATTCAGTTAGCTATGAATTCAATGCAACCAACAATGAAGCATAATACGAAGCACTAATCATGGGACTACAGTTAGCCAATGATCTTTAAATCAAGAATATTCAGGTATTCGTTGACTCTTTGCTACTAACTAACCATTTTTACGGATCCTATGCAGTGAAAGGAAAGAAGCTAGCTCTATATATCCAAATCCTCAAAAACCTAGCCTCAAAATTCAAAACATTTAGCCTAAACCAGGTTCCTAGAGAAGACAATGCTAAAGTAGATGCTTTGGCCAATCTAGGATCTTTCTTAAAGATCCCACCAGAGACCAAGATCCCTATAACCCACGTATTGATCTTGGTAATTGAGGATCCTAGCAAGGGATTGAGAAATCCTGATGATCACGAGGAGATTGTCGATGTCGCTGTGATCAAGGATCCTGACTCAATGACACAACATTAGGATCCTAACATTAGGATCCTTCTCCAACATCAGGATCTTGGATTCAACCCATCATGGAATGCCTCTAAAATGGAACAGTCCTAAAGGAAGAAAAAAGTGAGAGAGCATTCATAACACATATCCAAAGCTTCTTTATAATACAAGGTAAGTTGTATAAAAAATCTGTGGCAGGACCATACATCAGGTGTTTAGAAGATCATGAAACTGCAGAAGTCCTGAAGGACATCCACAAAAGGGATTGTGACAACCACACTGGGGGCAGATCCTTATGTTCCATGGCATTAAGGGCAGGATACTACTAGCCAAAAATGAAGAAAGACTCATTCCTCCATGCACAAAAATATGATGCTTGTCAAAGACATAGAAACATCCTGCATCAACTAGCGGAACCTCTATATCCTATTGTTTCCCCTTTGCCATTTATGAAATGGGGAACGGATATAACGGGTAAACTGCCAGTAGCCCCTGGAGAAAAAAGTCTTCATGCTAGTAATGACCGACTATTTCTCAAAGTGGATAGAAGTTGAAGCTTACAACCAAGTAAGAGACAAAGAGGTGGTCTCCTTCATCAAATGTAACATATTAACGAGGTTCGGGATCCCTACTAAGATTATATGTGACAATGGATCCAAATTCATAAGTCAAGGGACTTTTTCACAAGTTAGGGAATTAAAATGGTGATGTCTACTCCTGTCCACCCAAAAGCCAACGACCAAGTGGAATCCAGTAGTAAAATCATAGTAAACAACTTGAAGAAAATGATGGATGAAAAGAAAGGAAGATGGGCAGAAGAACTTTCTTTCATATTATGGCTAGATAGAACCACATCCAAGGTAGCTACGGGCCAAACCCCATACTCATTAGTGTTTGGCATGGAAGAAATGAACCCCACTAAAGTGGTGATCCCCACAACAAGATATCTACTCCAAAACAAGAGGAAAACAACAAGATCCTAACCCAAGATCTCGACACCATAGATAAACTTATGAATCTTGCCAAGATCCATATTGTTACTCATTAACAAAGGATCACCAGAGCATATAATAAAAACATAAGGATCAGGAGATTCCATGTAGGAGACTTAGTACTAAGAAAAACTTTCCAAAATACCAAGGATCCCAGTGCATGTAAACGAGCTCCTAAATGGGAGGGGCCATACCTTATAGACGCTGAAGCAGGTAAGGGGGCAGATTTGTTAGCCACCTTAGATGGAGATATCTTACCAAGATCTTGGAATGCGATACATCTCAAAGCCTATTTTATGTCTACTTGATCAAGCATAAGTCAGAACCCTTTGAAATTTCAAAGAGTTTAAGCAAGCAGTACAGAATCAATTCGGTAGGAAGATAAAGATGCTCAGATCCGATAGAGGTGGTGAGTATCTTAGTATCGAGTTCCACGACTATCCTAAGGAATGTGGAATTATTTCACAATTGACACCTCCTGGGACACTGCGGTTGAATGGTGTAGCTGGGAGGCGTAATCGAACCTTGTTGGACATGGTTCATTCCATGATGAGTTGAGCCTCTCTTCCGATATTATTTTAGGGGTATACCTTAAAGACTGCTGCCCATATCCTTAATCTAGTTCTGAAAAAGAAGGTTACCAATACACCTCATGATATGTGGACAGTGAAGGTTCCCTCATTAGCACATATCAAGGTTTGGGGTTATGAAGCTAACTTAAGCATCGGTGGGGCATTATCCAAGCTAACTCCCACCTTTAGCTAATGTTTGATGCATGTAGGAACTAAGGATCCTAACGCTTAAGGATCTTGACCTCTAAGGATCCTGGTGCTTAGGGATCCTGACACTTAAGGATCCTGACTTACAAGGATCTTAACAGATGAACATTCAAGGATCCTGACACCTAAGGATGAATCTCCCAAGAATAGAGACTAGTCATCTCTCCTACGAATAAGGGTACTTAATCCCCTCTAATGTTTAAAGAGTTAATTACATCTATCACACGAGTAAGTGGTGATAGGTTTTATACAAACAATCCTATGTGTGCATGCAACCATAATTGGATCTATGTTTTCACTATTAGACATACAAATTTATGAACACAAAAAGAAACCTAGCATGCATCTATAATTTTCGAAATTCACAGATAAGAATATAATACATTCCTTATGTTGTTATATACTAATAACAACTAGTTCCTTGAATTTCCTTAGCTTTTGAAAGCAAGTATCACAAGTGTAGTACCTCTCATGGCTCACAAACACACTTGAGTGAGGGGATGAATATGAGATAGAGGAGGAAGGGTAACAAGCTCCAAAATTTGGATCTAGTAGGGTTTCTCCTAGTGGTGCCGAATTCTAGTGCCTTAGGGTGCTATTTATACTTGAGGCCAACTAGGGTTTCAGGGTGGAAACCCTAATCCCTTAGTTTAGGGCCTAAGCAAGTCGATGGACTCCTTATCCCTTAGCCTTGGACGAAAAATCCTAGAGCCTTCAACCCTTGTCTAATAAGGTGATCCATTGGCCAAAGCCTCAACTATCAAATAATTACAAAATAGCTCGTGCACTTTTAATCAGTTCCTTTAATCCCAAAATTAATTCCAAATTAATTTCTAATTAAATACTAATTAATAATATGATTCCAAATTCATATATTATTCATATAATATATTAACAAATCATATTTATACCTTAATTAATTATTCTTAATAATAATCAGCCTCTCTCTTCAATACTTATCCTATTTAGTCATTAGTGTGAAGGCAACCCAAAAGGACCATGCTACAACCGAGTCAAGTACATACCAAATATAGTTATGGACTTAGACACTAATCCAACAGTCTCTCACTTGGATGAGTCTAATAACTATAGATGTAAGTACGAATTCAAAATCCGATTAGTAATCGTAGCTCTCAAAAGTTGTTGTCGAACTCTGACTTGTCCTTTAGATAAGGGATCATATAGTCCTCCGTTTTCAAGATATCTTGCAGTCAATCACATGGAACATAGTCATACTTATTTTCCAACAATTTATTTCTCGATCTTTGATCTGTCTGACATAGAACTCAATTGAACATATCAATTCAGTCCTGACTGGGCCCGGCACATAATTCAAACCAAATCATTGAGGGGCCCATATATCGCTTTTACCCTTTTAGGATAAAAGGAACATATAAACTTCAATTTATATGCATTTACTATTCACCCATCAAATCATACACAACAATGTATTTTATAACATCAAGTTACTGATGCGTTTACACATTGTCAATGCATAACCAACTCGCAAACAATAAACCATATATCTAGATTTAAAGACTATATAATATTATCGTCTCATAATCACTCGCGATTAATTCCATGAAGCGATTCAAGTGATCACGGGTCTAATCTAATACTCAAATCTTATTTAATAAGTATTCATGAACGTTGCAGTAAACTTTTGCTATGTCTAATACACTTTTAGACAATCTACAAGCCAATTCATGACAGTCTTCTTTCATATCTACTTCCAACATATGAACGATTGTGGACAGTTTAAATAATCTTTTTATTTAGGAAGTCAAAACATGCAAAGTGAAACAATAGTAAATAATTAACACAAGACAGTAACTTTACTTATAAATAAAACACCATTTTTAATCATCAAATGTTAATTACAATTGGGTATTACAAGTTTCTAAAAGCTATCTAATCACTAAAACTAATATCGTCCTTCATCCCAATGGTCCTAGCATGCTGCAAGTGGTTAACCCTACTCAGTCCCTTCGTGAAGGGATCTACCGGGTTCTCCTCTGACGATACCCTTTGAACTACGAGGAGTCCCTCTTCTACCCGATGTCTAATAAAGTGATATTGCCTATCAATATGTCTGGATCTGCCATGATCCCTCGGTTCATTGGTTAAGGTAATCGCACCTTCATTATCACATAAAATTTCCATAGCCTCCTTTATGGCTGGAACAACTCCAAGGTCTCCAATGAAATTCTTCAACCATATTCCCTCTTTCGACGCTTCGCTCGCTGCTATGTACTCTGATTCGCACGTTGAATCAGCTACGATTTCCTGCTTGGAACTCTTCCAAGTCACTGCTCCTCCATTCAGGGTAAAGACCTAGCCAGACTGAGATCGATAATTATCTCGGTCCGTCTGAAAGCTAACGTCACTATACCCTCGTACCCTTAAGTCATCACTCCCACCGAGGATAAGAAACCATTCCTTAGTCCTACGAAGGTACTTAAGAATATTCTTGACTATGGTCCAATGTGATCTATCAGGGTTCTATTGATATCTGTTGACCATGCTCAAAGCGAAGGCTACATTAGGGCAAGTACAAATCATAGCATACATGATCGAGCCAACTGCGGAAGCATAAGGTATTCGAATCATCTCTCCTATCTAGGCTTCACTACTCGACTTTAAGTCTTACTCAATTTGGTAATGCTTTGGATTGGTAACTCCCCTTTCTTGGAATTCTCCATACTAAAACGTTTTAGTACCTTTTCCAAGTAAGTAAACTGACTAATTCCTATTAGGGGTTGTTTGGCAAGATCTGAAATTTTAAGATATGAACTTTTAAGAAGTTTGAATTTCTAAGAGGGTCTGAATTTTTAACATGTTGTTTGGTTTGAATTGCTATGCTAAATTTCAAAAATGACCATTTTACCCTTCTATATTATTTTTCAGTAAATTCAAATGCTTGCTTATATAAAAACTGAAATGATTCCTTAAATAATTATTAAAAAAAGATAAACATCATTAAAATCCAAATTGAACATACATCAAAATAAACACAAATCTAAATCAAACATAAATATATTCAAATCCTAAAAATTATATTGAAATCCAAATAAAATCCTACAAGCACATCAGATTTTCAGCACATCATCACATATGATATGAGCTTTGATTTTAGAAAAAAAAAACCATCAGATCAGATTTTTGTGTCCATACATTACCACATCAAATTTCAACATTAATACATCAAGTAAAGGTATTTCGGGAAAAAATTACCAAAACAGCCCCGATATTGTATTTTCCATCTCTGCTCATAGGATATGTAATCAAAATTCCTCAATTCCAAATTGAATCATCAATATTTATGTCAATTTAATGTCATTTTAAATCAAAACATGCTTCCTGAAAACAATTTGAGTAAAATAGAACAGTGGAGCAATTAGTGTGAATGACACATTTGACAATGGAGATTTCAGCAAAAAAAAATCACCAAAAGTCAGCAACAATTACAGATTCATTATTAATTTCAGTAAGAAAACATTGATTTCACTCTGAAATTGCCGATTTCAACATATTTGGGGAGAACAAAAAGGAAAAAATAAAGAACGATACATACCTAAAGGCGACCTCTGATGTACGACAGTGGTGCCGACGGATGGCACCAGAGGTATGGGAGGGTGGCATCAGAGATCAGAAGGGCAGTGATGGCAGCGACTGGAAAAGGTGGAGTGTATGGTGGTAAAAGATTGTAGGTAATCGGATTGCATTGGGAGGGAAAAGGGTCGGCGTAGGAGATAGAAAAAAGAAGTGGGAAGTCGCATAGGGAAAAATAAGAACACACGCCTCTTTTTCTTTTTCAGATACGATCCTATGTCTGAAATATTAAGCGACTTTTGAAATATTAAGAGGAAAAAACAAACGGACTGAATCTGAATTTCTAAGAGGATGCCTCTTAATTTGTCAATTAAGAGGAAAACAAACAACCCCTTAGTCTTTTACTCCTATTTCTCACTATCCTTATTCCCAGAATGTAGGCAGATTCTTCGAGGTCCTTCATAGCAAAACACTTCCCAAGCTAGGACTTAACCTCCTGCAGGGTCAGGATGTCGTTTCCTATGAGTAGTATGTCATCGACATACAAAACGAGAAAGCTAAGTATACTCCCATTAGCTTTGACATATACACAGAACTCATCCTCACTTCGTAGGAAGCCAAACTCTTTGACTTTCTTATCGAAACAAAGATTCCATCTGCAAGATGATTGTTTCAATCAATAAATGGATTTCTCAAGCTTACACACTCTATTAGGGTGTTTCGCATCGACAAAACCCTCTGGATGACTCATGTAAACATCATCAACCAACTTCCTATTTAGGAAAGCGGTTTTGACGTCCATCTTCCATAGTTAATAATCTTGAAATGCGGATATGGCTTGCATAACCCTTATAGACTTTATCTTTACAACTGGTGAGAAGGTCTCATCATAGTCAACTCCGGGAGTTTAAGTAAAGCCCTTCGCAACCAATTGCGCCTTATCAGTGTGCACTTTCCCATCCATGGATTTAGTTATGTAATTTATGGGTGTACGGTTGTGTGTTTGCGGTTGTATGGGTGTTTACGGCCGTGAACTTGTTTGCGGTTGGTTGCTCCCCTTAAATAGGTGTCAGATGTGTCTAATGAACATCAATCGTGTGTGTGTATCCAAGTGTACCTACTTATTTGTGTGTTTGATCACTAGTTGGTTCCTGTTTAGGGGACTTACACTCATGAAACTTTTCCATAAGGTCCTTGTTCATCTCATAAGGTCAGTAGTCCTCATAAATCTCTGCAACTCAAGGGTAATAGTGGCTACCATGATGCAAGCAACTTTTTTCGCATCATCGTAGTGTTTCTTGTACACAACTAGTTCTTCGGGAGTGGCCTTCTCTTCGTCAATTTCATTCGGTTCTTTCTCGAGGACATACTCCTTGTTCTCGAAATGAAGGGCTATCTTTATGTTGTGTATCCAGTAATTATAGTTGGTGCCATCCAATGTCACATTTGAGTGGATTGACTACAATCAGAAGCTAGGGTTGTTAGAGGAGGAGGAAGCAGAAGCATCGGTTGGAGTAGACATCTATAAAAGAAGGTAGTTTTACTTAGACAAGAATAATCCTTAATATAGTAACCCAAAAATAAAATATTAAGGCTCGGACCCAAGTATGTAATTCACAACTTAGAAAAGGGATGTCGTAATCTAATTGTAAATTTTATAAAGGCATGTAATGGCGATTTACCAATTCCACCAAAAAAAATGAAATTAAGTGAAATTCCGAGGTCTTTTGAGATTCATTGAAACTATTCAATGGCATGTTTAATCTCCTATTATGCTCTTCTATTTGTGACTGGATACCGAGGATCACAAATAAGATGTGAATAACCATGCAAATGTGTGTGGTAACCTTATTATCATTTATCATCCCAATTGATGTGTTGGTAAACCACACACGCTCCATCCATAATGATAATTTGTGAGACACCCATTACAACTCTTTATTAGTCCCTCTTAGTGTGTTGTTTAACTACACACGCTCCACTAATGTAGCACCTGGTTCCTGGTACGTAAAATTTATCTAAAAATTTGTCATTTTTAGCCTTGGACTCGGCGAGTTGTAGGTCCGACTCGCCGAGTAGGGACGAGGTCCGGGAACACGTTTAAGTTGGCGACTCGGTGAGTCACCACTGTCTGTTGAAACCCTAAATTTCAAGGGTTTGCACCCTATTTAAACCCCTCATTTCCGCCCCAAGCTCGCCCCCTTCACCCCCCCCCCAAAAGAGCCTTATACTTCGTTTAAGCTTGTTCCTTGTGAGATTGAAGAATTTTGGTGTGTTTTCTTAAAGATTTGGAGAGGGAAGGAGAGTAGATCAAGAAGAGAAGAAGGAGGCCAGGCTTATTGGTGTTATATCAGTGATTTCCTTGAGGTATAACTCATTTTCCCTCTATTTTTATGCTTGTTGTCCCTTGTAGCTCCATGAAAGTCTTTCTTGAGCCTTTCCCCAAGCTTGTTTGTGTATTAGAGTGGATGATAAGTTGTTTAGCCTCTAGATCTAGGCATGATTGAGCTCCAGGAGCTTGGATCTACTGCCTTTATGGAATCATAGTGCATGTAAGCCCTAGATCTACCTTTTTTGGTGCATTTTGAGCCCTAAATCCCTCATGGATGTTTAGTTACACGTAAAGTTGGAAACTTTACGTGTAAACCAGGCCCTAGGAACCCAGATCTATGGATGGCATGGGCTGGATTCAAGCAAAATCGTGTGTATAGTATTTGCATGTGGCAGACTCGGCGAGTCGTTCATCTGACTCGGCGAGTCGGGTCGCGAGTCCCCGGGTTTTCCCCCTTTTCATGTTTGCGGGTTGGAGTAGTGATTCATAGGGTGTGAGTCAGTGGGTTGGAAGCTAGACTCAATCATGAAGTCACTCGGCGAGTCAATGCCATGACTCGGCGAGTTCATGGCAATCTTCTTGTCTCAAGAACAACTCGGCGAGTTGTTCATACAACTCGGCGAGTAGGATGAAGGACTATTGGCCTTGGGTATAGAGAAAGGGACTCAACAAGTTGGCAAGCCAACTCGGCGAGTCTGGTCAACTGGAAGTTGACTGTGACTTGACTCATGACTTGTTAAGGGTAAATGGACAATTTACCCTGAAGGCGGTTAGCAGTATTTGACTAAGTGTTTGGTGGGAATTGCAGCCAGAGGATTTCCAGAGCAGCAGCAGCAGACAGACCGTTCCCACACAGATCAGCAGCTACGAGGTGAGTTACCTTCTAGTAGCGGTGGGTCTAAGGCCACAATTCCGGCCCACCAGTAGGTTTGTATGATAGATGTTTGTCTCTATGATATTCATCTAGGGTTGCTACTACCTGTGATATGCTAATGTGCTAGTAAGATATGATGATATGTGCTAATGACAGTAGGGGGAGATAGTCCCCAGTATACCGGTCGATAGGGCCGAAGGGGCGGTCATGCCCAGTCATGCTAGATAAAGTATGTGATATATGTGTTATGTGGTAGTAGTAGGGGGTGAAATAGTCCCCAGTATCCGGTCGAGAGGACCGAAGGGGAGGCCAGCTCCTAGATATGCTAGTCAGTATCCGATCGAGAGGACCGAAAGAGAGACCAACACCCAGATATGCTAGCCAGTATCCGGTCGAGAGGACCGAAGGGGAGGTTAGCTCCCAAATAGACTAGTCTGTATCCGGTTAAGAGGACCGAAGGGGTAGGTCGGGCACCCAGATATGCCTGAAAATATATGTATGTTATGTGATTGTATGGTATGTGGTATGTTGCGGGAACTCACTAAGCTTTGTGCTTACAATTTTCAGTTTTGATTTCAGGTACCTCTTCTTCGAAGGGGAAAGAGCTGGCGCGGTAGCAGCCCATCACACACATGCTCCGTATTCCGCACCATGAGATCTTCCTGGGAATATATACTCCGACATTATTATGTTTTATGAAAATGTTTTTCCAGACATGCGATATCTTTATAAAATGTTGTGATCGGTGAATGTTTTATTTCGAATGTTTTGCTAAGTATATGTTTTCAAAATGAAATTTTTGGCTCGTATTTTTGGGTTGTTACAACTAATGACTTATAAATTGTAATGTGCAATTTCATGGGTTAGCATACTAATTCACGTTTTTCTTAAAGTAACTAAGATTGGGATTTTATAAAAGATGCTTTAGTTACTTTAATAGCATTATACTTATTAATGAGATTTAGTTGTCCTATCAAATATGTTCGGCTAACGATCTTCCACTATACAAGAGAGTGGTAGGTAAGAATAGATACCCAATGACGGTCATTTTATAGGTCGCTTCATTAAACTCCCCTTATAATATGGCTTCGTAAATGAGGCATACTAGCGATTTGACTGACTTAATCTTATACATAGAGTAATTATTAATCTTTTAATTTTACATATAGTATAAGGTGTATGTTATAATTTGTTAAAATACTAGGGTTATAATTCAAATTTCGAAAATTAAAATTTAAAAAAAATAAATGAAATGATTTAATATTTATCTATTAATTAACATTTATTAAAACTATTAAATCAAATAAAGATTAACTAATTAAATTAATCAAATAATTGAATCCTAATCTAACCCTCTAATTTTCAAAAATTAGGGTATATGATTTATTCTAATTTTAATTATTTCTTTTTATGCAAGTAAAATAATAATTACCAAAATTTGGAAACCCTAATATCCTAACCATTTTCGAAAACTTAGGGAGGAAGGCTAGGGTTTCAAAACCATAGCCCTAAATTTCGAAATTCTAGGCTTTCTTGTTTAATGTCCATAAACCCTAATTGATCTATTTCAACAATTGTAGAAATTTAATTGAAAACAAACCAAATGCTCTCATACCACTGAAAGGATTTAGCTAAAAGAAATAAACTTAAAACCCTTAAGTTTGCATGCAACCTAATTAGGATCTATGTTTTCTCTATTAAACCTATAAATATGAACAACAATTATGAAGCCCAAAGAACCCTAGATTATTTTCGAAATATACAAATTAAGGTTTAGGATTACATATCTTAAGTGCTATTGTAGTAAATAACAATGATTCCTTCTTGTAGATCTCTTGGAAGCAAGCATCACAAGTGTCATGCCTCTAATGGTTTACACTCAAGATAGCAAGATGATGACTTAAGAGAGAGGAGAGAGAGTAACAATTTTCATCCAAGCCTTTGGGAAAAGAGGAGTAGACGAAATATGGGGCTAGGGATGGACGTATATAGTTGAGGAATCTTGGGGTCAAAGCTAGGGTTTAAGGGATAAGCCCTAGATTGATTTACTTGGTGACCAAGCAGCCCATTCTCCTTATCCAAAGAGCCTTGGACGAAATATTCTAGGCTTACCCTAGAGGAGTTTTGTCCACCTCTTCCCATGAGGTTCTAGATTCTTCCTTCTTCAACTTTCAATAAATAACCAAACATTCACCATACTTTTAATTAATCCAATTAATCCCAAAATTAATTCCAATTAATTTCTGATTAATTATTAATTAAATAATACCTTTTTCTAATTAAATATATTATTTCCATAATACATTAATAACCTATTTATTTTAATTTATTAATCACATAATAAATTAATCTCTCTCTCTCTCTCTCTCTCTCTAAAAGTCATCATGTTCAATTGCTAGGTTTGAGGGCAACCCAAAGGACTATGCTACTATCAGTTCAAGTGTATTCCAATTATAGGTATGGACCTAGACACCTAATCAAAAAAATTCCTTGTTGGAAGACTGGTGAGCTGATTATCCAGAAAACAAAAAATTTTCTCACTATCCATCGTAGAGACAGAATACATTGCGACATCTAGCTGCTGCTCATAGGTATTATGGATGAAAACAGAACTCATGGATTACGGATATCAAATGCTTTATATCCTAATTTACTATGATTCTGAGAGTGCCATTGTTTTTTCGTATAATCATATTCAGCACTCCAAGATGAAGCACATCAAATTGCGGTATCACTTCATTAAGGATAATATCCTTAAATGTAACATTAAACTCATCTTTGTTCCTACACATGAAGAAATAGCCGACATTTTCACCAGAACCCTTGATTCCACAAAACTTAACGCATTTTTAGAGATGTTAGGGATGATGACCCTAATCCTCATTTTTTTTCTTGAAGGGGTAATTGGAAAGGATTGTAATGTCTTTGCGTCTCATAAATAGATGTGCTTCATTGATCTTGTTACCACAAAATCTTTTAACCACATTTATTTTTCTATGTTTTAACGTCTATCCATTTAAGTTTAACTATTGATCATAGACATCATAAATTATTCCTCGGTAAACATTATTCACCGAAGATTATTTATAATCTATGTACGCTCTAGGTCATTTTATTGTTTTTATGTCTAACCTTGTGATCAAGTTCCTCTACAGTGCAAAGCAATAGTGCAGTCTTATTCAAGCATCATACCATAGTTCTTCCTTCAAAGAACACCAAAGTCATGTTTCTTTAACGACAATTAATAAATTTCAAGGGTGTGTTATTTATTGAATCAGATCAAATCAAGTGTTATTTCAAGGGAATGTTTTTATTTTGATTCAATAAAAATGATTTTGTCCCTGAGTTACTTTTCAAAAATCTATACCTTGTAAATAAAAATAAGAAGATTTTGTCTTTTCAATAAAGTGCTTTTTCACCAAACCCATTTTGATATGGCTAATAAGCACGTATCAAAAACTATCGGTCGTTTTTCATCCCACTCTTCCAAATCTCTGACGGTTACACATAATTAATCTCATGTTTACACATCACTATGATCACGTTCATTTAATGCACTCATTCCTGCATTTAATGAATGTTATTTCTCCAAAATACTTTTAACAAAATTTATTCAAACAGTGATAACCCTTTGGGTTTTTCTTAACTGTCAAAACATTTTCCCATTTGAATTCCATTTTTGAAATCTGGAGATATAAATATCCCCATTTCTTTCCAAGAAAGCTTCAATCTTTCTAAACCATCAAAGACGAACTTTATCTTCTTCCTCCTTGCTAAAACACTTTCTGCAAGTTCTTCAAACTGATTTTCTGCAACAATGGCAAAATCTAGCGCATCCAAGAAACAATATAAACCCATTGGTTCCACCTCAACCATCAAAAACATTAGTCCACCCATTGCATCAAGTAATTATTGGGCGATATTTCAAGACCATGATCATTACAATGAAGCGATGAAACTGATGGTTCACTATCTTCCAAAGCATCTCCTCTGTGGCCTATTTGATGTCGTTTGTGATTTGATTCCCCAATTTTTGTTGCTAAATTGCATTTTCTCAACTTTCAAACCCCAAGAAGATCCAGAACAAATTCATCTTAAGCTTGCAGATGATTCAACGACTATTCTCACAAAAATCAAATTTCTCAATGCAATCAATCTTAGGGTTCTATCTTTGACTGTCATCAGAAGCCCTAGCAACTATGAAGTTTTCAGAACACTGTAAAAGATGGGGTAACAAGCAAAACTCAAGGGTATCGCTTCAAAAAGGGAAAACTATTGGTGGTACGGCAACTTCTATGCCATTACTTAATTTGGTGTCTACCTCGAAGAACCGGTGGCACTGACGCAATGGGAAACAATTTTTAGATATGTTATGGAGCATTTTCAAAGGTGAGGTCGTCGACTATGGATCCATCCTTTGGGATAATTTCCTCACCTAAGTTAGCAAGTTCACACCAAATGGAGGCTTGAAAGAAGTGACCTATACAAGATTTTGGTTGCTCTGAATTCGAGAATTACATAACGATGTCGAAGTTAGTGTTTCTCATGCAGAGACTTGATGTAACGTCCGAAAAATAAGACCATAAAAAAATTTTGTTTTCATTTTTAGATTAATAAAACATCAAACCATATCATTATCATAAAACTAAGGTTATTAAAATGTGTCAATACATATCAGAGTAAATCACGAAATGTAGAAACATGTGGTGTGGCTCTGCAATCATCTCGAACCCTTCCTTTTGAAAATAGAAGTACCTAAAACATAAACTAAGAGGGCCCAACATACTCCCTATGTACGCCTGCGTACTAGGGTTACCCTGAAACCTTAAAATATTCCGAAGGCCATAACTTCTTTGTTATAAGTCTGTTTCCGACAATCCTTATATTTACGAAGAGGTGGAGATAAGCTCTATGCTTCTATTGACTCATATTTTCCTTAAAACTTCCCGATTTAAAATACAATTTCCACAAAAGCCTAAACTGACGCTTTACTGAAATACCCCTTGGCTCTAAAACACAAACCAAACAGCCAGATCATCTAAATTACATTACCCACACCCAAATGGATCTAATCTCTTTTCCTCAAAGGCCATGGGCCCTTTGATACCCGATCTTCGGGTTACTTCCCCACATTAAGAAACGATTCGCAACAAGGCGTTACACTTGAAAATTTCCATTGCACATCTTGACTAAGATAGGTCTCTACGACCATATCGTAACTAACCATATTCAGGCTACGAACGATACATCATCATATCGCTCTACCCCGCTTAGCCCCACACTACAGACCACTAGACCTATCTCAAACCTTAGTCAGCAAGGACTAAATTAATGTCCAAAAAAAAGACCACTCAATCCAAGACAGTTAAGAAGGGTACCAGAGCCAAGAATAGTACCACAGGGCCTATGTACACTGAAGACCTAGTGAATATCGAGGAACCAAGGTCTATCGATGAGCCAATTCCCACTACAGACCTCATGAAAACTGAAGACCCAAATCAAGAACAAGAGGTCATCATCAATGATGAACCAGTCCATGAAGATACCACATAACAAAATCAATCAAACCTTAAATATCTCTGCCGCAGGCAAAATTTGAAACTACATACCTTAGTCAGCCATAAGCGAGCCAAATCCACTAGAGTCTCTCAAAAGACTCCAAGTGCAGTTTGATTCCACGCTGAATCACCCATCAGAACCCCCATTCGTCCACTTCGCTACAACAAGTGTAACATTTTCAAATGTGAAGGAAGACAATGTCTAATAAGGATTCCAATTGAATCATGATGTCGTTAGAAATCCTAAGGTCTTCAAGATTAGGAAATTACACGATTTTACTCTCAAGGAGCTTAACTCCGTCTTTCTTTCAATTATACATACACCGTAAACACTTATCGCAATGTAGGGTCCTTTTTTAGAGACCTTATCTAGAATAGGATCGAGGCCAAACTTGGTTCAAGACCAAGGAGACCAAGGAATTTATTGAAATCCTATACCACCAACATTACAAACAACCGAATTAGTCACAAGGAGCACCAGTATGCCAGGATTTGTGAGCCCGGGGGACACCCTGATGGTAACTAGTTTCGATAGTTATGTGTTAGATGATATATCGTCAAGATACCGACCAATAATAGAAGAAGGATTGCGGAATTTTGAAGCCTTCAAAAAAGCGCTATGAGCAAGAAAATCCATACAAACTCAACTCCAACAGAAAAATGGAAGAAGAAATCTACGAAGTTGCTATTTAGTGGGAAAACTACATCAATAATGCCAAACCTCTACATGATTTGGAAATGGGTAGCAAAGCGGTCGAAATGATGGAAGAAATGATGCAAAGAGATCATAAAGGGATGGGAAACCAAGCTAGAGGAACGAGGGTTGTGATTAAACCAACTGACGATGGAGACTCAAATGATGATGACACTGAGGTTCAACTGAGCGATGAACCTACTTTTGGATTTGACTTTGATGACAATGATGTGGAAGTATAGAAACAGGGCAACAATGAATATTTTCAAATGTTCATTGACGAAGATGAATCAAGTGGATATCAAGACTCATTGCAAAGCCCAAACCAAAGAAGAAAACAAAGCTAATCATTATAAGGAAGGAGATCCTTGATCTAAAAGAGAAAATTGATCAGATTTTAACTGCAGTCTCTACTACTCATCCATCGCAGACTCACACTACTACCACACCGCAAACTTTGGAACAACGGATTTTGGTGATTGAAGCCATAGAGAAATTCATTGTTGAACGTCTCCGTAGGAATTAGAAAGTTAGATGTCCAAAGACAACTAGACCACCAACAGTTCATTAAGAAAGAATAAAAATTTATGGCAGAGATCAAGGAGTTGAATTAAAAAATCATGAAGGTGCTATGCAGTTAATATCAGTGATTTCCAGGTGGGATATCGATTATCGGTACTTTTCAAAATACCGGTGTCAAATATCGGTCCAAAATATCAGACCGCAAAAATCGGTGATATTTACCGATATTTCCAGGCGATTTCCAGGTGGGATATCGGTTAAGTAATTTTACTTGCTTTTTTTTAGTGTTAAGTCATGTCCTTAAGTCTTATGGACTTAACTTAACTAAAACTGCTATTATGTTAAGTACTTAATTGTTAGTTTTAGGTCATAGACTCATGTTTTAAGTATTAACCGATCTTATTGTTACGTTAATTGTTACATACTTAAGTGTTAACTTGCTAGTTTCTATAGGCTTGATCATGTTGATGTGTTAAGTAAATAATTCTTAAATGATGATGATGATATTAGAGTTGATGTGGATGATCTAGATAAAATAATCGGATGCCTTGGTTGATGTGGACTTGGAGGAAGATTCCATGGCTTACGTAAGATTATGTTTCAAACATTGACAGTTTTGAATTTTGGCTTTTTATATTACTTTTATATACTTTTTATGTTTATATATATATATATATATATATATATATATATATATATATATATATATATTAATTATGCATGATATAAAAATATTGATATCCTACCGATATCCCATTGCAATAACCTATATCCCAAATATCGGCCCTTGACTGATATTTGATTTTGGACCGCCATAACTGCCTAGTGAAGGTGAACGAAGAGCAAGAATAGAGAGACGAAGTACTTGATTGACAAGACCCACAAAGCTTATTAAGCAGGGTATGCTAAAATTAAAACGATAGTCTGGGGTTTAAGAAGATCGGTCATGGCAAGGGAAACCGTCGATGACATCCTTGTAGTTACTAAGGATATTTTTGACTACATAAAAAATCCAAGTCTAATGAAAACAAATGATGTTAGCGTCCAGATGTTGATAAACTTCTCCAAAACCATCAAGAAGCTTGAATAGTTAAAATCCATGTTTAAGGATAAGTTTTGCCCTTCTTCCTCAAAAGGGGAAAGGCTCCAGTTTAAGTTAAGTAAGCTCCTCGAAGAAAAGCTCAAAGTCACCATCTCCTCAAAGAAATCCAACTCCTCACCCAAAGAAAACCGTAACTCCTCAAAATCAAAAGACAACCACTTCACCGCAATCTCCAAAAAGAACTTCACCTCAAAAAGAAACAACTTTGGATCCCTCTATGTCTTCAGATAAATAAAATAACTCTCCTACCACAAGACAAAGAAAAGTAGATTGGAGAGTTGCTAAATTAGCCGAAGAGGTCTGGAAGGCACATGGATTTAACATCCAAATGGATGAATTAATGATTAATTCCTGGGTAAATCCCTTCCAGAAGCTAGTGGACGAAGATTATGTCCCTTATTTGACTGATGTTGCACCGCAAACCGACATGTTTTGGGATATTCCTTTATCTCCCAATGCATGCTTCTATCAAGTCTTCAATGAATTCGATCAAAGAATTCTAGAGTCACAAAGATTGCCAATGGAATTTGAGATGTTGAATCAATTCCATAACAAACATGGAAAGAAGATCGAAGATAAATGGTCAGATGATGCTCCCTAAGCTGTCAAGAATTACAAACCCCAATCATTTAAGAAAGCAACCTTCTACTAGTACACTCACATGCGTTTTGGCAAAGAATACTACTGAACACATGCAGATTTTGTAGCGATAAACCTTGAAGAAATCTTCACAATTGCTCAAGTGTTTAGTTTCAAATTTGGAAAACATCATAAGATGAAACCATCATGAGAGAGCCTGAAACTTTCTTAGGTCTATTTTATGTGACTTTGCTACAATTGATGTTGAGATTCATCAAGTCCTTTCAAATCATCCATTCGAGTATCCAATAATGATCAACGAAGGCATTCAGGAAATGAATTGCAATGACACCAACTGCCCTGATCTCCGTATCATCTTCAGAGCTGCCAAGGATAGCCAAAAGTTTGCTCCTCGCAAAAGCATTTCAAAGATGCAACAAGAAACAACTAGAAGACATCCTCAAGCTCACTGAAATGTCAAAATTCACTACCAACGAAGTGAAGTTTGAAATCTCAGGAAGAATCAAATGGGTGTTCACTATAAGGAAATTTTGGTGGCTCCTTATCAAGTTCTTCAAACTTGACAAGTGAAGAAGATTAGTTGTGAGGTTACTTAGGGAGAAATTGTTGATACATGAAAGTGACCCTCGGCAGCTAAGGTGATTATTATGATGCGAAGACTTTGTTGAATGATGAAGCGAAGAGATTTTTTGTATTGACATGCCGAAGAGTTGACTGTTCTTTTGTATCGAAGAAGTTATGAAGACAGAAGACGTCAAAGGAGACTTGGCGAAGAGTTAATTGGAGTTTGTATTTTGTGATACCGTCATGTCAGAGTAATGATCAACTTTTACTGACAAACTGTGTTAGGTTGGTTTTGCTAGTTCCAGGCGTGGGAAACATGGCCGTCAACATCAATATTATTTTTATTATTATCTAGTTGTAGACATGTATTTTCTCGTATAAATAGATGATCTTTTTGATCGGTATGAGTGTGTCTAATTCCATCTTCTTGTAATCTCATCATATTGAAATACAAGTCTTATTATCTTCATTATCTTCATACTTAGTTGTTCATCACTTAATAATTTGTGTTTGACTGCAAACTATGTTATGATTCAACAAGTATCTTTTAAACTTGCTTATATTTATTGATGTATTTTTCTGCTATGTTTCCCCAATAATTCAGCTAACTTATTATTGTTGAGCTTTATTAAGATCCATAAGACTAACTTAAATTCCGCATCATAATCTCTTTATAATTATTATAAACAATGTTTTAAAACCCGGGTTTTTAGTTGACCTGGTGTGAAGACCGGTTCACGGTTCAACCGGTTCAACCGCCGGGTCAATCCGGTTTATGGTCTTTTTCTATTTTTATATATTTTTATGTTCCTTCATAATGCATAAACATATAAAACCAATAATATAATGTCCACAAAGTTTAAACATTGAAAATCATTGAAAAAACCGCAAACGGATCGTTGTTGTTGCGTTTGTTACTTGTATCCAATAATCAAATCCCTATTAAAACGGGTCAATCCAGTTTTAATCGGTTCACACATAAGCGGTTGAACCGTGGTTTAGGGGAAACCCGGCCGGTTCGATCTGATCCGTATTTTTACAAAAAATCGTTCTCAATTAACCCGCTTTCTACCCTGGATCACGGTCCAACCGATTGAACCGACCGGATCGACTCGGATTTTAAAACATTGATTATAAGTTCTTCTCTCAACAACCTATGGAGTTTCGCCTCATTTAATATACCAAAAAAAACAATTATATCTTCATTTGTTATCTTACAAGTCACGTAAGCTGACATACATACATTTGTTTTAGTTTCAAAATTTAATGTATTTTGAGAATTTGTTTGATGTCTCGCAAGTCACAATTCAAAATTATGTAGTTTTAAACTAATAACAATTTTATTTTTAAAATTTTCAAAATTCATGTATTTCGAAAATTTGTGCTTTTAGAGAAAAATTGTTTTAAGACTTATAGTTATGTATCATCAATTCGAAATGTATTCTTTATCGAAGGGATTAAGGATTCAAAATTCACTAAAAACAATTGACGTAGCTTTTAGGTGTAGTTTAGAATTATTCTTTTTTGGTGCAGTTTAGAATTTTTTTTTTTTTTTAATATTTTACAACTGATAAGTTTGGAAAACAATTATTTTAACTTTTTATCTACAATATAAAAATCTTAAGGGTCTCCAAAGAAATCAAGGCAAAGTATTATATGTGGATCAAGCTCTAAGAAAGAAATCAAGACGGATTCTTATCTTAGTATCAAACACAAGAAGCTTGAAGTTAAAGATTGGAATCTTTAATGTTGTTCTTTATTTTTAATCTTTGAACTTTAATTCTCTATTCTTCTTTGATGTCTCTAGCATCTTGCAAGGACTTTCTTTTTTCTATTTTTAATTATATATATATATTGGTCTTCAAAAAAATCCCACGAATGAATTAAGAAATAAAAAAGCGTTAAAATATCAAAATACATAAATAAAACAATAATAATAAAAATAATGTAAAACAACAAAAGATGGCTTTTGGATGGGACCCACTTTTGATTGAACACGCGTAGGAGGGTGTTGGGTATAATCAACGAAAGGGAAACACCATAACATCTAACTCGCCCCTCTTGTCTACCAACGATGTTGACACGTTCTTTTGTGATTGCATACTATTTTTTCCATAATTTCCACTGAATATAAACTTTTTTTTTAATGTAAAAACAGATATAATAGAACCTTTTATTCAGATTTATTGTTCAATATAAATTACTTGAATTTTAATCGACAAATTTAGTTCGTTTCTAAATTATATTTAACCATTAACTTAATATATGTAATAATTAAATCATGTATTATTTTTCTTTTAAGTGGATATGGTAAAACATATATTCATTATTTTCTCCTAATTGTTCCCCCTCTCCAAACTCTCTCTCACATTTTCACATTTGGTATGTGAGAGAGAGTGAGACTTCTCCAGACACACCCACCTCTAATCAAATGCCTTGCCTCCTCTCTCTTTTCTATATTTTCTCTCTCTACATATACATACACACTGGTCTGTATATATAACCCATCATACAACATACCCAAATCCTTTTATATTCCGTGATACTGTTGATTTTAAATCTGCAAAAGAAAAAGAAAAAAAATGGAGCTTCATTTGGGGCTTGCTCTTTCTTCATCGTCTTCGTCTGCATCTTGTTCTTCAGAGTTTGATCTGATTAACAGCAACAACAATTACGCTCCTGAATCTAAAATCCCAATTCATCATTTGAAGAGAAAACAAGACGATGACGATGATGATCTTCATGTTCTTCAAACGCTACCTCTTCTTGTCTGGAACAATTTCTGCAACAAAACCCAGATGAATGAACAACTCCATGATCATGATGATAATGATGATGATGATGATGATGGTGAAGTTCAGTCGAATTCCATCTTTGTTCATCACAGGTACTTGATATAAACATATATTTTTGTTTAAACTTTTCTTGCCAGTTTAAGTGGTTGGAAATTGCAATTGCAATTGCAATCCTCTAATATAATTTACAGCCATTTGAATTCGAATCTGGATTTTTATTAATTATGAATGCGTATTTCAAATCTTTTGAAGATAAAATAATAAAATAAATTCCATATTGATTTCGGATCATAGCTGTTATATCTTGATAATAATTTCTTGAAATTCATGGACTGCATATCTTTGTTGATTTATATGGGTACACGTATAATACATGCCAATTAAAATGGATTTATTCCGCCCATATTTAATATGCATGGTTCCTAAGTCCTATAAAAATAAAATTATTTAATCTTAACATAAAAAAATATATAATCCAGTTCTTCGAAAAGAGTGGTATATTTAAATATTTAATATATTAACATTACTTTTAAATTTTAATTGTGTTTACTTGTGCTTCACGCTTTCCCTTTAGACTTCACAAACTTTTTAGGCCAAAAATAAGCAAAATATTCGCAATTCTCGCATTCTTGTCTCATTTCTTCTCTTTTAATATTTTAGCATTACATAATAATTGTAACTAACGTGTTCTAAATCCTGTAATAATCAGAGATGATGGTGGTGTGATTGGGTGGCCACCGCTGAAATCATGTAGAAAGAAGCTCCGCCACCCAAAAACCTCTAACCACGGTGGTGGTGGTGGTGGAGGTGGCGGAGGGTCAAAGTCAATGTACGTTAAAGTGCATATGGAAGGCATGGGAATTGCAAGAAAAGTTGACCTAAGTTTACACCATTCATACCAAACCCTTGTGCACACCTTAGCCAACATGTTCGGAAAATGTAAGTTCACATCGTGCATTATATTACATGTAATGTACAATCCATTAATGCACACATACGAGGTTATTCAATGTTTCTAGAAGAATATTTTTATTATTAACCTTGATTTTTGACTTTCAAGGTAGATGGATATATACTTTTGACTTTCAGTATATGAATTTGTTATATTTAATTTTTGTAACGAAAAACTAACAACCATATTGAAAACTTTGACTTAAAAAGTCAAAACAAGTGTTTAATTTGAGGTTTTGTTTGGAAATATTATAGCTTACGAAGATGTGAAACTCACCTACCAAGACAAAGAAGGAGATTGGTTGCTTGCTGGTGATGTTCCTTGGGGGTAATTCCGTAATTTCCATCTAATCTTTATTTTTATTTTCAAAAAGTCCCTACTATATATAATTACTAATTGTTATTTTGACATGCAGATCGTTCATCGAGACAATTCAACGTCTGAAATTGTTGAGGAAACAATAGTTGATTGCTTTATGTGACTCGTAGTTTTGGGACTAGGGTTTTGTTTTGTTATGAAGGTTAATTAAGTATTAAATTAAAAAAATAATATTGTTATGAATACAATTTTTTAATTAGTTCAATGTATGTGTTTGCTTCATGCATGTGGACAAGAACGAAGTTCTCGAAGTTGTTGCACTTAACATTCATAATACTTTATAGTTTACGACAATATGATGATGAAATTTAGAGAAATGTCAAATTTTTCTAAAAGCCCACAAAGTATTTCTTGAATTGCATGTGAAAATGTTTTGTTTGAAGTATTAATTATTTGCGGTCTTGTTTACAAAACTTTTTATATTATTTGTGTTAGATACGAACAACAAAACCTAAATTACATAACATAATGGATATGTATTATTAGTAATTTTATAATTTATTACTACTAATAACTTAACTTTTTAAAATTATGAGGGATGAAAATTGTTACATCAACCTCGTTTTAGAAAGCAAAATTCTTTTAAAAAAATTCATAGATCTTTGGGTCATAATATTACTATATATTCTTCGTTGAACTCTATTATGGAGATTCACAACATTTGGTGCAAGGAAACCGAAATGATTAAATGTAAATTGTATAAACGTGCGTTGATTTTTCATGCAAGATTTCTCGTGTTTTGACATTTTGCATGATGCAACTTTTAAAACATTCTGTCTTGCAGTGAAAACCTCACTCCCTAAGCCCACAAGAGGGGAAACACATGTTAGATCCACACATGCATGTTTTCCTCAAACTCATCCAAAAACTAAAAAATCAGCTAATTTAAGTGTTGATCGTCTTTCCAACAGGTCGGTTTACAGGTATCTCTTTTTTGGCAGAAACCCCGATGAGCCAAAATATGTCGAAAAGTGCATCTCTAACAAGATCATGTCGACACTTGAAACTTATGATCTATGTGTAATGAACTGCATGTTCCCAAAAAAAGTTGAAACATGTCTCGCAACAAACAAAACATGTCTCATCAACCGAAAATAAATGATCAAAAATGTAAAAACAAATAAACTTTTTTTTTTTTTTTTTTTTGGGGGGGGGGGGAGAGCAAATTAACAATGCCCCTAAAGCTTTTTGTTTACCAGGCACAATCGGGTTGGACCTTATAAAAACATGCGTTCGATGGTGGTGGTTTAAGGTGTTGTTTGTTTTTTTATAAAAAACCACTTCTAACCACTTATTGTTGCGTCGCGCAGCACTTGGCCATTTGCAGCTGTTTGTTTTTCAGAAGACTTGTAACTTAAAAACTGTTGCGCGAATGTTACATGGCGCAACACTAGACCATCTGCTTCAAACATTTTCACATTTTATTTTAACTTATTGCAACTGTTTGCAAATGTTAAAAAACAAACAAATTTTTTATTAAATGTTGCAGCCGTTTGGTCTGTCTCTTCTGTTACAGATGATTGCAGAGGTTGTCCGCAACAGTTAAGAAGCTTCGAAATAACAAACAGTGCGTTAGTGTTTTTACATCACCGGCATTGTTAAGAAGCTTTTATGAACGGTAAAAAGACACACACAAAAAATCTATTAAGAAAAATATAAGAATGAAAGAGAGCAAGAAGGATACAGGAGAAGAATAGTCTAGAAGCTGACGAAACAAAAAAAAAATTGTGTAAGAATGAACGAAAAAAAAAGCTTAAAATATTCAACAAATAGAAAAAAGAGTTTGAACAGTTAAAGTTAAACAATCAATTTTTTAGGATTTTTTTTTTTCATTTTTCACAAATTCGTTTTAAATTTTTTTTCTACATATTCAGTTTTATACATTAAAGTTTTAAGATAACATATGAAAGTTACTTTTTATATGTATTTGTTTCTATCTTATGAAAAGTTGAAGAAATGTAAAAACTTAAGGACTTTGATAATTGAATATGCTGTTATCAGTTATGCTTTACAATAGCCCACTAGCGAAGTCCTTAAAACTTTAAAGTTAGACACGATTTATACTGCGTATTTGCGTTTGAGCTTTTTGGGCCACAGCCCAAATTTTGTAATGATATAGCATTTTTTTATTTTAGTATATTATATAGAGAATTACTAAAATGGGTCCTGGTGGTTTAGATTATATACATAATTAAAAATATTTATAAAAAATGTCTAGTAAAGAAAAAATAGTTTTTTTTTTCACATGGATGAAAGTAGTAACAAAAAAATACCATAAGTAGTATAAAAAAGACAAAAAGATAAGATGAAACAAACAACTTTTTACCAAATCAGAGACAATTTTAGTAATTTACTCTCTAGTATATATGGATACCAAACATAAATATATGCCGAGTTCGGATTTCCAGATGAAATTCTCTAGAATAGAAAGTTGTAGTATTTGGTTTTTTGGAGGGATATCATTTAAATTAGATTATAATAATAAATAATAAAATATTGAATAGACACATCATGCAAATATGGATCAAAGGTGATTCTAAACAATATCAAAATCATATGTGCACCCAAATAGATTTTCAATTTTTCATAACTCATTTCCAAAAAGAAGTTCCTAACAAAGACAAAATTCGTAGCTAAATGGTGGAAGCAATGTTAATGTTTTTCACATGAATTCGAGTCATGCGTACAGATAATTTTTCTGAACCATAGTCCACACAGTTAGAGGTTTACGAACTTATTTAGGAATTCAATTTAGATCCTTGTGGGCAAATTCAGAACCAACCGACGTTATAAGGCTGGAGGGAGTGGTGTCACCGAAACCGCACTCCCTCTCCCGCCACATAAGCGTCATGTCAAATTATACCACACAAGTGTGGTTTCTTGCCACACCAAATGGGTGGTGCCATACTTTTATTTATTATTATTATTATTATTTGTTATTTTGTTAATTATTTTAATTTAATAAAACTTATTTATTTAATAAAAAAACATAATTTTAAAAAGATAATATTTCATTAATTAAAAATACAAATATCATACATTACTTAACTTTAAAAAAACCTAAAATTTTAGAAAAACAAAGTAGAAACATAAAACCTACAACTTTATAAATAAATAAATAAATAAAACACACACACACACACAAACACGAAACGATTAAAAACTTGAAAAAAAAAAAAAAAAAAAAAAAAAAAAAAAAAAACTAGAAATTAGCCACGATTGATATAACTATTTTTCACTTTCTCATTCATCTCCAAAACCACTTCAAGCTCGATCCCGGTCATATTCGACGTGTCCATCGCTAGTATTCGCATGTCGTTCTCCCTTTGTTTCCGAAGCTTTCTTTCAGAAACAATTTTCAAAATCTTGTCAATTCTGTCTTTTATACCCTTCATGTCAGATCACATTTCTTTCAAATCATCTGAATTCGACGCTTTGCCTTTGCCTTTGCCTTTGCTTTTTGATTTGTCTCTTCCCTTTGGTCGGGAAGGTGGTAAAACTGGAACATGTTCATCTTCGTTCAGATCAAATTAAACACGAGCATCTGATGTAGTGTGGTCGGACTCAGATGTTCTGCTGCATTTTAACCCACTGTCGATATGCTCGTCTGATGTTTTGCTACTCAGTCATTTCCTGTTATCTTTCAAAAAATTCCAAACTTCAAGAAACTTGAAAGCCTTCAGATTTTCTTTTTGATATACTTTCAACGCTTTCTTCAAAATCACTTCATCGCTTCCTCCACTTTTCCATTGACGTTTCATGTTGTTCCACAAGTCATTAAACAACATGATTTCCTTGTTCATCTTCCCCCATTTGGAGCACACTTGATGTTTTGAACGGTATTCTCCACGATTCATTCATTTGTGGAACCTGTGTAAAACGCGAATCCAAAAGCGGTCATGCTTTTGGTCTTTTCCAACACTAGCATCTTCTGAAATATTGATCCAAGATTGTGCCAACACTAACGCTTCCAAAGGTTCCCAACATCTAGCATCCGCCTTCTCTTTTCTTTTAGTTGTTACTCGAGTGGGCTGAGTTTCTGTAACGAATTCTGGTTCAAAATCAGAAACGAATGTTTCTAGTTGTGTTTTGTGTTTGTTGAACAAACTCGGGTTGAAATAAAAAAAAAATCAAATGGATTAAAATCTGGGTCGGTTGTGGTAGTGGTGGTGTTTGTAGTTGTGGTTGTGTTGGTCGTGGAAAATACGAAAACATACCGCCGCAGTGGTAATACGGAGGTGAGAAAATCGGTTGGTCGAATGAAGGTAGTGGGGTGTTGGTATTTCTGACTGGTGTTTTTTTTTTTTTGCTGGGTCGTTTGGAAGATGACATTTTTCAAAAAAAAAAATAAAGAAAAGGAGTAGAGATATGGTAAAAGGTTGTATAGAATGGTAAGATATATATATATATATATATATATATATATATATATATATATATATATATATATATATATATATATATATATATATATATATTAAAGTTGACCATTCAACGATCAAAAGTAGTCAAAACTCAAGGGTCAATCAAAAAACGTGGTATTCCCTAGCCGCACTATAGCCAAGACCACACCAGACCATGGTCTGGGGGCGGTGTTCTTGGTCGACGTGGCACCAAGTGCGGTCTGGGACCGTGCCCACACCCATTAGCCTAAGAAAGCAAGTTTTATGGACTAAATGCAAATAAGACAAAACAGCAAAAAAAAATGGTGCCTATGTTTTTTTTAGAATAATGTCCAAAACATAATTTTTTTTGATTAGTGGTCCTTTTGAGAATGTTTCCTTATTGATTTTGTCCATCCCAAAATTAGAATGACTAAATTGTTTTTATTATATTTATTTTTCATTTTTCTTTTTTATAAGAATTTATTATTATTAAATAAAGATAAGATCATCACGAATGGAAATTTAATGGTGAATTTAATGAGGAAAAAATAAGTTCAATACATCAAACCCACCATTGTGGGTAGAGTTCAATGAATTGGGGTTTAATCTCGATTGAATGGTGACATGCATTTTTCTAAAAACCATTTCACCATTAAAACTTTATATTTAAATAATTACACCCTACATACATGCAAAATGCATATGTCATTATTTTCTTATTTATAATATTTGTAATTTATTTTGTTTTATATTCTAATTCAAATCATCAAGATAATTTATATTATAATATTCTAAGCAAAAAAATATTTAAATCTTTAAAATATTTTAAAACAATAACATATACAACAATCTTTAATTAATAATTTGTAATTTGTATCGTTTAATTTCTAATTAATGTAATATTATAGTTTTATAATACAGTTTATAAAAATATATAATTAAATGTTGATGTGGAAATTTATCGAACTCTTAAGAGTTCAATGGAGTGTAGAGTTTAATGGATAAAATGATATATTTAGTGGAATGTTGATGTGGCAATCCATTAAACTCTTAAGAGTTCAATGCATTGAAGATAGCCTAAGGGCTCACAAACCCATTTACTCTCTCTCTCTCTCTCTCTCACACACACACACACACTCTCACACACACACACATCAAGAACTAGTTTTTGGTTTTTGGTTCACACTTCTTGCACGATTTCTATAACGTCATGTTTTAGGGCTAGAAGTTTTGGGGGTTTTGAATAAAAGTTTCTTTAATTTAAAATAAAATAAATTGAAATGAAGTAAACAGTAAATGGAAGTAAATGATTTTGATTAATAGCCCAAATAAACATATATTCTAATCCATAAATAGATTATGATAGTATATGGATGTCAAAAGAAAACTTTTAAGGCTTAGGGGCTAAAAGTGTCAATGTGTAGAAATTTATTTTTTATCCGATACTTTGACCAAATAAGCATATCAAACTAGAAATAATTTTTATAAAGTTTTTAGCCAATTATGGACTAAGCATAAAAGGAATTTTAAGTTATGGACAAAAAATGTCAATTCGGAAATTATTCAAGGACGCCTCGCGCCCTATAGAAGATGCACCATGTCCTCCGACACTGATCATACATAAACGTTGTTTGTTGTTTTTCTTCCCATGTTTACTCCTTTTCTTCTCCTCTCGGTTTCAGCCCTCTCCCGCCATCTTGGATCCATTTTCCCCACTTAATCCATGGTGTTTTTATGATTGGAATATTTTGATAAATCCTTGCTCAAACCCTTTCAAAAATCTTGCATCTAAGGTAGAATCCTTTCTTTTTTCCTTAAATTCATCTTAGGGTTTATGTTGTATTGCAAATCTGAAATTTATACTTCATTTATGTTGTTTGTATGAGATCAATGATGTAGTTCCTTTCTTTAATCCACCTCTAAGCTCCAACCAAAAAATGGTTGTGATATTTATAAGATTGGAGTTGTTTTGATGAGTTTTCTTAACCATCAATGATGAAATCTAACTTTATGCTTAAATTGGGGGATTATTGTGAAATTATTGATGTAGTTTGATCCATATACAAACTCTAACTAACAAATAGTTGGGATGTTTGTGATTTTGGATGTGATTTGGTAGGTTTCTAAAACCCTAGAATCAAGTCAATTGGTCTTGTAAAGAATTTCATCTGCTTTTTGAGGTTGAGTTCTCATTGAATGTGATTTTTATAAAATCTAGATATTTAATGTTAATCTAAGGAAATGAACCATTAATGATCCTTTTATGTTATCCTACATATTGAGTACATCCTACATAGATATCCTTAGTATATTCAGTCTTCCCATTAGCCATTTCCACCATGAAGGCCCCATTAAGCTTTTAGGGTTGTTGTTTTAGTAAGTGTCTGAACTTATTACTCATAAAACTTTGCTCCGCTCCGCTATCAAATAAGATGCATGCATACGAGTCGTTAATTAGGAACATACCAATGACAACGGTTGGGTCCTACACTACTTCACCCTGACCCATTGTCAGTACTCTCCTTGCTGCTCCTGCCCCTTGATTGTTCGTGTTAGGGCAGTTTTGCATCAAATGCCTGGTTTTCCCACATCCGTAACAAGCATACCCAGCTCCAGCATTGGTGTTGTTGTTCTTGTTGTTGTTGTTGTTTGTCATCTGGTTCTATTGAAGCTGAGTCCTGCAATACTTTGTTGTATGGTTTTTCCGATTGCACTTTGTGCAATTCATCTCTTTGCACTCCTCGTGGTGGTGGAAGTTGCATTTATTGCACTTGGGGAGATTTCCCGAGTACTGCTTCGAAGCATTTGGCATGGATGAGGCTGGAGCATGTGGTGTGGTGGTGGCTTGAATTGCAGCGTGAACAGTCACAATTTGTTGCTTGTTAGATGATTTTGAGTTATGTTTTCCCTTTCTCTTGTTGTTTTTTCCTTTCTTACTCTCTTCTTCCTTCTTACCCTCCGCTTCCACTGTTTTGGCACCCTTCTTATTGCCATGATCATACAGTTTCTTGGCCAGTCTCTTGGCGCTATCAAATGTCTCAGGGTTTGCAGTAATGACGTTCCCTTGAATAGGTGTAGTCAGTCCCCAGATAAACCTCTCAATCTTTTTCCCTTCTGTGGTGATCATTCTGGGGCACAGAAAAGATAGCTCACTAAACCTAGATATGTATGTATCGATATTGGAGTTTTGAACTGTGAGGTTCCACAATTCTTGTTACATCTTCTGAATTTCACCTCTAGGATAGTATTCTGCCAACATCATCTCCTTCAGCTCTTCCCAGGGCATCACGTTTGCCACCGGGAGTGTCATGGCCTCAACGTGGCCATTCCACCAGGAGAGGGCTTTTCAATGAATGTGCAGGCTGCGAACTTGATCTTACAATCATCCAGACACCCGCATATTTCAAAAACATATTCTACTTTCTCAATCCATCGCTTCAGGGCTATGACGCCTCCTGTCGCATTAAAGGTCTGAGGTTTGGCGTTGGTGAGATCCTTGTAGGTGCATGGTCGTGCGGCTCCGTGTTTGTTCCTTGATTTGTATTTCCAGTTCCCTGTCGGTTGCCTTCTCCGTTGTTTCCATTGCGAATATGTGCAAGTGTTGCAGTGGCCCCAGCAGACACTATTGCCTGGAATGCAACCGAGTTTATTTCCGGCAGGTTGGTGTTGCGTTGTTTCCACGGTTGGATTTTTGAGGCATATTTCTGTCATGGAATGGAAAGATGTTGAGTGCCTATGGTTTTTACAAGTTTGTGATCCAATAGACTAGGGGTATAGCATGTACTTAAGTAATTTCACACATTGACGTAAAACAAAACGTCATGATAAAACATAAAGCATTTTCATTAATACTAATAGTTTTGATACATGAAAATTTGCCAGAAAGCATACAATACATAAAAATATAAAAATTCGGCAGCATGACGACCCTATGAGTAGTGTAGTCACTTAAACATGGAGTCGATAGTACATAGCATAGATCACATAACATAATACTGACGAAAGATACAGCTAGTCCTAGTCGTGGTGGGATGGGCCAAGGGGTGGTGTTGAGGAAGTGGATGCTCCCTGAAGGCGAGCCACTTGTCGATCCGCGTCTCGAAGTCGAGCCTTCCACCTCACCTGCCTCATGTGGGACTCCCGGATAACCTCCCGCGTTTCCTACTCTGCCATCTCAACCCTTTCTCGCATCTGGTGTATCTGATCGGCGGTGCTCTGAGCCAAATCACATGTATCCCTTAATCGTCTCACCATGAATGGAAGTGCTCGATCAGCCGGTCCTCCATCCCTCAAGTCATTGAACCCCGGTCCATGCCAAACGGGGGTCGTTGTCCCTGCTGACTGCTCCACCTCCAAATGTCGATACCCCAGGGAAGTGTAGGGCCACTAGGGCCCATTCGATGAGTTGGCACCCTCACTGGGTATGGTGGGTTGATGACTACGAACTCCGCGTCCGAATCATCATCGATGTCGTCGCCAAACTCTTCTTCTCCATCGTCTGCCACAGGTTCCGCAGGTCCTTCTTCAATTTCTTCTTCCTCTACCTCAGGGTCCTCTTCGGGCTCTTCTTCAGGCTCCTCTTCAGGTTCCTCATCGGATTCTTCTAGCCATCCATTATTTTCGTGGTTGGGAAAATAAGGATCTCCAGGGTGGTGGAAACCAGTCATACTTACTACACGAGAGTGCATATATCAGTCATATTTTAATTACTCTCATAGTATTTTTAATTATTTGTGTTTGGTTTCCCTAGAGTTATTGGAGAGTGAGGTAGAATTTTGGATTCATTTCCCGCTATGATTACTCCCGAACACATGTTGGTCATATTCTGAATAAATATAGTTGATCAAGCTATATTATCCCTAATATGACTACATAATTGCCCATGTTTAATCATATTGTTCAATTTCCTCCAGAAGCTTTTATTAAATATTGTTAGGTTATTATCCTAATATGCGCACATAAGTGTGAAAATTTTGTTTTGTTCAGAGTTATTGTTAGGTTATTATCCTAATATGCGCACATAACTTAGGCCCAAATTAACATGTAAGTGGGTCGTTAAGCCCAAATAAACATGTCATGGAAAACATTGGGCTCAATATACACTTAAATGGACCCTTAGGGCCCAATGACCAAGTAACGTGAATATTAGGCCCAATAAATAGTTATCGATATATTTCGTTCATTTGTTTTGTTTCGTTGTTCGTTTTAGCTCGAGGTCTACTAGATTGATGATAAAAAGCCTTCTTTTTGTAAAAATGACATATTTTGCCTATAATCCTCCAAATTTTAATTAAGGCCCAATGTTTTGTAAAAATGACACTTTAGTCCATAATTTATAAAAATATGCATTTTTGACCTAAATGTCTGAAAATTCACGGTTTTAGTCCAAATATATATATTTTGACATTTTAAACCCCAGTTTGTAAAAATTTACAGTTTCTGCCCAAATTTTAATAAAAAATTCCTTTTTGGTCTAATTTGGAAATAAATGTTGTTTTCACCCCTAAATTTGGTTTATCTACATTTATGCCTCAATTTTTGCTCAAATAACATTTTAGTCCCAAAACTTTCTCTTTTTCGCAAATTTTGGGCCCAAAACTGTGAGGCCCAAAAGTTTGGCCCATTAAGCTAAAACTTACGTTTTTGGCCCTTTGTAAAGCATGTTTGTCAATAAAATTCCTTTTTACACAAGTAGGACCTATTTGGTCCTCCAAAAATCATAATTGTCCCTTTTAGTCATTATCTTTTGTTTTCTTGACAATTTTTGACCTTTAACAAGGTTTTTGTTGAAATCTTTTGTATCTTAAACTTGTAATCACTTTTGGCTTGATAATGTGATGTATATAATGTCATAGTTCATAGATATTTTTCTCAATATTACTTAAAATTTCAAGATTTGCTAAGATCTAACACATTTTTACCAAATAAACTAAGAAATCACACAAGACATGCATATAACACATAGATCTACACATTTTACTTGCATTCTCCCCCAAAAATCATATGAAAACCGAAAACAAGGGGGTATGAACTCACCTTTGCTTGATGTTTCGGTTTTTTTGAAGAAGAAGTGGAAGAAATTTTTGGTCTTAGCATACCTTTGTTGTGGATCTCGAGTTTATGAAGCTTCTAGGGTGTGATCATGGAACAAAACCATGTAAGAAAGAGTTTTTCATGTTAAGATGAAAGAAGATATTTGTGTTTGACAATAACTTACCAAAGATTGGAATGACTTGATGAAGATCCTTAGAACTCTAGCAAATTTTCGTGATATTGGAGGAAAAGAGGAGAAGAATTCTTGAGAGTGAGTTAGAAGGTGTTTGAAAGAGTGTGTGTGTGTGTGTGTTGTGGCTCTCGATAGAGTTATCAAGAGGAGAGGGAAGAGAGTTGGTGAGGTGACTTGCATGGAAGTATTGGGGGTCTAACATTGTTACATGTTGAACAATATGGAGGTGGCACCTCCTAAGTCAACTTTCATAACATTTCCCTCTTTTTTTTTGTTTTTTTTTTTTTTGTTAATTGATGTTGGGCCGAGATTTTTTTTAGGCCAAGAGGGTAGGAATGGAATAGTTAAGCCCATTAATTTTAGTTAGGATCTTTGGAGCCTAAGCATAAAATTTTCAGCCCATTAGGACCTTGGAAACACTTACGACCCAGTAGAATAAAATGATGGGTTTATGGCTCACTAAGGTTAATTGGATTAGCTATGGCCCAATAAGGCCCATTAAGGCTAGAATGAACCATTCTAGGCCCAAATGGTCCAAAATGCTATATATTTGTGAATTAGGTCCATTTAGAATTCAAATAATGTTTCCATGTCCAAAAAAATTGAATTGGATGCTTATTGATCCATTAGGACCAATAAGGAAATCCTAGTACAATATGGACTCAAACCGAAATTCTTAGGGTTTTCAGATCCTTTATTGAACATAAAAGGTGAATTTAAATGAGCATTGGGTGATATTTACTTAGAGCATTTGTCTTACAATAGTTGAATGATTACACGGGAATAGAATTTCCTAGCTACAATGCTAGTTGTGACACATGGCTCCCTTATGTGGGACGTGTGATATTACACATACGCTAGGCATACTCTTTTTTAAGCGAGGCGTGCATGGAAAAAGTGCAAACCCTAATTTTTAGGGTTTGAGCACTATTTAAAAATCCTTAACCCTCACGGTTTTTTCCCTCATTAGCCTCCATCTCCCAAATCGTCCCTTGCAAACCTTTACCCTCGTATAAGCCCTAATTAAGATTGAGAGTGTACTTTTGGTGATCTTGAAGGAAGGAGAAGGAAGTGGAATCATTTTGGAAGCTCAAGACAACTTACATACAAAAGCATCCCATCCTCTAACATCATTTGAAACTTGATGAGTTATTTGCTTAGATCTTGCTAGCCTAGAGTTTGTGTTAATTTTTGGTCCCTTAAGCTTGGTGATCATGAGTATGGCTTACTCTAACCATAAGAGTTGTCATTTTAGATGTTTTAGGTGCTAAGAACCAAAAAAATGTGATCTTGGCCCTTCTATCCCTACCAGGCAAGAGTTATAATGTCTTGATGGAATATTAAGTTAGGGTTTTAGCTTTTGGACTATTTCTAGCATGAAAAGTCATAAAGGTGGAAACTTGATGACCTCAAAATGATGTTTTGGCTATATATATGAGGTTTTAATGATTAAGCACTTAATGAGAAGAAATGGACCCATACGGGGTACATTGAGCATACCAGGAGGTATGATGCGTATACTGGGCTGAGGCCCCATGGTTTGGAAGGGTTGCAACTACGCCCAACAATGTAACTAAGTAGGTGGGGCATACTCAGTCTTCTTTGACTTCCTTTGACTTTTTGAATTTCTGACTTTGACCTTTGACCAACTTTTACTTAGGGGCATTTTGGGTATTTTGAGTAGTCATTGAGTTTAAGGCCCTGGTATTTGTGTAGGTGATTAGCAGAGACAATATTCAGAGCAGTGTTTTGTCTAACTATCTTTTCAGACTATGAGGTGAGTTTCCACTGTACTCGTGGGTCGTTGGCACCAATATCAGCCCACTAGGTTATATATCCTGATATATAAGATGATGCTATGCTGATTATATGTTAGATTGGTAGATTTATATGATAACTTTTATTTTCTAATTATATGTTTATCTGTTACATATCTACAAATAGTATGGATGGGTTGAGATTGTACTGCTTTGTGATGTCAGCCAACAAACTCGGGCAATCCAATAAGGAGATTGTGGGCCAGTAGCAATCCAATTGTGATTGTGGGCCAGAGTGACAATCCAACCAAGATGTTATGGGCCAGGGTAATCCATTCGGGAGACTGTGGACCCAACATGCAAAGTGGTAATTGGGGGAACTCACTAAGTTTTGGCTTACAGTTTAAATGTTTTAGGTACTTCATATGATCTGAGCAAAGCGAAGGCTTGATCATGCACATCCTTCGGCTTTTATGAGATTTTATTTTGGGATACTCTGATTTTTGATATTCACTTTTGGAAACTAATCTTTGTAAACATTTATGGTTTTTGGTTTGGTTTGAAAATTGAAGATTTTACCTTGATTTTTGCGATGTTACAAGTTGGTATCAGATCCTTGGTTTGAGAGAATTAGATGAGCATATGTGTGAATCCATACTCAAACTAAAGATCTGTAAAAGTTTTCAAAATGGTTTTCATTTTTTTTTCAAAAGTTATCAAGGAATGATGAGATGTGTATAATCAGCCAAAACGGGATTCTAGTCGACTCGACCAAGATTAAGGCAGTTATACAGTGGGAGGTCCCGAAGACTCCTTCGGAGATCATGAGTTTTCTAGGTTTAGCAATGTATTATCAGAGGTTTATTCAGGATTTCTCCAAGGTTGATGTACCTCTCACTCATTTGACGAGGAAGGGCATGGATTTTTGTTGGCGGCCTAAGCAGCAGGCTGCATTCGAAACGTTGAGACATAAGTTTTGTAAGGCCTTAGTGTTGACCCTTCCGAAGGGTGTGCAGGATTTCGTTGTTTATTGTGATGCTTCTATCACCAGTTTTGGGTAGTACTCATGCGGCGAGCGAGAGTTATTGCATATGTTTTTAGGAAGTTGAAGTCAAATGAGGTTCAATATTCGACGCATGACCTGGAGTTGGGGCGGTGGTGTTTTCCCTTAATATCTGACGGAATTATCATTATGGGGTCTGGTGTACCATCTACGCTGATCACAAGAGCCTGAGATATTTCATGCATCAGCCCAATTTTAATATGAGGCAGCGTAAATGGTTGGATGTGGTCAAGGATTATGACTGCGATATTTTGTACCACCTGGGGAAAGCGAATGTGGTCATTGATGCCTTAAGCTGCAAGTTGGCTAGTTCTTCTGTGGGGAGCTTATGTATGAGGACATTTATCAATTCTCTGCTTTTGGATCTGATCAGAGAGGCTCGGGTTGTGGGAGCAAGAAAGAAAATTGGAAGTATGAGAGAATCAGGGGCGATATTAACAAGTTTTCTACTAATAGCCATGGATTTTTGACCCGATGTGGTCGGGTTTGGGTGCTAGATTCTGGCAGGATTAGGCAGACTATACTGGAGGAGGCACATAAAGGCAAATTTTTTGATACACCCTGGAGACACCAAGTTGTACCTGGATTTGAGACTTAGTTATTGGTGTTCATGCATGAAGAGGGAGATAGTTTGGTATGTTAAGAGGTGCTTGACCTGTCGGATGGTCAAGGCCGAGCACCAGAGGCTTCCTGACAAGCTTCAGCATTTGGAGGTTCCCATATGGAAATGGGAACAGATCACCATGGATTTAATTACCAAGTTACCTCGGACGACTAATGGATTTGATGCGATATGGGTTATAATGGACCGTCTGACAAAGAGTGCCCACTTTCTGGCTATTTGGGAGAGCTCCTTGGCTGAGAAATTGGCTGTTGTATATGTGAACAATATTTTTTCTTAACATGGTGTTCCAGATTCCATTGTATTTGATCGATATGTTCAGTTCACTTATCTTTTAGCAGAGGTTCCACAAGGAACTGGGTACGAGGTTGCATTTTAGTATTGCTTATCATCCACAGACTAACAGTCAGAGCGAGAGGACCATCCAGATGCTTGAAGATATGTTGAGAGTCAGTGTTATCGATTTCGGTGGGAGTTGGTGATGGGTTTTATAGATTACAATAACAATGTGCTTGCGGAATTTCACTTAACGTTTAAGGGCGCATGCAACCTGAAGGATTTATGTCTTTAACACTTTAAATATAACATGCCATGAACAACAAAATAAATAGAACTCTAATGACATCCTAGTATAATCAAATTACAAGAATTAAGGTTACATACATTTTGATTTATTGGAGTAAACAAATCAATCCAATCTTTCTACAAAGGCTCTTAAAAGCAAGCACCAGAAATATCATGCAAGTGATGGTTCACACCCAAACCTTAGCAACTAGGTAAAGTTGAAGAAAGAGTTGAAGGGAGGCAGATTTCCAGCTATACTCTTAGAAAAAGGAGTGGTCGAAAATATGAGGCTAATAGACCATATTTATAGTTGATAGAAAAACCTTAGATAACCCTAACCTGTTTAAAATAATATTATTTCAAATCAGGTAATTATCTAGTTTCCTAATAATCAATATTATATTTAAGGGATATTTTAGAAACCATATAATAGTCCTCAAAACCATCCACCTCTTGTGGAAGGTTTTGGAATTCCTTTTGTTCAACTATTGAACAATTATAGCTTAGCCTGCTTAGGTCCTTGTACCTTTAATTAATCCAATTAATCCCAAAATTAATTCTAGTTAATTTTTTATTATTCTTAATTAAATAATATTATTTCTAATTAATATATTATTCTCACAATATATTAATAAATTATTTATTTCTATCTATTAATCATATAATAAATCAATCTCTCTCTCTCTCTCTCTCTCTTTCTCTCTCTCTCTCTCTCTCTCAAAGTCATCATATCCAATAAACAGGTTTAAGGGCAACCCAAAAGGATTTTGCTAATAATTTACGTATATACCAATTTAGTTATTGTCTTAAATACCTAATACAACAATCTCCCACTTGGATAAGTCTATAACTACAATTTCCAGTATAACTTCTAAACTAACAATAAAGGGTGCTTCCTAAAACAACTCCAGTCTCTGATCTGATCATACAATTGTCCTAAGATAAGTGATCAAATATTCCTTCGTTCTATAAGATATCGTATTGACATGAGACATTGATTGAAATCAATATCATTGTCCAAAATTTTGTTTCCCGATTTCCTAATTTATAACAACTGAATTCATACTACTAATTGAATATATCAATTCAGTACGGGCTCGACCAAGCACTTCAAATATCGATAACAAATCATCGAGGGGCCCAAAGATATCTCTTTTCCTATTAGTTCAAAAGCAACGAATAAATTGCGACTTATATGTTTGCATTTTTTTCTCACCAAATCATGCATGACACTACGTTTTATAACATCACGTTACCGTGTGCATTAACATAACACCAATGCACAACCTACTTGTGAATTATAACATATATCTCTCAATTTCAAGAGTATAAGATATTATTGTCTCAAAAAAAAACTCGTAATAAAATCCTTGAATTAGTTCTCTGAGCTTGGCTTTATCCAATACTCAAAATCTCCATTTTTGTAAGTACTCATGAATATTGTAGCAATCATTGTAATGTCTAATCTCCGTAGACAATCTACAATTCGATTCATGACATCTTTAATTCACTACTTACTTCCAAAATTATGAGGGATTGTGGAAGTTCGAATAATCAAATTATTCAGGAAGTAAAACATGCAAAGTGAAACACAATAATAAACTAATTAACTATGGTCTTAAAACTATTGAATATAAATAATCTCTATTATTTAATCACCATAATAATCACGACTTTATTCATTGTATAATGTTTCAAGTAATCAACTAACCACTTAAATCAAACATCAGTTATGCCATGTCATGAACATGCATACTATGCCTCTTTATGGTCCTTCCTTTATGAATTGATCAACTGGACTTTATTCTAATGATGCTCATTTCACAATTCCAAATTCTTATCACTCTCCAAAATGTGATGGAATTCCAACTTAACATGCATTAGTCTCCTATGATATCAAGATTCCAAAGTCTAAAAGTCTTCAATATTACAGAATATCTCAATGGAACTTTGTCACTAGAAACAATTCCATGGTAATGAAAATTCAAAAACACTTCTCTTGCATTAAATTTTCCAACTCACATGTAGACCTTTTTCAGGTATCTCCCATTATGGAAACATTTCAATATTTCATAAGACCATCAATTCTGATTAAGAACCATCTCACTCCAGAATCATGTCACTGTGGTCCATCCAAATTGTTATCATACTTCTAACTGTCCAAAAGCAACCAGTCTTTTGGAATAACCTTAAAATGTTCTTGACAATTGTTTAACAACTTTAGTCATACAAAATTCTAGTCCTTTTTCTCACAATGCTCTAAGCATTTGAAAAATTAGAATGAGTGAATATTATAGCATATGTAATCGATCCTATATCTGAAGCATATGGGACTCAATTCATTATATCTCATATAAGGATTTGATATATGTCCAGTCTCTTGCTATAATATTTTCATATATTGAATTTCCTATATTGAACCATTTCGACATGATATTCATCTACACCTATGACTAGGTTCTATTTAACCCTATCTAGACCTCTAGATTTGAAAAGAAGTATGAGTTCCCTCTCCCTTAAATCTACTATAGCGCAACAATTACCAAACTTTGTAATTTTCAAATTGAAAACTTTGTTCCCTACAAACAGTGTTGTCAACATGCAGTAATAGCATAATAATTATGCTCCCACTAGCTTTAACATGTACCCATAAATCAATTGGACTTCTAGAAACAATATTCTTGACTTTCTTACTAAAGTACAAACTTATGTTACGCAAATCTTCGATAAGTCTCCAACTAGACTTCTTAAGCTTATACACCTTAACTGGATAGCATATGTGTGTATTTATAGATATATGTCTTGAAAGTTCAAACAATTCCATGTCATTCCTCACAATTTGAAATATGAAGAGGGATGTCATAATCATATTGCGAATTTGAGAATGCAATTAGCACAACCAATATCTATAAAGTATTTCCTCATAATCATTCTCATGAATTAGAGTGAAAAAAAATTACCACCTAGATTTCATTGTGAATATGTTCCCATCCATGTCAATCTATCATTTCCAACCTACAATCATAAGACAAGGTTTAGGACAAAACAAAAATTCAAATTTAGCTTTCCTTCAAGGATTGAACTTTGTTATTCTAAATTTTTTGCCCTTTGGTAGCTCAAGGGCCAACCAATGCTTCGATGATGTTAGCAAGTCACCCATATTGATCAATTCACTCTCACTAACCTACATGATTTTTTTTTTGTAGTTAAATGAAAAACATATAACTCACAAGCTTGCCAACTCAACTAAAAGTGCACAGAAATAAGAATGTGTCAACCAAACATGATAGATTATCAAGGCCAGGTCGCATGCTAGTGATAACTAAAAGGTTTATTGTCGATTGACTCTTCAAACTCTCAAGATCAATATGATTCTCACTGACTTCTTGACATATGAGTTTTCTTTCAAGGAACATTCCTTGACGAGCTTAAACAAATGCTCAAAAGTTCGTGTGGATTCTTGACAAGAAAACACTTAATAGAATAGGACTTAGTTTATCTTTTGTTTCTCGATTAACAAAAACATCACAAATCTAATTCTATATGTGTTAGAGTAAGAAAATATTATACTCCACATATTTTTAGGTGTTTTTCAACCTTATTAGTTTGAAATGGGTTTCAAGATATGATTTGTAGTTACTAGAGTATAACTCTAAAACTTCATTGGAACAAAGTATGACTCACCTCTTGATCAAACTAATTCCAACAATATCTTATTCCTCTTATTAGTCATACAAGTGCACTAAAATGTTCTTCGAGGATCAATTATGATATAAATCTACAATCACTAAGATGATCATAATACGTGATACTAAAGTACTCTCCTTTCCTTTCAGATTGGAGAAACTTTTATTTTTATACCTAATAGATTCTTCTCATTCATTTTGCTACTCTTTGAATCTTTTCAAGGTATTAGAATTATACTTAATCTTATAAACACAACCATACTTACAGAAGCATCAGTAAATCATGACGAATAGAGTTATTGTCCTTTGTGGTGGATCTGAATAGTCCATATCAACATGTACTAGACCATTGTTCCTTCACTTGACTCACATAAACATGTGATCAATGAATTACTTATAATTTCCCAATGAATAATATTCTCATATACTATACAATGTGACTTGTATAATACCAAGTATCTGTCTAGTTGGTAATGAGACTTAGTTTCACTTGGTTGATTATGATAATACCACATGCGATATTATAAGAATCAACTCCACATTTAATATTGAAATTACATAAATGTAATCTACATTTTCATAAATGTAATTTCAAGTAAATATAAAATAAGGCAACCAAATAAACCAAAATTGAACTTATATTAAAAATAAACAAAAATTTGGAACTTGTCCTTACAACGCATAAAACAAAGACTATGTTTCTAGACATTTATGAAGAATAATATCAATCCATTAAATTATCCCACCTCCTTAAAAGTATCTCAAAATTCTAATCTTTGAACCATGTGACTAAAGTCCATTTCTCATGATCAAATTTTGCTCATCTGGCTCAAGCTTCCTTCTTTCTCTTAGCTCCTTTAACACCATCAAAATGTGATCATCACATTATGTATGAGGATTACATAAATAGGAACTTATAAATCAATGGAGTAAGATAATGTATGCACCTGAAGTAGAGTCGCACGACTTGATGTTACTATCTCTAAGATCTTTCAGTTACTTTGGTCAGTTGTGTTTCCAATGTCCCTTCAATTTGTAGCAGAACAAATGACTCTTTGGGGTTAACACATGGAGTGAACCCAAATCTAGTTATTCCTTTTACCATACGATCAAATGATTACATCTTGGCCGATCCCTTTTGATTGGGAAGAGAAACCTTTTCTAGACCATAATTGTCACCATTACCAATATCCATGGAAAACTAGGATTTAGACCCAATAAGCATTTCTACTTTAGATGTGCTCTTAATCATTTCTACTTCAACAACAATTAACATTTGAGTTAGATCAATTAGGGTCAAGTTTGTATTCCTTATATAAAAGTTCTCAATGAACTGATCATATGACTTTGGAAGCGAGAGAAGAACCTATTCAATAGCTTGCTCCCTTGGGAAATGACACCCAATCTATCCAACTTGTCAATGTACGATTTCATTTTCAAAATATGAATACACACAAAGTTTCCATCTTGATGTTTACATGTCAATAGGGATTGATTAGTCTCGTATCTTTCAACTTGAGGGAAATGTAACATTGGGAGAGTCACATGAGGAGGAGTTGGAAGAAAAATGACGTCTAGTTCCATCATTTCCTAAGGAAGGGAAAATAATTTCACCTTGAATTGAAATTAGAAGACCATCTCTAGAAGATTGAGGAAAACCATTTCCATGAGAATAAGGAAGACCATTTCAATCTTTATAAGATATTTAAAAAATTAGGAGGAAAAAGAATTCAAGTTAGTTGATTTTAATCCTTAATTATTAACCCATAGATTCAAATTATAGCTAGGACCCATATTTTCGATTCGAACTTTGAAGAAGGATGTCGTAATCAAATTTTAATATGTTTTAGGTAGGTAAGGCTTTTACTAATTCTAATCTTATGAAACTCCTAGATCTTTTTAGATTCATTAAATCTTATCAATGACATGTTTAATCTTGGATTATGCTCTCACATTTATGACCGGGATGCCGAGGATCACAAACGAGATGTGAATAACCATGCAAACCCACTTGACAACCTTGATGTCATTTAGCATCTCACATTGATGTGCCGGTTAACTACATATGCTCCATCAACAATGATAATTTTCAAGATGCCCATAATATCTCTTTATAGTCCCCATTAGTGTGTCGGTTAACCACATACACTCCATTAACGACATATAAACCATGATGTGTGTTTTCATGGATTTGCATATTTTTCGCATTTTTCTTAAAATAACTATGAGTGGGATTTTTTTGTAAAAATTTAGTTACTTTATATCATTATACTTATTAATGAGATTATGTCATATCAAATCCATTCGGCTAATGACCCTCCACCATACACGGCAGCGGTGGGTGAGAGTGGACAACCAAATGTCAGTCATTTTATATGATGCTTCCTTAAACTCCCATTATAGTATGGCTTCGTGAATAAGGCCTACTATTGATTTGATTGACTTTGTCTTATACATATAATATATTAAACTTTTAATTATATATAGTATAAAGTGTATTTTAAAACATTTAAAAATACAATGTTTAATCTTTTAATTATATAAATTAAACCTTTTAATTCAATTAAATTTAAACCAATTTATGGATTTATTAATTTTCTTTTAATTAGTCATTTAATTAAATTAATAATAAGATCAATAAGGATAATATTAATTAATCTTATAATCAATCAATATCTAGTCTAAGAAAACCTCCTTATATTTAGGGTTTTATTTAATTATCTTATATAAGAAAAATTCGGATTTGGTGGATATTAAAAGAGATAATTACCAAATAAAAACCATATAAATCAAGTTAGGCAGAAAAAATCTGACATACTGGAAATAGCAGATCTCACGTGGTGAGTAACAAATGCTTACGACGTAAGAAATAATTTTTCTCAAAAACGATTTTGATCAGTTCATCTAGTTTACAAACAATGTTAGACACACGAAGGTTCTGATACCACTGATGGGTTTTATAGATTACAATAACTATGTGCTGGCGGAATTTCACTTAGCACTTAAGGGCACATGCAACCTAAATGATCTATGACTTTAACACTTTGAATGTAACATGCCATGAAAAGAAAATATCTAGAACCCTAATGACTTCCTAGTATAATCAAATTACAAGAATTAAGGTTACATACCTTTTAATTTGTTGTAGTAAACAAATCAATTCAGTCTTTCTTCAAAGGCTCTTGGAAGCAAGCACCATAAATCTCATGCATATGATGGTTCACACTCAAACTCTAGCAACTAAGGAAACTTGAAGATAGAGGAGGAGGGAGGCAGATTTCTAGCTATGCTCTTAGCAAAAGGAGTGGCCGAAAAAATGAGGCTAATAGACCTTATTTATAGCTGATAGAAAAACCTTAGATAACCGTAACATGTTTAAAATAATATTATTTCAAATTAGGTAATTATCTAGTTTCCTAATAATCAATATTATCGTTAAAGGTTATTCTAGAAACCCTAGAATAGTCCTAAAAAACGTCCACCTCTTGTGGAGGGTTCTGGAATCCCTTTTGTTCAACTATTGAACAATTACAACTTAGGTCCTTATGTAGCACCTGGTTCCTGGTATGTAAATCTTATTTGAGTGTTTTCCATTTTTAGCCTTGGACTCGGCGAGTCATAGGCCCGACTCGCCGAGTAGAGTCGGGACCCGGGACACATTATAAGTTGGCGACTCAGCGAGTCCATATCCTGGACTCGGCGAGTCACCGCTGTTGGATGAATCCTTAAGTTTCAAGGGATTGCACCCTATTTAAACTCTTATTCTGCCCCAATATCGCCCCCATTCACCCTCAGAGCTCTATACCTTGTTCAAGAGTTGTTTCCTTGTGAGTTTGAAGCATTTGGGTGCTCTCTTGAAGTTTTGGAGTGGGGAAAAGAGTAGATCAAGAAGAAGAAGAGGAGGTCAAGCATCTTTGAGCTTTCTCAGTGTGCTCCCTAAGGTATGACTCGATTTTCCCCTTGCTTTCATGCTTATAGTCCCTTATAGCTCCATTAAAGTCTTTCTTGACCCATTTCCAAGCTTGTGTATGTGTGGGGGTTCGTAATAAGCTGAGTAACCTCTAGATCTAGGTATGGTTGAGCTCCAGGAGCTCAGATCTACTGCCTTTATGGACCCATGTTGCATGAAAACCTTAGATCTACTCTTTTGGTGCATTTTGAACCCTAAAACCCTCATAGATGGATATTTACACGTAAAGTTGGAAACTTTGCGTGTTATTCATGCTCTAGGAGCCCAGATCTACAAATGGCATGGATTGGATTCGAGCAAAATTACGTTTATGGCTCTTGCATGAAGCAGACTCGGCGAGTCGCTCATCTGACTCGGCGAGTCTGGTCGCGAGTCTCCGAGATTGTCCCCTTTTAGCTGTGTCGAGTTGTGTGGTGAGTCCAGGGTGGACTCGGTGAGTTGGAAGCCAAAACTCACCCATAATGGAACTCGGCGAGTCGATTCCCAGACTCGGCGAGTTCAAGGCAATCTCCTTAGATCAAGAACAGACTCGGCGAGTCACAGTATAAATTGTTCATCGGATAAAGATGAACTCGACGAGTTGTTCATACAACTCGGCGAGTAGGATGAAGGACTTGAACATCAGTTTGGAAGGAGAACTCGTCGAGTCAACGCCTAACTCGACGAGTAGAAGCAGAATTCAGGTCAGTCGTTTGGACATGGACTCGGCGAGTTGGCGAGCCAACTCGGCGAGTCGGGTCAACTGAAAGTTGACTCTGACTTTGACTTAGGGCATGATCAGGGGTAGAATGGTCATTTTACCCAAAGGATAGTTAGCAGTATTTGACTTAGTGTTTGGTGGGAATTTTAGCCGGAGGATTTACGGAGCAGCAGCAGCAGACAGAATATTCCCACACAGATCAGCAGCTACTACGAGGTGAGTTACCTTCCAGTAGCGGTGGGTCTAAGGCCACAATGCCGGCCCACCAGTAGGAGATGTGTGATTAGATGATTTTCTTTGTGATATTCATCTAGGGTTGCTACTACATGTGTTATGTTATGTGTTAGTGATAGTAGGGGGAGATAGTCCCCCAGAATACTGGTCGATAGGGCTGAAGGGGCGGTTATGCCCAGCCATGCTATATAGACTATGCGATATATGTGTTATGTGGTAGCAGTAGGGGTGAAATATTCCCCAGTATCCGGTCGAGAGGACCGAAGGGGAGGCCAGCACCTAGATATGCTAGGCAGTATCCGGTCGAGAGGACCGAAGGGGAGGCCAGCACCGATATATGCTAGGCAGTATCCGGTCGAGAGGACTGAAGGGGTAGGTCGGGCACCCAGATATGCCTGACAACTTATGTATGTTATGTGATTGTATGGTATGTGGTACAATGGGGGAACTCACTAAGCTTTGTGCTTGCAGTTTATAGTTTTGGTTTCAGGTACCTCTTCATCGAAGGGGAACGAGTTGGCACGGTAGCGGCACATCATGCACACATGCTGGTTTCCGCATCTATTAGATTTCACTGTGATTTATACTCTAATATTTGATTGGTTGTATGTTTTGGCTTTTAGACATGATTTACGATGTGATGTGGTTGATCAAACAATGTTTTTAATTATTAACGTTTTCTAAAGTAATGTTTTAAAACGAAATTTTTGGACGTGAAAATTGGGACGTTACAAGTCGGTATCAGAGCCCTGGTTTGAGGGATTCGGACACACCTTCAGGGGTGTTTGAACTCAAATCGAGGGATTAAAAGATTTTGGAAAGAGAAAATATTTTCTAAAAGGTTAAGTAAAGGGTTTTGAGAAAGAACAATGTGTGTGATGTGCGCGACCGGCCAAGCTCAAGTAAGTATTCCCCAATGTACCCATACAAGTTTATTTATGTTTATCAGTTTCTGTAGAACAACATGCTAGAATAGGACTAAGGATCTAGGAGTGATGCCTTATGTGCCTGCTTTATGTGCTTCAGTATATGAAATAGTTGCATGCTAGAGTTGAGTAGACAGCAGTAAGGTAGCCTGTTTAGGTTATTCCTGATAGTACGAGCTTAGCATTGTATGCTGGTTCAGTTCTCTCTTCGAGGATAGAGTTGCTTGAGATTGTCTTTCTTACGTCCAAATGTTGTTTGCTTTGTGCTATATGGGCCTTGAAGTGATGGGAGTTAACTGTTAGGTGAATACGTTAAAGTCACATGTGATCAGGGTTGAATAATCTCAAAGTGTTGGATTGACTCTATTGTGTAGCTCTTGTTTGAGTCCTAACCATGGTAGAGATGAGTCCCTTACTTGAAGGATTATCCGAGCCTCAGCACATGTGATTGTATTAAGGTAATAGTTAATTGGCATCACCAAGAGGCCTTCAGCAGCTGAGGACTGGGTTGGGTGGAGTCAGAGGTTTCCTAGGGTAAGCCTAGGATAAAGAGTAGCAGTGATCAGCGGTAGGGGAAGGGACCTGGTTAAGTCGAGGCGGTCCTTGGGGAAGGTACGGATAGATGTAGAAGGTATTATGGGCTTGTACTACTAAAAGAAGAGGATCCGTACCCGAACCGAGGAAGGCTAACATAAGACTAGGGAACTTGTAGTGGGTGGGATCCCTCCAGGGGTATCAGTATCGCTAACAGTTGTTATTTCTTTGTATTTCAGAATGGTGGTACTACGCCTGTGACCATCAGTTGGCAGTTCAGGAGAGGGATCGGGTTCGGGATCAGGTTCCGAGCCAGTAGATGAGAGGCTGTGCGAGTTCATCACATCAGAGATCACCAGAGGTATCCTTGAGTCGACTCCCATTATCTTCGGGTCGATCAAGGAAGGGATCATCGAGTTGATGGAGGATCGCCTCAGGGCGTTCAGGAGCAACATGGCATCTGGTCAGTCGGGATCTTGCACGCTGTCCTTTAAGGACTTCAGGGGCAGTGGTGCACCGGATTTCCACGAGGTGAAGGACCCCATTGTTGCCAGACGATGGATTACAGACATCGAGTCCGCACAGTTGACTAGCTTCTGCCCCGAGGGGTCGAAGGTGAGGTATGCAGCAGGGTGTTTACGAGACCGAGCTCGAGATTGGTGGGAGTCAGTGGGTGACTCTTTGGGAGCCTCAGCTATCGAGGCTATGACCTGGTCGGACTTTGTGACCAGTTTCAGGGCAGAGTTTGCACCGGCTGTCGAGCTTCAGCAGCTGGCCAGGGAGTTTTTGGACATGAGACAGACGACTAAGACTGTGGTGGAGATCACCACCAAGTTCCGGGAGAGGGCACTGTTGGTGCCCCAATATGCGGGCGATGAGGACATGAGGAGGACCCGCTATCATGACATGCTCCGAGCTGATATCCGGGAGCACGTTAGTTTTTCAGCCTGCCCCACCTTGGACTCCATGATTGCCAGGGCGAGGGAGAGGGAGATAGATTTGGAGCATATTCGGAAACGGAAGGCGAAGGAGGGACAGCCAGGAGGGGCTTCGGGGAAGAAGCCCAAGGGATCAGATGTGGGGCCGAAAGGCCAACAGGGATGGGGCCGCTACAGGAAATGCGGCAAGACGCACGAGGGGGCGTGCAGGTTGGGATCATCAGGCTGCTACAAGTGCGACAAGTCTGGGCACTTTAGCAGGGATTGCACTGCTTCGGTAGCAGTTATTCAGACGTTTGAGTTGCTGTGTTTCCACTGCAACCAGAGGGGCCACAAGAAGGCCAATTGCCCCAGTTGACAGTTTCAGAGCCGGTAAAGGCGCCAGCTCCAGCGACCCTGCGGATCACAGATGGTTCCTGGTATGTAAATCGTATTTGAGTGTTTTCCATTTTTAGCCTTGGACTCGGCGAGTCATAGGCCCGACTCACCGAGTAGAGCCGGGACCCGCGACACGTTATAAGTTGGCGACTCGGCGAGTCCATATCCTGGACTCGGCGAGTCACCGCTGTTGGATGAAACCCTAAGTTTCAAGGGATTGCACCCTATTTAAACTCTCATTCTGCCCCAATATCGCCCCCATTCACCCTCAGAGCTCTATACCTTGTTCAAGAGTTGTTTCCTTGTGAGTTTGAAGCATTTGGGTGCTCTCTTGAAGTTTTGGAGTGGGGAAAAGAGTAGATCAAGAAGAAGAAGAGGAGGTCAAGCATCTTTGAGCTTTCTCAGTGTGCTCCCTAAGGTATGACTCGATTTTCCCCTTGCTTTCATGCTTATAGTCCCTTATAGCTCCATTAAAGTCTTTCTTGACCCATTTCCAAGCTTGTGTATGTGTGGGGGTTCGTAATAAGCTGAGTAACCTCTAGATCTAGGCATGGTTGAGCTCCAGGAGCTCAGATCTACTGCCTTTATGGACCCATGTTGCATGAAAACCTTAGATCTACTCTTTTGGTGCATTTTGAACCCTAAAACCCTCGTAGATGGATATTTACACGTAAAGTTGGAAACTTTACGTGTTATTCATGCTCTAGGAGCCCAAATCTACGAATGACATGGACTGGATTAAAGCAAAATTGCGTTTATGGCTCTTGCATGAAGCAGACTCGGCGAGTCGCTCATCTGACTCGGCGAGTCTGGTCGCGAGTCTCCGAGATTGTCCCCTTTTAGCTGTGTCGAGTTGTGTGGTGAGTCCAGGGTGGACTCGGTGAGTTGGAAGCCAAAACTCACCCATAATGGAACTCGGCGAGTCGATGCCCAGACTCGGCGAGTTCAAGGCAATCTCCTTAGATCAAGAACAGACTCGGCGAGTCACAGTATAAATTGTTCATCGGATAAAGATGAACTCGACGAGTTGTTCATACAACTCGGCGAGTAGGATGAAGGACTTGAACATCAGTTTGGAAGGAGAACTCGTCGAGTCAATGCCTAACTCAACGAGTAGAAGCAGAATTCAGGTCAGTCATTTGGACATGGACTCGGCGAGTTGGCGAGCCAACTCGACGAGTCGGGTCAACTGAAAGTTGACTCTGACTTTGACTTAGGGCATGATCAGGGGTAGAATGGTCATTTTACCCAAAGGATAGTTAGCACTATTTGACTAAGTGTTTGGTGGGAATTTCAGCCGGAGGATTTACGGAGTAGCAGCATACATACTATTCCCACACAGATCAGCAGCTACTACGAGGTGAGTTACCTTCCAGTAGCGGTGGGTCTAAGGCCACAATGTCGGCCCACTAGTAGGAGATGTGTGATTAGATGATTGTCTTTGTGATATTCATCTAGGGTTGCTACTACATGTGTTATGTTATGTGTTAGTGACAGTAGGGTGAGATAGTCCCCCAGAATACCGGTCGATAGGGTCAAAGGGGCAGTCATTCCCAGCCATGCTATATAGACCATGTGATATATGTGTTATGTGGTGGTAGTAGGGGGTGAAATAGTCCCCAGTATCCGGTCGAGAGGACCGAAGGGGAGGCCAGCACCCAGATATGCTAGGCAGTATCCAGTCGAGAGGACCGAAGGGGAGGCCAGCACCCAGATATGCTAGGCAGTATCCAACCGAAGGGGTAGGTCGGGCACCCAGATATGCTTGACAACTTATGTATGTTATGTGATTGTATGGTATGTGGTACAATGGGGGAACTCACTAAGCTTTGTGCTTACAGTTTACAGTTTTGGTTCCAGGTACCTCTTCATCGAAGGGGAAGGAGCTGGCACGGTAGCGGCACATCATGCACACATGCTGGTTTCCGCATCTATTAGATTTCCCTGGGATTTATACTCTGATATTTGATTGGTTGTATGTTTTGGCTTTTAGACATGATTTACGATGTGATGTGGTTGATCAAACAAAGTTTTTAATTATTAACGTTTTCTAAAGTAATGTTTTAAAACGAAATTTTTGGACGTGAAAATTGGGACGCTACACCTTACACCTTTAATTAGTCGAATTAATCTCAAATTTAATTCTAATTAATTTATGATTAATTCTTAATTAAATAATACTATTTCTAATTAATACGTTCTTCTCACAATATAGTAATAAATCATTTATTGATATTTATTAATCATATAATAAATCAATAAATCAATCTTTATCTCTCCAAAAGTCATCATATCCAATTACTTGGTTTGAAGGAAACCCAAAAGGACTTTGTTAATAGTTTAAATATATAGCCATTTTAGTTATTGACTTAGATACATAATCCAACAGTTGGGACTCTTACCTTCCTCTGGCCGAGTTTTCTTACAACAACAGTTATCACACTGTATCGGTGTGTCACAATTTGAGCTTCTTTATGGGAGGAAGTGTCGTACCCCATTTTGTTGGGTAGAGGTTGGTCGCAGGGTCATGAGAAAGACCGAGGTAGTTCTTCAGAAGATAGAGCTTATTTAACAGATCAGACAGCGGTTACATATAGCTTAGAGTCGGCAAAAGAGTGACAGACGTCGATCCGAGTTGAAATTCTAGGTCAAGGGCGTGGTTTTACTAAAGGTATCACCCTGGAAGGGTGTAATACGCCTCAGGAAGAGGGGAAAATCGGGGCCTCAATATATCAGGTTGTTTCGAGTGATTGTGAGGGTAGGTAGGGTGGCCTATCAACAGGATTTACCTAAGGAGCTCAGTCATATTCACAACACCTTCCACGTATCACAGCTTCAAAAGTATGTGGCTGATGATTCAAAATTAGTTCCTTTTGATGAAATTCAGGTTGATGATCTCTTGAATTATGTTGAGAGATGAGTGGCGATTTTGGATAGGAAGACCAAGGCCTTGCGCAACAAGGTGGTATCTGGTCAAGGTTCTATGACAACATCAGAATGGTTCCGAATGGACTTAGGAACCCGAGGCAGAGATGCAAGAACACTACCTTGAGTAGTTCATAGCACCAGACTTCAAGGACGAAGTCTGATTCAAGTGGGTGGAATGTTAACACTCATTATCCAGATACATTTCTATTTTGACCCAAAGATGAATTTTTATGCAAAAGTGGCCCATGGCTCCTTTATGTGGGATGCGTGATTTTACGTGTACGCTGGGCATACTCTTTGGTACGTGATGCGTACGTGGAAAAAGTGAAAACCCTAATTTTTAGGGTTTGAGCACTATTTAAACCTTCTTAACCCCTCAATACATTTTCCCTCATCAGCCTCCATCTCACAAATCATCCCTTGCAAACCCTCATCCTTGTATGAGACCTTTTTGAGCTTGAGAGTGTATATTTGGTGTTCTTAAAGGAAGGAGCATGAAGTGGAATCATCTTGGAAGATCAAGACAACCTAGATCTAGAAGTATCTCATTATGTAGCATCATTTGAAGGTATAAAGTTTGAAACTTGATGAGTTATTTGCTTAGATCTTGCTAGCCTAGAGTTTTTGTTTAATTTTCGTCCCTTAAGCTTGGTGTTGATGAGTATGGATTACTCTAACCATAATAGATGTCCATTTAGACGTTTTTAGGTGCTAAGAACCGTACAAATATGCTCTTGGCCCTTTTTATCCCTTCCATGCAAGAGTTATGATGTCTAAATGGAATATTAAGTTAGGTTTTTAGTTTTTGGACCATTTCTAGCCATGAAAAGTCATAAAGGTGGAAACTTTATGACATACAACTATGTTTTGGGTCTAGGTCTAAGTTTGGATGAAAATCCTTTAAGGAATAAGCACTTAATAAAAAGAAATGGACCCAGACGGAGTACGTTGGGTGTACCAGGATGTACGTTGCGCGTATTGGGATGAGGCCCCGTGACTTGGAAGGGTTACGACTACACCGAACTTAGCGACTGAGTACGCGGGGCGTACTCAGTGTGATTTGACTTCCCTTAACTTTTTGACTTTCTAACTTTGACCTTTGACTAAGGGTTTGACCAAGTTTGACTTAGGGGCATTATGGGTATTTTGAGTAGTAGTTGAGTTTAGACCCTGGTATTTGTGTAGGTGATCGGTAGAGGCAATATTCGAAGCAATGTTTGGTCCATGTATCTTTTCAGACCGTGATGTGAGTTTCTCCTCACTGTACTCGTGGGTCGAAGGAACCAATCTCGGCCCGCTATCTTGATATATAATATGATGTTATGTTCATTATATGTTAGATTGGTAGATTTATATGATTACATGTATTTGCTAGTTGTATGTTTACCTGTTACATATGTCCACATAGTGTGGGTGAGTTAAGGTTGTACTACTTTGTGTTGTCGACCAACAAACCCGAGCAATCCAATCGGGAGATTGTGGGCTAGTGTCAATCCAATCGGGAGATTATGGGCCAGAGTGGAAATCCAACCAAGAGGTTGTGGGCTGGGGTAATCCAGTTGGGAGATTGTGGACCCAAAATACAATATGTATATTTGTTTGGTTGCATGTGGTAATTGGGGGAACTCACTAAGCTTTGTGTTACAGTTTAAATTCTATGTTTCATGTACTTCAAATGATCGGGGTAAGGCGAAGGTTTGATCGTGCACATCCTTCGGTTTTTATGAGATTTGATTTTAGGATACTCTGATTTGTGATTTTGACTTTTGAAAACTAAGATTTGTAAACATTTATGGTTTTTGGTTTTGTTTAAAAAATGAAAATTTTACCTTAATTTTTAGGATGTTACAATATTGTAACACTCTTGCATGAATTGTTGTATTAAACTGCTTAATGTTTTGGAAAATTTTAATTAGGACCGTTATCCGCGTTTGGACTTTGTAAAATATTTGAATTAAACTTTGGAAATCATTTTTTTTTGCAAACTAAAGCTTTGTTATATTTTCTTTCGATTTTCTAGTTTTTGATTTTTTTTGAGTTACATGTTTGTGTGATTTTGATCAATTAAATATTCTGGTAGCATTGAGTGAGTAGCATTGAGTTGCTAACAGACGATATTGAAATTGATATGAGACATTACTACTGAGGATTATAGATGGATGTGATTACTTGAGTTCTAAGAGCACGTACATCTACATATGAAATAATTTGGGTCCATTTTACACATGCTTTTCCAGAGTAAAAACCAAAGATCGGAGATGTGTCCTAGGACATGAACATGAAGATTGACTCAACTTACTGTTCAACAAAATCGAACTTAGAACCTAAAGAAAATGGCCACAAGCTTCCGCAAGTATCTTAAGATCTTCATATGTCACAATCATCCATCTAAAGTGCACAACATTTAAGAATCTGAAAGATCTTGTAAATTCCTTAACCCATGGCATCACAAAACCACCCCAATCCTACGAGAACCTCCGACATTGACGTGTAACAAAAAAAAAAAACCACTATCCACTAGAATAAAACCCATCCAACCCCTCCCAACCACCATCGGTCTGAGAACCAAATGCAGTTGATGTGTGTAAAACTCACTTAGTTTTAATCCTACTTTAATTATCAAATAACACACAAAAGGCAGTGAACCTATCAATTGTGGTATAGCTAAATAAGCAGGGTATCGAACACAGGGAACGGCAAATTAAATTAAAAACTAATTCTATCTAAGTTACTTTAGCAAATAAGGGTTTTTCTCTAGTTTTACAAGACTAGAAACTTACTAACTAAAACTAATGCAAGACTAGAAAAGAACAAATTAACTAGATTCAATAATGGGAAAGAAACTTCGGTTTAGTTCAACTCGGTTAACTTTATGGTTGATTTTAAGGTAATAGTGCAATGGATTAATTCTTTCGTTGGTTACCGATTCAAGTGATTGAGTTTGTGTTCACTACCCTAATCCTTAGCAAATAAACTAATTCAAACAGTGGCCAATTGCTTAATTTAATTATATTTACTAGATTAATTATTCGGGTTAAGTTAGACTTGCAATAGCTAATTAATTTGTTATTCTTAATTAACCTCTTGTTCGATGGTCATCTTACAAGCCTGCACATGAGTTTACTCATTTTCCTTATTAATCCTAGTTTCATGTTCGTTAATTCTAGACATATGGTATAGTGGTCACATATCATATGAGGTTGATAATCAATAGATGTTCATGCTAATCAATTATCTTCCTATTAACAGAAAATTAATTATCATTCATACACAAGGTTCTTTAGCAAGCTAAAATAACAATTAATCACCAACTTGGAATTAATCCTACCAATCAATCAAACCATATTGTCAACTTTGTATTCCCAAACAGAAAATTAATTATCATTCATACACAAGGTTCTTTAGCAAGCTAAAATAACAATTAATCACCAACTTGGAATTAATCCTACCAATCAATCAAACCATATTGTCAACTTTGTATTCCCAAACAGAAGTCTAAAGAAATTAGTTCATAACTAGGGTAAATAACAGCAAACAAATAAGTTCAAGTTGCTTAATCATGTTGACAAAACAAAAGAATTAAGTAGAATGGTGAAATTACGCCTTAATTACTCCCGGGATTGGATTCTAGCTTCTTTGGTCGACTTCTAGGGTTCTTCTGGCTTCTTATTCGCAGCTAAGCACTTCTGAAACTTCCCAGAATTCTCCCTCCTCGCATTGTAGAGTTATCTTTATATATGCGTTCCGACTCGTCGAGTCCCTCTCACAATAGTCGTAATCCGATAACTATCTTGACTTCCGAATGCTTATCTTTCTGAATCCGCGACCGGACTCGTCGAGTCAAGGGGCAACTCGACGAGTAGAAGCCTTTTATGGGTGTTTTCTTTCTTCTTTCCACTCTTGAGCTCCTAACCGCTTCTCTTGCTTCCTTTCGCTTCCGAGCTTCATCTTTGGACTGAAAAACATAATTTAACACTTTTAAGTACCTTTTGTCCATAATATGCAACAATTTAGCTAATATATGAATAATAAACTACACTTAATACACACTAAATATGCACATATCACAAATGCAGAACCATATTTGATGTGGGTTTTTGTTTCAAATCAATTTCAAATTCTCAGATAACCATCTTACATGTTTCCTTTCTCCATTTCAAAACCCCTTCTTCTTCTTTAGAATCAAGATCTATGGAGGTTTGGGGTTTTAGTTAGAGAAATCAGTTAACTAATAGACAAATAAACACGCATACACACATGTGTTATCACAGATGTGATGGTGGTGTGATGGTGGTTATCGGGGGTGCGAAGGAGAAACATAGGACGGGGACGCCTGCAATGGATATGGATATCAACGGATGTGGTAGAGAACACCAACCTAGTATGCGACGGTTATGAACCACAACATCTAGAGTGGTAGAGGATGTTTAGAGGTGGATGATGGTGTCGGTGAGGCATTATGAGCAAGGAGTTGGGGTTCTTTTTACCTGCATCGTACGAAGAGAGAGAGAGAGAGAGAGAGAGAGAGAGAGAGAGAAAGAGAGTTTGTATGTGAGCCTATATTTGTAATAAAACTTTTAATTAAATATAAAAAACACTAAAAAATCAGAAGGGTAATTTAGTCTTTTCAGTTTTATGAGGGACCTTATATGCAATTAAAAATGCTCAAAATGACTACCAATCTAAAAATTTAAGGGTTTGAACGTTGAAAAAATACATACAATATGGACCATTTTTGCAGTTTTGTCTATAGATAATAATAATAATAACTTACTTTTATTTGTATACTACAATATATTATACTTTGGACAAAATTGCAAAAATGGTCCCTGTGGTTGTCAAAATTATGCAGTTTTGGTCTAAAAAAGTTTGGTGGTGCACCAGTGGTCCAATTTTGAATCTTTTTAGTGATTTTGGTCCCTATACACTTGAAATTACTTTTATACCCTTATAATTTATTTTTTCTATTTTTTGTAATACTTTAATTAGTTTAATTTATATATTTTTTTTCATCTTAAAACAAAATAAATAAATAAATAAATATATAACCCACTACTCTTCCATCTTTATCATAAAACCCATTCATCACCAACTCCACCTCCATAACCGGTGCAACCCTCTTTTGTCCAGAACCACCATCGGTGGCTGCCGTTTCGCCTGAAACCACCTCCGACGCCCACCATTTTCGCCGAAAACGTAGGAGACTTCTTTACGGGGGAATGTTATTTTTTCACCGGAAATCATAACAGGAAGTGTGAGTTTCATCCAAAACCAAGACATCCAACGAACACCAAAACTCCGGCGAGCACCTGAACTCCAACACAATCCGTATAATCGTCCTCTTCCTTTTCTTCTTCTTCTTCTTCTTCTTCTTCTTTCTGTTCCCCTTTTCCATTTTCTGAAGACGAACACCAAACTCCTTCGTCATTGTCAACTACCAGCATCTTCGTCACTTCTCCCTCCTCCACTGTTCTCCTCTGGTTCTCATTCTCCTATATCTTATGACCACTCATCGAAACATGGATTCTAATGGACGAAAATGGTGGAGTTTCTCTAAAATCAGGCTCTTTAAAGCCACCATCAACATCATCCTCCATTGGAGCTTCTTCCAAGTCCTCCTAAACTAGTTTTTGAAAATTAGGGCTTGTGTATGACCGTTCTTCTCTTCTTCTATAGGGGGCTCCGTCTCGTTCACCTTCTCAAGTTAATTTCTGGTGCTCTACTGTGTTTGATTGAACTTCTGCACAATGGATCTGACCACCACCATTGTTGTCGCATACCATCACCATTTGTCACCACAAGGAAACCATAGCCCTAAAAAATATAGATCGGGACCACTGATGAATGAAGAAGGTTTCCGTTGGTGGTGTTTTCTGGAGATGAAGAAAGAAGGATGGTCCCGGTTGTGGTGTTTTCTGGTTACTGTGATGAGAATAGTGGTGTTCAAGGAGGAAATCGGGTGGTCCATCGGTGGTTCTTTGTTAAAATTTTGGAAGCAATCTTCAAAATCCCTAAATCAAAACTGAGTGGTGGTGTTTGGAGAATGGCTACCGAGAGAGAGAGAGAGAGAGAGAGAGAGAGAGAGAGAGAGAGAGAGAGGGGGGGTAGAGTTATTTTATTTTAATCTTTTAATTTATTTTTTAATTAAAATAGTAATAAAAAATTAAAAATAAATAAAAAAGAATTATCAAAGGGCATATTCGTCATTTCATGTTGGGTTTGGACCAAAAACACACAACAATTCCAACTATAGGGACCAAAATTGCATAAGGTATTTGAAATTGGACCACTGATGCACCGCCAAACTTTTTTGGACCAAAACTGCAGAATTTTGACAACTACAGGGACCATTTTTGCAATTTTGTCTATACTTTGTTAAAGTTTGTTAGATTTTTCCAAATACAATTTTGTAATATGAATAATTAAGGTAAAATGTTAGAAATATATGACAAAACGTGTTTTGCCATTTACGGCATTCAATCATTTTTTTTTTCACTCTTTCAAGATTTGTTGGGCCTTAAACAAGAATATGCTTTCATTTATTTGTATTACAACATTATACTTTGTTATAGAAAATTTTCCAAATACAATGTTAACAGTAGATGTTACATTTTACCACAAATAGAAAACATGGTCCAAGTCTAAAAAACTTGGAGGGCCTACAAAAACTTTACATAAACGAAACAGACAAATAACAAAATAACCTTTTAATAAATATAAGTCAAAATATGATAATTTTTTACAATAACTTGAATAAGTGAGATAAAATGGAATTAATCGAAGTAATAATATGAACAATAAAAATATTTAATATTAAAGTAATATTACTAGACATATTGGTAATCCTAGCAATAATATAATAATATAACAATATCAGTCGTTGTTAAGTTTGACAATAAGAAAATATAATATTAATAAAATAATTAGAAATATAAGATATATTCAATATATTTTTTCAGTTAGATGGTTGACACTGATAATGTTGATAGAAACGGTTCATTTAAATGTATTTAAATATAATCTCATGTATAAAGAAAGATCTGTATAGGGATCGTTTAAGCCTGGGACACCTACCTATTTAAATCTTGCCGACAGAATCAATATTTTTTTTTTTTTCTTTACTCTTAAAAGCCACGAAACTTAAAAGCGAAATATGTAATTTAATCCCACGTGATCATGTGGTCACCACTCACGTGACGCTGTCTTAATATGTCAAACGTTGAGACCTACCTTTATTGCTAGCCTTCCCACTTTTGGTCCTTGGGGTAAACGTGGTTCTACAGCCAAACCAATTGGATCAAATAGAAAATTTGTGAGATGGTAAAGTTGGTCCTTTAAGTTTGAAAATTTATTTGTGAGATGGTAAAGTTGGTCCTTTAAGTTTGAAAATTTGTGCAAGAACAGTTCTTATGTCCAACTCCGTTTGTTAAGTGTAAAGGGAAAATCACTTACGAGCCCAACGAAGTTTTCAAATCGTTCAAAAACCTCAATCATGTTTTTTGTGTTTAGAAAAACTAAACAAACTTAACATTTTCTAAAAAATCTCAACTATGTTACATTTTTATTCAATTCTATGGAAGTTACCATATTACGAAAATGACTTGTAAAACCAACGAAGTTTTAAAACCGTTCAAAAAACATCAATCATGTTTTGTCTGTTCAAAAAAATCCAATGAATTTAACATTTGAACGGACAATAAATGATTTGAGATTTTTTGAACGGTTTGTAAACTTCGTTGGGTTTTTCTAGACAAAGGTTAGGTTCGTGGGGTTTTCTTGAACAAACAAAATATTATTGAGATTTTTTGAACGGTTTGAAAACTTAGTCGGGCTTGTAAGTCATTTTCCCAAGTGTAAACCTTTGCTATTGAAATGACAATATAGCCCTCTAAATCTCAGAGACTCAATCTCGCAACCAAGGGTGGTGATTATTCATCTCTGTTAAATCAATACAACATCCATGTTCCTCATCAAATTGTCTTAACCCCATTCAAAATGTACCCACTCTATTACTCATCGAAAAATCCTAACCCCTCCAGAAACCTGATTGTCCTAGGAAACCTTATCAACGAAAACATGAAGTTTAAAAGAGGCGATAAGGTGAAAATTGGGGGCAAAGAAGTTAGGTTTGAAGAATCTCTCTACACGGAAAATTAACATCATGTCCACTATATCAAATACATAATACATTATTTAGTATTAGACCCTTATCAAGTTGTGTGGTTGATGTATATAACAGGACAGACAATGGTAGTGGTTTTCATTTCCTTTGTTGGATTCAATTCCTTTGGTGATTTTCATTCTAAGAAATTTGGTCATTGATGTGTTTGATGTGTTATAATGTAAAATGTAAAATGGTATCAAATATTTCTTGGTCGTTAATGTGTTTCATGTGTTTTGATGTAAGTTGGTCATTGATGTGTTTGATGTGTTATAATGTAAAATGTATAATGCTATCAAATATTTCTTGGTCGTTAATGTGTTTCATGTGTTTTGATGTAAGTATAACATGTTATGATGTGCTTCATGTGTTCTAATGTAAGTGTAATATAAGTGTTTGTTAGTTATTGATAGTTGTGATAAAAAAATGTTGGTTTTTTGGAATTAATTTGAAAATGATGGTGGTGGTGGCATAGAGTGATAATGGTCTCCACATAAGGGTCGAGGGAGCCTTTCCCTCCCAACCCACTCAACTCATTGTCAATTCATGTAGACATGTTCAATGTGATTAGTAAGATCGGATCAAGCTCGTGGTAGCTTTAAACATTGTTCAATTCATATAATATTTCTAGTTCATCTACTTCATCGGAGGGTGGGGGGGGGGGGGTCGGGCTGATGAACAAAATAAATATATCACAACACCCTCATCTTTTAGTATCATATTGTGTAGTATAATACAAGTGTACATTATATCTTCTATTCTCTTCGTCGACATAGCCCATGTAGACATTTTTAATATGTCTTAACGTCCTTTAAGGACACCAAAGCACATTCTACGTCCTTTCTTGCTGATTTTGGTGTCGCCTTGAACCGTTTCTTTTTATCGATTACTGGATGCGAATATGCCTTCACAAATGCAACTTATGTTGAATATATTCCATTTGCAAGATAGTAACCATGCTTGTAGTGTTCACCATTCAGATAAATGAACAATCGGATCATGTTTCATGATATTTCTCATCAAACAACAATGATTAGTATAGGATGTTCAAATCATTATTCGAACCTAATGCACCATAGAATGAATGCCAAAACCATAGATCTTGTGACAACACCGCTTCTAGTATCATTTTTGGATACAAAAAGTCTCCCATCATGTATTGGCCTCTTAATTCCATTGGACAATTCCTCCAATGCATGCAGTCGATGCTACTAAGCATTCTAGTGAATCTATGTCTATTTGTGATAGCTTCATTTTATTTACTTCTTTTTATAGTTTATTTTAGCATATTTCATTCATAATTTAGATAATTTCCATGCATATTTTCCTTTTTGTTATTTTATGACCACTTTTTGGTACTTTCGAGTTTTGTGAGCTTAATTGCAAATTTTAAGGAGACTAGCGGAGTGGGAATGTGCGAGATCTTTTGGAAGCATTTAGACTTAGAGGAAAACGAAGATTTTGGGCTTGATGGATATGGAGGTGATGCATGAAGTGGGCTTGTCAACAATTTGAAGGGTTGGAAGAATTAAACTTTAAATTTGCGAGATGCGGGGGGGGGGGGGGGGGGGATTTTCAAGTATGCGGGGATCGATGATCGGGAGTTTGTGGAATCCTCGATTGATTTGGAGAGGCAAATTGGGCTCAAATTGAAGAAATATTAAAGAAAAATGGGGTTGAAGTTGATTAGACTCGAACTGGGCCAATGGACTAGCTGTGGGGGCCCATGACATGAAGGAGCCCAAAAACTCGTCAAAGTCACGCAGCCCATGTAAGAAAGCCCGCGGCCCGCGTGGATTCCTGAAAGGGGCAATTTTGGGATTTTACCTAGAGCTCTATATTGGGAAAGTTGGTGTGCCTCTTCAGCCTTATCTTGGATATCCGATTTTAACACTTTCTCTCGGGAGTTTTGGAGCACTTTGAAGGCCAAGAACCCTCAAGAACTTCACAATTTCACCTCTTAATTCTTGCTAAATTTTTGGTACAATTTTCTCTAATTTTGTTTCTTTGAGTTTAGCCATGCTCGACTAAACTAATCTTTGTTGACTTTGGTGAAATCATTTGACTAATTGTTGAATGTTGAGGAATCCATGAACTTGTACTTGAATCTTTATGAAAATGTTTTGTGTTTTAACATCTTATCACTACTTGTATGTTTTTATTCATAAGTTTAAATGTGTTTGTGGTATTTTAGTTGGCTAATTTCTTGATTAAGTAAAGGATCTTCAAATTAGCAAGCAACAAGTGATTTTTGTGTTAGTTTTACTTCACACAATCATAAAAACATTTTCTCCAACATGGTAGTGGAAGCTTTTGACTCCTCTTGGATTTGGTGACTTTTTGGTTCTTAATGCTAGTTGACTTTCACTAATTACATGCTTAATGGAAATTCTGACTTTGACTAAGGAAATTGTTATGATCTTCTCTAACTATTTTAACAACGAAGAAAAGTCTAGGTAATCTACAGCTTCTTGGATTACCATATCCAAATTAAGGATTTAAAAAAAGTATTGCACCATTAGATTCTAATGATATGTTCATCAAAAATTCAAAGTGAGGAAACTTTAAGTCAACCATCTTTCTCTTATTGATTTTACATCAAACTCTTGTTTTTGTTAAATTATCTATTTAAATCTTAGTGTAACATCCAAAAATTTTCAACCAATTTAAACTTTTCAAAAACAACCCATGTTCATTAATTCATTACAAAAAGGTTTTCAATTCATTTATTATCAGAGTATTTCCCAGAACCACATCATAAATACATAAAACCTGAGGAGTGGTACGATCACACCTTCATCTTGCCACGATCTCCTGAAGTACCTAAAATAATACATTGAAAACTGTAAGCCCGAAAGCTTAGTGAGTTACCCCCAAAATACCAACCACATATACCATACTCATAACATATCATATCATAAACAGAACAGTCATGCACTTCGGGTCTACTGCGTGGCTGGTCCGCCACACTGGGCCTTCACTCTACCTGGTCCAACCTTCGAGTCTAGCCATATACATCGAGTCTGCAGTGTGGTTGGTCCGCCCGCACCGGGCCTTCAACCCACCTGGTCCACTCTCTGATTCGATAGTATGACTGGTCCGCCCGCACCGGGCCTTCATTCGGCCTGGTCCACTCTTCGAGCCTCGACACGTCTGGTTTGCCCTCGTGGGGCCTACAGCCTATCCGGACCGCTCGCTGGGCCTTCAGGATATCCGGTCCGCCCTGTGTATGTTGTCCTACAGCACAAAGCAGGACCCACCTCAACCCAACCCCAGTCAATCAACCATGTGCACATAAACATATAATCATATAGCAATTCATCACTAATCAACCGATCTAGCAGATCACATACATAGCACACTCTAACCAGGATACCGCCCTAACTGGTCACTAACATAGCATCATCCTATATACCAGGATTCCGACCTTAACCAGGTCTCTAACATATACCATCCTAACTACCAGGATGCAAACATATAGCAAAGCAATAACATAACAACTACCCAGATTTCCATCCGATAAAGGGCCGACCTTGGTGCCTTAGACCCTGTCGATATAGTGATGATAACTCACCTCACAACTACTGACTGAAGAGATGAGATCACCCTGCTCCAACCTCCAATACGAACTCCGCCACTCATCAATTCCAAATGACTGAACTCAATAAATACAAATAATTACCAAAATACCCTTGGAATTCAACTGGTCAACCCTTGATCAAAGTCAAAGTCCTCAGTCAAAGTCCAACTTCCTGTGTGACCCTACTCGCCGAGTCGCCCAGTCGACTTGTCGAGTCCCACAATTCTGAGTCCCTTTTCGCTCAACTCACCGAGTCATCCCTCGACTCACCGATTCACCGTTCAACCAGAAAAGGTTAGGACTCCATGAACAGACTCGCCAAGTCCAAGGCAATCTTCAATAGACTCTCCGAGTTGTTCTTCCAACTCGTCGAGTTCCTTCCTTTCTTCATGCAACTTGTCGAGTACACCTGTGTGACTCGCCGAATTACTACGCGACTCATGACAAATCTCTAGTCTGACTCACCGAGTCATCTCCCAGACTCACCGAGTCCAACGTGAAGTTCCATAATCTCGAGTCACAGAGCCACTCCCTTACTCCAAACACTAGACCAAGGTCCCTATGGTTCATTAGCAACATAAATTTGCTACCTTTACGTGCTTCCATGACCCATTCATCAAAAACCAAGTTAAAATGGAACTTAACTCATTAGAGCTAGCTTTTGCATGGCTAATCAAAGGGCTTTCTTCACATAGAATCCATATGGAACTCAGATCTAGAGTTTCAACTCCAAATCTAACTCATGCATCAAGATCTTAACAAAAATTCTTCCAAACAAACCCTAAAGCTCCAAAAAGGTGGATCTAGAAGGAATAAAGCCAAGATGACGAAGCCTTACCTCAAAACAACCTCCAACTGAAGAGTAAACCAAATCTCCTTAAGCCTCCTTGATCCAAGCTCCTTAGTCTTGAAGATTTCCTTCTTAAATCACTTATCCAAGCTCCAAAATGCTCCTAAGGCTCTTCTCTTATGATTTTAGGGCTTCTGGTCCTCAGATGGGTAATAAGGGGCCGAAATGGGGGGCTTAAGGCTCCTTAAATATGGTACAAACCCTAGGAATTAGGGTTTCTCATTCCAGCACAGACTCGTCGAGTCCAGCCTCCGACTCGGCGAGTCCGGTCACTCATCATGTGGCCGACACGCTTAGACTCGACGAGTTGCAGCTCCTACTCGCCGAGTTCCTCTTTTCCAAACTTACACTTTACTCCCTTGAACTCTTGATTCTGACCTTGGGATGTTACACTTAGTTTAATTTTAGTTTATTTCAAGTATTTCAAAAGACCAAAACTCCCCATTTTTATTTTTATTGTTATTTAAAAAATATTTTTACAAAAAGATTTTCGTTGAGTAACAAATTGAACCAATCTCCGTGGATTCGACCATTTTACCACTATACACTATTTTAGTGTAAAAGATTTAGGATTATTAATTTTGTTGGCCTTGACAACCACCAATTTGCATGTGCTTCATATAAAATTTGAATGTTAGCGGATGTTAGACGACATGAATATTTATCCTTATACATTTGGATAACACCATAGCAAAAGTTTTGAAGAGCTAATTGATGTATTGTTGATGTACATTTTTGTAACACACTGAAACTTTTCTGATTTGTTGCATCCCATGTTGTTTAAAAATATGAATAATTCATCTCCAGGTCAATGAAAAGTCGCATAAACAAACATTTTTCTCATACATAACCTTCTACGAAATTGTTCTTTACCATAGGCTGAATCATCCGCAAAGTAATGTCGGATTGTAGTTGTTCAACTTCTAAATGATCTATTTGGAGCGTGGCTAAAAAAATTGACTTAGGTGTTTCTCCGTTGAATGTTGTTTGAACTAGCATTATTCTGATGCAAATGCTGTGCTGTACGACATAATATAGGTAACAAATTATCTTTGATAACTTCATTGTCAAATGATCAACTATAGTGATTATCATCCATTTCTATTTTCTGAACGTTTAGATTCATTTTGTATAAACAGAAAATAGAGTAATTATTAAGGATATATATATATATATATATATATATATATATATATATATATATATATATATATATATATATATAAGTTCAAATAAAAACAGTAAATAGTGTGAGAACGTAAAAACACTATTTTTATGTTATTATTTTGTAATGAATTTTGTATATGTGTATTGTTAAAGTAATTCTAATATAAATATTAACTTTCGACTAGTCATATATTCCTTATAATGTTATTATTCTATTATAAACTTATGTATGAGCATTTTTGTAGTAAATTCTAATTTTAATTTTAACCTTTGACTATTCATTTATTCTTTACTGAATAATGACATAAAGGTGTCGATACAAAATTCATTGCTGAATAATAACATGAAAAGGTGTTTTTACGTTATCACACTATTTACTGTTTTTGTTTGAACTATCCCATATATATATATATATATATATATATATATATATATATATATATATATATATATATATATATATATATATATGTAAAGTCTTATATAAAGAATCTTTTGAAAAGGAAAGAGAAAAAGAAAAAGATCATCTAAAAGATAAAGATAAAATATTTTAAATTTCACGTATTCTACAAATTCCAACCATATTTAGTTGCAATTTATCGTTTCTTTTCAAGCATCGTGCACATAATACATCCATTCAAATGATCATGCTGTTGGAGAAAATATTTCATATCTTGGGTCTCTATCTCCTGATTGAACAGTTGAGCGTTTCGTTTTCCATTTTCTTGAAAAATATGTAATTTTTCTTCCCCGGACCGTTTACTCCTTCCACCTTTTTTTTCCTGATTGTAGTGTTGATGCCGATAATTCTGTTGACAGTATCAAATAATTCATTATATGCTGATGATGTAGATGTCACTTTCTTTCATTTTATGTTGAGTAAATTACACGAATGGTCCCTATGGTTTGGGGTTATTTGTGCGCTTGGTCCCTAACTTATTTTTTTTTTATCTCCGGAGGTCCCTACTATTTGTTTTTGTTATGTGCATGGTCCCTACTGTTTATTTTTGTTACGCGTTTGGTCCCTGTCTTACCTAAAAAACTATTATTTAAATAGGAAAAAATTGTGGGATAGATTAGGTAAGGTGATGATAGTGGGGTTGGGGGTGTGTTCATTTAAATAAATTAAAAAATCAATGATAAAATAGTCTTTTTAGGTAAGATAGGGACCAAACGCGTAACAAAAACAAATAGTAGGGACCTTCCGAGTTAAAAAAATAAGTTAGGGACCAAACGTGCAAATTCCCCTAAACCATAGGGACCACTAGTGTAATTTACTCTTTTCTTTTTCTTTGAGGCGGTGAGTTTCCAACATCAAACGACTATTGTTGTAAAGGAAATTTGGGAGGATAATGTGCATTTGAAGATGTATAAGCGTTGGATGATGTTTTAGTATGTTTTAAAGAAGGAGGCAGGGAGTCTTCACCAACTTTTTTAACCAGTGCCCATTTCGTATGGTCTTTCAACTACTCCCGAGTTTTTTCATGAGGAAAGGCTTTCTGATTACTAAGTCATTCGATACTCGCTTTGTGTATCTTTTAAAACACCAACATCAGATCTCCCTCTAGCCAGGTTGTTCATCATACGGTTGTAGACGCGATTGAAATCGTTAAATTTCTTTTAAAGGTCTTTCCATTTTGAGTTTACTTGGTGCCTTGACCGATTTGAACCTCCCATAATAAAAAGAGAGAAAACATTGAAGTAATGGAGATGGCCTAAATATATGTATGTTTATAATAATCTCAAATTGCATATCAGCTCTCATAATAAAAAGAGAGAAAACATTGAAGTAATGAATAACTCACGATATGAATTATTTACTTAACCAAACCCCAGCCTACCTCTCATTCTCCTCTCTCGGGAACTTTATTTGTAAGAACCATAATTCATATGTTAATATTAACATTAGATAAATGGTTATAAGTTTGGTTTTTATATGTTAAAGAATGGTTTAATTAAAAAGGGTGATTTCGTCATTTGTAGGAAATTTTGAAAAATTAGTCTTATGCAACTGCTTAAATACGTTATACTGTAATAATTTTTGTAACAAGTTATATTGTTTAATTTGAGTGAATTTAACTACATAACAGTGTAATTGATCAAAAAGGGTGAAATCAAGTATTATTATTTTTAGTATCAATTTGTTTTGTTGGCTTAATGGGTTAAAGTTCTATAAGCTTTTAGCCTGAAGTTTTATTATTTTTAGTAAATTCTTTTTGTTGGCTTAATGAGTTAAAGTTTTATAAGTTTTTAGCCTATTTACATACAATGGATCTTTTACAAACTGTTATATATTCAATTTTTTGTTTAATTATTCTAATTTTTTTTTCATTAGAACCTCTAATCATGTTACAACATTTTTTTTCTTTTGTTCCAAAATTCTAGGTTTTCGGTTTCATTTCTTGGTTTCCGGTTATTTCCGGGTCTAATACACAAGTCTGATTCCAATTATTAATTTTCAGTTCCAATCGGTTCCATATCCACTTTACCCGGTTTGATACCGGAATTGAATCGGAACTGGTTACCATATACCTATCCGGTTCCCGGTTCTTATAATTCATCAATTTCGGGTTCCGGGTTTTTCGGGTCCGGGTAAACCGGTCCGGTTTTGGACCTAATTTCATCCCAAATTTAACAGTTTTTTGTTAAGTCATGAAACAATTGAGATTTTATATTAAATAAACGAGTTTTTAAAAGTCCAAATTTATTGTAATTTTTGGAACGTTACAAGTGAGATATGCTCTCTCTCTCTCTCACACACACACACACATATATATATACACACACAAAAAAAATAAAAAAATAAATAAAGAGGCAGCTTTGGTCTTCACCAGATGCATGGAAACAAAAAAAAGGCTACATGTATGCATTAAACATAAATTCATAGGTTTACAATGAAACAAAAAAAAAGGTTACATGTATGCATTAAACATAAATTCATAGGTTTACAAACACGCTGATAGCCGAATAACTCCTCGAACCTGCTAGACCCGCCAGTCATATAACCACAGCCCGACGGTACGATTGATACCGCCTTAACCCACCAATAAACCGCTGCACGCCGTTCTCCCTAAGGTTTTATGTTTTTAAGACAAATTCCAGTAATGATAATGATATGTATGACACACAAAAGGTTAATATTTATTTTTAACAGAGTTAGATAAAAAGATAAAGATTGTTTTTGGATGTTTTTTCAAAGTCTCGGATCATCTTTATAAGAAATTATTTGTAAGAACGAAACTTGACATATTTTGTCAAACAAAAGGACCATTTACGAAATTTTGTTAAACTATAGCAAATGAGAAATTCGTTGGACAAAATAACAAATAAAAAAAGTAACAAAGAATAATGAAAAACAAAATCAGCTGTCGGGCTTTCAGTCTCTTCAGACTTTCAAAGTTCACTGTTTCACTTATTCTAATCACTAGGTTATAACCTGTGGAATCCACGGTTCACAAAATAAAATAACATATAAAATATAAAAATGATTATTATTACAAATAGATTTGTAAATGTTTTTTTTTTAATAAAGTTTGATGTGTTAACTGTAATTTGATTAATCAAAAAATATATTAAATAGAAAGGAGTCACATTATGGATTTTAAAAACAATATTTTCAATAGAAGCATTTCCATTAGATGATAGATGAAGCACACTAGCCATTCATTGGAAGGTTTTTGTGCACCAAACCACCCCTAAAATTGAGTTCAAGTTTCTTATCGTAGAAAAATATTATTCAAAATAAAGAACATCCTTTTGAGAAATATATCCAACATAGTAAACGGAAATGTCTAAAAAGTACATTCAGTTTATCTTTGAATAGAAAAAATTAGTCATTACATTAATATAAAAGCACCGATATAAACAAATATTGAAACCTCGTTTTGAGGTTTCTATTTTATACGTGTAACATTGAGTTGCTTTGCAACCTGATCGTGATTTCGATGACTTGACCTTGTTGGATCATCTTTGCAACGACTATTTTTTTTCTTCATAGGCTACAATATTGGAAAAGAAGAAGCATGGGTCATAGATGGTAATCTTGTATTAGGCCATAACTGCTATACATTAAAAAAAACAGAAGCAATAGAAATAATTAAAGCTACAAAACTATAATTTTCTTGCATGATCGTCGTTTGTAACATCCCTTTATTGAAAAGTGTGTTGAACCCCATTTTCAAATCCCATCCGCTAAGTTTTTGATGAAAAACCGAAAAGAGACTATATCATTAGCAAACCAAGTTTCTCAAAATTATATCCAAGTCTAGGCTGGTTTAAGGGAAATAAACAATTCAAGTTAAAGTAGTACTTGGACAATGAACATAAAATAACATAAAATGCTTTTTCCTTACAAAAACGAAGTTTGATTAGCACATAGATAATGAGTATTGTGATTGTGAAACTTGTCAGTGTTAAATATCCTAAAAAGATCAGAGGGAAATAGATAAATTTAGTTTGGTTGTAGCATTTCATAACTACAAAAAGAGCAAGAAAACATATTATTTAAAATTACTTAAATGAGGATGCAGGAATGAAAGTCAAATAACCAAAAGATTGTTTTTGGATGTTTTTTCAAAGTCTGGGATCATCTTTATAAGAAATTATTTGTAAGAACGAAACTTGACATATTTTGTCAAACAAAAGGACCATTTACGAAATTTTGTTAAACTATAGCAAATGAGAAATTCGTTGGACAAAATAACAAATAAAAAAGTAACAAATAATAATGAAAAACAAAATGAGCTGTCGGGCTTTCAGTCTCTTCAGACTTTCACAGTTCACTGTTTCACTTATTCTAATCATTCAGATAAGTAGATGACCACAAGTGAGAGAAACAAAGAGAAAGAGAGAGCGTACCAAATCCGGTGGAGAGCAGAGAGAGAGAGAGTGGACGGAGGTGGTGGTGTGGTGTGGTGCACAAAGGACTCCGGTCGGAGGAGGTGAGCCGTGATCGGTCCGGCGAACAGCAGAGAAGATAGGGCGAGCGTACGCAGGTGAGCAGCAAGGGGGAGATGAGAGAGAGAGAGAGAGAGAGAGAGAGAGAGAGAGAGAGAGAGAGAGAGAGAGAGAGAGAGAGCAGGGGGGGGGGTTGTTGGTGGTTCGACGGATACTTACTTAGATCTGGCATCTGAACCTTTAATTTGGCATCTTTGATAATCTGATAATCGAAATGCAAAACCATTGAATGTTAGAGATGAGTTTGTAATCAAAATTATTCGTGGCTCAAAACTAATAATCCTCCATTTGTGCAGATCATGAGGTGAAAGAAAGCCCTGAATCATGGACGCAAGACGGAATGTCACCAAACGAGGGTTTATTAGGTACACATTTCTTCTGCTTCTGATACTCGTGACCCTTTCTTTTATCGCCATCTTCAACCACCCCCAATTCCAAAACATAACTTCATTCTTACGACCACTTTGGGACACACCGCCACCTCCATTTCAGTACATACCTCATTACTACGCAGAAAACGCCTCCATCAACAACCTCTGCAACCTCCATGGATGGACCTTAAGCTCTGAACCACGCAACGTCTTCGATGCTATCCTATTCAGCAACGAACTCGACTTGCTTGAACTCAGATGGCGTGAACTTTACCCTTACGTCACCAAATTCATAATCCTCGAATCAAACATGACCTTCACCGGAATCCCCAAACCTCTCACCTTTGCTTCAAATCGCCACCGTTTTGCTTTCGCTGAAGAAAAAATAATTTACGGTTTCCTCCCCGTAGACGTCCCACCTTCCGATGTCCATATCGACCCCTTTTTGATCGAGTCACATCACCGGAGCATCATGAACGAGTTAATCCGACGGTCTGGAATCTCCGACGGCGATCTTCTGATTGTATCAGACACCGACGAGATTCCGAGTTCACACACTGTTAATCTTCTCCGGTTGTGCGACGGGTTGCCGTCGGTGTTGCATCTCGAAATGAGAAATTACCTTTACTCGTTTGAGTTTCCGGTTGATTACAATAGCTGGCGGGCCACCGCTCATATATACAGCCGGTGGAGTCGTTACCGCCACTCCCGCCAGACGGATCTGATACTCTCCGACGCCGGATGGCACTGCAGCTTCTGTTTCCGGCACCTGAGTGAGTTCGTTACAAAGATGACGGGGTATAGTCATGCGGATCGAGTGAAGAGAAAAGAGTATTTGGATTACTCGAGGATTCAGCGTAAGATTTGTGGTGGAGATGATTTGTATGATATGTTGCCGGAGGAATTTAGTTTTAAGAAGTTGATCGGAAAAATGGGGCCGGTGCCTCGTTCGTCGTCGGCGGTTCATCTTCCGGGATATTTAATAGAAAACGCCGAGCAGTTTAAGTTTCTTCTTCCCGGTGGTTGTCAGCGTTCACCTGAGTGAGTTTTATTTGCCGTATTTTGAGAAGTAATGAAGCAAATTCAGTTTATTTGTTTATAGATGTATTAAAGATTTGGTAATTTTAAGGAATAACAATGTTAACATTTTGGTAAAAGATATACTATACTTATAGCTAAATGTCAAACAAATGATGATATATATATAAAGTAAGATACCTTTGACCAAATAGACCAATTTCTACTTTCATAAAGTAGTAGATATGTACATCAATTAAGTACGGATATTGAAAAATATGGAAACTGAATAATAAAATCCGAACCGACTTGGATTATTTGGTTTTTTCTTAATTTGGTTTGGTAACCAAATACGGATCACTTTGTTTGGTTAGGTTTTGGTCAATTTTCACAGAAACACGATTAACCAATAACAAGTCATTAAGTGTTAATGGTAAGGGAAGTGATTTGTATATAGTAGTTTTATTCATACATAACAATTTAATTTATGATTTATAGAGTTGGGTAAACATTACTTGTGTATAGAAAAAAAAAACCATCATATATGAATTAGCTTTCAAATAGTAAACTGCATTATCTCAACGACATACCTCAACTTGTCTCAAGAACAATGTGGGAAGTCATAGAATATTTGATGTTTTGGGTAGAATATTGATATTTTGGGTATGTCATTTATGTGTGGTTTATGGTGAGGATTAAGGCTATGTTGACAGTCTAATTAAAATGAAAAGCTAGTTGCTTACTCTTAATCTAGTTCATAAAAATGGTGTTTGTTAATAACTAATTGATTAACTAGCTAAAATATATATATATTAAAATTAAATGACATGTAGAGAAATTATTCATTGTATAATTATAAGGCGATGAATCTTCTCTATTCGATGAAATATGATGCTTAGTTATATATTAGACACAATTAGGTTTATGGTTAAAATTTCCATCGACTTAAAGGGTTTAATGGTCGACATAAAGTGCAATTTTATGAAAAATACATCATGGATGAATGTACTTAGGATTATATGAGAAAACAAATATGGTGAGAGCCTGAAAAACTAATTTGGAGCGTGGGATTGAAAAAAAAATCAACCATTATTGTGAGTAGTTAAACTCGTACAAGTCGAGTCATTTAACACCCTAAAAGAGTTGACTTGTTAGGCTGACTCGATTTTGTATGTTGCTAAATTAAAATTATCGAGTTACTTCTTGACTCGTCACGAGTCGACTCAACTTGCAACTCATACGAGTCATGTGGCCTATGTATGATCGAGTGGTCCATAAGGTAATTGTGTTATACATTGGTTAATAACCTTAGTTTAGAGCAAGATTAGTATAATTGTTTTTGAAAAAAATAGAGGAGAGGAAGATAGCATAGAAAAAAAACAGTTTAACATATTAACCGAAAGTAAATTAGTACCACATAAAAGAATGAGATGGAAAGAAGAATGAGACGGTGAGAGACACTCTTTCTAAGACCCAAAATTTGAAATTAGGTCTTCTTTAGTGGTACATTATTGGTCTATATTAGAGGTTAATTGTGCTAACTTTGGTCTATAAGTATCCAAGTTAATGAGATTATTTGTTGGGTTAGAATATTATTATTTTATTTATATTAAATTTTTATTTATTTATTTGTATCTATTTAGTGATTTGTTAGTTTATTGAGTTTGTTATTGTTAATTTTATTCTTTCCTAGAGTATTAAAAAATATTCTAGTAAATGCACATTAATACATTAATATTTAACAATTCAAGTAACGAGCTTGCGAGTAACGGATCGATAACTATGCTTGTGTGCATAAAGCTATTTCTAAATTAAAGTTATTTATTTATGGATATGATTTTAGTATTATTACAAGAGAAATGGTCCAACATAACCATTTTACTATCCTACTTTCAAATAAAAATAACAAAAGAAAGTAAATAAATGACTATTTTGCAGAGGACTCGCTTTGGACCCAAATTTCCTTATAAAACTTGTGTTTTTTTAATAAAATAAAATTGATCGGTATGTAAAAGAGGCTATGTGAAACGATCATAGCACGAACATTTCACATTAGGATGTTATTCGGGTCGGAATCGAATCGGACCGACTCGAATCCGAATAAACCGAAAACCGAATAAGGGTAATTGTATGAACCGAAAACCGAACCAAATAAGCAATACAGGTTCAGTTTGGTTCGGGTATTATTCGGTTTGGTTCCAGCCTGAATAACCCAAATAACATGTACAAGATGATTAAGGAGCCGAATAACCCGAATAACTCACATAACATTTACATTGTGATTATAAATATTATATTTTGTATGACTTTTGTAGCTTATGATAAACACGAATAACACAGATTAATTATTTTTGATATATAAAATGTAAAATCCAACCACCACAATCTTAAAGATATAGTTATTAAGCAACATATTAAACACTAAACATTAAACATCCAAAACACTCAAAAATATATCTATAAGTATATAAGTTAAACATTAAACATTGCATGAGTATTTTGTGTAATGATTGATACAACACAAGACCGAATAATCAATCGTACAAGGGGGGAAAATGTGACTTTTCATATTCGGTTCGGTCTTTTTGAACAGAATAAGTCCTTATTCGGGTAACTCGGACCAAATAACCTGAAAACTGAATAAGTCTTATATAGATACCCGAAAACTGAATCGAATTGCTTATTCGGGTCTAATTCGGTTCAGTTCGGGTTTTCGGGTCAAATTCCCATCCCTATTTCACATAGCCTTTTTTTTTTTTTGGGAACTAACAAACTTTTTTTTTTCATATACCAATAATAATTTTTCTACCTAGCAACTCAATCAAATCATCTATTTAAGCACAGTAATACATAAGAATTTTCACTAAAAATATTCAGTTCCTCTTCACTACTAAAAATGTAATATGATTCATCAAAATTCATCATGCAATATTGCAAACTACTGAAAAAATGTCTATTGCCTCGTCAAAATTCATCATGCAATATTGCAATCTAATGGGGCTTCAAGCTATCATTTAGCTCATGCCACAAAAGATACATGCAAGTAAAAGGACTATCATTATCCCCATTAGTGAAAGAATCGATTCACAAAAAGAACAAAAATTTCCATACCAATTTCTAGACTTCCGGTTCATAATTTTTTTTTTTTCCGTATCGTATATAATTTTATTTATCATATTTTATTAAATTAATGTTAAAGATTTGTCTTGTAATGTGTAATTAATGTTATTGTGATGAAAATCTATTGCATGTTCTATTTTAGAAGATAAACTAAAATGTAAAGATATAAATTTCAAGAATAAAAAAAAACAAATATTAAAAGTTCATTAACATCTAAAATGAGTTAGCGGTACAATATTAAATATTTATCTTTATCCCAAAAAAATGTTAAACATCCTATGTCGAAAAATAGTAGTTGCATCTTTAAGTGGTTGCTATAATGTAAAATAATATACGATGCTAGTTTTTCTATAGTAAAAGTTATTTGGTACTGTTTGTTTTTAAAACAAAAACCACTTCATATCATTTATTGTTGCGTTGCGCAGCACATGCGTAACACTTTGGGCCTTCGCAACTGTTTGTTTTTCAGAAAACTTCTGACTTAAAAACTGCTGCGTGTGTACTGCATGTCGCAATACTAAACTAACTGCTTCAAACATCTTCACGCCTTAGTTTAAGGTAGTGTTTGTTTTTTGTCTACAGATATGCGTAGCCTCTTCTCTTTGCACCGCGCAGACAACGCGCAGACATTAGCCTTCGCAGACTGTTTGTTTTTTTAAGACTGCAAACCTAAAAATGTGTACACGCCCTCTTCTTGGCGCATATGTGGACCAGTGTTTTCATATATGCCTTTCTTAAACATCAAAATATCATATTTACCCAACTTAATTTCTAAATATCATATTTACCCTTCATAAAATTTCTAAATATCATATTTACAATTCATAAAATTTCAAAATATCATATATATCCTTTTTAAACATCATAATATCATATACGTCCTTCTTAAATATCAAAATATTGTATATGCACCTTTTAAACATCAAAATATCAATGGTAGTATCTAAAATATTCTTCATTTACAACATAATCATAAAAAAAAAAACTAAACAATCAAAATATACATTTCATAGAGAGGGTTGAAGATGAATATTTTTGTTTGTCAAGAAGACGACATTCCAACAATTTAGAAGTTCACATTCCATTATCATAGACGTAAGGATAATATCGTTAAATTTTTAATTATTATAGTAATTTTAAGTTATAAAAAATGATTATAAAATATTAAAAACATTATAAAAAAGGATTTGGGCAAATATGATATTTTGAAAGTTTATGAAGGGTAAATATGATATTAACAAATTAAGCTGGACAAATATGATATTTTGAGGTTTAAGAAGGGCATATATGAAATTCTCCCAAAAACATATATATCTTTATTTTTTTAAAGTTTTTTTTTTTAATTTATATTTTTTCCAACTTTATTAATGATAAACAATTTGAAAAAAAAATTACAAAACTTAAAAAAACGTCCGACGATGCAAACATGATATTTTTGACAAATTTGTAAATAAAGATTTATTACAATAATAGTCGTTGAAGTTGTTTATATAAATATGAAAAAAAAATCATAATATAATCTTATATTTTTTTGCCAAATTTTGTAAAATATTATTTAATAAAGTATCGTCAATTTCTCTAGAAAATATTTATGGTACGTTTTTAATGGATTTAATTGAAAAAATCGAAGTTTATTTTCGTCCATTTATGTATCAAATTCTTTGATCCTTAATTATAATGTTTAGTTATAAAGTTGTTGGTTTTTATCAAATATATACATTAATTCATACCATTTTTATTTTTATTTTTATACAATAATAAATAAAAATTGATCTAGATTGTTAACTCTTTATCACAAAGTGATAAAAATATTAAAAAATCACTTTGAAATTTAAAAAAATCAGTTTATTTATATTTCAATTTATTTTAGTAGCCCGTAGATGTTAAAAAAACAAACAATCTTCTTTTTTCAGACTGCAGACGTTCGGTCCACCTCTTCTACTGCAGATGTCCATAAATGTGATCCGTAGGCTGCAGAGATTTTGTCTCATAAAAAACAAACAACACCTAACTTACTGCAACAGTCTGCATACGTTAAAAAACAAACATATTTTTTATTATATGCTGCACCCGTTTGTTCCACCTCTTCTGCTACAGTGGATTGCAGAGGTGGTCCGCAGACTTCACACATTTTCTTTTCTAAAAAACAAACAGTACCTTAACATCTAAAATGAGTTTGCGGTACAATATTCATCTTGATCCCAAAAAAATGTTATACACCCTACGTCGGAAATCAGTAATGGCATCTTTAAATGGTTGTTATAACCGTAAACGGATACTACTTTTTCTATAAAGATGAAAACAAGTACTTCAATATCTTAAAGTCCCCCTTAGTGACACATGTTTAGCCTCAACAGAGTGCAATTTATCATCCATTGTCTTCATGCCCCGTATAATACCAATAGAAAAAATTCAACTACAATTTGGGCGATACAACGACTAAAAGTTGCAAATCTGCCTTGGTATTTGAGCTTCATGAAGTAATTCTCCGACGTATAACTATCATAAGTAATTACAGTCCATGTCCTAATATCTAGCTTGCCTAAAACCAGAAAAAATGTTTTTCTGATTGAGGAAAATAATCTACAAAACAAATAAAGTAGTATTTATAACTAATAAACCAAATAAAAACAAATTATTAAAATTAAAAGATATATATATATATATATATATATATATATATACACACACACACACTATATCTTAAACTATATACAGGGCCGGGCCAAGACGATTGGAGATCCAAGGCAAAATAAAACATGGGGCCCTTTCAAAAATTTTACGTATTCGTATATTACACTATTTTATACATATATAACAATACATTTAAATTTGTACACCATAGAATGAGGAAAACTAAAAGTAAAATGCTATTAGAAGTACAAAATTACTAAAGTCCCATCCCCTTTGTTTCTTCATTAACTTGTTCAGTTTTGTTTGTTTCTGTACATAAGTTGTTGACCTCCAACTGAAGTAGATTTATCATCGATAAAAAGTTGTTAGGTGAATTGCTTAAATCCAGAATGCTTGTTGTTGTTAATAATTAGAAAGTAGTTGAAAAAACAATACAACAAGAAAATTCTATACATATCAAAAACATAGAAATATAAATAAAAAAGAGTACCATTCATAAATCAAAAATAAGAATATTAAAATTACAAATCAAAATTAAGCAATGAAGTTCAAGAACTGTCTCTAACTCAAAAATATTAACATTTGATTATGTCTCTAACTTGAACAGCCTTATAAAAATCGAATTTAAAAAAAGAATAAGAAATTTCAAGAGCGATAGAACATATAGAGATTTACAGTCATATTATCATAAATCAATTTCACCTCTAACAATCGATTCTGAAAATTGAACCTTCAAATTTCTAGCAATTGAGAAAGAAATCCAATTGAGGCGGTGACTGGAACTCTCAATTCAAATATCTAGGCCGGATTCATAAAATAAATCAAATAATCTGATTAACTTCCCATTGGTGCTATATTAGAAAAAGGAAATCGACAACAAGAAGGGAAACAATAGAGTTTCTCGTTTTCTGAAATCGTGAAAAGAACGAGACACAATCAGTCTCTCAATTCTAAAATAACATTTGATTCACTGATGGTTGTTGTGGACGGATTCAGAAAATCAGAAAAGAATGAAAGAAATCGATTAACTTAAAAAATTGAATAAGAAATAAAAGAATGATCGTTAACTCTTGCTTTTGGAGAAGACGTCATTTGGATTTTCCATGGCAATGTTTGGATTTTCTATAGAAATCTTACTGTTGAAGAGTTACGGCGCCTTGGAATTAGGAAGTACGCCAGGTAAGTCTCGTTCTCTCCCATGCTCCGTCTTTTGGATTAGTTCCTAATCAAAGTATTGAGGTTTGAAGTACTCCAGTAGGCTAAAAATTAATGGGCTATTAGTATATAACCAAAATAACAAGTTAAAAATTAGGGTCCTGTAGCATTTGGGGGCCTGGGGCGGTCGCCCAGCTTGCCCATGCCCACGGGCCGACCCTGACTATATATAAAGCATATTAGTCATATCTTGAATTTTAAGAGCTACAAGGTACAAAGTTTTTTGTACAAAAACTATTAATACTTGTCAAAACTTTAAAGACTTGAATTAAGGAAGGTTATTAAAAAAATATTTTGGAGCAAAATAACAATTTTAAAATATTAAATCCATCAACATAAGTTAATTTACATATCTTAAGCTAGATGCCGATAATAATTAATTTACATCAAATGTATAAACACACAATATAAATATAAGTTCTAAACATAAATAGTTTAATTAAAAATGGTAATTTTTCTTATTACGTAATAACTAATAACAAAATCTAATAATTATTATCTCGTAAAAAGCTATTCGCCCAAAAACTATATATCGTCGTTGTTTTGTGCGGGCATACATCTAGTGTGCGTGTATATATATATATATATATATATATATATATATATATATATATATATATATATATATATATATATATATATATATATATATATATATATATACACACATTCACACACACTAAACCGTTGAACAAACCACTAGCACGATTAAATGATATTATTGTGATCAATAAGTCCACAGAGGGGTCAGTAGACTTCTTTCCACAAGTAAAATGCTTTATAAAACATTTTCCATATTGTAGGGAAAAAATGATATCAAACGTGCTAGATGTCTTGGACGACAAGTGACGGGAGTTGCATGAGAATGATGCATTCGTGGATGATGGAGCATCGCTTATATATTTCTTTCGACCGGGTGATTGCTTCTGGAAAGGAGGTTAGTGTTTTGATCAGGGTTCCTCATGGAAACAAAATACCTAAACACATGTACTTGAGAGTTTTTCATGCCGTAAATCAATGATATCTCGAACATAAGTTGCAATCTTGTTAAAATTATTTTCCGTCTTCTCATAGATATACATACAGAAATAGGTACCCCATGCGAACATGTTGTATTCGTTTAAAATAATTTAAAATATTAATAGTTGATAAACAATAAATATATTAACAAATAGATGAATCTGGACCCAACAACCCTCTTAATAAAAATATATTAAATTGCATCTTTAACAATATATAAAAAGCTATGACTAAAAATATGTTCTTCCACATGCAAAAGTCGTATGGATGTATTAGACTTTGTCTAAAGTGGGAAGAATCGAGCCATTAAAATAGAGTATAAACAATATATATATATATATATATATATATATATATATATATATATATATATATATATATATATATATATATATATATATATATATATATATATATATATGTTAAATGTGACTCGAGCACTTGGATTATGTTCATGGAGTATTTGGAGCACTTGGGGTTCACGGAGCATGTTACAAAGGAATAGATCATCTGAGAAAGGAACAAATCGCCTGACAAAGGAACAGATCAAGTGTCAAAGGAACAGATCGTACACAAGGGGGTTTGGAGCAACTGGAAAAGATTTGGAGCACTTGGGAGTGATATGGAACAACAAGGGAACCTTGTTGCACCATATAATAAAGGGATGGGCCAAGAGTGATGCTCTTGTGCCATGACACTCCCTCCTGCGCCATGGGGTACCTCTCTTGCGCCATGAGGTACTCTTGTTGCGCCATACATGGCCTTATTGCGCCATGGTGATGTTGTTGGTCAAATCTTGATGTTCTTGCGGCACACTTGAAGCCTTTTGCGCCATTGATATTCCTTATTACACCATTTTGAGATATTGGTCAAGTTGGACCATTTTGGTCCTTGATGAGCCATGTATACTATGAAGTCCTTTATGATGCTCAAGATCATTCAAGGATGATCTGAAGTTGGTATTAGTCAAGGATTACACCATGTTGTGCCACCATGATGGTTGTTGGGCCATTAGTATTCATGATGCGCCACTTGTACATCATGATGCTCCACTATGGCACAAGGTGCTCTACCATGTGTGTTGTTAATGCTTATGGGTGTATGACATGGAAGGATGTTCTTGAAGATGTTGCTGTTGGATTAATGTCTAAGTCCATAACTATAATTGGTAAGACTTGACCCGACCCGGCATGGTCCATTTGGGTTGCATACCATCATGCACTTGGATAGACTAAATGAGAGAAATAAGACACTTATGGTTATTAATATATTATAAGTTCTAGTATATTAATAATAAGAATAATGAGATTATTTAATTAGTATTGATCAAGAATTAATCTAGGATTAATTGAGTGATCAAAAGAAGACTAATTAAATATATGGGTTGATTGTGTAAATCATCCATACTTGTATAGTGGGCTAATGCTCCATGGATTATCTAGTTGGGCCAAAACCCATATGATGCTCCATGGATGCTCCATGGTGTATTTGAACCCATGGATCCAAGAAAATGGAAAGTCATGACAATTAGGGTTTACCCTAATTGTATAACTATATAAGCATCTTATTCTTGAGGAAAATCGGCCACTAGAAAGACTAGTATTATTCTTGAAGAGGGCTAGCCGATTTCATGAAGTGTAGAATTCTCTCTAAGTTATTCTAAGTGTTTTGATGATTGTGAACCATTTGAGGTGTCACACTTGGGGCACTAGGCACTCAAGCTTCATGAAGACAAGCACCATCAAAGAGGTATGTATTCTATCTTGTTATATTGATAGTTTTGTATGCTAGTTTAGGATAATACCTTGGATATTCATATTTGCATGTATAATAGAGAAAACATAGATCCAAGGTATTTAGGGTTGCATGTACACTTAGGAGTGTTAGAATGCTCATAACCCAACAGTGGTATCAGAGCCTAGGCTTGTTTTCTTGTTATACCTGCAATAGAAGCTGAAAAATCGAGTTTTGATGCTGTCAGCCCAGCAGACTCGCCGAGTCCATGAAGGGACTCGACGAGTCCAAGGCAAAATGCATCCAACTCGCTGAGTTGTGTTCATGCACTCGACGAGTTGGACCCCAGATAGCATATTTTCGAGTTTTTTTTGGCTAGAAATGGACTAGGAACATTACCCTAAGTTGTTTTTGAACTTATAAACTTGTTTTTGTTGTGGTAATGTTCATGCTAATCCAATTTCAAAGATACTTGTCAATAGATTCATGTTTTGTATTAGTTTAAAGGTTAGACTAATTACATGAAAAAGTTTGATTTGAATTATCTTGTTCTTATGAGTTTCTTAGATTAATAGAAAAGTTGAATGAAATAGTTGTTTTCAATCCATTTTAATCTAAGAGTTGAGTATAAAATGTGTTTGTGTAACTTGTCCTCAAGTTACATGAAGAGTCACATTAAAGACTCATAAAACTCATAAAATTGGCAAAGGTTACAAAAAAAATGAAGAGTTTAGTTCTAATTAATTGGAGTTATGACTCCATAATTTGTCCTCAAGTTATGGAGGACCAAGAGTCTCTTCATTAAATTAAATAAAAAAAATAATGTAACCTTAATTAATTCCATAAGTTATAAAATAAAGAAAAGTTAATTCTTTATTAGTTTAAAGTCTTTCATAATTTGTCCACAAGTTATGGAACTTGAAGAGTTTTTGGATTAAAACTACTTTAAATACATAAGTTATGGAATTAATTAGTTTTGAATAGTTTCAAAACTTGCCCTCAAGTTTTGGAATTTGTAAAGTTTTCTCTTATGAATACTTTAATTCCAAGTTAGCCCTTAGAATTTTAAAAGTTAAAATTCAACCCTTATACTTTATAATATTATAAGTTAATAATATATACATGTATAAGAGTAAAGTCGGTCTTACCGCTAGTACGCCTCATTCACGAAGCCGGTGTATAAGGTGGGTATAAGGTTGTTGCCTATAAAATGGCAACTTAATGGGTGTCCACTCTCACCCACCGCTTGCTTGACTGGTGGAGGGTCGTTAGCCGAACGGGTTTGACAGGACTATAATTCTCCCTTCATTAAAAGTATTAATGATAAATACTAAGTAACTAAACTCTTATAAATACCCAATCTTAGTTACTTAGGAAAATGTGAAGAAGGTGCTAATCCATGAAATTACACTTTGCACTTTGTTTAAGTCGGTTAGTGGAGCGTGTGTGGTTAACCGGCACACTAACTCGTATTTAACAAGGTAGGCAAAGGGTAACTTAATGTTTATCATAGTATCGATGGAGCGTGTGTGGTTAACCGGCGCATCGATTGAGGGATAAACATTTAAGGGTACCAAGTAATTTGCATGGTTACTTCACACCTTGTTTTGTGATCCTCGGCATCCCAGTCACAAAACCTGAAGGGCACACTCGAGATTGAAACATGCCATTGAACAGTTCAATGAATCTCAAAAGATCTAGGAATTTCAAATCCAATTAAAACCTAATAATACATTTCGTTTATCTTGGTGGAAATTGGTGAATCGTCATTCACCTACCTTCAAATTGTTTTATAGCTTGGATTACGGCATACCTCTTCTAAGTTATAAAATAGTTTGTTGGGTCCTAGCCTTAATATTTCATATTGGGTGTCATATTAAGGACTTTAAGATCAACTATCTTGAATATCTCCCAAAACATGTCTGTTTTAGACATTTATGATCTTCCCAAATCTCTTGAAACAAGCATTCCTAATGAAGATGATGTCCCATGGATATCATACTTCTTTCTCCTCCTCCAGTTATTCTCCCTAACCCACAAGTTCTTGAAAAGTTTAATATCACTCAAGCCCCATTGGCAAGGCAAGGTCTAGGTGTGATCATATCTTGGAGATGTAGTCACATATTGACAAGCCGGGAGAGAAGGGTGTCAAAGTCTTGAGAAAGTTGGTGGTTCAACTACTTTCTAAGTCACATAGTGAGTTCTTTTGGAACACCTATGAAACAGACTATGACAAGACCCTTAATGATCTTATCTATTTGTTAAGATCAACTTCCTCAAAACTTGATGGACATTGACAATAGTGACACAGGAAATCCAGAAAATCATTCTCTTCCCAATGGAAAGGGATCGGCCATAGTCAACTTGGTTGACGAAATGGTAAAGAGAAAAGTCTAAGTCTGTGATAGTCTCGTGTACCATTATCAAAGGGTCCATATGTTTATATTGCCAAAGGAAGGGGCATTGGTTGCGAAGCTGCCAAGTTTACCTAAGGATGTTAAAGTCAATAAGTTTGACTCTACTTCAGGTAAAGTCCACTAATCTAACTCTGTTAAGTTTCTATTCTGAGATTCCTGATACATGATGTGACTGGGTCACATGGTAATGTTTTAAGAATCAAAGAAAAGTAAAGGAACTTAAAGAAAGAATATGCTGAATCTGATCGCATAGATGGATTTCTATCGCGTAGTTTGAAAATCGGATTCTTGAGCTACTTCTTAGGAGTTATGAGATATTGCTAAGGAATAGATAACAACAGGTTTTCATATGGATTGTAAGGATAAGTTTATCCGCATAGTTTTAAAATAAAAGAAAATTTTTTATTTTAGTTATTTTAAAATATCCTTACAATGACATTTGAGGAAAAATTGTTGCTTATATGATTCCATTAATAGCAAGAGTGGAAGTATGAAATTGATTCTTTCATTTGTGGTAATGTCTAAATTTATCAAATAAAGGAAAGATTCTCGTCACCCAAGTCTCAATTGGACCGGAACTTGGAATCATGCAAGGTGTATAGCATGATGAATGAGAACTTTCAAGTATTGGAAAATTAAGACTAATTACTTATTCACATGGATGTGTGAGTCAAGTAATGGACTAAGGGATCGAGTACATAGTCATGTGCACTGATTAAGTCCACCACAAAAGATTAATAAGACCATTCGTCATAGTTTACTAAAGCTCAGTAAATATGATTATACTTACAGGCTTAAGTGTAACTCTGAGACATTGGAAAAGGTTCCAATGTAAGGCGGAGCGAATTAGAAGAATCAAATTAGGCAGAAGGATAAAAGTTTCTCAAATCTGAAAAGATGGGAGAGTACTTTAGTATCAGTTTTGTGATCATCTTAATGATTAAGAAACCATATCAAAATTTGTTCTCTAAGGAAGTCTTAGTGCATTCTTATGACTAAGAAGAAGGGATCTTGAATTGTTGAAATGGTTAAATCAAGAAGATGAGTCATACTTCGTTCCAATACAAGTCTTAGAGTCATACTCCAAGATTGTAATTTAAGTGACATGTCTTTAAGAAGGTTTAAAACACTTATCAAATGTAAGAGTAAAAGTTTTCTACTCTTGTACATTTGAAATTGGTAAGTTGTGATGTTTTGGATAAAACAAAGACCAACTAAGGCCAATTGTGTGAAGTGTTTGTCTTGATTAGAATCCGCACTATCTCTTGGATGTTTGAAAAGGGAGTCTTATAGGTAAGAGGACAGTGGGAGTCTTAAAGGCCTTGAAAGTCTCAAGAACTAATCAAGAATGAAACCTGAAGTTCCTCACTAGCACACAACTTGAGGTTTATAACCTATCGTGTTGACATATTCTGTGCCCATTCTAGTTAAAGTTAGCTTTGCATATGAGTTCTTAGAGTTCTCAAGTGGTTGCACAACAACTTGGAAGCAATGGCAGGTCCTTGAGTTGCCAGGTGGCAAGAAATTAAGATTGAAGTTCAATCCATATGGTTTTGGATTTGTCATTATCTTTGTCTTATGATTATGGTTTTGACAAATTCATATGGGTAGGAACTCATACACCATATAAATCTAAATGTCATAAGGTTTTTCTTCGATTCATGAAAATGATGGTGAGGAAACACTTTCACTAAGTAGATTTTAGTTAGATAGCAATTGTGATATTTGCATTCTCAAAGTCGTTAGTGGAGCGTGTGTGGTTTACCGGCACACTAACGTGGACTTGTGAGAAGTGGCAAAAAGGTCTAACCATTATGATTACGGCATCCCTCTTCATAATTGTTTAGACACACAAATGTTCTATCTAAGGGAAGGTGTATGATTTTGATAAAGTTCTATCAAAACAATCCAGTATCAGAAATCTGAACTTTAGGAAGAAAGTCAATAAAGTATTGATTTCTAGAAGTCCAGCTGATTTCTGAGTACATGTCAAAGCTAGTGGGAGCATAAGTGTTATGCTAATGATCATCATGTTAGTGGGAGCATGATAATTATGATAAGTATTGCAAGTCAGCAATGTTAATTATAGAAAACAAAAGGTTTCAATTGGGAAAAAGTTGTTTTGCTATAATTAAGGGAGATGAAATTATACTTCATCTCAAATCTATAAGCTTAGATCGTGAGGTTTTAATCATTTAGTCAAGGATATATATGAATTTCATGTTGGAATGGCTCAACATAAGGAAATTCTGTATATGGGTCCATTATTTGCGTTCTAAAATTCGATTATGATTACGACATCCCTTTTCATAATCTGAATTATGAGAACTTGGCAAATAGAAATGGAAATGTTATAGCAAAAGACTAGTTTAGTCTTTATGTGAGACATCATGAATCGTGTCCCATATGCTTCGGATATAGGATCGATTACATGTGCTATAGTTATCCGTTCTAAAAGTTTCCAAATGCCTAGGGCATTAAGAAGGGAAAAGGTTTAGAACTGGATATGACTAAAAGGATTAAACAATTATCGAGGAAAAGCTAAGGTTTACCAAAGATTGGTTGCTCAAGGACAATTGGAAGTATAGTGATAATTCTGGAAGGACCATATTGACATAATCTGTAAGGAGGCAACTCTTGTTCAGAAATGATAGTCAAAATGAATCTGGAAATGTTTCAAAGTCAGAAATTTGAATCTGTGTAAGATTAAGGAAACTTAATGCAAGAAGGATGTTTCCAAGGAATTGATCTCCTTTGGAATACTCTGTAATGATTGTTGCCAAGTCTTTCTGACTTTGTGCATAATCATTACAAGAGGATCAATGCATATAAGTTTAGAATCTAACAGATTTCAGTAAATGACATGAATTTGGAATTCTTGTATTTGCAGTAAGGATTTGGGAGTGTGAAAAGAGAATCATTGAAGTTATGTTCAATTGATCTAGTTCACAAAGTAAAGATCATAGACAAACATAGTATGCATACTTGGTGTATGGCATGACTAGTGTTTAGAAAACATAGTGCACATGCTTGGAGCATGGGACAACTATTGTTTTAAATTCAAGAATAAAGTTGATAGCTGAAACAGTAGACAATGAATAATGTGTAATCATATGGTGATAAATAGAAGGTGTTTTATTTATGTTCATAGGTTTTGATACCATATTGGATTCAGTTATTATTGTGTTTCACTTTGCATGTTTTAACTTCCCGAATAAACTTGGTTATTCTTCCGGAATGACTAAGTTATTCAAACCATTCATAGTTGGTCATATGTTGGAAGTAGATATGAATTAAGACTGTCATGGGTTGGCTTGTAGAGGTCTAAGGTGTTAGACAAAGGGCTACAACACTCATGAGTGCTCATAAGTTCTGAGTATTGGATTCAACCCGCGCTCATTGGAATCACTTCATGGATTTTATCACGGGTGATCATGAGACGATAATATCTTATATTCTTCAAACCTAGAGATATGAGTTGTTACTATGAGTTGGTTGTACATTGATTGCACGAAACCGCATTTGGTAACTCGGTGCTATAAAACGTGCCTTTGTGTATGATTCAACAAGTAGTAGAACAAGCCATATGAGTCGAAGTTTATCCATTCCTTTTACCTTCGGGATAAAAGCGATATCTGTGGGCCCCTCGATGATTTGATGGTGACAAATGGAAGTGCTCGGCCGAGCCAGGACTGATTTGATTTGTTCAATTAGTCAGTCGTCATAAATCGGAAATCGGGAAACAACTAATTGACAGAGAGAATGATTATAATCCATGTCTCAGTCCATATGATATCTAGAATGGAGGAATATATGATCCCTTATCTAATGGACAAGTCATTGACAAGATCAGAGTTCATCTACAAGGTCAGAGTTCGACAGAAGCTTTTGAGAGCTACGATTGCCAGTTGGTTCCTGAAGTCATACGCAATAATAGTTTTAGACTTATCCAAGTAGGAGACTGTTGGATTAATGTCTAAGTCCATAACTATAATTGGTAAGACTTGACCCGACCCGACATGGTCCATTTGGGTTGCATACCATCATGCACTTGGATAGACTAAATGAGAGAAATAAGACACTTATGGTTATTAATATATTATAAGTTCTAGTATATTAATAATAAGAATAATGAGATTATTTAATTAGTATTGATCAAGAATTAATCTAGGATTAATTGAGTGATCAAAAGAAGACTAATTAAATATATGGGTTGATTGTGTAAATCATCCATACTTGTATAGTGGGCTAATGCTCCATGGATTATCTAGTTGGGCCAAAACCCATATGATGCTCCATGGATGCTCCATGGTGTATTTGAACCCATGGATCCAAGAAAATGGAAAGTCATGACAATTAGGGTTTACCCTAATTGTATAACTATATAAGCATCTTATTATTGAGGAAAATCGGCCACTAGAAAGACTAGTATTATTCTTGAAGAGGGCTAGCCGATTTCATGAAGTGTAGAATTCTCTCTAAGTTATTCTAAGTGTTTTGATGATTGTGAACCATTTGAAGTGTCACACTTGGGGCACTAAGCACTCAAGCTTCATGAAGACAAGCACCATCAAAGAGGTATGTATTCTATCTTGTTATATTGATAGTTTTGTATGCTAGTTTAGGATAATACCTTGGATATTCATATTTGCATGTATAATAGAGAAAATATAGATCCAAGGTATTTAGGGTTGCATGTACACTTAGGAGTGTTAGAATGCTCATAACCCAACAGTTGCATGGCGGATTGTAATTGGTTGGCACCTTTCATGAGCATATGAGCCAATGGGCTTGACCCATTAGGGTTTTAGGTCTGATCCCTCAAGTATAAATAGGGATGCATGCAGAGTCATTCTTCTTGTGCCTTGTATCTTGAGTTCTAGAGTGATAGGCGAATCTCTAGTGAATTGTACTTGTAACCTCTGTTTGAGAACTCTGAAATAAACAATACTCCGCTCTTACCCATGGACATAGGTCACCTTGACCGAACCATTTAAATACTATGTATTTGTGTGCTTATAGTTTTGCTTGTTATCCACATTACTTCCAAACAAGGGTCATCAGAACTTGTAATTACCAACCATTTTAATGATATCTTATAGTTTCCTCAGAACCCGAAAACTAATAGTGGAACGTTAGATCTAAATTTTTTTTTGGTCTAGATGAAATATGACAGTTTTGTAATTACCAACCATTTTAATGATATCTTAGACTTTTTAAAAATATCATAGGGGTATGTTAGACATTAAAATTATCAGTTTCTTAATAATTATTTAAATTATGAAAAATTTCTATCTCCTTATTTGTATCATCTCTCTCTCTCTCTCTTTCTCTTTCTTTCTTTCTTTCTTTCTCTCTCTAACGCACACACACACTTATATCTTCATCGATCTAGTTTCTAGATCACTGTCATCAGCCTTCCAAGCGTTGCCTTCTGCTTTCCTGATTGTCGTCATTCTCGTCAACACACCTCCAATATTTCCATTTTGAATGTCGAATGCTCTATCTCTTTGTGATGCAATAGTCTATTCAAGTTGTATCGCAAAACATCGACGAATAATCCATGATAAAAGAGATTGATTCTGGTCGTGTTCATCTCCGATTGCAGCATTGATTGTTGAAGACTTAAATCGTATGGTTGTGGATCCACTAAGTACTCGTCGTCACATAATTCTCCTCAAACTCATACGGTACCTTGTTTCTTGTTTATATCATATCCTCACGCTACGTAAATATGTGCATTGTTTGTTTTTCGATTTTGGTACTTGAAAGTTGTAATCCGTATCGACTTTTCTTTATTTAATTTGTTCTATGGTGTAGAAGATGTATGATCTTCCTATTTGTCTTTAAAATTATGTGAACCTGGTGTTAGGTTTATAAAGTAGATCGATTTGGTTTAGAAATTGGTGAGTTTGTTTGTAACATCCATAAAATTTTGAAAAATTTAAAACTTTTACATAAATCCAAAAAAAATCAATATTTAAAAAATGATTTCAACATCAGAGACATCCAAAAATCGTGAAATAAAAACATGAGGAGGCACACGATCAAACCTTCGCCTTCATTCGATCCTCAGAAGTACCTGAAACATAATTCAAATCTGTAAGCCCAAAGCTTAGTGAGTTTCCCTCAAAATACAAACACAATACAAAAACTAGAAGAATATCACAAATAGCATGCATTCAGAGCCTTATGTTTGACTGGAACGCCCCCACCGCCCTACAGTCTATCTGGTATGCTCACAAAACCTAAAGCGTGACTGGTACGCCACCTCGGGCCTTCAGTCTATCTGGAACGTTCTCCGGGCCTTCAGCCTGAATGGTACGCCCTACTGGCCTTTAGTATATCCTGGATGCCCTAGATCTGTTGGCCTTCAGCACAAAGCAGGTTATCCTCAACCCACCCGCAAAAAACATGTTGACATATACAAAACCATTAAACAAATAACCAGTCAACAGACAAACAGGCAGATCTTACATATTACTAAGCATAGCGTCATCCTATTACCATGATACAAATCTAACAAATCACTACAATACTCAATCATGCAATAATTAGGATAACAATCCAAAAGGGTTGGCCTTGGTGCATTTAACCCAACAAGTACAACGAGGAACACTCACCTTACAAGTAGTGTTGAACTGGTAGAATCCAACTCCAAACTCAGCTTCGGACTCAAATGCCTACAACCACTTGATGGCCGACTACATCAAAACCCTGAAATACCCAAAATGCCCTCAAGAGTCTAACTTGGTCAACCATGGTCAAAGTCAAAGTTAACAGTCAAGGTCGCCGAGTTTTCTCAGCTTAACACATTCAGTCCTTTTTCATCAAGTCTAACACTTTAAAATGTAGATCAGATACCCAAGAGCTGAAAAACCACGTAAAGGTTCTAACTTTACATCCATGCATGTCACAAATAGGCCCCAACACTCAAACAAGGTTTAATAAGGGACCTAAAACATGAAGGATGACTAGATCTTGATAAAGCTTGAAACTTTAAGTCCAATGAGGCCACAAAACGTCCAGATCTAAAGTGATAACTTCATGAAATACTCAACCCATGAACAAACCCAAAAATGAGCCAAATATGACAATAGACTTCCAAGTAAGAGATCTAAGCAATAGTGTAACACCCCGAGATTCAGGTACATTTATTCCACCCTTATTCTTTGTCAATTGGTCATGATTAGTCCTTGAGTGGAGGAAGCCTTGCAAGTGAGTACGCTGGGCGTACCAAAGGGGTATGTTGTGCGTACATATGCGCTTATTGTTGACACGGAGTCGCTAAGGTACGTTGGGCGTACCCATAGTTATGCCGGGCGTACCCAACCTAGATGCAAAACCCTAATAAGACTTGTGCACTATTTAAAGGATGCTAGGGCTCATTTCTCAGCTTCCATATCAGTGAGTAAAACCCTAAGAGAGAGCCTTCCATCATCCTTAGTGAGTGTTTGTGTTCTTGGAGCTAATAATGCGTTGGTGTGTTATTGAAGAAGGAAGAAAGGAGCTTGTGGAGACTAAAAGCTTGAAGTGCAAGTTTGGATTTGAGATCTATAGAGAAAGGAGCTGCATTTAGAGGTATAAAGTTAAAAACCCCAAAGGTGGAGACTTTATGAGTGTAAGGTGCTCCATGTCCGAGATCTATCCCTTTTTAACAGTATTTGTGGTCTAGATCCATAAAGTTCCCATCTTGGTCGTTGATATGAGGTCATGCTTGAGTTCTATGCTTTCTAGGGTTAGAGAATGAAATGTTTGGGTGCTAGTGACTTATTCAGCCATGCAAAGGCTTAAAGTCATCGACTATGGTTTAAGAGGCTTAGAAATGATCAGATCTAAAAGTTGGACGTGGGTCTTAACTGTTTAAGACCCCAAGAGCTAAAGGACTGAAACTGGGTATTACACCGGGCGTAATTCCAGTACGCGCAGCGTAAGGGGTGGCGCACCCCGATCCTCTGAAGGTATCGATTACGCTCAACATACATGTTTGGTACGCACAGCGTAACCCGAAGGGTTGACTTTTGTTGACTTTTAGGGTTTGGTCAAATTTAGGGTATTTGAGCCATGTGAGGGGTAAAATGGTCTTTTACCCTCATGAGAGTATTAAGAGAAGGGATGGTCTAGCCTTGGGAAATGTGTTGATGCCGAGTGTTTATTTCATATGATTTGGCGGACGCTAGATCTTATCCCATGGAGTCCGAGGTTTTCGAGATTTACGAGTTACCGAGCTATACGAGGTGAGTTTTCTCACTATACGTTACCTAGAGTGGTATTTATGTGGATCGGAGGGTCTTATGTGTTATGTATGAGATTATATGAATCTATGTGCTATGTGATATTTGTATGTTATATGATTGTGTAGACCGGACTGGAAGGTCCAACGATACAGACAGGACCAGAGGGTCCAACGATTTAGACCGGGCCGGAGGGTCGAACGAGCTACGGGACTGGAGGGTCCCGCTGAGACACATCGACCGGAGGGTCGTACAGTAGCCTCGAGTGGCGTATGTGTTGTATGTGGTATTTTGGGGAACTCACTAAGCTTTATGCTTACAGTTGTTGTGTTTTGTTTCTCAGGTACTAGCGAGGACCGTGGGAAGGCGCCGACGTGACCCATACAAATTAGAGAAAGGATTTGATTTCTTGTGATCTTGGGAAATGTTATATTTTTATAACTATTGTTGAATACTTTTGAGAATGTTTTTACTCAAATTTGGTTGTTGAAAAATGAAAAATTTGTTTTGAAAATCTCGTCGTTACAAGTTGGTATCAGAACCTTGGTTTGAGGGATTCGGATGCACCTTCGGGCGTATTTGAACTCAAACTGAGGATTTGAGAGATTTTTTTTAAAAATAAAACAAGTTTTTTTAAAAGAGTAAAAGGTTTAAAAAGAGAAGACCAGAGCAGTGTGTACGGTCAGCCAGCGACCGAACGGTGAATCCCCAAAATACCCTTACATTATGTGTTATATGATATGTTATGTTATGCATGCTAGAGTGGCCTTGGTATTCGTATTAGGACTAGAGTGGCTTGATCTGTGATGCCTTAGCCTAGGTATCAGTTAGGAGCTTATGAGAGGTCTATCGGAGGGTAGCCAATGCATAGCGAGAATAGAGTACTTGCGATCTGGGATCCAAGGAGGAGGACTTGGGGTGAATGTTGATGCGGTGTGGTCGGTAGTATAGGGCCCATACTACTAATGACACCGGATAAGTGAGCAGACCAAGTAAGAATCCTTTGGATATTGGAGGATGAGTATGGTTGCGTTATCAAGTGCGAGTATGCTCGATCAAGTCTCTGATATTTTTATGTTGTATTTCGGAGGCATCATGGTTAGGACACGACACACACCTGGGAGCAATGGTGTCAGCGATGAGGAGATCTGTCGATTGATTCATGAGGAGGTGGCCACTGCCATCCGGGCTGAGATTCTATAGATGTTTGGGGACATCAAGACCACACTGATTGAGACCTTTGACGAGCGGTATGCAGCGGTGACTGAGGCTGCGACGGCTGCAGCTACTGCTGCTGCCAGACCTCAGGGAGGTGACTCGTTGTTGTTTCGGGAGTTCAGCAACACGAAGCCACCAGAGTTCGATGGGAAGCAGGACCCGATTGCTGCGATGAGATGGATCTATGACATCGAGGGATGTTTCTATACGTTTTCTTGTCTAGAACACTTGAGGGTATGGTTCGCTCTGAACCAGCTCCGCTTGGGAGCGAAGGATTGGTGGAAGTTTGTTACGGCGAGCTTCACTCTGGCAGAGATTTCTGAGGTGACCCGGGAGAGGTTCACCGCCATGTTCAGAGACGAGTATGTTCCCCCAGTGGAGAGGGAACGGTTGATTAAGGAGTTCTTGACCCTCAAGCAGGGTACTGATTCTGTTACAGTTGTTACCAGGAAGTTTCACGAGAGGGCGATGTTTTGCCCTGAGCAGGTGTCTACTGAGCAGGCTCGCATGAGCCGGTATCTGAGTGTTCTATGGAGAGATATTCGGGAGTTCGTGGAGAACTCGACTTACCAGACACTTGCTGAGCTCCAGGAAAATGAAAGGAAGAGGTAGATTGAGTTGGAGACTCAGGCCAGGGAGGAGGCCGAGTCACAGAGGATGGATCGGCAGCCGGCTCAGTCTCAGCCGACAGCCAAGCGGGCTAAGCCCGTTGATTCGAGATCTGGGAGCGTGAAGGGCCGCACTTGTAGGAAGTGCGGCAAGAGTCATGAGGGGTCGTGCAGGGCAGGGGTATGCTACAAGTATGGGAAGGAGGGGCATATCGCAAGGGATTGCTCTAAGGGATTCTCTGTTTGCTTCCATTGAAACCAGACCAGCCATCGGAAGGCCGAGTGTCCTCAGCTACAGCAGGGATCTGTGCCTGCACCTAGGGCTACCGAGGTTCAGCCAGTAAAGGCCGAGGCGCTAAAGGCTCATGGGAGGGCCTTCCAGTTGACAGCGGAGGAGGTCCGCGCAGTACCCGACGTTGTGGCCGGTATGTATTCTTCTTTCTATTTATTTGAGTTTGAGATATTATGCTTATATCATGGTATGTGTAGGTACTTTTCTTGTGAATTTTGTACCTGCCTCAGTGCTATTTGACTCGGGAGCGAGTCGATCTTTTGTGTCATTAGCCTTTAGTCGTCATATCAGTATTTGTCGGGAGGCTTTGAGTCGACCTCTGTGAGTTTCTATAGCTAACGAGCGAGCAGTGTATGCCATGGAGGTGATTCGAGGATGTAGACTTGAGATCTTCGGTGTGGGTTTTCCGATCGATCTAGTCCCGATTACGATGGGGGACGTATGTGTCATTGTGGGCATGGATTGGTTGAGCCAATTTGGAGCTATTACAGACTACGAGCATCAGCTGGTGACGATTCGAGACCCTAGTGGGGGAGTACTTACGGTGTACGGTGAGGGTACCCATCCCGAGTCAGCATTTTGTTCAGCTGCTAGGGCGAGAAAGAGTTTACAGCAAGGTTGTAGGGGATTTGTGGCCTATGTGATAGATACGCGAGTGGCTGCTGGGAGGCCAAGTTCGATTGATAAGGTCCCAATTGTGCGGTAGTTCCCTGATGTTTTCCCTGAGGAGTTTCCAGGTGTGCCTCCTGAGAGGCAGGTGGAGTTTCGTATCGACTTGGTGCCAGGGGCGGCACCTATTTCCAAGGCACCCTATCGCCTTGCGCCGCCCGAGATGCAAGAGTTATCCTTGCAGCTTTAGGAGCTGCTGGGAAAGGGGTTTATCAGACCGAGTAGCTCACCTTGGGGAGCACCGATCCTCTTTGTCAAGAAGAAGGATGGTTCACACCGGATGTGCATCGATTACCGGGAGTTGAACAAGTTGACAGTCAAGAACCGTTATACGTTACCGAAGATCGATGATATGTTCGATCAGTTGCAGGGGGCGTCTTGGTTCTCCAAGATAAAATTGAGGTCGGGATATCACGAGATGAGGGTTCAGGATGAGGACATCCAGAAGACAGCGTTCAGAACTCGTTACGGGCATTACGAGTTCATGGTGATGCCATTCGTGCTCACCAATGCACTAGTAGCGTTCATGGATCTCATGAACCGGGTGTGCAGGCTGATGTTGGATCATTCGGTGATTGTTTTCATCGATGATATCTTGGTATATTCGAAATCCAGAGAGCATCATGAGCAGCATTTGAGGGAAATCCTTAGAGTTCTGAGATCGGAGAGGCTTTACGCCAAATTCTCCAAGTGTGATTTTTGGTTACAGGAGGTCCAGTTCCTTGGGCATCTCGTTAACCAGCAGGGGATATTGGTCGATCCGGACAAGATCGAGGCCGTGATGAGTTAGGAGGTGCCGAGGTCACCTACTGAGATAAGGAGTTTCTTAGGGTTGGCAGGCTATTATCGGAGATTTATTAGGGATTTCTCCAATATCGCCGTGCCACTCACTAAGTTGACCCGGAAGGGTGTTGCTTTTTCTTGGGGTCCAGAGCAGCATACCTCGTTAGAGACACTTCGCCAGAGATTATACGAAGCCCCGGTGTTGGCCCTTTCGGAAGGGATGGAGGATTTCATGGTATATTGTGATGCATCTATATCGGGGTTGGGAGTGGTGCTTATGCAGAGGGGGCATGTGATAGCATATGCATCGAGACAGCTAAAGCCTCATGAGTTGAGGTATCCTACTCACGATCTGGAATTGGGGGTAGTAGTGTTCGCCCTCAAGATCTAGCATCACTATTTGTATGGGGTTCGTTGCATAATATACACGGATCACAAGAGTTTGAAGTATTTTAAGGATCAGCCCAATCTGAATATGCGCCAGAGGAGATGGTTGGACGTAGTAAAGGATTACGATTATGGGATCTTGTACCACCCTAACAAGGCTAATGTTGTAGCCGATGCATTGAGCCGTAGGACGGAGGGAACCCCGATACGAGACGTTTGCATGAGATTGACAGTGATGACTCAGGTGCGGGACACCATTCGTGGGGCCCAGGCGGAGGCCGTAAGACCAGAGAACCGAAAAAGGGAGCGAGTGATCGGACAAGTATCGGAGTTCATTACCGATAGTCGAGGACTTATGACCTTCCAGGGTCAGGTTTGGGTACCGTTTGTAGGCGGAACGCGTACCATCTTGATGGAGGAGGCGCATAGATCGAGGTTCTCGATCCATCCCAGGGCCACTAAGATGTATTTGGACTTGAAGAAGGAGTATTGGTGGCCCTGTATGAAGAGGGATGTTGCATGGTTCATAGAGAGGTGCTTGACCCGTCGCAAGGTTGAGGCCGCGCACCAGTGTCCGAATGGTAAGTTGTAGCCGTTAGAGATTCCCGAGTGGAAGTGGGAACAGATTACCATGGATTTTATCACCAAATTGCCGAGGACTGCTAGGGGTGTCAATGCAATTTGGGTTATTGTGGACATGTTGACGAAGAGCGCTCATTTCCTTGCCATCAGTGAGAGCTCTTCTGTGGAGAGGCTGGCAGAGTTGTACGTGAAGGAGCTGGTATGGCGGCATGGAGTACCGATCTCAATTGTCTTAGATCGAGATGTACGTTTCACTTCCAGATTTTGGAAGAAATTTCATAAGGAATTGGGTATGAGACTGCATTTTAGTACCGCATACCACCCACAGATCGACGGGCAAAGCGAGCGGACGATTCAGACGCTCGAGAACATGCTTCGAGCATGTGTACTGGATTTCGGCGGGAGTTGGGACACGTATTTTCCGTTGGACGAGTTTTCCTATAACAACAGCCATCATTTGAGCATTGGTATGCCACCCTTTGAGCTGTTGTATGGAAGGAGGTATCGGACCCCCATTTGCTGGGGCGAGGTAGCGCAACGTGTGATGGGTAGTACAGAGATAGTGCTTCAGACGATAGAGCAGATACAACAGGTCAGACAGAGGTTATTGACCGCTCAGAGTCGCCAGAAGAGTTATTCAGATAGGCAATCCGAACTCGAGTTCCAGGTCGGTGACCTCATGCTCCTGAAGGTATCTCCTTGGAAAGGAGTGATCCGATTCAAGAAGAGGGGAAAGCTGGGACCCTGGTATATTGGGCCGTTCAGAGTGATCACGAGGGTGGGCAGGGTAGCGTATCGCTTGGACCTACCCGCAGAGTTGAACCAAATTCATGATACCTTCCACGTGTCGCAGTTGAGGAAGTGTATAGCCGATGAGTCGGCAGTGGTACCATTAGAGGATATCCAGGTGGATGCGAGTCTGAATTATGCTGAGAAGCCGATCGCAATCTTGGATCGGAAGATCAAGGTTCTGAGAAACAAGGAGGTACCTCTGGTTCTGGTTCAGTGGCAACATCGGAAGGGGTTCGAGATGACTTGGGAGTCAGAGTCGGAGATGCGAGGGCAACATCCAGAGTTTTTCGCAGAATTAGACTTCAGGGGCGAAGTCTGGTTCTAGTGGGGGAGAATTGTAACACCCCGAGATTCAGGTACATTTATTCCACCCTTATTCTTTGTCAATTGGTCATGATTAGTCCTTGAGTGGAGGAAGCCTTGCAAGTGAGTACGCTGGGCGTACCAAAGGGGTATGTTGTGCGTACATATGCGCTTATTGTTGACACGGAGTCGCTAAGGTACGTTGGGCGTACCCATAGTTACGCCGGGCGTACCCAACCTAGATGCAAAACCCTAATAAGACTTGTGCACTATTTAAAGGATGCTAGGGCTCATTTCTCAGCTTCCATATCAGTGAGTAAAACCCTAAGAGAGAGCCTTCCATCATCCTTAGTGAGTGTTTGTGTTCTTGGAGCTAATAATGCGTTGGTGTGTTATTGAAGAAGGAAGAAAGGAGCTTGTGGAGACTAAAAGCTTGAAGTGCAAGTTTGGATTTGAGATCTATAGAGAAAGGAGCTGCATTTAGAGGTATAAAGTTCAAAACTTTCCTCTTTTTTTGGTTGTTGTTGCATGTGCCATTTCTAGGGTTAAAAACCCCAAAGGTGGAGACTTTATGAGTGTAAGGTGCTCCATGTCCGAGATCTGTCCCTTTTTAACAGTATTTGTGGTCTAGATCCATAAAGTTCCCATCTTGGTCGTTGATATGAGGTCATGCTTGAGTTCTATGCTTTCTAGGGTTAGAGAATGAAATGTTTGGGTGCTAGTGACTTATTCAGCCATGCAAAGGCTTAAAGTCATCGACTATGGTTTAAGAGGCTTAGAAATGATCAGATCTAAAAGTTGGACGTGGGTCTTAACTGTTTAAGACCCCAAGAGCTAAAGGACTGAAACTGGGTATTACACCGGGCGTATTTCCAGTACGCGCAGCGTAAGGGGTGGCGCACCCCGATCCTCTGAAGGTATCGATTACGCTCAACATACATGTTTGGTACGCACAGCGTAACCCGAAGGGTTGAATTTTGTTGACTTTTAGGGTTTGGTCAACTTTAGGGTATTTGAGCCATGTGAGGGGTTAAATGGTCTTTTACCCTCATGAGAGTATTAAGAGAAGGGATGGTCTAGCCTTGGGAAATGTATTGATGTCGAGTGTTTATTTCATATGATTAGGCGGAGGCTAGATCTTATCCCACGGAGTCCGAGGTTTCTGAGATTTACGAGTTACCAAGCTATACGAGGTAAGTCTTGTCACTATACGTTACCTAGAGTGGTATTTATGTGGACCGGAGGGTCTTATGTGTTATGTATGAGATTATGTGAATCTATGTGCTATGTGATATTTGTATGTTATATGATTGTGTAGACCGGACTGGAAGGTCCCACGATACAGACCGGACCAGAGGGTCCAATGATTTAGACCGGGCCGGAGGGCCCAACGAGCTACGGGACTGGAGGGTCCCGCTGAGACACATAGACCGGAGGGTCGTACAGTAGCCTCGAGTGGCGTATGTGTTGTATATGGTATTTTGGGGAACTCACTAAGATTTATGCTTACAATTGTTGTGTTTTGTGTCTCAGGTATTAGCGAGGACCGTTGGAAGGCGCCGACGTGACCTGTACACATTAGAGAAAGGATTTGATTTCTTGTGATCTTGGGAAATGTTATATTTTGATAACTATTTTTGAATACTTTTTAGAATGTTTTTACTTAAATTTGGTTGTTGAAAAATGAAAATTTTGTTTTGAAAATCTCGTTGTTACAAATAGATAAGGAAGATGTCGACTTTATACCATAAAATGATTGCAACAAAAGAGTAGGTTCTGGATCTATAGCCTTCCTTTCAATCAAGCCACCTCAAACTTCAAGCTTCTTAAAAAGAACACCAAGAAATCATTATTCAAGATCTTACACACACACAAATATGGGAGAGGATGCATGAAACTAGGGTTTCTGGACAAAGGAGTCTGGTAAGGAGGCCATCCAAAGAGTATAAGGCATTTAAATAGGGTGAAACACCCTATAAATTAAGGTTTCTTAATCAACCACCAACTTGTCGAGTTTTCCTCTCCAACTCTTCGAGTTGGTCAATCAAGATGCACGACCCAAGGCCTTTCTACCCATCGAGTTGAGGCCATCAACTCGACGAGTTCCAGGGAAACTTGGCTTTTAATATACTAAATCCCATACATGGGAATCGGGATTTTACAAATCTCCCCCACTTGGACTAGGTTTTGTCCTCGAATCCTACTATGATGAATAAATCTGGATAATTCTCCTGCATCTCAGCCTTCGACACCCATGTCCACTTGTATGCCCTCCGATGCTGACACTGTACCTTTACTAAAGGTACCTCCTTGCTACACAGAACCTTTACTTTCCTTTCTATAATAGCTACCGGCCTCTCGACATAGTTCAGGAGCTCATGAACGTGAATATCTTCCAATGATACACTACATCCTCGTCCAAAATGCACTTCCGCAATCGTGAAACGTAGAAAGTGCTATGAATCTGACTAAGCTCCTCTGGAAGATCCAATCTATATGCAACCTTGCCAACCTTGGCAATAACCCGTAATGATCCAATAAATCGGGGACCCAACTTCCCCCTCTTCCTGAAGAGAATCAAGCATTTCCAAGGTGAGACCTTCAGCAACACCATGTCACCGACATGAAATTCCAACTCAGATCGATGTCGGTCAGCATAACTCTTCTGCCGACTCTGTGCAGTCTGCAATCTCTGTCTGATCTGTGTGATCACATCAGAAGTCTGTAGAACCACCTCAGTATGACCCATGACCCTGTGACCAACCTCTCCCCAATAGACTGGGGTGCGGAATCCCACCCATATAAATGCTCGAAGGGTGGAGCACCGATGCCGGAGTGAAAACTATTGTTGCACGAGAACTCAACAAGAGGTAGGTAGGAGTCCTATCTCCCACCAAAATCAATAACACAAGCTTTCAACATACCATCGAGGGTCTGAATGGTCCGATCGTTCTAGCCGTCGATATGCGGATGATAGGTTGTGCTGAGATGTAGCCTCGTGCCCAGTTCATCCTGGAACTTCTACCAGAAATGGGAGGTGAACCGAACATCACGGTCTGAAACAATAGAAACCGGAACCCATGGCGAGCAATGATCTAGAGAATGCACACATCTGCTAACTTCTCAGCTGATGAGCTCTCCCGAATTGCCAGAAAGTGGGCACTCTTGGTTAATCGGTCCATAATGAGCCAAATAGCATCAAAACCTCTTGCTGTCTTCAAAAACTTGGTGATAAAATTCATCGATATATGCTCCCGTTTCCATAGGGAAACCTCCAGAGGCTGCAACTTTCCATGCAACCTTTGATGCTCGACCTTGACCATCCTGCAGGTCAAGCATCTCTCGACATACCAAGCTATCTCTCTCTTCATGCATGGACACCAATAACTCAATCTCAAATCCGATACATTTTGTTGGCCCTCGGATGGGTAGAAAAATGATACTTATGAGCCTCGTCTAACACAATCGTTCTGACCCCACCAGACATAAGAACCCACACCCGTCCGCAACGGGTCAACAAACCACGACTGTCTGGCATAAACCTGGTGATCTTACCGCTGATCCTGTCAATCTTCCAATTCTCCTCTCAAACACCCTCCGTGTAAGCCTCCCTAATCAAAACCACAAGTGGAGAATCCACAGCTATCCTCGAACATGTCACTGGAACATAAGATCCAACTGACTTGCGGATCAGGGCATCCTCCACCACATTCGCTTTACCCGGATGGTAAATGATCCTGCTGTCTTAATCCTTGACTACGTCCAGCCATTTGCGCTGCCTCATGTTTAGGTTAGGCTGATTCATATGCCTCAAACTCTTTTGGTCTGTGTAGATAGTACGACAAACTCCATAAAATTAATGTCTCCAAATATTGAGGGAGAAAACCACTACCCCCAACTCAAGATCAAGCGAGGGATATCTCGTCTCATGCGGCTTCAACTACCGTGAAGCATATGCTATCACCCGTCCTCTCTGCATGAGGACTGCTCCCAAGCCGGTGATGGATGCATCACAAAAAACCACAAAATCCTCAATTCCCTCAAGGAGGGTCAAAATAGGGGCCTCGCGAAGTCTCTGCCAAAGGGTCTTAAATTCGGACTGTTGCTCAGGGCCCCACCGGAAATCCACCCCCTTCCTTGTCAGAAGAGTGAGGGGTACTACAATCTTGGAGAAATCCTGAATAAATCTTTGGTAGTACCCTGCCAAATCCAAGAAACTCATGATATCCTTGGGAGATTTCAGAACCTCCCACTGCATCATTGCCTCAATTTTGGCCGGATCAACCAAAATCCCATCTTGCTTAACGAGGTGTCCAAGGAATTGAACCTCTCGCAACCAAAACTTGCACTTTGAGAACTTAATATAAAGTCGTTCTTGCCTCAAAACCCTAGAAGCTCTCGAAGATGCTCTTCATGCTGCTCTCCGGTCTTGGAATACACCAAGATATCATCAATAAACACAATCACTAAGCAATCGAGCACTGGCCCGCATACCATATTCATCAAATCCATAAATATCAAAGACACATTGGTGAGATCGAATGACATCACCACGAACTCATAATGCCATAATGAGTCCGGAATGCAGTCTTCTCTACATCCTCCTTCCTGACCCTGACCTGATGGTATCTAGACCTCAGATCAATCTTGGAGAACCAAGATACTCCCTGCAACTGATCAAAGAGATCATCAATCTGCAGAAGGGGATAATGGTTCTTCACCGTTAACTTGTTTAGCTCCCTATATTTGATGCACATCCGTTGCGAACCATCCTTCTTCCTGGGAAATAGAATCGGTGCTCCCCACGGAGAAATGCTCAGACGGATGAACTGCTTGCCTAGCAGCTGTGCTAATTGGTATGACACCTTGGCAATAATGGCCACACCTGGCACAAAGTCGATCCTAAACTCCACCTACCTCTCAGGAGGCACACCGAGTAACTCCCCCGGAAATACATTAACAAACTCTCTACCAATTGAAACATCTGAAGCTGAAACCTGATCTATGACCCGCGTATCCACCACATATGCCAAATAGTCCGCACACCCGTGCTAAATATCCTGATGAGCCCTGGCTGCCGAACAAAACCCTAAACCCAACCTGATGCCCTCTCCATAAATAACCAGTTCTCCCCTAATTGGGGTTCGAACTACCACACATTATCCCTCGCAGTTGATCATGGCACCGAAACGGCTCAGCCAATCCGTATCCACAATCACGCAGACATCCCCCATGGGAATATGAATCAAATCGATCAGAAAGTACCCCGAAGATTTCCAGAACACAATCATGATAACCTGAAGTAGTATAAACCCTGTGTTCGTTGGCAATAGAAACTCTCAACGGACACTCCAACTCCCCCATGGGCAAAACAAACTCCCTACTAAAAGACCGAGAAACAAAGGACCGACTCGTACCCGAGTCAAACAATACAAGAGCAGGGAAGGAGTTCACTAAGAAGGTATCTATCAGAGGTACAAACAGATTAACATAAAACAAACATAATCAATAAGATAAGGGATAGAAAGGCATCGGTGACAACATCTGGTGCTACCCTGGCCTCCTCGGCAGTAAGCTGGAAAGCGCGACCTCGTTCCCTCGGCGGATCTACTCTGCCTTGACTAGTGTAATTGATCCTCAAAGTAGCTAGCACGGGAGCCTGCGTCGGCTTGGCAGCGAGCAGCGGATAGTTGACCTTTACATGGCCAACCTGATCACAATGGTAGCAAATCCTCGCACTCTAAACTAGGGCTGGTTGGCGGTAATCCCTCACATAGTGCCCCTCCCTAGTACACTGGTGGAATAGACCTCCTGATCCACAAGCCCCATCATGAAGCTTTCCGCACTTCCCACAAGTGCGGCCTTACTGACCCTCAGATCTAGAATCAACAACCTTGAACCGCCTTGGTGCTGGCTGCGACTGTGTCGGGGCTGACCTCTGCTCCCTCAACCGAAGCTCTATCTCAAGCTCACGCCGACTGGCGGCCTCTTGCAACTCTAGTAAAGTATCACATCGCTGGGTAGAAACAAACTGTCGGATATCCGTTGTAATGACCAAGAAATCAAGGGTAAAATTTTCAGTTTTATTATAATAAAAACACATATATCTTTTAAATCTAAGTATTCCAAAAACATTTCTAATTAAACATTTATCAGAGTTCATCCCAAAATCACATATTATGGAAACAAAGGTGTGTGCGCTATGATCAAGCCGGACCCTTCCTTTCCAAACCGATGATACCTGAAAGCATAAACAAAATTGTAAGCACGAATCTTAGTGATTTCCCTATAACATAACCCACACAACCCACATAATCATATAATCCATATTAGCTATATAGGCTACATAAATCACATAATCCATGCATACATACATATAAGGATGCGTGGAATCCCTCCATGGTCTTATACCTATGTGCCATGGGCTCCCCCATGGTCTTTACTTGGAATGTCATGGGCTCCCCTATGGTCTAATATCTAACTGCCACGAGCTCCCCCCGTGGTCTTCCATGCATATATCACAAAGGCAACTAACATATTACACATCACATATACGATGAGTATACCACATGCTGCATAAACAACTAGTATACCATATAACACATAAACAATGCATATAAACATATAAGGTGTCGTGGACTCCCTCCAGGGTCTTACTCTAGGATGTTGTGGGCTCCCCCATAGGGTCTTATACCTATGTGCCATGGGCTCCCCCATAGTCTTTATCTGGAATGCCATGGGCTCCCCCATGGTCTAATATCCAATCGCTAGAGGCTCCCCCCCCCCCCCCCCCCCCCCGGGGGTCTTCCATGTAAATGACACAGAGTCAGCAATCATACCATACATCACAGAAATAACTATCATACTACATAACACATATCTAAACATATAGAGATGCTGTGTACTCCCTCTAGGGTCTTACTCCAGGATGCCGTGGGCTCCACCGCAGGGTCTTATACCTATGTGTCATGGGCTCCCTCTCATGGTCTTTAAGTGGAATGCCATGGGCTCCCCCATGGTCTAATATACAGCTGCCACGAGGCCCCCCGAAGTCTTCCATGCATAACCAACAAGTACTAGCACAGTTACATACATACTAGGCATATCAATAATGATTATACAATAATCATCTTAACTAACTGAATAGGTCGGCCTTGTGCCTTCGACCCATTGGTATGGTGAGGAGACTCACCTCGCACTGCTGAAGTCCCGTGGATAAATCCCTGACTGCTGGCTGACCGATCCTCGTATTGTCAATCATCAAGACAAAACCCAATTAACCATTTGGATTTCAATACATAACCATAAATCTACTCTTGGGGTAAATGGACCATTTTACCCCTAACCTAGCTTGGTTCAAAACCAAGGTCGAAACTCAAACTCTGAAGGCCCAAAAACCAATCAATGAACCAAGGCCCAACGTGTGGCCTAATTTTCCAAATTGGGCCGAAACCTCTGCACGAACTTATCTTATGGCCCAATCATTTATCCTAGTCCAAACATTTGACATTCCGATGGTCTAATATCTCATAATCATCAAGGCCCAATTATGGCCCACCTATGGCCCAATTTTCCAAATTGGGCCAAAGCCTTTCCAAAGGGTCTTATCCTAAAGCCCAATAATTTCCTTAGTCCATAAACATGTTCCCTATTTGGACCATGAAGGCCCACAACAAGTTAGTCAAATTAATGGCCCAACAAGAACCCAAACCTAATTAGGGTTTTTTTCACATAAAATTACAACTAGGGTTAAGTGTTCCTACTTAACCCATTAAGGACTTAATCCATTAAGTCCACCACTCCACTAGTCCAAACATACAATGTGGTCGAGCATAATTAAAAATTCCAAATCTAATGGTCCAAACGTGGGTCCCGACAAATCCAAAACTCACATTCCCACGATTAGGGTTTTTTAAAACCTAATTAGGATTTCAAACCAAATCACAAACCAATTAATCCAATAGTTAAGTTTTTACAGTAATTAACGTCTAGCAAGTCGGGTACCACCCACTACCACTTTGAGCAGTGGTGGTTCACGGCGGCAGTCACCACCTCGCGGTGGTGGTGGTTATGATCTTGGGCCAAAGCAACACCAAAAGCACTCAAAACATCAATCCAAACGAACCCGAAAGTCCACAGCCACCGGAGATGGTGGTTAGTAGTGGCAGAACGGCGACAGAAGGTGGAAGCCACCACCTCATAGTGGTGGTGGGGTTTTCCTTGGTTTTCCAGCCAACAACAACACAGATACACATGTCTGAAACACAACAACATTGGGATATGCACTCAATCAACAAACTTGTGGCAGTATATGGTGGTTAGAGATGATAGCCACCACCTCACGGTGGTGGTGGCGGGTTATCTTGATTCCTTGCCAAAATAACACACATACTTCACACGTAATTCCGAAATCAGCCCTTATTGGCGAACATACACACACTTAGCCACCTACAAGGTGGCAGGACGTCACCAAAATGCATCAAAAATGGAGACCAACGGAGGAGGCTGCCAAACCGGCGATTACGACCCCATACAACCAAAAAGGAGCGAAAGAGATGAGAGAATAGATGCAGTTAGCCTCAACGCGAGCTTTCCGATCGCACACTACCCATGTTTTGCCGGTCACAGCTCCATCTTTATTCTTGGTGGAGTTTCTTCGGCCGTTCACGACGTCACTGGCGGCAGCAGGCGATGTAACGGCAGCGTTCGACGACAAGGTAGCGGAGGTTAGAATGGTAGTCAGACTTGTTGTGGCAACGATGACAGAGAAGGATCCGAAGGTGGTGGCGGCTAAAAAACGTGGCTAGGGTTAGAGTTAGTATGGATGAGTAAGGTAACGGGTTTTAACCAGTCTCATTGAAACTTCATAAGGTTTTGGCACTTCTAACCCCTCCCACCTCAATTCTTTTTAATCCAAGTCTATATTTTACTCTTTAGCCCCTGCTTCCAAAAATCTATTCAATTTAAATCCAATAATTACCAAACAACCCTCAGCCTTAAAAAATATTTACAAAATAAATCCTGCTATTACACATTCAACCCCAAAAAATCCAAATTATATCATTTGGTTCCCCAAAGCCAACACCCCACTAAATATTATTGATTTGTGCTATAAAATAATAATAATAATTGCATCTTGGGGCTTTAGAGTTTATTAATTATTTAATTAGTTTTAAACGATATGTTACATCTATCTTGAGCATGCTCAAGTAACGGGTCATCCGAGCCTGCTCCGAAGCAAACTCAGGGAAAAACATGGCCCTCTCAGTAAACATCCTGGTGATCTCCATCACCGACTCTGATCTCTATCTCAAATCCAAAAACTCTTGAACCAACCTCTCACGCTCAACCCGGGGAATTTAGCTAGTACGAAACATCTCTCTGAGTTGATCCAAAGATACCACATCCCTTTACTCATCAATGTATGATCCTATTGTTGGATTAGTGTCTAGGTCGATAACTATTTTGGCATGTACTTGACCCGATGGTGCATGGTCCTTTTAGGTTGCCTTCACCAAAGCAACTTGATAGGATGAATTATGGAGAGAAAGGATTAAATATGATTTATTTATATATTATGAGAATAATATATTAAAGGAGAAATCATATTGTTTAATTAATATTAGTCAAGAATTAATAAGAATTAAGTTTGTGGCTAAAAGAGATTAATTAAACTTAAGGGACTGGAATTGTAATTATAAGATAATTGCAATTGAGCTATGGAATACCTTATAATATAAGGTTGGACGAATTCTATGGGGAAACCCATTAGAAATCGTCCAAGGGTTATTAAGGAAGTGTCCATGGGTTGCTTAGGGAATAAGCATCAAAATTAAGGTTTCCTAGTTGAAAACCCTAATAGCCTACATGTATATATAGTACCCTTAAGCCTAAAAAACGTGGTGAACTAATTGGTTAGGGTTTCCACACATTTTGGGCAGCCTCATTCTCTTATCCTCTTCATCCTCTTGCTCTTGGTGTTTGTGAACCATTAGAGGAGTGACGTATGTGACTCTAAGCTTTCAAAAGTCAATAGAAGAAGGAATTGTGATTGTTATTGCGACATAACAATCAAGGTAATATCTTAAACCCATTATTATGTTAATATCGATTATCATATGCTAGAATTAGGGTTTATAGTCTTGGATGAATTGCATGTACAATAGAGAAACCTAGATCCAAGCATTAGAGTTTGTATGAGCACATAGGATGTTCTTATGGCCAAAACCCATCACCTATAACAAGCCTCCACCAATCTTTCGCTCCGGACCTCAGAAGGTTCATAGTGCACCTGACCTTCTGGTCAGTAGGGCATGAACAAGTGAAGAAACACCCCTCAAAATCAGATAACCACCTTATGGATACGATCAGGTCATGCACTCCATCGAAATTCGGGGGCTTCATATTATCGAAGTCCAGATACTGAAAAACCTGTTCTGCCCCAACACCAACAGCCACCATGGCTGCGGTGGCTACAACAACAACCGTATTAGAAATGGTTGCTTAGCGATCATCAAAGAACTTCATCATCACAATCTTGATAGACCTGAACATCTTCGGAATCTGAGCCCGGACGATGGCCACAACCTCCTCATGTAGGATCCTCCTGATCTTGACATCCATCTCATTTGATCTCATCTGACTGTCAGTCCCTGATCCCGGCCCGGATCCAATCTCAACTCGCCTCGTAGTCACCATACTGAAAGTACACTAGGAAGATATCAGATAATCCACATAAATAATGAGGAACCAACTCCCAACAAAGCCCTAGGGGTTGTGACTTCTTTGCTATGCATACGGGTCCTGTACTTCTAGTAGTACAGGCCCATACTGCTTTCCACACCTACTTGTATTTATCTCAAGGATCATCACCTCACCCTAACAATACTCATAAGCATAGACGAACACTCAGTCCTACTCCCTAGAGGAAAAGTTAAATGTCTCATAACTGGCCGACTGACCTTTCACAACTCATCCATGAAACTTCCACCAACCCTACAACACTCGTGTATGCTATCCATACATAACACTGGACCCTATAGACATTCAAATATTTGATCCTACCCTAAGCCCTTCATCAAACATGAACAAGAAATAAGGCCAAAACAAAGATTCTCGGGATTTAAGATCTTATTTATATATAACCATGCTACATACACTAAGCAACTACAATAATGATGTCAATTTCATAAAAGAAAGGCCCTAGGCTATCAGGCATCATATAATTAGGCAATTCTATCATGTAATTCCTGAAGATTTCTATCCTATCACTAGCATGCTGTTCTAACATATCACAATATCAAATAATAGTATTGCATTTTGGGGTCTACTTACTGTCTCCAGCTAATCGTACACATCACATCCTTCTTGAGTATTTTGAAAACCATTTTCCTTTGTTTAAGACTGGATTCACACGAGTGGTGCACGATCACGCCTTCGCCTTCCTGTGATCCTTAGAAGTACATAAAACATAATCCAAAACTATAAGCACAAAGCTTAATGAGTTTTTCCCAAAATACCAACACAATACAAAGACCATAATAATGTCACAAATAACATGCATTCAGATCCTTCAGTCTGACTGGAACGCCGCACCGGCCTACAGTCTATCTGGTACGCTCACAAAACCTACAACGTGACTAGTACGCCACCTCGAGCCTTTAGCCTCTTTGGAACATTCTCCAGGATTTCGACCTGACTGGTACTCCCCACTGGCCTTTAGTTTATCCGTGATGCCCTGGGTCTGTTGGCCTTAACATGTCGACATATACATAACAATTAAATACATAACCAGTCAATAGATAAATAGTTAGATCTTACAGATTACTAAGCATAACATCATCCTATTACCAGGATACAAATCTAACAGATCACTACAATACTCAATCATGCAATAATCAAGTTAACAATCCAAAAGTGATGGCCTTGGTGCCTTTGATCCAACAAGTATAGTGAGGAACACTCACCTCACAAGTAGTGATGAGCTGGTAGAATCCAACTACAAACTCGGCTTCGGACTCAAATGCCAACAACCACCATGTGACCAACCCCATCAAAACCTCGAAATACCCAAAATTCCCTCAAGAGTCAAACTTGGTCAACCACGGTCAATGTGAAAGTGAATAGTCCATGTTGACCTAAGTTGTTGAGTGCACCTACCAACTCATCGAGTTCCTAGAGTATTCATAGAATCAGGAAAACCCTAGCCAACTCACCGAGTTTTCCTAGCTTAACACATTCAATCCTTTTTCATCAAGTCTAATGCTTTAAAATGTAGATTTGATACCCAAGAGCTGAAAAACCAAGTAAAGTTGCTAACTTTATGTCCATGCATGTCATAAAGAGGCCCCAACACTAAAAAAAGGATTAATAAGGGACCTAAAACATGAAGGAGGCCTAGATCTTGATAAAGCTGGAAACTTTAAGTCTAATGAGGCTAAAAAACGTCCATATCTGAAGTGATAACTTCATAAAATACTTAACCCATTAACAAACCTAGAAATGAGCCAAATATGACAATAGACTTGTAAGGAAGAGATCTAAGCAATAGACAAGCAAGGTGTCGACTTTAAACCTCAAAATGACTGCAAAAAAAGAGTAGGTTCTGGATCTATAGCCTTCCTTTCAATCAAGCCACCTCAAACTTCAAGCTCCTTCAAAAGAACACCAAGAAATCACTCTTCAAGCTCTCTCTCTCACACACACACAAATATGTGAGAGGATGCATGAAAAAAACTAGGATTTCTGGACAGAAGAGATTAGTAAAGAGGCCGTCCAAAGGGTATAAGGCCTTTAAATAGGGTGCAACACCCTAAAAGTTACGGTTTCTTAATCAGCCACTAAGTCATCGAGTTCGCCTCTCCACTCATCGAGTTAGTCCAAAAAGATGCGTGAACCAAGGCCTTTCAACATGTCGAGTTGAGGCCATCAGCTCGACGAGTTCCAGGGGAAACTTGGATTTTAATATACTAAATCTCATACATGGGAATTAAGATGTTACATTGTTCAACTATTGTTAGCTAATGACGTCATTGTTATTGTTATTTCAGAATATGAATGTATAATAAGATATTAAGAGCAAATTATCGATTTGGGATCTTAAATTTTACTTTATACAGACAAGAAGAACAAATTGTCATGCTCAACATATCACTGCCACTAAGCACAAAGTCCCAGTCCTTAGTTCTTCATAAATACTTGAGAATATTCTTAATTGTTATCCAGTGAGCTCTACCTGGATTTCCTTGATAACGACTGACCATTCTCAAAGCAAAAGCCACATCAGGGCGAGTACATGTCATAACATATGTAACGTCCCAAAAATAATGACATAAAATTTCCGTTTTTAGATTAATAAATCATTAATACATATCATTTACATAAAACCAAGGTAGTAAAGATTGAGAAAAACATCCTTAATTCAGAGTAAATCACAGAATGCAGAAACATGCGATGTATGCCCTGCAATTATCCCGGGCTTTTATACTTTTGAAAACCGAAGCACCTGAAATATAAACTAAAAACCTTAAGCACAAAGATTAGTGAGTTCCCCAAAATACCACATACTATACATAAATAAATAAGCACATAATGGGTCTCGCCCTGTCATCGGGCCTGCCCGACATCGAACCCCGTCTAACAAGGCTCGTGTCTTAAAAGCTAAAAATCAACTTGTTTGGGAGTATGTGCCACGTACCGGATGGTTACACCCTACGTACTCACCCACGAAGCACAAGGTACAAATGCACGACGCACAAAATCTTCATTACGTTGATCGTAATTGCTGCGTACACCCAACGTACTCATCAGGAACCAAAAATACATATTAAGCTCATAATGGTTAAGCCAACGACTTCCAAACTCATATATGACCTTAATGAGATGTCTTAATACATAAATTTAGCAACTTTACTCCTTTTTCATGGCTTAATGGGACCAAAACCTTAATACAAACCATAATAAGCACCGAAACTCATGCATGGTCCAACACAACTCATAAATATGACATTTTTATGAACAATGGACCAACTAAATGTCAAGATCCAGCATACTAAGCTCATGTAGTAGCTTATACTCACATGGATGACTCTAAGGACCAAAAATGAACCTAAAATTCTCCTTAAAGTAGATCTAACACCTAGAGTCATCAAGATAGCAACTTTTTACCTCTAGAACATTGATCAAGATGCAAAAAGCCTAGATCCAAAATCTCCAATCAATCCCACACTTTTCCAGGAATTTCCTTCTTCTTCAAAGATCACCAAAATGCTTGAAATACCACCAAAATCTCAAAAACCACTCAAATAGGGGCTAGGGTTTCGTTTCTAGGGTTTAGAGGAATGGAGGCTGAAGTTAATTGAGTTTGGTGGTGAGTTAAGAAGCTTAAATAGGGTCCAAGACCCTAAATTAAGATTTGGGTTTGACTGGAGTACGCCCAACGTACACATTATATGCCCACTGTACTAACCTCAACACTAGTATGCCATGCATACACATGTGTATGCCCCACGTACTCGCTTAAACCCTAAAAACCATGAATCTTCCGAAGTCCATAACTTCTTCGTAATAAGTCCGTTTCCGACGATCTTTATATCCACAAATAGGTAACGAGAAGCTCTACACTTCTATCAAATCATACTTGACTTAAAACCTCTCGAATAAAAATCCAAATTCCATAAAATCCCGAACTAACACTTTTCTGAAATAACTCTTGGCTCCAAAACAAAAATCAAACTTCCCAGATCATCCAAATTACCTTACCCACACCAAAATGGGTCTAAATCTCTTTTCCTCAAAGGCCCTAAGTTTGATGATGCTTGGTCTTCGGGTCACCACCCAGCATAAGGAAATGATTCATAACAGGGCGTTACAACTCTCCCCTACTTAAATTATATTCTGTCCTCGAAATCATTCCTTACCATCGTCTGGCAGGCCAGACAACGTGAGCAACACGATCAGGGCTCTCCAACCCAAAGATAAATGAATCCTTTATTCACCTGGAAATAATCCCTTGTGAAACAACCACATCTACTCTGCCTGAAATCTGAAGTCTCGAGATGGTCTGACTCCCTAACAGACTGCCTATACTGAACCATTGCTAAATACATGCCAACTGACTACTTAACTGCTGGTAACTGGAGGTTTCTACTAGAAAATAGAATCACAGACCAATTATTGTTGCAGAACACTCATACTTGACATAAAGATCAGATAATGCTTCTAGTAGAAGACTTATCCCTGCGACGGTTAGACTTAGACGAGAGTTGTGCAACAGGATCAAATATTTTACTCTGAGATTATTTAAACCAAACTGCAAGTGACCTAACATATTCTCCCAATAATGAGCAACCCCATACACGAGTTCCAAATCAATACTATTGCCTTTACTTATCTTGACGCCATTCAAAAATAGAATCGATCCAAGACACAATCATAAGGGCTTGATCTATCGCCAAATTTGAATCCATTCCTTACCCTTGAACCCTTCGAGTGATGCCCTCGACACATATATACCCAAATTCTTATCCCGTTGAAAAGAAAATCCTGCACATCAACAATCGGGATTCCTAAATCGAGGTCTCACCAAAAACCAACCCGATACTCAGCTCATAACTCGAGATCATGGATCTGCACTTGAATTTCACGCAAAACCTTATGATTCATGAGAACTCCTCACTAGACTGGGATATAAGGGTTCCCAACCATCGACGAGACTACCAGTCTCGAACCTGGTCCAACCACCGGGTTCCCAAGAGTCCAAATAACAAGGCTACCCAGCCTAAAAAACCATGTTGTGCCACACACTGACCACCTACTAAGTGTTGTAACTCAAGATCCAAAATCTTGACCCAACAATCTCTGCTGGGTCCCACCTGTATTGCCATAGTCACATGAGCCTCGCCCATGGGTCCCACCTAACTATACCACGGAGCGGCCTCGCCTACGGGTCCCACCCATCTAGAGCTACACATGCCCGACTCCGCCTCGGACCCCAATGGTCCTCAACCTAAAAGAGAGAAATACATCTCAACAATCCTTATCGGCGTGCCCAAGGCACGAACTGATTCCCCATTTACGCTCATGACCAGCTCCACCGATAGTTTACCTCGAACTGCCGAATGCTACGATCCATCCCAGTCTTACAACACTTCTAACCAACCATGGTTACCACTAATGGACTTACCACACCCAAACCATCACAACCACACATATCTTGAGCCAAAACCTGCATCCAATCAGGTGTTCGGGTCATACTTGAAATTCCTAAGCCTTCAACCTGGACTCAACCCCAAGCCTGTTATGCATAATAAAAGAGATGCCGACCAGCGGTTGGAATATTTCCCTATCTCCCTATCTCCTTCTCTCAACAAAATCTGAAATCACTCATATCTCCCTATCTCTCTTGTCCCTCTCGATATCGCACTATCACAATTTTGATTTCCAAATTGGACCTTTTTCAAAACCTATAATATAGTTTGATGATGGAGTAAATACATAGAGAAGATAAAGATGCAACAAACACCAACAAAACCTAAACCTATTCAGTTTCCCATCAATGTACATTTTCCACCCCACATGTTGATTTCTTGAAATCGATTTCATCATCTCTCATTTCAAGATCTAGTGTTGCAAATTTATTATCTCCTTCTCCCCTAAATGTTGATGTTGGGTTCGGTGTTGGTGGATCCTCAGGTTCATTAAAAATTGCTGGAGATTGTTGAAGCAGGGGTAAAGGAGGCGATGTTGTTAGGATCAATATTAGTTTAGGAATAACAAGCAAAGAAGATAGAGTGAGAGAGAATAGTGGTTAAGTTGTCGATTCCGATGTTCCCACTAGTTCTCTTCTCTGACAATCGGAAAGAGAGTATGATATTTCGCTAATCTCTTGTCTTGACCATTACAACAATAATCTTACCGGAGGACATCAGAGAATTGTCAGAATTAGATATGTTGTAGCTTTGGGGAAACAATCACTGAAGGGAAGGTACATTTTCTTGATGTGTTGAATCAAATTAATTAGTTTACTTCTTGTTAATTTGTGTACATGTAGCAAATTCGAAACCCTAATCCCGTTAGGAAACTTCTTGTTTGGACCAATTCCGGAATCCCTGGGTGAATGCCAATCATTAAGTCGAATTCGAATGGGAGAGACTTATCTAAATGATTCGATTCCCAAAGGGATTTAGTTTGTCCCACACAATTTCAATTACTTAATCGATTTTAAAAAGTATGTGTGTGTACGAGTGAATCTAAGTCGATGCATGTTCCAAACATAGCAATTAGCATTTCGATACTTGCAATTAGTGGTGTGAGTTTGAAAGGAACAAGATGGGATGAAAATGATGATATCACGAGAGAGAGAGAGAGAGAGAGAGAGAGAGTGAGAGAGAGAGGGGGGGGGGACCCTTTCTATATTAAATTTTATTTTTTTTCTTAAAAAAAAAAGAGAAAAACTCATAAATGGTCCCTTGGTAGTGAAATGACGAAAATGTCCTTCATTTAACAGCCAAAAGCTGACAAAGTTAACAAAAATGACCAAACATCAAAAGTTTTGAAAGTATAGGGACCATCTATAAAGTTTTTAAACATTGGGGATTAAACTTAAGATCTGGGGAAACCACATGGACCATTTATGATGTTTTTTCTAATTTTTTTTCTTTTTAAAAAAATAAGAGAAAACCTTATAAATGGTCTCTGGGTAGTGAAATGATGAATTATCTTTCATTTAACGGTTAAAAGCTAACCGAGTTAGCAAAAAAGACCAAACATCAAAAGTTTAGAAAGCATAAGGACCATCTATGATGTTTTTAAACCTGATGGACTAAACTTAGGATCTGGGGAAACCACAAGGACCATTTATGATGTTTTTTCTTAATTATATTTTTAAATTTTCATATGAATTTCACATTTGTATCTTAAAAGATACAATCACATGTGAATCTTACATGATATAATCACATGTGAATCTTATATCATATATACATATGCATTTTTGTGATTGTTATTGCATTAATGTTTTTTTTTTTAATTTTCTTATATATTTGGAAGAATTTGTGGAAAATATTGAATATGTGAAAAGTGATAAATTGAAGAAAATATAAAAATCAAACAATTGACACGAAAATATGAAAATGCTTTGAAATTTGTAGCATTTTTTGTGTTTTATATTTAATTTTATATAAAATAAAATACTTATACTGTTGTGTTTATAGATTAACAGATAAAAATATATTTTTTTATTATAATTTACTTACGAATATTATACTATCACAAATATGCATATATGTATTTGAAAATATATGCATATATACACCTAAAATATTGATTTTTTTTTTGTTAGAAAATAATAGTTTTTTTTACTTTAAGTATTCCTATTCTTTTTTTTTTTAGATTTACTGATTTTTTGAATATTTTTGTTTTAAAAAAGTGCAGTTTTTAAATTTATTTATTGTTCATTTTTAAAAAAAATTATGTTTTCTAAAAAAATTACAAAATCTGCATTTAAAAAAATTACTATTTTTACTAAAAAAAAAAATACAAAAATTTGATTTATAAAGTTATATTTTAGATCTTTTTATTAATATTTCTAATAACACAAAGAATTAAATATTAAATGAGATTAGTACGATGACGATCATGTCCTTAATGAGTTAATTTAGATCTAACGCTTCATCTTCAGTTCTTCGGCTCTTGGAGAACTATGAGTTTCAACAGATCTTATATATATATATATATATATATATATATATATATATATATATATATATATATATATATATATATATATATATATATATATATATATATATATATATATATATATAGTCTGGATCCGGTAGGAACACAAAAATTCGTAGGAACCTCGAGCACTGTTCCCCACCAGTCATTTCGTCAAGGAAACAAACATCAAACTCATTTACTTGGTTGTGACACGTTCGCGCGCGGTGCACGTGCATGGAACGTAATGCGGACTCAAGAGAATAATCATGTGCGACGAACGTCAATTGAACGTCATTTAAATGCGTTTTCCTTTTCTTTTTCATTTAGGGTTTTGAGTTTAGGGTTTATATATAGTCCGGATCCGGTAGGAACACAAAAATTCATAGGAACCGCGAGAACTATTCTACACCAATCATTTCGTTAAGGATACAAACGTCAAACCCATTTACTTGGTCGTGACACGTTTGTGCGCGGTGCACGTGCATGGAACGTAATGCGGACTCGAGGGAATAATCATGTGTGGCGAACGTCAATTGAACGTCATTTAAATGCATTTTCCTTTTCTTTTTCATTTATTTTGTTTTCTTTATTCTTTATTCTTTATTTTTCATTAAAACAAATTCGGTTTTTTTAAATAGATATATGATTGGCTCTAATGTTTTTATTTTTATTTTTTGTTTATTTTTTTGTTTATAGTTTTTTTTATACATTTTTTGTTTTAAAAAAATTAATCTTTTTTTTTTTTTTTTTTTTTTTAATATCTTTACTACACATGAAGATTGTAGGGATTGTTTTCTTCTTGTTTGTTTGTTTGTTTGTTTTTTAAGTTTTTTTTTATACAAAATATTGGTTTGAGTTTTTAATTTTTAACAATTATAAAATTTTAAATAATAAGAATATTAACGATCATAATATTTTTCGTTCACACTTTTTTTGAATCATATTATTTTTGAATTATAATTTTGAATCGTAGTATTTTGAATCGTAACTATATTATGCATTATACATTTTTGGATCATATTAATTTAAATAATTTTAATTTGGATCATAATATATTGAATTAAATAATGTTTTCGTTAAATACAACATTTGGATCATTATATTTTTTGAATCATTTAATTTTGAATAATAAAGAATATAATAAATAAAGATCATCAAATATTTGAATCCAAATATTTTTAGATCACAACAAGTTAATTATCATAAGCATATTGATCATAAATATTTTTGAATTATAAATATTTTAAATCATCTCTATTTGCATCATATTATATATATATATATATATATATATATATATATATATATATATATATATATATATATATATATATATATATATAACTTTTAATCTTTTCAAATCAAGTTTGGTATCTAAAACGTCTTATTTCTTAATAATTGGTTTTACAAAATCATTAGAATAATAAGTAGAAGTATTCCTTAAATTATTATAATTTTTGGAGAAGTTTTTTTTTTCAGGGTTTTTTTATAAATATAAAAAATAATTTTTTTTATCCAAATTTTATGATTGTGATAATTTTATAGAGAATTAAATTTTAAGAACTTCAATTTTTTTAGATTTTTTTTCCTAAGATAAAAAAAAGTTACGGTAAAAAAACTAAGCGTGTGGAAAAAAACCCACCAACTAATAAGAACCGGACACTTATCATGCTGGGGTGGGGGCACGTGTCAGCTCATGGAGAGGCCACATGACCGAATCTTTATTTTATTTATATTTTTTTTTCCACTTGTACCCTCCAAATAATTAACCTTTTTCGAATATTATCAAAATCTCGCAATTAATTACGAAAATGTGATATCATCTCGCGATATTTTTGACGATATATAAAATAAAATCCCAACTATTTATTTTTTCAATCTTAAGGCAAAAAATCATCCAAATTCCTACTATTTTTTGAGTTCAACAAGGAACAATTTTAAACTCTAGAACCAATGAATCAATTTTTTCCCAACTTTTAGAGCAAATTTTTCATCAAAAAAACCCTAAAAATATAGATATTCATAATTTTTTATCCTCCATCCATTGATATCAAATTTGATAAAAAAAATTGATTTGTTTATATTCACACTGTGAATTTGTTCAGATTCACATTGTTCATATGTACCGATTCACCCTGTTAAATCGGTGCAAATTTACAGTGTGAATCTGTGTAGATTCGCACAATGAATTTATACAAACTTAATGATTTATAGTATAGATTCACAATGTGAATCTAACAGATAAAAAGAGTAAAAAAAAAAAATTCTTTTATCAAATTTGATATCAATTGAAAGAAGATAAAAAGTAATGAATTTCTATATTTTTAGAGTTTTTTTCAATAAATAATAAGATCTAAAACTTGAAAAAATAATCGTTCCTTGGTTTTATGGTTTAAAATAGTTCATTGTTGAACTTTTTCACATATATATATATATATATATATATATATATATATATATATATATATATATATATATATATATATATATATATATATATATAGGGAAGAGTTATATGAAAAATAAATGATTAGGGCAACATATATTTGAACCAATGAAAACATGACAACACATCACTTCCACAATAACTACCACAATACATTACTTGTGAAGAAAGAAATGGACACGTATCATTTGATTATTGGTTCCGGTAGATGTTGTCCTAATTATTTTTTTTCCATAGAACTCATTCCTATATATATATATATATATATATATATATATATATATATATATATATATATATATATATATATATATATATATATATATATATATATATATATATATATATATATATATATATATATATGGCCGGTCCTGAGAATTCAAATTCCCAGGACGAGTAGAAAAAAAAGGCCCCTATCCATTGTCTTATATTAAAGATTTATTGATATTAAAATGAAATACTTACACTTTTCTTGGAGGTGGTTGAGCAAACCTTGGCGAAATATAAAGCACTTGCAGCCAACCAGAGAATAAGCATATGTGGTTGTAAAAGAAATGCATTGAACCCAATATAAGATCATTACACTTTCACATATAAAAACTTTGTAAGATCCAAAGGAATGAGAAATGTGTATGTACCTCAATTGCACGAACGACATTGTTATATTTAAGTCTTGCAACATGAAGTGCAATTTAATCATTAACATTCATCCCCAAGGAGCTAGCTGAAAATTGAGATGATAAATATTTCGTAAGCAGTTGGTTACATATAACTAATAACATGACAAGCTTTCATGGTTACTTTTGGAGTCCAAAATCCATTTTTTTACGTTTTGTCCCATTCACACCAAATAACTTTAACTGTTGTGACAACCCGCTATCTAGGTCAACAATGTCAAGCAAGTCAAACGAAAGTCAAATAATTAGGACATAAATTATAAAGTATACCTTGCTTTTAAGGTTCTCGGTTGGGACCAAAAACCTTGAGATTTCAGTGGCTAGGGCCAAAGATCTTAAAGACTTCGGTGGCACAAGACTGAAAACCTTGGTAGTTCGGTTTCACTTGGACTGAAATCACATGTGATTGCGGTGGCTTAAAGTGGGTTCTCGGTTGGAGCTTGGACCGTAATCACTTGGTGATTTCGGTGGTGCTAGGCCGAAATTACATGGTGATTTCAGTGGTGCTACAACATGATTGGTGGATCTTTTCCCAATCAGATAAACTACACAAACCAATGCAAATATCATGTCACCCTCATCCCCCTCATATATATAGTAGGCCAAAAACACCCTCTCCATTCCTCATTTACGTCTTCAAAACTCCTTCACTTTTCTCATAGGAACGAGTTCATACATCTTCAAATCTTCATACATTTCACTACTAGAAAACAACCATTTAATGACACGCAAACAATGACACACACTGATTTACGATACACATTTTTTGCATGTCGTAAAAATAATGTCTATTTTCCATAATTTGAAGGATAGAGGACACCCATTTATGCGTGCCCTAAAATTAGTGTCAGAGAAGAAAAAAAAAAGAAACACGGAGGGCGCCTATCATAAAATGTGTGTCATGTAAGTGTGTCACTTCACAATTTTTTAATGAAACACGTGTTTTATGGGGAAAAGAAAATCCCCAAAAATTAACCCTGGCCTATTCGATCCCAAAAATTAAAACCCCCGCCTCTTCGAATTAACAAAAAAAAGCCCTAGGGCATTCTTCTTCAAACGCAGCTTCCTCAATTCCATGATCCATCACCTCTACCAAAAACCTAATCCTTGGTTCCAACAAGTTCTTAATTTCTTAATCAAAATCAGTATATACCTGGAGTTGGTGATTGCATTGGAGTATCTTCATGGATTAGGGATCGTTATAGAGCTAAAAATGTAATGATTCAGGAAAACGGACATCTAATTCTTGTCGATTTCGATCTATCAACCAAATTATCACCTAAACCTCCGTGCAAATCTTGATCAACAAAAAACCATGCCATCGCCATCGCTGCCACCAACGACACCCGAGTCATCAACGAAGAACAAAAACTAATATTCATTTTTTTCAAATGGTTGTCACCAATGGTCGAGGACTCAGTACATCCTACCGCCGAGTTAGTCAACAACTCAGTCTCAGAACCAAATTGCGAGCCTCTTCACTCCTTCTCAAAATAAAACTCCTTCGTCGGAACAGAAAAGTAAGTTGCGCATGAGATGCTAAAAAGCAACGACCATGACTTCTCGGTGGACTGGTGGTGTTTAGGCGTCGTTTTTTATATTAATACAAGTTTACCAGTTCCATAAGTTGTAAAATTTATATAAATTTATTCAGGGAAAAGTTATGATTACTTTTCTTGTTGCAATTTTAGACAAAACACTTGGTAGCGCTGTGGATTTACTTGCTGGTAGAGGGCGTGCAAAGTCAGCTGCACTTGGTCTTGCAATTGCAGGAGCTGTTGCTGCAGGTTATATGACACTCCTTTGACTTTTTTTTGACTTCATGAATCTAATTAACACATGATTTTTCAAGTATTCAAATAGAATTGTGACCGCTCCTAGCCCAAAAAATCTCAAAACTTTATTTAAATTTGTATCAATGGGATTCAATATGCTTGAGTAAAAGGTAAAACTTGTTTCCATTTCTTGTTGTATACATTTTCATATAAATATGATGATATATTACTTTATGGACATGTTTTATAGGTGCATTTGGATTACGATATTGTGAAAAGCTCAAATCTAGAGTTTAAAAAATCATTTATAATTCAGTAGGGGTAGGAGAGGTGCCACACGGACTATTGAGGTGGAGGAAATTGAGGAAAATGATGATAATTGTGGGTTGTGTGGTGATGGTGGTGTGTTGATTTGTTGTGATAATTGTCCCTCAACTTTTCATCTAACATGCTTATGTGTACAGGTATGTCTTGCTTTCCCTTTATTTATTACTTAACAATTATTTTTGTTTTCATTTACTTATATAATTATATAAGTAAAGGAAAATAAAATCATTTATAATTTCTTCTCAATGTCTAAAATAAAAGTTAAAAAATCAACATTTTATTTACAGACCATGAGGAATGTCATGGAGAAACTGGAACAAAAAGAGACTTGATGTCATCAACCACGTGGTTCTGTGGGGAAAGCTGCATGGAGGTAAGAATGGAATTGGTATCTGTGAATTTTGTTTCACGTTATTAATAACTTTTGATCTTGATTTTTTTTATAGGTTTATTCCGGGTTTCATTCCCAGAAAATTCTGAATCCCTTGCTCATCAGCAAGGTACAAATTCAACCTCTCCTACCCATACTGAATTTTCTGTAGGTGTTACTGTTGACAACTTAGTGACATCATAGCACCAGGCTTTGGGTAGCCCTGGTTTAGGGAAGAAAAATCTTAAAAGATCCAATCTGAGTGATGAAGATGCTCAATCGAGTTCATCTTGTTGGACAAACAATGAGTCTTCTACAACCTCCTCTTCTGGTTTCTGGGATAGGATCTCTTCATAGCAAGATATCGAGTATCAATGATCATGATGATTTTTCCTCAGCTGTCAGTTACACTGCTAATTAGAATAGCAATATCATGAATGAATGTAGTGCTGATAAAGTCATAATAGATGGTTTGGGAAATAAGAAGTTCAATGATAGTAGCGATTTGTCAAAGAATTTACTTTGTTTAGATATTGCAAATTCTATTCCTAGTATATATCAACAGGTTACCTCCTCCTATTTCTTTAGGTGTTTATTATGTTGTTATCGATTGATTGTTGTTTTTAGTTAATTTATGCACATATATATATATATATATATATATATATATATATATATATATATATATATATATATATATATATATATATATATATATATATATATATTTGTTCTTATTTTATGGTTCTAAGAGTTTATGTATGCAGGTCTTGTTAACGAGTCAAGAAATCACCTCCTAAATATACTTTGTGTCGTACAGGTTTGCTATTTGTTAGTTTTTTTTTTTTTAATATTTATATGGTTGATTATTAAATGATTGTTGTTTTATCTGATACTTGCAGCTTGGATACTTACTTTTAATCAACATGTTTATATTTTGGTATTTCCATATATACCTGTTTGATCACATAGTATACACTGTTGTCACGTTTCCATTTCTTTTGCTGTGATGTTTGCTGATTGGGGGCATGGGATGTGCATCCTGATTGCAGCTTTATTTTTAATATTCAAGGAAAAGAAATACTCAAGTCAGGTATTTTATCTACCCCACTTCCTGTCTTGACCTGATTTTTATATAATACGTAAATCTTATCATTTATGAGAGATTTTGAATTTATAATTTATATCAAATGAATACACAAACTTTGAGACAAAATGGAAATGAATTTTGAATTTATAATTTATATCAAATGAATACATAATTTTATTATAATTTTATAAAACTCTTTTGTTAATGGTTCGGTTTAGAATTCAAGTGATGTCTAATGTTTAATGATCAATTTCATAGGTGATGACCTTACATATGACAACGCAAATCTTGAAGGTGAATCAGGGTCATGCTCTAAGAAATTGAGAAAGCTACTTCTAGTTTTTGGGAATGTTTAATGATCAATTTCACCTGGTTGCCAAGGCTGCCACAAAGGTAGGTGCTTGATGTTAACTATTTTTATCTTGGATTACTTGTAGTATAGCAACCAAATGTCTCATTTTCATTAATTTGGCTAGAAAACTATTTTCATTGCCTATTAAGTCACTAAATTAACATTTTTTGTTAAATATGTCACCATGCTTATAGTTTTTTAGTATTGAAGTTACTTAGGTATCTGGTTATCTAGTTAGTATACACATGCACAATCTTTTTGATAAATATGCCAATTGAGTAAACTAACATTTGAATTTTAAATATGTCACTGCACTTACAATTTCAATGTTGATTATCACCCACATCTGCACTTGCTAACCATATATTCAAAATCCTATTTACAAAATGATACAAAGAATCAGTTTCCTAAGCTTAGTGGCCTAATTGGCATTGGAAAAGAAACTAGACAAAAAAATATATAGTTGGATGCCATACCAGCTTAATCTACCCTTTTATCTTTCCTTATTTACCAAACTTTTGGTACTAGTGCTTCTAGATTGTGATAACATTACATGATATCTTTCTATAAATAGGTCGTTCAAGAACATTGGATGGGACCAAGAGGTTCTCCTCTAATATGTGGTTACACAACTTATCAAATATTCGATTGTAATGAATTGAATTATTTTATTTATTTATTTATTTTTACACTTGTGCTGATATGTATATGTGCTTGTGTGTAGGTTGGTGTCAAAAAGTTTGCAGATGTTCACTTTTCCCTCATTTGACCACTCACATTCAACACAAGTATTTGCAACTAACATTCCTTGTTTGATTCATCTAGTAATTATATTAACATATTAATTTTTTGCAACTAACATTTGACCATACGTAGGTAGAAATTAGCATCATAAGTTGCTTAAAAACATAAAATTTGCTAATGAAATGCTTATGATTGTAGGTCTAGATAACATGATTTGCATTTTTTCAGATCTCATAACCAATATATTGTAAAATACATGTATTACTTAGAGTTTTTTTGTATATTATACAAGGACTACATGTCAAGCCAGCAACTTGTAGACTTTGTTCATGAACAACTAAAAACTGTAAGTCCATCAACACAACATTATACTTATAAATGAGATCAAAACTAGAATCTTTGTTTTTATTACACATGACCACACCAGACAAACTCTTTAGAGTAAATTACAAGTTTTGGTCACCGTAGTATGTCAAAATTATGGGTTTAGCCAAAATATTTCATTTCTTGCACATGTGGTCATTAAAGTTTGGTTTTGTTGCAAAGTTCATCCCTGGTATACCGTTAGTGTCACGAACTTAATTTGCAACCAAACCAAACTTTAGCAACTACCAGTGCAATAAATGTTTAGTTTACCTTCTTCATATTCAGATCATTCATACAGTCCCAAAAGAAACAGTCTTTCTTAGTTTGTTTATATAGTACTTTTAGGTACGTTTCTTTTCTAGTCCAATTAAACAATAAAGCGTTTGTTTGAGACTAAATCACTAAATGACCATTTTACCCGTACATTTCTTTTTTGCAGGATAGAAGCACGGTAGTTTTGGATTGACACCTTCTAGTAGAAGATATCATGTACGTGTTCTTGTGCTGCTATTGTGGATTCGGGAACATCCTTGCTTACTGGTCCATGAAGCTTCTGTTAGAACTATTAATCTCAGGGATTTCAAGCTTTTCATATTTCTTATATCTAATTAATTTGTAAATTTATGTTATAACTTCTATTGATTTGTTTTATCTTTCCATGGAACGATTATTTATATGACATTAAATTTTATGCAATGGATTGTATGTTTTGTATACAATATTTTATTTTCTATTATGAGACATTAAATGCAAATTTAATTTGAAATTAGTAAATCTATAAATAATATATTTTTTAAAGATTTAAAATTACGATACGCAAAAATGTGTGGCATCTTCATTTATGACATTGCCTTTCTTGAGAGGGGATTTAATGATACGCAATGTGAGTCGTAAATGTGTGTCATAAGGTTACAAAACACATATGTGTGTCGTCTTCCTTTATGATAGGGCCTTCCTTGATATGCATTGTGTGTTGTAAATGAGCTTCGTAAATGCGTGTCGTAAATAGATGACATGCAAAAGTGTGTCGTCTTTCGTTATGACATGGCCTTCCTTGATACGCATTTGTGTGTCTTCTAAGCATTTTACGACACACATTGTGTGTCGTAAAAGGCTGTTTTTCTAATAGTGTTTTCCCAGTAACATCATAAGAACATTCCTAGGAAACCATTCTTCAAGTTGATTGTTAAGAATTATTGACAGTTTCCTTATGAATCTAGTGTTTTTAAGACACATTATTGATAATTTATTTAATTTACACACATTATTATGTGTTTAAGACTCATAGGATACAATCACCTTCAAGTGTTCGAAACTTGAAGATCATCACCATCTTCTTTTTATCCAACCACGAGCACACTTAATGTGAGTTTATACCCATACACTTTCCAAGATTTTTCTATGTTTTAGGGGTGGGGGGGGGGGGGAATACAAGTAAAACTTGTGTTAAAATACAAAATGTTTTTATTGTCGTTTGTACAAAAATGCTAAACTCATGAAACATCTTTACCTCCAGACTTGCGAACTTTTACATACAAAGTTTTACTAAAAACACAAAGTTGGGAAAAATGAGTATAGACATGCTATGTTATTCTTACAAAACATTCACACACACACACACATATATATATATATATATATACATATGTGTGTGTGTGTGTATGTGACACCCCCAAACCGAAATAGTAGAATCGTTAAGGGTAGAGGACGTCATGTATAGTGTCACAACAATTGAATCATAGTAATCAATGTAAACACAACCATTACATTGAATATATAATGTATATACATCTGTTTGATACATAGTTTGTATACATCAAAATATAACAAAAGAGTAAAAGACGTAACTCTATGTGCTCCGTCTTCTCAAAAGCTCGCAGGAGTACCTGTCTACTGATTTCCTGAGAATACAAGCGATTTTGAAACTGTATCCACATTTAAGTTGGTGAGTTCATAAGAATGTATTAGTAATAAAAACCTGCCATTGAATCTGTGAAAATGTTTGTATGTTTCTCAAGAAAAATGCAATATTTTCTTTAGTAATAAAAAGTAGTCTTAAACCCTAAGACCAAGCTGTAGTTTTCTTTACTTGTTCTGTAGTAGTATATGGATATAACTGTTTGTATGTCTGGTTACCACCAACTATATTGTTTAACGTTATTCTTGTATGAAAAACTATTGTACAAAAACCCTAGCTACCACCAGTATGTATAGTATGCTATGTATGAAAACCCTGACAACCACTAGTGATGTATAGTAGCCTTATTACTCAAAATAAAACCATGTATTGTAACCCCTAGAATCCTCCAGTGTAGTGTATCTTAGTTCTATTACTTAAAAGAAAAATAATGAAGAATGAAATCCTGTAAACAAAGGTTATTTATACTATTGTGAATTTGATATAACCATGCTTGATATGACTAGTGACCACTGCGACATTCTTCAGGCGTCAGAATGGTATGATATTTATCACCCAGGCATGCCTGACTAACTATAGCTAGCAGTTAAGGTTTGGGATTGTCAATCCCGAATAGATCTATTCACAAATCTCACGCTCTCCCTCCAGGAGACTTTTGGTTATACTGTGGTAGGATTTAGCCCGAACCCCGAAGGGTACAATTGAAGTAGTGCCTTACAACCCTAAATTAACTAGTTCAGGTGTAGTTTTGTATCATTCTCTTGTACTTGAATTCATATGTATACTTGTAGAGTAAATATAATTATACTTAAATAATTATTTAGTGTTGTACTCTTGTGTTCAGAAAGTAGTAATGTGTATCATAAACTATATCTACTAGAGTTTATATGTTTTTTAATGTATAAGCTGTGAATTAGTAAAACTCTGTAATGAAATCCCAAACTATACCTATTATAGTTTGCATGTATGTTATGTACACGGTTCATGTATTGTTCTGAAAAACTTTGCAATTATAGTTGTAAATTGAAAACTTCCCTTATGCTCAACATGTTACAAAAGGGACAAAGTATCTAAATAATTTGTAAAATGCAGTGATCTCTTGGTTGTATCAATTGCATAATTTTTAATTCAGTTGAAATCCTTTGTATTATGATCACAAATTTATTTGTGTTTGGCTTGTATTCCCCCTGAAAACGTTAAAAACAGTAAAAGCGTAGGGGTATGAACTCATAGTTGACTATGTTCACGTGCTCAAATGCAAAACCTGAAAGATGATCCTCGAGTTGTAGTACGCGATATTAACGGTTTCTTAATGAGAATGAAACACATAATTGTGGTTTAATTAACGAAACCATTAGTTATATTGTTGGAAAACACTTTCTTTTCATTTTGGAATGTTACCGAGAATTGTTTGAAATGGGAAAAGTGGGTTTTCATCCAAGGTTTACGGTTTAGATCTGTTTACGGTTGGAATCTCAGGTTTACAGTCGTGAACAGGGTTTACCGCCATGAATGAGTTTGCGGTTGTGAACTATTTTTGGCTGTAAACGGTTTGTAGCCTTTAAAGGTTTGAAGGCTGTTCTTGGTGAAACACTTGAAGATTTAAAGGTTTGATCTTGATGATACGAATGTTCTTGGGAGGTCCTTGGGAGCTCTTGGGAGAGTTTTTGGGTGAAAAAGATGAAAATTGAGAAATATCTCTAGGAAAAACCTTTATATCGGTTGGGTTTACGGTCGGGAAATGAGTTCTCAGCTGTAAACGGGTTTACCGCCCATAGTTTACGGCTAGGGGTTTACGGCGAGGGGTTTAGGGCCGTAAACGCATTGTTCGACAGGATCTTGCTGATTTTTGAAGGAAAACTCGGTTTTTCGTGTGTTTTTGGTTCCGACTCTTACATAAATTTTATTTATATAGTTTAATGATTTTTCTAACCCACAAAAATTTAACTAACAAATAAAATTTAAAATTTTAATTTAACGGGATCTGACTTTCGTTGACTGAAAAAGGTTCGGGTTGTCACATCATCCCCCTGATAGAGGGAATTTTGTCCCAAAATTCTATTTATAGAATAAAATCATGGACTCGGAAAAAGATGCGGATACTGATCTTCTCGCTCCCTAGTGAATTCAGGTCCCCGCTTGGCATTCCAGCGAACCTTCACTAACGGTATGCGACTTTGTTTTATTCGTTTGACTTCCCGATCCATGAATTCGACTGGTTCTTCCACGAAGTTTAGATTCTTGTTGATCTTGATTTCATCGAGTGGGATCACTAGGGTTTTGTCAGATTGACACTTCTTAAGATTCGACACGTGAAAGACGGGATGAATGTTGCTAAGCTCTTGGGAAATCGGAGTTTGTAAGCTATGGGACCGATCTTAGCGAGGATCTTGAATGTTACAATTTATATCGGATTCAACTTTCCATGCTTTCCAAAGCACATCATGCCCTTCCATGGTGACACCTTCAATAGAACACGGTCGCCCACCAGGAACTCCAAGGGTTTTCATCTTCTGTCGGCGTAGCTCTTTTATCTTTTTTTTGGAGGCTTTTAGTCGTTCTCGGCTGTGAAAGATCTTTTCAGTGGTTTCTTGAATAATTTTCGGGCCAGTGCTGTCATGGACTTGTCCCTTGGCTAGCTGCGTGTCACCTACTTCAGCCCAGCACAGAGGGGATCTGCACTTACGACCATAGAGGGCTTCAAACGGATAAGCCTTGATACTGGTATGATAGTTGTTGTTATAGGAAAACTCAACCAGGGGAAAATGAGTGTCCCATGACTTGCCAAAGTCTATAACACATGCTCTCAACATGTCTTCTAGTGTTTGAATTGTTCTCTCACTCTGCCAATCAGTTTGTGGATGGTAAGTTGTGCTCATATCCAACTTAGTTCCAAGATCCTTCTGTAGTGGCTGCCAAAACCTCAAGGTGAATCTGTTATCTCTATGCAAGATAATGGACACAGGCACACCCTGCAGTCGAACTATCTCTTGGATGTTAGTTCGGGTCAGTCTCTCCATATTGAATGTTTCTTTGGTTGGCAGGAAGTGGGCGGACTTAGTAAATATGTCGACGATTACCCAGATAGTGTCATAGCCACACGGGGTCTTAGGCAATTTGGTGATGAAGTCCATCGTAATCCATTCCCACTTCCACTCAGGTATTTCTGGCTGTTGAAGTAGACCTAAGGGCTTTTGATATTCCACCTTCAAATTGGCGCAAGTCAGGCACTTGCCCATGAAGGTAGCAATTTCTGCTTTCATGTTTGGCCACCAATAGAGCTTCATGAGATCCAGATACATTTGATCTAAACCTAGGTGAATGGAGTAACGAGTCCTGTGAGCTTCGTTCATGACAACCTCCCTGTAATCACCGAACTTTGGGGTCCAGATTCGGTTCATGAAATAGTAAACTCCATCTCCCTTGATCTCTATGTTCTTTTCCATTCCCCTCAAAGCCTCATCCGACATGTTCTCTGGTTTCTAGGCTTCCAGTTGAGCCTCTCTGATTTGATCAGATAGATAGGAATGGATGGTCATTGTCAGTGCCTTTACTTTGCTACCTGAGAACTCTTTCCGACTGAGGGCATCCACTACCACATTGGCTTTACCGGGATGATAGCGTATTTCACACTCATAATCATTGAGTAGCTCCACCCATCATCGTTGCCTCATGTTCAACTCCTTCTGATTTACAATGTGTTGTAGGATTTTGTGGTCGGTGAAGACAGTGCACTTGATTCCGTATAGGTAATGTCTCCATATCTTTAGTTTGAAGACCACTACTCCCAACTCCAGATCGTGAGTTGTATAATTGATTACCTATGCCTTCATCTGTCTCGAGGCATAACCAATAACTTTTCCTCGCTGCATAACCATACAACCTAGGCCCTGATTGGATGCATTGCAGTAGACAATGAAGTCCTCCGTCCCTTTTGGAATTGACCAATAGATCTATTCACAAATCTCACGCTCTCCCTCCAAGAGACTTTGGTTATACTGTGGTAGGATTTATCCCGCACCCCTAAGGGTACAATTGAAGTAGTGCCTCACAACCCTATATTAACTAGTTTACGTGTAGTGTTGTATCGTTCTCGTGTACTTGAACCAGTATGTATACTTGTAGAGTAAAAATAATTATACTTAAATAATTATTTAGTGTTGTACTCTTGTGTTAAAAAAGTAGTAATGTATATCATAAACTATATCTACCATAGTTTATATGTTTGTTATTGTATAAGCTGTGAATTAGTAAAACAGTGTAATGAAATCCCAAACTATACCTATTATAGTTTGCATGTATGTTATATACTCGGTTCATGTATTGTTCTGAAAACTTTGCAATTATATTTGTAAACTGAAAACATTCCTTATGCTCAACATGTTACAAAAGGGACAAAGTATCTAAATAATTTGTAAAATGTAGTGATCTCTTGGTTGTATCAATTGCATAATTTTTAATTCAATTGAAATCCTTTTGTATAGGATCACAAAGTTATTTTTGTTTGGCTTGTATTCCCCCTGAAAACGTTAAAAATAGTAAAAGCGTAGGGTTATGAACCCACAGTTGACTATGTGCACGTGCTCAACAGCAAAACCGGAAAGTTGATCCTCGAGTTGTAGTATGCGGTATTAATGGTTTCCTAATGAGAATTAAGCACATAATTGTACTTTTATTAATGAAACCATTAATTATAGTGTTGGAAAACACATGCTTTTGGCTTAGGAATGTTACAAAGACTTGTTTGAAATGAGTTTTCAACCAAGATTCACGCTTCGGAGTTGTTTGCGATTCGAATCTCGGGTTTAGGGCCGTGAATGAGTTTGTGGTCGTGAACTATTTTTGGCTATGAACGGTTTGCATCCTTTGAAGATTTGAACGTTGTTCTTGGCGAAAAACTTGAAGATTTGAAGGTTTGATTGTGATGATATGAATGTTCTTGGGAGGTCCTTGGGAGCACTTGGGAGAGTTTTTGGGTGAAAAGGATGAAAAATGAGAAATCTCTCCCGGAAAAACCATTATACTGGTTGGGTTTACGGTCAGGAAATGAGTTCTCGGTTGTAAATGGGTTACCGCCCAGGGTTTACGGCCGTAAACGCATGGCTGATTTTTGAAGGAAAACTCGGTTTTTCGCGTGTTTTTGGTTCTGATTCTTACATAAATTTTATTTATATAGTTTAAATGATTTTCTAACCCAAAAAAATTTAACGGAAAAACAAAATTTAAAATTTTATTTAACGGGATTTGACTTTCGTTGACTGAAAAAAGGTTCGGGTTGTCACTATATATATATATATATATATATATATATATATATATATATATATATATATATATATATATATATATATATATATATATATATATATTGGGTACAAATTTGATTACTATAATAAACTATATAAAAATAGTTCATTAACCTTTAACACTTTTGTAACATGTTGAGAAAAAATATTTAATTATATAAAAATACATATATAATTATATTACTTCGTTATCATGTAAAAATGATAATGGTACATACAAGAGATTTATCATTTCAACAAAACATTTTATAAACTATGATAAATATAGTTTATGGGGGCACACACACTATTTTCCCTTTTGGGATAAAGAAATATTTATTTAAAGGTATAATTATTTTTACACTATGTAACCACTGTTGGAAGGGTAATACCTTCATTTACAAGAAAAAGAGGGGGTTTTCATTACACTATATGTGAACCTGTTAATACAACGTTGTGAGACACTATCTTCACGTACTTTTTAGAGTACATACGAAAGTCATGTATTATAACCGGAATCTTTCGTAAGAGAGCATGATACTTGTGTATAGATCTATACGGGACTGACAATCTCGTACCTAAATTGTTAGCTACAGTTAGATAGGTAGGTTTTGGGTGACAAATGCCATAATATTCCGACGCCTGATGAACGTCGCGACAGGCCATCTATGTCATTTAACACGGTTATAATAACTTACATGGGGTATTAACAATATATTTGGTTTACCAGGCTAACTTATACTATATTCAATCCGTTTTATTTAAATAATAAAACTACGCTATACTACTTTCTAGTACAGTACTTACACGTATCGGTCTTAGGGTATCTAAGACTACAGTTTATTTAAAAGAAAATATTGGATTTTCTGGAAGTACACTCTATCATTTAACAAGGAAACACACTATATTCAATCAGTTTTATATAATGATAAAATTACATTATACTATTTTTTCAGTAAAACACTCCTTATCATTTGGTCTTGGGATTAAGACCTACAATTCATTTCACAAGAAAATATTGGATTTTATGGAATCACACTCTTTCATCTTACAAGGAAAAATGGCAGATTTTTCTCATACAAAATGTTTATGAACTCACCAACTTAATTTTTGACACTTTTTCAAAACTACTTATATTCTCAGAAAATTAGTAAATAGGTATCCATAAGGATTTTTTGTTGAAGATGGGGCGAAGCAGCGTCACGTCACATATTTTTCTCATATGTATTTGCCAATCGAACAAACAACGATTCGAATACAATGTGAAAACTTATAATTTATCAATATGATGGTTGTAATGCTTTGATCTATATTATTCAATTGTTGTGATATTGTACATGAAGTCATCCACCCCAAGACGTTTCCGCCGTTATTGGTTTGGGGGTGTGACAACTGTTATTTTATGTTATATCATTGACTATGATGGGGCCTAAAAAAAGTAACAAACAATATAATATCCATGTTCTCATTGACTAAAAAGCACACACCACCATGTAAAAGTAGTATCTTAAGCATCCGTTCTATGCCTGTTTTTGCAGCATGGTGAAGAGCAGTTCCAGAATGACCACTGAAATTAAATTTGTTAAGATTAGTGAGAGAAATTACCATGGCCAACCGACAAGCCAGATAAAATACCTTCATTATCATGCATCAGGGACCAAACCAAGACACCTAGACGATAGTAGTTCACATTGGCGCCTAATTCCATCAAGGTTTTAGCTACATTATATAGGTTTGAAGCCATTTTTAGAGGAGTCTTTCCTTCCTTGTCCTTCCACTACCTTAAAAACAACAAATTTCATCACTAATACTTGCTTGGGTACCATATATATAGAAACTAAAACTAGTCTCAATTTGCCCAAAATCCATATGACAATATCCATGTCAATTAGAGAGAACTAGAAAACTATAATCCGATAACATTCTGATTTCTGAATTCTGATCTAATAATACAAATACATAATACATGAATGATCAATTAGAAGATTGCTTGATTAGCAGAATAGTAGTATGCAGGAGCGGATGAATGAGGATCGTGGATCAAGTGATTTCCAGCTTCCTTATCGATAAATCGAGATTACCTGGGTGCTTGGACGCTGAATAATCATTTCCTTCGCGTTTGGAATATTAGATGATTGGGTTGGTGAATACATGATTAAAAAAATGGACCCCTTAAACAAAATGGGTCCTGTACTTGTGCCCACCTATATATATATATATATATATATATATATATATATATATATATATATATATATATATATATATATATATATATGGGTAAAGTGAATATATCTAACAACCTTATATAAGCTTAGGTACCTAACCACATCATACTACGTAATTTTGTATCATATCTCCATTGTAATCACCCAAAGTTCTTAAAATTCAACCTCATAACTTGATTGCTTCCAAAATATGTGGACCTTCACCATTATCTTCCTTCAAATAACGTCTTTCTATCGGAGAACCCCTGGTGGGCTTCATATACTACCGTTGCAAATCAAATGGTGTAGAAGGAATATAATGGTGAATGTTTGAAAATCTTGGAAGTAAATCAAGTTAACGGTTGAAGTTTAAGAACCTTAGACGATTACAATGGAAATATAATGCAAAACAATGTAGTATAATATGGTTAGGTACCTAAGCTTATATAAGGTTGTTAGGTATATTCACTTTACCCTATATATATATATATATATATATATATATATATATATATATATATATGTATATATATATATATCTATATATATATATATATATATAGAGAGAGAGAGAGAGAGAGAAAGAGAGAGAGTGAGGAGCGGTCAATCGAGAACATTTCTTATCGCGAGAACATTTGAGAACAAATTTGGACCACACAATTTTTTTAATTAAAATTATAGAATAATATTCATCTAAATCAAAAAATAGTTACAAACAATTAAAAAACACACTAACTAACACCACTCACCACCTAACCAACACCACCTACCACCACCACCCATCACTAACCACCACCACCAACCACCACCCACCACCCATCACTACCCACCACCACCTACCACCCACCACCAACCACCACCACCACCTGCCACCACCACCGACCTCTACCACCCATCACCACCACCCATCACCACCATCTGTCACCACCACCCATCACCATCACCGACCACCACTAACCACTACCCACCACCACCACCCGCCACCACTATCCATCACTAACCACCACCTATCACCCACTACTCATCACTACCCACCAACCTCCACCACCACCAACACCAACCACCACTCGCCACCACCACCACAACCCACCACCATCACCACCCAACCACCACCACCCGCCGCCACCACCCACCTCCACCACCCATCACCACCGCCTGCAACCACCACCAACAACCACTACCTACCACCCATCACCACTACCCATAACTACCCACCACTACCCACCACCCATCACTACCCACCACCCACAACTCGTCACCACCCACCCACTACAACCACCACCCACCACCTATCACTACCCACCACCCACCACCACCACCACCTCCCACCACAACCACCACCACCACCCATACCCACCTACCACCTACCAAAACCACCACCCATCACTATCACCACCACTTGCAACCACCCACCACCACCCATCACCACACACACCACCACCACCACCACCCATCACCACCATCCCACCTCCACCACCTGCTGTACCACCCCCACCCCCACCTACAGAGATTTGTTATTGTGTTTTTGATTCATCAGTTTTTCTCGTGTATATAATCACATGTGATTATATGTATCGAGTCACGTGTGATTATATGTATCGAATCATATATGATTTATATGTTATTAAATATATATAATCACATGTGATTAAATACACATGAATGTAAAAATGAATAGTGTCCACGTAAATCATATGTGATTAGATACACAATAACACATGATTATACGTATTTAATAAAACATTATTTACGTGGGCCGTATTTATTTTCGTGTTTTCGATTTAATAATTAGCATCGTGTATCAAATCACATGTGATTATATGTATTTAATCACATATGATTTACATGGACAATATTTGTTTTCACGTGTTGATTTAATAGATGTTCTTGTGTATTTAATTACATGTGATTATATTTATTTAATCACATATGATTTGTATGGAAAATATTTATTCTTGCATCGATTCAATAATTGTTCTAATATATTAAATCACATGTGATTATATGTATTTGATCACATATGATTTATGTGGACAGTATTCATTATTTCTTTCCCAATTCAATAGATGTACTCATGTACTGAATCACATGTAATTATATGTATCAAATCACATATGATTTATATTGATAATATTCATGATTAAATATTTTTTCTTATGTATTTAATCATATATGATTTTATGTATTAATCACATACGATTAATGTGGAAAAAGAAAAACTATTTAATTAAAAACACAAAAATGAATCTTGTGTACAGAAATCATATATGACTAAATGTACAAGAAAAACTATTGAACAAGAATGTGAAGATGAATATTGTCCATATAAATCATATCTAATTAGATACATATAATCTCATGTAATTAAGCACACAAGAACAACAACTGAATCGAGAACGCGAAAATAAATATTTTCCACATAAGTTCTATGTGATTAGATACATATAATCACATGTGATTATATGCATTTAATCACATATGATATATGTGGACAATATTTATCTTTGTGTTCTCGATCCAATAGTTGTTCTTGTGTATATAATCATATGTGATTATATGTATCTAATCACATATGATTTATATATACATCATTATATTTTGTCCATACAAATAATATGTGACTAGATATATATAATCACATATGGTTATATGTATTTAATCACATATGATTACAATGGACAAAGAACAATTATTGAATCGAGAATGTGACAATGAATCTCATCCACATAAATTATATATGATTGGATACATCTAATCACATGTGATTATATGTATTTAATCAGATATGATTTATGTAGACAATATTTATTTTTGCGGTTTCGACTGAATAATTGTTTTTGTGTAATTAATCACATGTGATTATATGTATATAATCACATATGATTTAAGGTGGATGATATTTATTTTTTCCTTCTCGATTCAATAGTTGTGCTCATGTACTTAATCACATACGATTATACATATAATCACATGTGATAAAATACATGAGAACAATTATTGAACTAACAAATCAAAATGAGTTATGTCCACATAAATCATATGTGATTAGATTCATATAATTACATGTGATTATATGTATTTAATCACCTATTATTAAAGTGAAAAAAATGATTATTGAATCGAGAATTCGAAAAGAATATTAGCCACATAAATCATATGTGATTAGATACACATAATAACATGTTATTAGGGTATCTATGAACAATAAAATAAAACAAGTAATGCCTACATAATAGGATAGTTAGTACTCACCTCCTTGATCTTGAAAATTACCTAGCATGAGCAAGATGGATCTTTTCCTTTTCGAGAACCTATACAAAAATTATAACATTATTTAGCTTGTGTTTGTTGTATTAATCTTATAAAACTTATATACATATTTCCTTATTTTCTCTTTGATTGTAATCCTCTGTTTGGGATATGTTTTCTTACCTTTCAACCCATTTTTAAATTTTGATAAAACTATTTTGGTAAAGTTCCCCCTTTTATCTTTTCAGAAATATAAAGATCTTATTCTAATGATTTTTGGTTTATTTTATATTAAATTTTCAATTTGGTAACTTTTAGCTATCATTTTTTGGACCACTCAACACTATTGGAATAAGCTGTATTAATCTACTAAGAATTACATCATCCCCTTTATATATTGGAAACTATACATCCATATCTAACTATAGGCTTTGTAATTTTGGTATTTGGAGTTCTGATGAATTTATTATGATTTTTTTGAAGATAGTGCATGAAATCTGTGATAACATGGACCAACCTAAGAAGATTGTCAATTTTACCCCTCAAGGAGTTGGGAGTTTGAAATGTGATTCAAAGTTTGAAGAAAGTAGACACACTAAGATTTCCAGAAAACTAAGTCTCGTGATTTGTAAATGTTCGTTTTGACTTGCACTGATTTAAGAAGTTGGAGGACAGATTTGGGAAAAATGATCATAATATCTTCTAAATCATTTTTAGTGTTCTTTTAAGGAATTAATGGTTAAGCCTTAAGTTTATAACTTTTAACATGACTGTTGGTTACTTATTCGACTATAGAGATGTGAAATTTAATTTAACCTAAGGGCCTTAATGTTTAGGTTAATGAGAATTCAAAGTTAAGGATTTTCAAATAAAATGTCACTTTCATACTTATTAGGGTTAAGTTGCCAACTTAACCCATTAAACTCTTTAAGTCACCTCTTTCAAGTCCTACACAAAGGCAAATTAAACAAAGATATCAAAATATGTTTGGGGAAACTATGCAAGAATACAAAATCCAGTTTATAATCTCAACAACCAAACATTCAAGTTGTTGAATATGTTTGGTGAAATGAAGTCCACTAAAGTAAAAACAACAGAGGCAAATTAAACAGAGACATCAAAATGATGTTGTTTCAGCCAAAAAAAACCATCAACAAGTACCTACAGACTGCAACAATAAATACACTGCCTTATTCTTGATTTATTTGTGGATGTTTTTTCATTGATGCATGTGACATCCCCATTTTCACAGCCAGAAAAGACCGATTTTGTTTATGCTTTATAAAAATCAGAGTAACTCTTTTAATAAAAATGTTGTGGAATTTGTTCCCAGTAAAACATGATAAATACGTTAGCAAAACATGTCCAAAGAAAAGTATCTTTAATTCGTTTTAAAACATTTGGGATGTCATCGTGAATATAGAAACATAAGCATAAACAGAATTTACATTTATTTAAACTAGTGATCTACATCTCTTTAATCTCTCAGTGTAATGTGACTTCATCTCAACACCTGTAATATAAATAAACTGAGTGGGTCAGGTTGGGAAACCTGGTGAGTACATAGGGTTTTCAACCTACAATAATATAACTATTATGTTTAAACAATCAAACAATCGACCCATTTACCCATCCTCATTACCTTCTTTACTCTTAAGGATCTATCCTAAGAGTCATCTATCTCACATTCGTTCATTCTGAAGTCCTTTGCTTCCAGAGTTATAAGATTGGCACTAAATCCATAGTTGCCAATGCTCGTTCATAAAGCACTAATTCCATAGTTGTTGGGTACTAAATCCATAGCTACCAGTGTTTATCTAATAGATACTAAGTCCATAGCTTACCAATTCCTAACAGGTACTAAGTCCACAGCTACCAGTGTTTGTCCAATAGGCACTAAGTCCATAGCTGCTGATGTTATTTATTAGGCACTAAGTCTATAGCTGTCAATGTTTACTCACATCATATTTTATCTCTCATCATTCATCTACCCATCTCATACCCAACATACTTGTATATTTAAAATACGTATACAGTTCAAATCATTTAAAACATGTATAAAAAAAAACGTTCATCCAGTATAGACAACAAGTATTCAGATAATATGCACACATAACATGTAATTAATATAAAATACTTCATATCTATGTGTAAGATGAAAGTAACTATGCACTCACCTGAGAAGGTGGTGACTCGGTACTCGGACAACGCTTCATTTACTTTAAAATAATTTCCTTCGACGAAACCTAGTATTATTACCACTAGATTTTAGTCTAATATTTACTGTGACTAATTATTAGTCTTATTATTATTATTACTATATAAACGTTTAAACAATATTTTCCAACCACTATGTACAGACAGGGGCCAGACATAAAACACCGGAGGGCAGGACCATTTTGGCGTATAAAACTTCTGAAATCCAACAACCCTATGCGGCCCTTTAAACCAGATTCCTTGTATCGCGAGTCATTAAAAAGATATTATAACGACACTTATATAAGTCATAATAATAGCTCAAATATTTATTATAAGTTCATAATAACAATATTAATTTTAAATATAAGCTATATTAAAATAGGGTAAGCATAACTTACTTACAAGGGGATTTTAGCTAGGAGTCGGGCTCTGCAAGGGCAGAACTTCGTCGCTGAATCTTTCTAAGAAAGATTCATGCAACGCTTCAGCGCTCACCTTACTATACTAACACTACTGAAAGAGAAGTCGAATCATGAGGGACCGAAATGCTCGGGGGATAAGGAGAGAAAGACTCTTGAATCAAGAGAATTGTGCAAGAAATATGAGAGCCCAAGCCTCTTATTTATAGTAATTGAATTTACAAAAACTACCCTCCATAATTACTTAATGACCTTATAGTTATATAAACAACTAAACACCCCTTTATAATACTATTTTAAATAGATTTAAATGTATTTGTACTAAACTAATGTCGAAAAAACTCAACATTAGTCTTATAATGACCGCATCGTCGATATCTTTCTAATGATATATACATATGTATATATATGTGTACGTATATATGATTTATACTTTATTTTAATACGTAAATATGCTATTATAATTTGTAACTTGTTCATACAAACTCCGTTTTTGACGTTATTTATATCCATGCGTAGATGGAGACATGCTCTAAACCTTTCATTTAGACTCCGTCGGCTAATTTTTTAACAGGTCGAGACAGGATTGGTCCGTTAAAATCTCATAACTTCTTTATCCGATGTCCATTGTCGTCTGTCTTTTTATCGTTACGCTACTAATAATGAGATCTTCGATTCTCGTTTAGGTTGTGTCGGCTAAAAACCGTTCGATCTAATATTCGAATTTCGGGTTGTACACTGTTAATCCGAAATTTCGAAAAATCATAACTTCCTCATACGTAGTCAGATTTGGGTGTTCTTTTCATGGACGCTTTCGGTTTAACGTATTTTACGAATTTCGTTTAGATTGCTAAGGATAAATCTCTCTCTATCATAAATTCACTATTTACTTTTCCGGGTATCGTGTCGGTTCTGTCGCGAAACTTCGACGGGTCATAACTTCTTTGTTATAACTCGGATTTCGGCGGTTTTTATATGTACGGAAACCTTGTAATATATACTACAACTTGGTTAAGATTATTTATTCTAAATAATATTTTGCCGAAAAGTCATTTTCGATACTTATTGCCTCTAAATTGACTAGCCCGAATCTACGGGCATTACAATGCATTTCATCGAACACTTGGTGTTCAAAAAATCTATAAGTTGTCACAATATCTATGAGATTATATGAAACAAGATAGAAATTAATTACCCCAAATGAAAGAGTAATGCAACAACAATAACAACAAGAATCACTAATCATCCAGCAAGTATGTATTTGACGTCATTCAGAACTCATAAGAACAAATAGGTGTAAGGAATAGAGGACAATTACCAAATATATTCGATGTCTACTCTAAAATAAGAAACCAAAAGATAATCGAGATCTGAAACCCTATCAAAAAATTCGTTGTATACTGCAGAATCACTTGACCAACACAATTCAGAAATAAAATCAATCGTTTGTTTGGTGAGGGGATTGTCTTCCAAAGAAGAAATGGTGGTTATGAGAGGAGAAACGAGAATACGAGGATGGAAAGTTTGGAGATTATGGAGGAAAGGAGATTGATAACAATAGATGAAAGTGGTTTCCGATGAGGGAACGAATGGGGCATAAGGAGGTGCATACCAGAAAATAGAAAAATAAATGTCTGGATCATCGCAATCAACTATTCTTCACAAAAATAATTTTTAATTAACACATGTTTATATTTATATATACGTAGAAGAGAAGTCGCCTACATATTTCATTTGAAAGGCTTTCAAATTGTGAAAGAAACGTCCTACTATGTGGCTAAAGGCTTTAGTGTATTTGCAAGTCAATTTGCCACCCCGTCGAAGGTGACCAAACTATATCAAAGACAAATAGTATGTTATTAGAAACAAAGACATATGCTCAACTGATATTAATATCGATTAAGTTAGATCTGTTTTAAACAACCTTGCCTTTATTTTTTATATTCATCAATGCCCGTGGATAAGATTGGTCTGGTCTTACACTGATTTTAAAATGTTTTTTTTTTCGATCTCAGTTCAGTATGATAGTATTTGCAGTCGTTGACCACTCTAAAGTATCTCTTTATAAAATCGGTCTACTTCTATAGAGATCTCGTTAATATATTATTTATATTAATATATATTAATTATATAAACTTAATAAATAATAATAATGATTTTGAGCTTCTAAAATTCAACAAAATACCATGTTTTTAAGTTAGTATAACGTTTTTGAGATGTTATAATATTTTTGTTTTTAACATGTAAAATGATGCTATAAATAACTATTTTTTTACTTAAAATAGTTTCTTTTAGAAAAAAAAAAAAAAAACTTAATTTAACCCAAAAAAAGATAGACCAAACGGGAGCGAGGGCGAGGGAACAGGAGAATTTCGGGGGTAAGGACGAGGGATGCAATCTTCGTTTCATTTGTCTCCGTTGACATCCATAGTTTTTGGTGCAAATGATTTTATTTATTTTGATAATTGACAAACAAAAAATTAGACTTGCCTTAACAAGTTCAATGCATTTTATAAGATACATTTTTATTAAAATGATGTTAAGACAAATCATTAATCAAATTATTTGATAGGGTACTGTAATAGGACACGTACTCTCAAGTCCTATAAGACTTTGTTGTAATGTTACGCCATGAAGCATCACATGGAAAACATAATGTAATAAATACAAAACCGAAATGCCTTGCGATATTTTTCATTATCAATGAGTTATCTATATCTATATCTATATATCTATTATAATCGAGACCAATTTTTTGCATCATATTAATTTGAAACCTCTACTACAACTTAGAAGTTTTATAATGTATATGTATATATGATTTCAACTTTAAAATAACTAATCACCAAGAGTTTTTAACTTAAGGTTAGTCAATGCTAATTTCACATATGTAGATATGATTTGCTATCATTTGGTGCATAAGATGGAGAAAAAAATTATTTGAGAACGCTCAAAATTGTGTATGTAGTCATATTGAATGTGGGAAGGGAATATACAAATTTGAAATATGTAAATTTGAGTAAATGTAATCAACTCGACGATCTCTATATTCATTTTTTTTTAAAGTTATGCTTTATAGAGCAAGATGTCAATCAATAATCTCTATTTGTATTTTCATATCAGAGGTTGATTTTTTAATGTATTATTTTTATTTTTTATTTTTTATTTTTTTGCTTTTAGTAAAAAATGATTTTGTGTAGCATGTAACTAGATAAAAAAAAAAAAAAAGTAAATTACACGAATAGTCCCTCGTGCAGTAGCTAAAAAACATGTTCAGTCCCTACTTTCAGAAATTAACTCAGATTATTCCTCGTTTGGTTAAAAGTTACATGCCTCATCCCTCCCCATATAAAAAGACCGTTTTGCCCTTATTTATTTGTTTTTTTGATTTATTAATTACTAATTAATAATCCATTAAAATTGTTTTTTTTTTAATATTTATCTCCTTTTTAATTATATTAAACCTAATCACCCACAAACTATAACCCCCAATGTTGAAATCGTTGCTTCTGCGTCTCCTTCACTTCTTTCCGCCGACCACGACCACTCCACCTCCCCTTCTTGCATCTCCTTCTTATTTTCAGTTAGATCGACATATCCAAGACCATCTAATCGCACCAACTCTGTGTTGCTCTTCCTCCAATTATACAAAAAGAACACGAGGTTCAATCCCTTTCCTTATGATCGAGTTGCAGGTTTCACATACTTTCTCTCACTCTTCTCTCTTCTCAAAATCGGTACAAAAGCACACCTTCTTCTCCTTTGATTCTCGAATTTCAGGTCTAAATTTGTGTTGGAGTGTGAAAGGCGATGAACAGGGGAAGATAGTGGTTTGGATAGGTGATGAAGGCGGGTTAATGGTGACTGGGATGGTGTTTATGTGGGTATATGGGTGGTTGATGGTGTTGTGAGGTGAAGAAGGTGATGATGAACAGGTGGTTGATATGGTAGAATGGTGATGGTCGGCGCATGGTTAAAGATGATGAAGGTGGTTCAATGGTGATGGATGGAGAATGGTCCATCTGTTTTCGGTGAGCCACCTCTTTCAAGCCTCATCCCAATCGCCGACATCGGTAACCACACCTGAGTTGCAAAGAAGGTTGCAGAGCTTTACTCCGGAATCAACCATGAAATTGAGTTCTAGCATCGATATAGGGAAAGAGGGTGGGGTGTTGTAGGTTTCTTTCCCGAATCTGTAACAAAATAGAAGATAGAGGGTTGGTTTGGTAGTGATGGTCCGATAAATAAGGTCCGATGATGGTGGTATGGCAGTAGTGGCGATGATGATAGTTTTTGGAGCATATTTAGAGAAAAAGAGATAAAGGAACAATATGTTGCAATTTTAGGGGAGGGTGGTTAGGTGGGGTGGGTTTTTTTTTTTTTTTTTTTTTTTTTTTTTTTTTTTTTAAATTTTATAAATAACTTTAAGAAACATAAATAAATAAATAAAATAAAGAAGGGTAGAATAGTCTTTTCATGTTCTGTAAGGGATGAACCGTGTAAATTCAAATTACAAAGGGATGAGGCGTGTAACTTTTAACCAAACGGGGGACGGTCCAAGTTAATTTTTGAAAATAGAGACTGAACGTGTCTTTTAGCACCTACACGAGGGACGATTCGTATAATTTACACTAAGAAAACATGATGATATACCTTTTAAAATAGATATTATGATTGTGTCATTAGATAAATAAATACACACCGCATATTTCAAACATAAGAAACATGAATCTTATGTAAAAATTTTCAATTATTTGTACTCTCTACATTATATATATATATATATATATATATATATATATATATATATATATATATATATATATATATATATATATAGAGTTGAGATCGATTGAGAACTCATAGTTTTCTGAGAACCCGATAACTGAAAGTGGAACATTAGATCAAAACTAATTCATTAAGGGCTTGATCGTAATCTTATTGATTACATTTAATGTTTAATTTTTTGTGTTATTCTACATATTAATAGAAATGTCTAAAAAATTACATAATAAATAAAATTTTCGGATTTTTTTAAAAATAATTTTTTTTAAAGTGCAGATTTTTTAATTTTAAAAAAAGAACATGAATTTTTAAATTTTTTTTCAGTTTTTTGCAGATTTTTAAAAAAATAGTATTTTTCAGTTTTTTTTAAATAGTATTTTTCAGTTATAAAAAAAAGTGCATATTTTTTAGTTTTTTATAGAAAACATGAATTTTTGAAAAAAAAAAAGAAAAAATATTTTTTTTAAAAAAAATGCATTTTTAAAAAACATTAAAAAATCAATAAAAAAAAACTGGAATATTTAAAAAATACTATATTTTTCAACCAAAAAAACAACTTTTTTGGTTCATTTATGAATATTTTTACAAATGCATATATGCATATTTAATATACTATTTATAAGAAAATCATAAGAAAACTCATTTTGTTTTGTAACATCCCGAGTTCAGAAGTGCAAGTTCAGGGTTCAAAGTGTAAATTTGAAGGGCAACTCGGCGAGTCCATGGGTGGACTCGACGAGTAGGGTCGCGACTCAGGTCGCGTGTTAAGTGGCCAAGTCGGCGAGTCCAAGGCTGGACTCGGCGAGTAGGCACTGTGTGAAGAAAACCGTAATTTCGGAGGATGAGCCCTATATAAAAGACATTATACCCTCTCCCCATCCTCTTTGCTCTCCCTTGATGTCCAGAAACCCTAGATACGCGTTTGTGAAGGTTTTGAGAGCATTTGATCATTTGAAAGAAAGTTGGAGGAAGATCTTGGAGAGTTAGGAGGCTTAGAGCAAGGGGCTTTGCTTAGATTCGGATTCCTTACTATTGGGGGCTTCATTTTGAGGTAATATCTCGTTCTTGGGCTGTATTCTTCTAGATTCATCATTTTTGGGTTGTGTGGGAAGCTTAGATTGTGGTATCTTGAGTTTGAAGGATAGATCTGAGGTTGCTACCTCATATCTGAAGTGGAGGTGGTTTAGAGTGCATTAAAGTCCCTATTATTGAGTGATTGGTGAAGCCATCTTGTCCCAAACCCTAGCCCTAGAGTGTAAAATGCCTAGATCTCTTTGGATTCACGTAAAGTTTGCCACTTTACGTGATGGAAGGGTTGTAGAAGGGTAGATCTACGTTTTGGATCGATTGCATGGCCTGGAAGGCTTCTGTATGGGTTAAGAACTAGTGGTACCCGGCGAGTCACAAAGGTGTACTCGGCGAGTTGCTTGAATATGGACTAGACTCGGCAAGTTGGAAGAACAACTCGACGAGTAGGTTGAAGATAGCCTCGGACTCGGTGAGTTTGTTCTTGGACTTGGCGAGTCTGGTCGTGAAGTCCTAATATTCTTCTGGTTGAGTCATGAATCGGCGAATTAAGGGAGGACTCGGTGAGTTGAGTGCGAAGGGACTAAGAGTTGCAAGACTCAGCGGGTCTCGGGGTGACTCGGCGAGTTGAGTTGCGGATTGGGAAAGTTCTAAGCATGGGGACTCGACGAGTCATTGGGTTGACTCGGCGAGTAGAGTCAGTCAGGAGGTTGACTTTGACTTTGACCAAGGGTTGACCAGTTGATTTCCAGGGGTAATTTGGTAATTATTGGTATTTATTGAATTCAGTCTTTTAGGTATTAACAGTGGTGGAGTTCGGGTCAGAGGTTGCAGCAGCGTGATCTTATCCTTTCAGTCAGCAGTTGCGAGGTGATTTATCCTCACTATATCAATAGCGTCTAAGGCACCAAGGTCGGCCCTTTATCAGATTGTAATCCGAGTATTGTTGTTATGTTGCTGTTTTACTATGTTTGCATCCCGGTAGTTAGGATGGTATTCGTTAGAGACCTGGTTAAGGTCGTTACCCTGGTATATAGGGTGATGCTATGCTAGTGACCGGTTAGGTCGGTATCCTACTTAGAGTATGTTGTGTTACGTGATCTGCTAGATCGGTTTGATTGAACGTGAATTGTTATATGATTGTATGCTTATGTGCATATGGTTGTTTGACTAGGGTTGGGTTGAGGCGGGACCTGCTTTGTGCTGTAGGCCAACATACCCAGGGCGGACCGGTTATTCCGAAGGCCCATCGAGCGGTTCGGATAGGCTGTAGGCCCCACGAGGGCGGACCAGATGTGCCGAGGCTCCGAGAGTGGACCAGGCCGACTGAAGGCCCGATGCGGGCGGACCAGTCATACTGTAGACTCAGAGAGTGGACCAGGTGGGTTGAAGGCGCGGTGCGGGAGGACCAACCACACTGCAGACTCGAGGGACATGACTGGGCTTGGAGGGTGGACCAGGTGGACTGAAGGCCCGATGCGGCCGACCAGTCACACAGTAGACCCGATATGCATGGTTGTTCAGTGATTTGTTATGATATGTGTATGGTAGATGTGGTTGGTATTTTGGGGGTATCTCACTAAGCTTTCGGGCTTATAGTTGTGGTTTAATGTTTTTCAGGTTCTTCAGGAGACCGTGGCAAGGCAAAGACGTGATCGTACCGCTCCTCGAGTTTATGTTTTATGATTATAGTTCTGGGAACACTCTGATAATAAATGTATTGAAAACCTTTTTGTCATAAAATCATGAGAATGGGTTGTTTTTGAAAAGTTAAAAATTGTTGAAATTTTTAGTCGTTACATGTTTACTATTCTATAAATACAATACAATAAGTATTTTATTCGAGACAATATAAAATATAAAAAACAAAAAAATGCTACAAAATTTCAAAGCATTTTCATGTCTTTGTGTCAATATTTTCATATTTTCTTCAATTTATCATTTTCCACCGCTTCAATATTCATCATAATTTCTTCCAAATCTATAAAAAAAATTTAAAAAGAATTTGATTGATGCAAAAACACTCACAAAAATACATATATGATTTACATGTGAATCACATGTAATTCATATGTGAATAACATGTGAATCACATAACATGTGATTTACATGTGAATCATATGTAATTCACATGTGAATCACATGTAATTCATATGTGATTTACATGTAATTCATATGTGATTTACATGTGAATCACATGTAATTTATATGTGAATTTCATGTAATTCATATGTGATTTACATGTGAATTGCATGTAATTCATAAGTGATTTACATGTGTGTCACAGGTGATTCATATGTGATTTACACATATGAATTACATGTAATTCATATGTGATTTACATGTGAATCACATGTAATTTATATGTAAATTTCATGTAATTCATATGTGATTTACATATGAATTGCATGTAATTCATAAGTGATTTATATGTGTGTCACATGTGATTCATATGTGATTTACATGTGAATCACATGTAATTCATATGTGAATTACATGTGAATCACATGTAATTGATATGTGAATCACAAGTGAATCACCAAGTTAGTGTGTGAAAAAATATGTACATGTATAGATACCAAGTTAGTACCTATATACATGCACATTCTAGGTTGTTTATTGGTTCTGGAGATAGTATTGCATTTGGAGCTGGGGTAATTTCTATTTCTGGAGCCTACCATAAAACAATGTTATTTTGAAAAAATATTTTTCAAACAAATAATCAAAAACAAATTAAATAATACTATATACCTGTATATTGCCTCTTTTGATAAAAGTTCAGATGTTGAAATGCCATTTGTAACAGATTTCTAGGATTAGTATCAAATCAAGTAATCAAATAAGTTGTTAACTTGTTATATAATATTGAAATTTGAAAAAACCACGTTCCTTGTGTGTTGTTAAACTAAGTTTGGGACATTTTCCTATTAGTACAAATTCATTTCACATTAAGATTGAGAGTGTAAACAATTATAAAGTGGTGTATAGGAAGAAGTCTAATTTTCAGCAAATAATGGAATTTCAATTGCACGTAGGAAGTATAGGAAACGAATTTATGAAAACAATTGTAATGTGGTACATAGCAAGCAATCAATTTTCTGTTATACATAGCAACTTAGCAAGCATCGATTTTCAGCAGAAACTTGATTTTCACCAACCTCTGTTTACTTAGCAATAAATCGATTGTAATGAACCGTCGATTTTCAGGAATCAATCGATTCTCACTCGAAATCGGTTCATGAAAGATAACAGCTCAATCGATGGTAAATACGCAATCGATTCTACATACCACATAGAGAGAAAGACTCAGTTATAGGCGCAAGATATGGAGAAGGAGGAGTAGTTGTGACATCGATCTGATGGAGCCTAGGACGGCAACAACAATATCTGACGGATGCGAAGGCGATATCGCCCGACTCTGCCGGAACATCACTTCGTCTTTTGATTATGCATCCAAGTCGAACCAAGTTCTTTAAGCCGGTTTCAAGATGAGATCCGTATAGCTGCGTGAAAGATCAATTAAAACCCTAACGAGCTTAGAGTTCTCGAGCTTGAGATTCGAAGCATAGGCAACATAAGCGAGAGCGACTCATGATCATCTGCTTGCTTCCGGATTAAGGATTGTTGCTTGGTAGCCATTTTTGATTGTTGATGTAGGTAGAGGTGGTCGATTGAGGGATGGAGGGGATGATTGATAGAAGGGGTGGGCGTCGGAGGTGAAGGGCGGAGGGAGGTGCTTGATGGAGTTAGTGAGGAGGTCGATGGAGTCGGTGAAGAATCGGGAGAAGGAAACGAGCGATAGAAAGACTAATTAGGTTGGGGAGCAAATTACCAGATCCCTTAAATGCCCTTATCTTATTTTATTAAGATACCCTTCCTTGTTATTTTTGCTATTTATTTACAAAACTGCCATCAAAGATCTTAGCCCTTAACTTTTTAATCTGACGGTCCACTTTTAGTTCTCAGGTTCTCGGGATATATATATATATATATATATATATATATATATATATATATATATATATATATATATATATATATATATATATATATATATATATATATATATATAAGACACACTAAATGAGATTCACAAAAAGAATCCACAATAATACAATATTCATATTTGTTATTTGTATTATTATCAATATGTTTTACTTTCACTGTAATAATTCATAAACATTATTAAATGTGTTGTTGATGTTGGTTATATTAACGTGTAAAACATGTGATTATGTTTTATGTTCGAGTTTTATGATCAAAATATTATTATTGTTAGATAATATACATTGTGATGATAAAATTATAATATTAAATTTATATCTAAAATTTGTAGGTTCATATATAATCTAATTTCTTTTTATCATTTGGTTTAATCATGTGCAACGTGATGGGATACGCTTAGTTTAATATGTAGACATGACAGATTTTATGGGCGTGCATGCATTACGGGTGATTTAGAAAACAAAAACATTCTTTTATAAAATATAGTAATTCTTACGTTTTGTTTAAAACAAGAAAATTATCAATGGATTTTATGTTTAGTAAAATTAAAAAAGTTTTATAAAATCCTTTGAAATAATTATGCAAATTTTTATGATATGTCTTCCAGTAAAGCAAAAACTATACAAAAGCACAAAGATGTGAATAATTGAATATAGTCCAAAGTTTAGGTGGGCCTTATTCGACATTGTAGGACCTTCGCAATCCGCAAGTACTTTGTCATGAGTCACGACCAGGGGGTCAATCTTTGTTTCCTCCTGGCACATTTGCTCAATACTTTGCAAACAATTTCAAATAGAGTCTACGATTTTGAAAGTTCTTTTTGCAAATGTTTTAACTTGTCAATAAACTCACAAAATATTACAATAAAACAATATTTTTTTTGTGTTTTTTTCTCCACGTTTTATATGAATTTAGCATGTCGTGCTGTTATTTTAATTTTTAACTTAGTTTTTATATATTATTACAGGAATAATAACTTTAGAGGGTAACATACTTTAGCTTTTGATCATATTTAGTCATTAAATTATTTTTCGTGTTTTATTAATATTTGAACTTGTTGAAATGTATACATTATACCATTATCACCCGGTGATAATGAATTTTGCCGGTTTCCAACATTATTTCTAGCCAAAGATGAGTTTTCCGGCCAAGCATGATTTTCCCGTCATCATCTCCAGTCAAACTCGATTTTCCGACAAGACCACTTTTTTACTGGAAATGTTAAAAGCCTAAAAGTAGATGAGCACAAGAATCAGATGAACTAAAAAGTCAATTTGAAAAATTTCACCATAAAATCTTAATTCTTTTAATAAAACCCTGAAGCTCGTGTTTGTGTGTGAAGGAATCGAGCACAAAAATCTAAAAATGAACTCACAAGACACACTCAAATGTGTGTTCTTGGTGTTTGTGTGTAAAATTTCAAATCTTGAAGATGAAGATAAAGAACTCAAGAACTTAAATCCAGATTCTCTCTTTTTTTTTTTTTTTTATCATTTGAAACACATCCAACGCACACATCATTGTTCTGCAGAAATTAGAAATCTCAATATTCAAATGCATTTTGAAATTGTTTAGGGTTTCTTAATGTTCGAGTTTAGGTGTTACATATACGTCTGTTCTAAAATGGAGTTGTTTGAGCATCTTGTTAGGAAATCCGAAAACAAAAAGGAGTTCTTGATTTCATTTAACGAAGAAGTCCATATATGTCATCATTTACCAGATAAATCGAGTTTTCAAAGATCAAATCGTTTTTAGTTGTGTTCAAAACTAGATTTTGAAAGTTCAAAATCATTTGTAGTAGGGTTTTGAAGCTAAGGTTTTTGTGTGTTCATGTTTATCCTCATCTTTGTTCATTTCAAGAACAGAAATTTGAAGGAGGAAATCAATTCCAGGAACACAAATCTGAAAGATGAAATCGAGGGTTCATCTTCATCATTATCAGCTTCGGTTTTAGGAACACAACTACAAACAATTTCATCTTTTACCAGAAAAATCAGTTTTGAAGCTAGGGTTTTTGTGTGTTCATGTTTATCTTCATCTATGTTCTTTTTTTAGGAATGCAAATCTGGAGGAAGTTGATTTCAGGAATACAAACATGAAAGAGGAAATTGTGGGTTCATCTTTATCTTCATCAACTTCGATTTTAGGAACATTATTGCAAATGATTTCATCTTCATCTGTAAGTTCATGTTATGATTTTAATGGTCGGAGAAGATACCCGGAGATGTTGCTGGAAGTATCATCGGAGGTGAAACTCAAACCCCTAAAACCTGTTTTACCTGCTATTGTAGATGATAATGGTGCGTTTTAAACAAAATAACAAGTTTAAGGGTTACTAGTGCACCAAAAAAAGTTAAGTGACCAAATATATACAAATGGTATAAATTGGTTATCCTCTCAAGTCATTATCCCTTTATTACAAATTTGATACAAACTTTATTATAAATAATTGTATATACACACACTCCCTATGATATATATATATATATATATATATATATATATATATATATATATATATATATATATATATATATATACATGCACACACGCACACGCACACACACATACACACACACACAGATATATATATATATATATATATATATATATATATATATACACACACACACGTACATACATACATACATACATACATACATATATGGAGTGGTTCAAATAAGAAGTAAACAAAATGTTAGGAACTCTAGCAACCATTTTTAAATATTCTTCATTAATGATATTTTAAACAAATGAAACATTAATATTACATTAAACAAACTTTTTCATTATCTAATTTATAACTAGTTGTCACTTGTTGTTTGACATCTGCGGGTCGTTGTCGAACCAGCATTAGATTAAAACTAAATTTGATGACTTTTTTTTTTCTAGTCATATTCACAACTTATTAGGTCAAGATTTTAGTTTTCATTTCTTTGGTAATATTTTTTAACACAGATAATTTCATTTTTGCAGCCAAATATATAAACTTTTAATGAAAAAATAGAATTATTCCTTGACAATTTCAATATTATCTTTTCTAAATTGTGGATTTCTTTAAAAAATATATCGTGTATAATACGTATTCATATTTTAAAATACAATATTCACAGTTTAATAAACATATTAATTTACGAGTACATAATTTTATATTTTCATGTATATATTCATTATATTTTAACACAAAAATTATATATAATATACAACTTAATACGGATAATTTTTAGTTTAATATATAAAATTCACAACATAACATAATACAATCAACTATACATTAATCCATATATTTAAAGAAGTAAAATGCAAACTTTACCACCACCAACAACTACCACACTCCACCACCATCCACTTGTTCCGCCGTTATAATCAGATATGTATATAAAATCATTGGCTGACAACTTAAATATTATATTCACAATTTTATAAACTAATTAATTCACTTATTTAGAGTCAATTGAAAAATAATTATAAAAACAAATACATTCTTACATATTTAAAAAACACAAGAAAATAAATTTATTTACAAGAAAATTAATATAAACCTTCATACATAAATCATTCATATTTTAACACAAAATTCATTAAAAATTCATAGTTTAATACAATTTATTCATAATTCAGTACACAATAATTACAACTTAATATAACAAGTTCATAGTCATATTCTCAACATAAAACTTACACGTATACCTTCAGATATATAGGCTAGTGCTTCATTCAAAGTTTCTTTACACAAATGTTCATAATTTAAATTTTATAAACTTAACTCAAAATTAGATAAAACTATAGTTGTGTATAATGCTGTTTTCATCTTGTACTTCAGAAGAAAACAAAAAATTTATAAAAAAGTCATAGCATAATACTAGTTAGTTCATAGCTTAACACAATCATTATACAGTTTAATACATAAAATTTATAGCTTAATATAGTCAATTCACAATTTAATTAGGAAATTCACAGCTTAATGCAATCAATTCACAACTTCAAACAAAAAAATCACAACTTAAGGCACAAAATTCATAGGTTAATACAATAAATTCATAGTTTAATACTCAAAATGTATGCATTCACAACCATATTATCAACTTAAAACTCTTAATACAATCAATTTATAGTTTAATACATAAAATTCACAATTTAATATACCAACTCACGGTTTAATCATAAAATTCACAGCTTAATGTAGTCAATTCACAGTTTAAAACACAAATATCACAACTTAATATAATAAGTTCAGAGTTTAATACACAAAAGTATGCATTCACAACCATATTATTTATAGAATCTAGGTAAAACAAATAAACATAAAACCCTTTAGTTCTCATGCAACCTAAAGGATCTATGTTTTCATTATTAAACTTATAACTATGAACATCAAACAAGAATTCCTAGAAACATTATGCTATTTTTGAAAAACATAAGAAAAGGTTTAGGATTACATACCTTATTGTTATTATAGTAAATAACAAGAATTCCTTCTTTGTAGATATCTTGAAAGCAAACACAATAATTGATGTGCCTCTAATGGTTCACACCTAAGCTAGCAAGAAGGAGGCTCAATAGAGGAAAGGGGAAAGTAGGACTTTTGGCTATCTCTTAAGGAGAAAGAGGGGCCGGAAATAAGAGGCCTAAGGGTCTTTATATAGTGGCACAGGAAACCCTACATAACCTTGATTTGAATATTAAATTAATATTTCAAATCTTGTATTTATCTCATTACGTATTTTGTAACGACGAAAATTTCAAAACAAAATTTTCATTTTTCAACAACCAAATTTAATTATAAAACATTATCAAAAGTATTTCACAGTGGTTATCAAATCAAACATATCTCAAGATCACAAATCAAATCTCCTCTCTGTGTGTACGGGTCACGCCGACGCCTTCCCACGGTCCTCGCTAGTACCTCAAACACATAACACAACAACTGTAAGCATAAATGCTTAGTGAGTTCCCCAATACACAACATACAACACATACGCCACTCGAGGCTACTGTGCGACACTCTGACCGATGTGTCTCAGCGGGACCCTCCAGTACCATAGCTCGTTGGGCCCTCCGGCCCGGTCTGAATCGTTGGACCCTCCGGTCCGGTCTATACAATTATATATCATACATACAACACATAGCATATAATCGCATATATAGAACACAATCTCATACATAGCACATAAGACTTCCCGGTCAACTCATAATACCACTCTAGGTAACGTATAGTGAAAAGACTCACCTCGTGTAACTCGGTAACTCGGAAATCTCGGACTTCGTGAAATAGGATGTAGCCTCCACCTAATCATACGAAAATAACACTCGGCATCAACACATTTCCCAAGGCTAGACCATTCCCTCTCTTAGCACTCTCAGGAGGATAAAAGCCTATTTTACCCCTCTTAAGGCTCATATACTCTAAAGTTGACCAAACCCTAAAAGTCAACAAAAGTCAATGATCAACCCTTTGACCATACTAGTCGAGTGCACTATTGTGACTCGTTGAGTTTAGTCATGAACTTACATCCTCAAAATCCCAAACGACTCATTGAGTCACTTCCCCAACTCAAATGACCTTATGAGGTCAGATCTGCTCCTCTAATCCATAAATCTAACCTCCCCAAGCTCAATAAACACGTAAAGGTTCGAACTTGATACACATGCAATGTCCAAATGACACTACTTGATGATTTAGTCCCAAATACAACACTCTAAGTTCATTTTTCCATAACCCAACATAAAGCAAGATGGATAACCTTCTCTGGACCACTATGGCTCCAGATTTGAAGTCTAAACATGATAAGGGACCTTATTCTCAACAAATCAACCCAATTAAGGGCATAGGAAACCCTAGATCCATGGATGCTTTAACAAAACAGAAAGAGGGTTGCTATGCTACCTCAAAAATGATGCCCTCCTTTTGAAATTCATGAATATGCAACCTCCTTGCCCTCCTCCAAGCTGGAATCAACTTCTTCTTGCAAAACAGCCCCACAAAGGTTCAATAATGGCTTCTTCTCTCTCACAAACGCTAAAACACTATAAGGGTTCTCTCAAGGGTCTGGTAGCCGCAAATGGTGGCTATAAGCCCCTTTAAGTAGGTCTCAAACCCTGTGGATTAGGGTTTCATTAAACAACATGGACTCGCCGAGTCCGCCATTAAATCAGTCTAACCATCTGTGCTCCTACTCGGCGATTCTGAGCGCCTACTCACCGAGTCTCCCTCCAAAAACTCAATATTAAAGCATAAAATAAGGTACCTGGGAGTCCGAATGTTACATATTTATCCACATGTGATATTCAAGAAACCCTGAAATATTCCCTCAAAACCATCCACCACCTATGGTGGAAGGTTCTGGAGCCTTTTATTCAATTATTAAACAATTACACTTCAGACCTTTTGTAACACCCCATTTCTGGTATGTAATTTAAATAAAGTATTTTCACTTCTTAAAGGGTACTCGACGAGTCTGTAGCTCGACTCGTCGAGTAGAGACATGATGATCACGCGATTTAAGTTGGCTACTCGACGAGTCCATATGCTGGGACTCGGCGAGTCTGCTTGTCTGGATAAAGCCCTAAATTCAAGGGTTTGCACCCTATTTAAACACATTTATGTACCCCAAACCAGCCTTCATCACCCTTAGAGCGTCCCTTACCAAACCCTAGCCTCCCTTTAAGATTTTTGGGGTATTTCTCATCTTGTGAAGGATTTTTGGTGCATTTTGAAGTTAGAAGTGTTGGATTAATGTCTAAGTCCATAACTATAATTGGTAAGACTCTATCCGACCCGACGTGGTCCATTTGGGTTGCATGGCATCATGCATTTGGATAGACTATAATAAGAGAAATAACACTTAAGGTTTGTTAATATATTATAAGTTCTAATATATTAATAAGATTATTTAATTAGTATTTATCAAGAATTAATCTAGGATCAATTAAGTGATCAAAAGAAGACTAATTAAATATATGGGTTGATTGTGTAAATCATCCATATTTGTATATTGGGCTAATGCTTCGTGGATTGTCAATATGGGCTAAAACCCATAAGATGCTCCATGGATGCTCCATGGTGTATTTGAACCCATGGATCCAAGGAAATGGAAAGCCATGACAATTAAGGTTTACCCTAATTGTCACTAACTATATAAGCATCTTATTGTTGACAAAATTGGTCACTATAAGTGAATAGAAAGGGCTAGCCAATTTCATGAAGTGTGTATGTTCTCTCAAGTTATTCCAAGTGTATTTGGTGTTGTGTGAACCATTTGAGGTGTCACACTTGGGGCACTAGGCACCCAAGCTTCATGAAGACTTTCTACATCAAATAGGTATGTAATTCTAACTTGATATATTCATATGAATCATGTTATTATGCTAGTTAGGATGAATACCTTCGAAAACTCATATTTGCATGTATAATAGAAAAAACATAGATCCAAAGTATTTAGGGTTGCATGTACACTTAGGAGTGTTAGAATGCTCAAAACCCAACAGTGGTATCAGAGCCATGGGTTGTTTTCTGTTATATTGATGCAAATATTTTATTTTCAAAGTTGGAAAAAAAAAACAAAAAAAAAACATTAAGTTTGTCAAATTTTAAGATAATTACCTGTTCTTGTGAAAACTTAATTATATGTAAAATTTGAATAATTTGCTTTATGAGTTGAATTAGGTCAAATTTAGTAAAAGATAAAATGATACGATTATTTTATTAGTTTTAAAAGTTTGATCTAAAGAGTTTTATTTTTTGAAACCTCCATAAGTTATGGATATGAAAAGGTTTAAAAAAAACTAATTCAAAGTTATTATGGAGTTACAAAATTTAGTGTTAATGTTTTAAAGAATTCCATAACTTAAGAATAAGTTATGGATCACCAAAAGTTTTTTGTGTTACCTTGTTTTATGAGTGAATTTAGATTAATGAAAAAAATTATGTGATAGTTGGTTTTAATCCAAATTAATCTAAAAGAAGTTCATAAAATGTGTTTATGTAACTTAAAAGTCACATTTATGAATCATAAAAGTTGCCATAGGTTACAAAATGAAGAGTCTTTTTCTTCAAATTGTTTTATGACTCCATAACTTGTCTTCAAGTTATAGATGTTCAAGAGTCTCTTCATTAAAGTTTTTAAAACTTTAATTAAACACATAAGTTATGAATATCCAAGAGTTTTGAATAGTTTCAAAACTTGCCCTCAAGTTTTGGAGTTTGTAAAGTTTTCCCCATGAATACTTTAATTCCAAGTTAAGCCCTTAGAATTTTAAAAGTTAAAATTCAACCCTTATACTTTATAATATTATAATTTAATTATATATATATATATATATATATATATATATATATATATATATATATATATATATATATATATATATATATATATATATAAGAGTAAAGTCAGTCTTACCGTTAGTAGGCCTCATTCACGAAGCTTCTCTATAAGGGGGTATAAGGTTACTGCCTATAAAATGGCAGTTTAATGGGTGTCCACTCTCACCCACCACTTCCTTGACCGGTGGAGGGTCGTTAGCCGAACGGGTAGGATAAAGACTATAATTCTCCCCTAATTAAAAGTATTAATGGTAAATACTAAGTAACTAAACCTTTTATAAATACCCAATCTTAGTTACTTAGGAAAAAGTGAATAAGGTGCTAATCCATGAAATTACAGTTTGCACTTTGTTTAAGTCGGTTAGTGGAGCGTGTGTGGTTAACCGGCACACTAACTCGTATTTAACAAGGTAGGAAAAGGGTAACTTAATGTTTATCATAGTATCGATGGAGCGTGTGTGGTTAACCAACACATCGATTGAGAGGTAAACACTTACGGGTACCAAGTAATTTGCATGGTTACTTCACACCTTGTTTTGTGATCCTCGGCATCCCTGTCACAAAACCTGAACGGCACACTCGAGGTTGAAACATACCATTGAAAAGTTCAATGAATCTCAAAAGATCTAGGAGTTTCAAATCCAATTAAAACCTAATAATACATTTCGTTTTTCTTAGTGGAAATTGGTGAATCGTTTTTCACCTACCTTCAAATATTTTATAGCTTGGATTACGGCATCCCTCTTCTAAGTTATAAAACAGTTTGTTGGGTCCTAGCCTGAATATTTCATATTGGGTGTCATATTAAGGACTTTAGATCAACTATCTTGAATATCTCCTAAAAGATTTCTAAGTTCAGACATCTATGATCTTCCCAAATCTCTTGGAACTTTACTTCTTTCACCTCCTCCAATTATTCTCCCTAACCCACAAGTTCTTGAAAAGTTTAAGGTCACTCGATCCCTATTGGCAAACAAGTTCTATGTGTGATCATATCTTGGAGATGAAGTCACGTATTGACAAGCCGGGAGAGTTGGGTGTCAAAGTCTAGAGGAAATGGATGTTCAATCACTTTCTAAGCCACATAGTGAATTCCTTTGGGACTCCTATGAAATAGACTATGACAAGACCCTTAATGATCTTATCTATTTGCTTGGTGATGCTAAATCAGAAATGATTTGGTGTACTAGTAAAGCAAATTTTATTAGGAGATCAACTTCCCAAAACTTTATGGAATGGGATAATAGTGACATAGGAAATCCAGAAAAGCATTCTCTTCCCAATGGAAAGGGATTGACCATAGTCAACTTGGTTGACCAAATGGTAAAGAGAAAGGCTAAATCTGAGATAGTCTCCTGTACTATTACCTAAGGGTCCATATGTTTCTATTGCCAAAGGAAAGGGGCTTTGGTTACGAAGCTTCCATACTTACCTAAGGATGGTAAAGTCAATAAGTTTAACTATACTTCAGGTAAAGTCCACTATCTAACTCTGCTAAGTTTCTATTATGAGTTTCTTGATACATGATGTGAGTGGGTCACATGGTGATGTTTTAAGAATCAAAGAAAAGTAAAGGAACTTAAAGAAAGAATATGTTGAATCTGATCGCGTAAATGGATTTCTATCGCATAGTTTGAAGATCGGATTCTTGAGCTACTTCTTAGGAGTTATGAGATTTTCCTTAGGAATAGATAACAACAAGTTTTCATATGGATTGTAAGGATAAGTTTTTCCGCAAAGTTTTAAAATAAAAGGAAAATTTTGATTTTATTTATTTTATGTATCCTTACAATGGCGTTTATGGAAAATTGTTGCTTATAAGATTCCACTAATAGCAATATTGGAAAGTGAATTTGATTATCTCATTTATGGTAATGTCTAAATTTACCAAATAAGGATAGATCCTCATCACCCAAGTTTCAATTTGACCAAAACTTGGAATCATGCAAGTTGTATAGCATGATGAATGAGAACTTTCAAGCATTGAAAAAAATTAAGACTAAGGTATCGAGTGCACATTCATGTGCATTGGTTAAGTCCACCACAAAAGATCGATAAGACTATTCGTCAGTATTTACTAAGGTTTAGTAAATATGGTTATACTTACAAGCTTAAGTATAAATTCTGAAACATTGGAAAAGATCCAATGTATGGCAGAGCGAATAAAAAGAATCAAATTAGGCAGAAGGATAAAAGTTTCTCAAATCTGGAAAGATAGGAGAGTACTTTAGTATCAGTTTTTGTGATCATCTTAATGATTAAGAAACCATATCACAATTAGTTCTCTAAGGAAATCTTAGTGCATTCTTATGATTAAGAAGAGGAATCTTGAATTGTTGGAATGGTTAAATCAAGAAGATGAGACATACTTCGTTCCAATACAAGTCTTAGAGTCATACTCCAAGATTGTAACTTGAGTGACATGTCTTAAAGAAGGTTTAAAACACTTGTCAAATGTATGAATAAAAGTTTTCTACTCTTGTAAATTTGAAATTGGTAAGTTGTGATGTTTTGGATAAAACAAAGAACAACTAAGGCCAATTGTGTGAAGTGTTTGTCTTGATTAGAATCCACACTATCTCTTGAATATCTAACAAGAAATTATTATATGTCAAGAGGACAGTGAGAGTCTTAAAGGTCTTGAAAGTCTCAATAACTAATCAAGAATAAAACCTGAAGTTCTTCACTAGCACACGACTTGAGGTTTATAACCTATCGTGTTGACATATTTATGTGCCTATTCTAGTTAAAGTTGGCTTTGCATATGAGTTCTTAGAGTTCTCAATTGGTTTCATAAAAACTTGGAAGCAATGGCAGGCCCTTGAGCTGCCAGATGGCAAGAAATTAAGATTGAAGTTCACTCCATATGAGTTTGGATTTGTCATTATCCCTGTATTGTCACTATGGTTTTGACAATTCACATGGATAAGAATACATACACCATTAAATCTAAGTGTCATAAGGTTTCTCTCCTATTCATGAAAATGATGGTGAGGAAACACTTTCACTAAGTAGATTTTAGCTAGATAGCAATTGTGATATTTGCATTCTCAAAGTCGTTAGTGGAGCTTGTGTGGTTAACCGACACACTAACATAGACTTGTGAGAAGTGGAAAAGGTCTAAAAAATCGAGATTATGATTACGACATCCCTTTTCATAGTTCTTAAAATTATTTAGACACACCTGTGAGCTATCTAAGATAAGGTGTATGATATTGATAAAGTTTTATCAAATCAATCTAGTATCAGAAATTTGAACTTTGGTAAGAAAGTCAATAAAGTATTGATTTCTAGAAGTCCAACTAATTTCTGAGTACATGTCAAATCTAGTGGGAGCATAAGTGTTATGCTAATAATCATCATGTTAGTGGGAGCATGATAATTATGATAAGTATTACAACTTAGCAATGTTAATTATAGAAAACAATAGGTTTCAATTGGGAAAAAGTTGTTTTGCTATAATTAAGGGAGAGGAAATTATACTTCATATCAAATCTAAAAGCTTAGATTGAGGTTTTAATCATATATATATGTATATATATATATATATATATATATATATATATATATATATATATATATATATATATATATATATATATGAATTTCATGTTGGAATGGCTCAACATAAGGAAATTTTGTATATGGGTCTATTATTTGCGTTCTCAAATTCGATTATGATTACGACATCCCTTTTCATAATCTGAAATTATGAGAACTTGGCAAATTGAAATGGAAATGTTATAGAAAAATACTGGTTTAGTCTTTATGTGAGACATCATGAATCGTGTCCCATATGCTTCGGATGTAGGATCGATTACATGTGCTATATTCATCCTTTCTAAAACTTTCCAAATGACTGGGGCATTAAGAAGGGAAAAGGTATAGAATTGGATATGACTAGAAGGATTAAAAAATTATTGAGGACAATCTAAGGTTTACCAAAGATTGGTTGCTCAAGTACAGTTTGAAGTATAGTGATAATTCTGGAAGGACCATACTCACATAATCTGTAATAAGGCTACTCTTGTTCAGAAGTGATAGTTAAAATGGAATATGGAAATGTTTCAAAGTTATAAATTATTCAATCTGTGTAAGATTAGGAAACTTAATACAAGAAGGATGTTTCCAAATAGTTGATCTCCTTTGGAATGCTATGTAATGTTTGTTGTCAAGTCTTTGTGACTTTGTGCATGATCATTACAAGAGGATCAATGCATATAAGTTTAGAATCTAATAGATTTTAGTAAATGACATGAATTTGGAATTCTTGGATTTGTAGTAAGGATTTGGGACTATGAAAAGAGTATCATTGGAGTTATGTTCAATTGATCTAATTCACAAAGTAAATATCATAGACAAACATAGTATGCATACTTGGTGTGTGGCATGACTAGTGTTTAGAAAACATAGTGTACATGCTCGGAGCATGGGACAACTAGTGTTTTAATTCAAGAATAAATTTGATTGCTAAAACAATATACAATGAATAATGTGTAATCATATGGTGATAAATAAAAGGTGTTTTATTTATGTTCATAGGTTTTGATACCATATTATATTCAATTATTCTTGTGTTTCATTTTGCATGTTTTGACTTCTAGAATAACTAGGTTGTTCTTCTGGAATGACTAAGTTATTCAAACCATCCATAGTCGGTCATATGTTGGAAGTAGATATGAATCAATATTGTCATGGGTTGGCTTGTAGAGGTCTAAGATGTTGGACAAAGGGCTACAACACTCATGAGTGCTCATAAGTTCTAAGTATTGGATTCAACCCACGCTCATTGGAATCACTTCAAGGATTTTATCACGAGTGTTCATGAGATGATAATATCTTATATTCTTCAAACCTAGAGATATGAGTTGTTACTATGAGTTAGTTGTACATTGATTGCACGAAAACGCATTTGGTAACTCGATGTTATAAAACCTGCCTTTGTATGATTCAATAAGTAGTAGAACAAGCCATATGAGTCGAAGTTTATCCATTCCTTTTACCTTCGAGATAAAAGCGATACCTGTGGGCCCCTCGATGATTTGATGATGACAAATGGAAGTGCTCAGCTGGGCCAAGACTGATTTGATTTGTTCAATTAGTTAGTCATCATAAATCAGAAATCGGGAAACAACAAATGGATAGAGAGAATGATTATAATCCATGTGTAAGTCCGTATGATATCTAGAATAGAGGAATATATGATCCCTTATCTAATGGACAAGTCATTGACAAAGGTCAGAGTTCATCTACAAGGTCAAAGTTCGACAGAAGCTTTTGAGAGCTACGATTGCCAGTCGGTTCATTAAGTCATACACAATAATAGTTTTAGACTTATCCAAGTGGGAGACTGTTGGATTAATGTCTAAGTCCATAACTATAATTGGTAAGACTTGACCCGACCCAGCATGGTCCATTTGGGTTGCATGGCATCATGCATTTAGATAGACTATAATGAGAGAAATAACACTTAAGGTTTGTTAATATATTATAAGTTCTAATATATAAATAAGATTATTTAATTAGTGTTGATCAAGAATTAATATCGGATTAATTAAGTGATCAAAGAAGACTAATTAAATATATGGGTTGATTGTGTAAATCATCGATACTTGTATAGTGGGATAATGCTTCACGGATTGTTAAGATGGGCTAAAACCCATAAGATGCTCCATGGTGTATTTGAACCCATGGATCCAAGGAAATTGAAAGACATGACAATTAAGGTTTACCCTAATTGTCACTAACTATATAAGCATCTTATTATTGACAAAATCGGTCACTATAAGTGAATACAAAGGGATAGCCAATTTCATGAAGTGTTTATTTTCTCTCAAGTTATTCCAAGTGTATTTGGTGTTGTGTGAACCATTGAGGTGTCACACTTGGGGAACTAGGCAGTTAAGCTTCATGAAGACTTTTTACATCAAAGAGGTATGTAATTCTAACTTGATATATTCATATGAATCATGTTATTATGCTAGTTAGGATGAATACCTTAGAAAGTTCATATTTGCATGTATAATAGAGAAAACATAGATCCAAGGTATTTAGGGTTGCATGTACACTTAGGAGTTTTAGAATGCTCAAAACCCACCAAGAAGAAGAAGAGAGAAGAGAGGTTCTCAAGAGGAGCAAAGGAGATCTGAGTTTCTTGTGTCATTCCAGCCTCCATTAATGTATAAAGCTCGAATTTTGGCTTGTCGTCATATAGATCTTCTTAAAAGCTTGCCGGTGTTGCTTTTTTTGCCATTTTCTAGACATTGAGGTTGTTTTATGGGAAGTTAACATGAATGGGTTTCAGATCTAAGCATTTCTGGACTCCTTGAGCTCAAGGTTGCCACCTTTATTGAGCTAAACACCTATTTCAAACCTAGATCTCCTCTTTTAGCTTCTTTTTGGGCATTTTAGTTTCTTATGTGCATGCATGCACGTAAAGTTAGAAACTTTGCGCGTGAAATCAACCCTAGGAACCCAGATCTATGTATTGGATGCACTGGAATCAAGCAAAATCGACTGTATAGTAATGACATGCTTTGGACTCGGTGAGTTGTTCTTCAGACTCGACGAGTCGAGTCGCAAGTCCCCGTTTTTTCCCGATTTGAGAGTTTAGGGTGAATCAGTGAGTGAGAATGGACTCGGTGAGTTAAAATTCAGGTCTAGTTAGGGAGGGACTCGGTGAGTCTGCGCCCCGACTCGGCGAGTCCGGTCAACTGAAAGTTGACTTTGACCAGGGGTAAAATAGTCATTGTACCCTGAAGGCATTTATCAGTACCTGATCTAGTGTTTGATTTGCCATGATAGCCGAATAGCAGCCTGGACAGCAGTCATAGATCTTTCATGTAGGTTTTCAGCAATCAGTTCTCCAAGGTGAGTTCTCTTCCATTAAGAACGGGTCTACGGCCACAATGTTGGCCCATGTAGATAGTTGCAGTATGTATGCTTGATGTATTCGTGATTCAAGCATGTGTTGCTATGTGCAGTATATCGGGCAAGCCGATACAGTATGTGATTATGCTATATGTTCATGATATGTTATATCCAGTTTCCTCGGGACTTCGATACGATGCCGGGCGGAGCCTGATGCAGTGGGCGGGGCCTAAGTTATTATGGACTTCGGTCCGATGTCAGGTGGGGCACAAGTAATTCTGTACTTCGGTCCGATGTCGGACGGGGCCCGATGCAGTGGGCGGGGCCCAGTAATTTTCGTATGTGTTTATTATGTTGATAAATGGTATGTGGTAGTCGGGGGGAGCTCACTAATCTTTGTGCTTAAATTTTCAGCTTTGGTTTCTGGTACTTCTACTAGCAAGGGGAAGAGCTCGGGATGATGGCATGGCACACACCATATCTGCAGTTTATTCGTGGGAGTTTTGCTCAGATATTTGATATGATATTTACTTCGGTTTTGAATTGATACATTTTCTATGACATTTTGATACATCTGATTCATGGTTTTATTATATAATATTTGATATTTATTTTTTTGGTAATATTAAAACAAAAATTTTAAGGTTGTATTTTTGGGATGTCTCACTTGCACTTTTAATTAATTATATTAATCTTAAAATTAATTCTAATAAATTTCTGATCAATTATTAATTGAATAATAATTTTCTAATTAATATATTATTTTTATAGTATATTAATAAACTATTTATTATAATTTATTAATCACATAATAAATTTATCACTCACTCACTCACACACACACACACACACACACTCTCTCTCTCTCTCTCTCTCTCTTTCTCTCTCTCTTTCTCTCTTTTTTTTCTCTAAAAGTCATCCTATCCAACTACAAGGTTGAGGGCAACCCAAAAGTACTGTGATACTATCAATTCAAGTATATTCCAATTTTAGTTACGGGGTTAGACACCTAATGCAACAGACTCCCACTTGGATAAGTGTATAACTATAATTACGAGTATAACTTTTGAATTGATCAACAAATTGTAGCTTCAAAAGCTCCTATGAACTTTGATCTAGTAAAAAAAATGTCCTTAGATAAGTGATCAAATATTCCTATGTTCTTCAAGGTATTGTAAGGACATGAGACACGGATTATGATCAATATTATTGTCCAAGATTTTTTTACAAATTCCCGATTTGTGATGACATCATACCACTTCTAATTGAACCCATCAATCTAGTCCTAGCTGTGCCCAAAACATGACAATACATTTTATAACAACATGTTACTAATGTATTTACGCATTACCAATGTACAACCGACTTGTAAATTAAAATTCATATATCTTCACTTTAAGAATATAAGATATCATCGTCTCAAGGTTACTCATGATATAATCCATGAGGTAATTTTATGAGCGTGGGCTTATCCAATACTTATATATCCATTTCTAATTACTCATGAGCATTGAAACAATACTATTGCTATGTCTAAGCTCTTCAAACAATCTCCAATTCAATTCATTGCAGTCTTAATTCACAACTTACTTCCCAAAGTATGAGTTACTGTGGAGTTTGAATAATTAAATAATTCCAAAAGTAAAACATGTAAAATGAAACATATGAATAAATAATTGAAAAATGCAGTAAACAAACTCGTAAATAATCTCTTATTATTTAATCACCAAAATTCAATTCCACTTAATCTGATACAAGTTTCAAAACAAAATTCAAGTAACTAATAAAACTAATATCATCACTGAAATTTAATTCCACTCGAGAGTCTAAATCGTCCTCTTGATCTGCCCGTCCGTCTGAGGGTTGAAAGCGGTGCTAAAATGAAAATGAGTCCTCATCTCGTCATGAAACTACTTCCAAAATCTAGAAGTAAAACGGACATCTCGGTCTGACACTACTGAAACAGGCACTGTGTGCCGTGCCACTACCTCGCGTACATAGATTTCGGCTAGCATCTCAGCCGATATGCTCTCCTGGATCGGTATAAAATGCGCGGTCTTAGTCAGCCGATCCACTATGACCCAAATCGAATCCACTCCCCGTGCGGTCCTGAGAAGCTTTGTGATAAAATCTATGGTAATGTCCTCCTATTTCCATATGGGGATGTCTAACGGATGCTTCTTGCCGTGGGGTCTCTGGTGCTCTACCTTGACCTTCCTGCAGGTCAAGCATCTCTCCACATACCAGGCGGCAGCTTGCTTCATGCATGACCACCATTAGTCGGGTCCAAGATCTCTATACATCTTCGTCGCCCCTGGGTGGATGGAAAATTGAGACTTATGGGCCTCGTCCATTAACACCTGTTGTACTTTGCACCAGTGCGGTACCCAAATTCTCCCATGAAGGTTTAACAATCCTCGACTGTCATAATCAAAAGAAGCTACTCGGCCCACAATCCTATCACACTTCTACCTCTCTCCCTTGAGGCCCTCGACCTATGCCACCCTGATCTGCTCCACCAATGGAGTAATCACTGTCATCCTCAGGCATATATCCCTGATCGGGGCTGTTGTCGCCTTGCAGGTCAGGGCGCCGGCCACTACATTGGCCTTCCCTGGGTGATAAAAGATTTCTCAATCATAATCCTTTACCACATCTAACCACCGATGCTGCCTCATGTTAAGATTCGGCTGGTCCATGAGGTATCTCAGACTCTTGTGATCCGTGTTGATGGTACAACGGACCCCGTAGACATAGTATCTCCAAATCTTGAGCACAAACACCACTGCCCCCAACTCCAAATCTGTTGGATTAATGTCTAAGTCCATAACTATAATTGATAAGACTTGACCCGACCCGGCATGGTCCATTTGGGTTGCATGGCATCGTGCATTTAGATAGACTATAATGAGAGAAATAGCACTTGAGGATTATTAATATATTATAATTTCTATTATATTAATAGGATTATTTAATTAATATTGATCGAGAATTAGTTTAGAATTAATTAAGTGATCAAAAGAACACTAATTAAATATATGAGTTGATTGTGTAAATCATCCATACTTGTATAGTGGGCTAATACTCCAAGGATTATCAAGTTGGGCTAAAACCCATAGAATGCTCCATGGATGCTCCATGGTGTATTTGAACCCATGAATCCAAGGAAATGGAAAGCCATGACAATTAGAGTTTACCCTAAGTGTGACACTATATAAAGATCATATTGTTGGGAAAAATCAGCCACTATGTACAAGAGAGATGGGCTAGCCGGTTTCAAGTGTTCTACATTTCTCTCAAGGTTATTCCAAAAGCATATGATGTTGTGTGAACCATTTGAGGTGTCACACTTGGGGCACTAGGCACTCAAGCTTCTTGAAGACAAGCTACATCAAACAAAGGTATGTATTCTATCCATTTTATTACCCAAGTATCAATGATTGTACGCTAGATAACGTAATACCTTGGATATTCATATTTGTATGTATAATAGAGAAAAACTAGATCCAAGGTATTTAGGGTTGCATGTACACTTAGGAGTGTTAGAATGCTCAAAACCCAACAGTGGTATAAGAGGCTAGGCTTGTTTTCTTGTTATGCTTGCAAAAATGCTTAAAAAAATCGAAGTTGTTGCTGTCTAGGCATCAGACTTAACGAGTCCATGCCTAAAAATTGATCAAAACGATCCAACTCGCCGAGTTGGTTCATGCACTCGACGAGTTGGACTCCCAGACAGCATAAATTCGACTTTTTTGGCTGGAATTGTACTAGGAATATTACCCTAAGATGTTCTTGAACTTATAAACTTGTTTTTAATGTGGTAATATTCATGCTAATCCAATTTCAAAGATAATTGTCAATAGATTCGTGTTTTTTTTATCAGTTTAAGGTTTAGACTAATTACATGAAAAAGTTTGATTTGAATTATCTTGTTCTTATGAGCTCTTAAATTAATAGAAAGGTTGATTGATTGAGTGTCTTTGATCCATTTTAATATAAGAATTTATTGTAAAATGTGTTTGTGTAACTTGTCGTCAAGTTACATGAAGAGTCACATTAAAGTCTCTTAAAACTCATAAATATTGCCAAAGGTTACAAAAATGAAGAGTCTTGTTTTCATTGAATGCTTTTATGACTCCATAACATGTCCTCAATTATGGAGGTTCAAGAGACACTTCATTAAATCATTAAAATGTGTAACCTTAATTAGTTCCATAAGTTATAAATAAAGAAAAGTTATATTCATTTATTAGTTTAAAGTCTTCCATAACTTGTCCTCAAGTTATGGAACTTGAAGAGTTTTTGGATTAAAATTACTTTAAATACATAAGTTATGGAATTAATTAGTTTTGAATAGTTTCAAAACTTGCCCTCAAGTTTTGGATTTTGAAAAGTTTTCTCTTATGAATACTTTAATTCCAAGTAAACCCTTTAGAATTTTAAAAGTTAAAATTCAACCCTTATACTTTATAATATTATAAGTTAATAATATATATATATATATATATATATATATATATCTATATGTATATATATATATATATATATATATATATATATATATATATATATATATATATATATATATATATATATATATAATTTAACATCCCAAAAATACAGGCCAAAAATTTCAAATTTAAATACGTCATCATAAAACCAACAGTGTAATAAAACATCCGTAATATCATGTCATGTCAAAACTAAAGTAGAAATAATCAAACGTATTATCATAAAATAGTATCAGAGTGTAATCCCAAAGATCTCATGTGCGGAAAACCATAGTATGATGCGTTGCGATCAAGCCGAATCCTTTCCTTTAAACACGAAGTACCTGAAACCAAAACTGAAAACCGTAAGCACGAAGCTTAGTGAGTTCCCCCATCATACCACATACCATATAATCACATAACATACATATATCGTCAGGCATTTCTGGGGTGCCCGACCTACCCGGTACGGCCTTTCTGGGGTGCCGACCTACCCGTGTCAAGCCATTCTGGGGTGCTGACTACCCACGTCAAGCCATTCTCGGGTGCTGACTACCCATGTCGAGCCATTCTGGGGTGCTGACTACCCTTCGGTCCTAACAACCGAACCTCGGGGACTATTTCACCCCCTACTACTACTATCACATATAACATAACATAAACATATTATCAGACATATCTGGGATGTCTGAACTACCCTTCGGTCCTAACAACCGAACCTCGGGGACTAGTACCCTCCTACTACCTCTATCGCATAAAACATAACAAGCCAGCATGAAACATATCATCACATACTATCAGATGTATCTGGGGTATCTGAGTACCCTTTGGTCCTAACAACCGAACTCCACTACTATCACATACAACATATCATGCTAACGTATAACATATCATGTAGTAGCAAACCTAGATGATATCACAGAGACAATCATCTATCACACATCTCCTACTGGTGGGCCGGCATTGTGGCCTTAGACCCACCGCTACTGGAGGGTAACTCACCTCACACTGCTGAAGTCCCGTAGATACAATCCCACACTTGCTGAAGTCCCGCAGACTCGACCCCAGCTACTTACCGACAGATTCTCGAACTGTCAACACCAAAATAACACCCAATTAATAACTAGGTCCCAATACATAACCATAAACACTTACTTTGGATAATTACATTACCCCAAGCTTGGCTTATTCAAGCCCAAGGCCCAATCCGTAGGCCCAAAGTCAACTATGAGTCAAAGCCCATCATATGGCCCAATTTTCCAAATTGGGCCCAAGCCTATACATGGTCTTATTCTAAGGCCCAACATTATATAATCATTAAGGCCCAAACTATGGCCATCAATGGCCCAATTTTCCAAATTGGGCCTAACCCCTTACATGGGACTTACCTTAGGCCCATTAAATTATTTTAGTCCATATAATTATTCTTGGATGGCCCATTAATAATCCAATCATCAAGGCCCAATAAAAAGGCCTAACAATAAATCCAAGTGAAGTTAGGGTTTCACATAAAATGTCCATTAGGGTTAAGTTTCCTACTTAACCCATTAAGGAATTATTCCTCTAAGGACTTAATCCATTAAGTCCATCATTCTTCTAAATAAGTCATATGGTGTGATTGGGCTTAATCACAAAATTCTATTCCAATGGCCCAAACGTGGGTCTTGATAAGTCCAAGCCCATAATCCCAAATTAGAGTTTTCACATGAAATGATGATTAAGGTTCGGTGTTTCTTTCTTAACCCATTAAGGGCTTAATCCATTAAGTCCATTATGCCTTACGCTAGTTTGCCAATGATTATTAATTATTATTTAAGATTTAATAATTAATTCTCGTGTGTGTCCCAAGCAATTTCCACAAATTAAGGTTTTATCGGCATTATGGTGTTCCAATCCAAATATTAGCCAATTTATCAATTTGTTGGCCTTTTATGACAATTAGGGCTTTATTGGGCCTAATAAGCCCACTAAAATCTTATTAAGCCCATATGGGTTTAATTTGGTCCATTAGAGTCCATTAAGCTTCATTGGGCCCATTAGAGCTCCTTTGAGCCCATTAGGGTTTCTAGCACCCCAAATGAATCAATCACAAGAGGCAAAGTGCACTGCTACCCGACACGGTGTGGCCGGTGGTGGCAGCCACCACCCTATGGTGGTGATTTTCGGTTTTCTTTTCATTATTCCAATTTGTAGTACACTTTACAATGGTAAATATCAAGTAAAAAAACGCACACACCCACTAAACACACACATACATGGTGGTGTATGGTGGCGGTGGCTTTTCCGAGAACCTCGGTTAAACAGAGCACACATACAATCTCATAACAACCGGAATTAGTAATAACACATGAACACACACCCATAAATACATCCACAGCCACCTCTCACAGTGGCTAGTGGCAGCGGAATAAGTAGAAATGACAGCCACAGCAGCGAAGCGGCATAAAATATTGGTGGCAACGAGATAACGACCGCACACACACACCATTCTCGAGATCCGGAGGCGGCCACCCACCTGGTGGTGCTCATTGAACGGAATAGAAACCCCCCAATAGCGGGGATGATGGCTAGGGCTTGGTATCCCGACTGACGAACGGCAGCAACAATCCATCGCACTCCCTTATAGCCCCGATGTCTAGAAACAGCCCCCATCTTCAGTGGATTGAGTGTACAGTGGTCCTTAGCTTGACATCGGCAGTAGAGCGGTGACACCCTTGATGAAATGGTCGCATGGTGGTGGATACAACACCGAGACCCAACCGCAACCCTTCGATCGGTCCTTCCCAAGAACAGCGTCGGTCTCAGCATGTCTCAGATTCACCGACACTCAACAGGGAACACTTCTGGTGGCTCACGACTTTAACTGTTGTACGAGAGTGGCACTATTGTGGTGTTTGGACGATGAAGGAGCGGCAACAACGACTATCCTCGTTGATCGGAACCATGAACGAATGGAGGGGGCGGCTGACTCCACACATGGCGGCTGGACTCCATCTTTAGGGTTAGGGTTCCCGTAAGCATTATATACCCGGTGGCCCCCTAAACTTCTTTCCATAATGACATAATCGGCCCCTCCTTCCTTCTTTTCTTTCGAAATAAGTTCATATTTTACACTTTTAACCCTGCCTTCAGAAATCTTTACAAACTGAATCCAAAAGTTGCATTTTAAGTTTAGAATTTACTTTTAGCCCCTGACTTTAAAATCATTTATAAATTAATTCGAAAATTGTATTGATTACTTTATTTATTTATTAAACAAATAAACGAGGTATTACCATTCTCCCCCACTTAAATTAGATTTCGTCCTCGAAATCATTCATTACCGTTTCTCATGCACCAACCACTCAGAAACATGGTCACTATACTAAGCATTCCCTAGCATTCCCAGGGTAGCCATGACCAATCTTTGCTAAGCCCTAACCATCCACAGGTGAGTGAATTTCTCGCAACAAGATCACATCTACTCCGTCTGAAACCTGTTGTCTTGAGATCATCTGATTCCCCAATAGACCATTCATACTGAATCATTACCGATGGAACCAGCCCGCTTATCCCTCAACTGACTACTCCACTTTTGATAGCTTGAGGTTCTCATTATAAAACAGGGTCACAGACCCAATTATCCTTGCAGACCACTAATACTTGGCTAAGGCTCAGATACTCCCGTTGTGAGTGACTTGGAATACCCCAAACAATCTGTTATTCTGTCCATACTTGCAACCCAAAACACAAATACTAATACTGCTCACATGCTGGAACTGCTTGAACATTGAACTGCTGAAGCAGTATACCGTTACATAGCTGTTTCCCAAGATCTATCGAGACCTCCCTGGTCTCAATTCATCCGTCAGTCATTTGAAATATTAGGTTTCAACCCGACTACGGAGCCGAAAGACTCATACACAATCGCTCTACACAAATTCTGAACAAAATCCTTCTCTGAAACTAGTTGCCACTATGGCTCCAACAAACGCTTTATCTAACCAATCAGGTCCATGCGTCGAATCCTATCATCATCAAATCCAAGGCTAAAAGTGATTGCTACCTGACCAATGGTATCCTTATCTCACCCGTCCTGAAGTAGTCCATTGCTCCTCTGATCTCATAACTGTAGTGACGTCCCTACGGTCTTATTACTGGCTTTACCAGATCTAATCCATTTGGGTAAATCCGAAATCCAATAGGTGGATTTCCATATCCTCACTGCTACACCCGAACTGGTGGGTACTATTGTTCCTTCTGAGTCCTAACAACACGCTCACACTATCTACTAACCTGGTGAATGTTGCAGCTACACCCGCAGTCTCACAACACCTTATCCTTATCTGACCGCTAGTGAATGCCACGGTTACCCCCGCAATCTTACACAACTTCCCATGCTAACTGACCACTAGTGAATGCTACGGCTACCCCCGCAGTCTTACAACACTTTCCATACCGGGTCGGACACGCACTCGACCTAACACATCACTGAACTGGAGTCCTAACCGAAACTATGACATGGTTCCTGAAACCTGCTATCATGTGACCCCACTGTACGAGTACCGTACCCATGACCGTGTTCAAAGCGTCACAGTAAACCATGAAATCATCTACATCCTCTAGCAGGGTGAGAATCAGTGCCTCGCACAACTGCTGTCTGGGAGTATTGAAGGTTGCCTGCTATTCAGGCCCTCAACGAAAGGCCACCGACTTCTTGTTCAGTCGGGTCAAAGGAACCGCAATCTCGGAGAAGTCCCGTGTAAATCTCCGGTAATAACCCACTATACCCAGGGAATTCCGAATCTTAGATGGAGACCTCAGAATCTCCCACTGCATCACGACCTCTATCTTGGCCGAATCAACTAGAACACCCTTCTGGTTGACAAGGTGGCCAAGAGATTGCATCTTGCGCAACCAGAAATCACAGTTGGAGAACTTTATAAAAATCTCTCCCCCACTTAGACTCGACTAAGTCTTCACATTACATGAGAATTGAAGGATTTCTAATCCTTCTCGCTTTCTAATACCCCACTAATGACAACCTGTGCCTGCCAATGCTAGCGTTTAATCGCCGATTAAACCTTGAGATCTCCCATCCTCGGAAATCTCGATGAGTACTCTTGGACTCTGATCCAGTTTGACTCCTCATTCCATCCAAAATGCTGCCAATTGAAGACCCTAATCTTCACTCTAGCTGATGAATCCTCGTTCTCATTTCCAATCTTGCAGTACCACTGAACTCTAACCGAACACAGCCCATGTGAAAACACAATTATCCTAATCATGCGATGACCAACCACTTATGTATCTAACACCCGCGATTGACACTACCCTTTTCATGTCACCAGTTCTGTCCTAGCAATGGTAGTGCCTTGAACTCCCAAAGTTCATCCATCGACAATTACCGACCATACATGAACAATGATAGAACCCCTGAACGCTGACTTCACTATATAACTATTACTCTAACCTTGACCGAGGATCTTCCCAAACAATACTCCTGCACAGATCTCAACAAAGATCCGGAGTGATAACGGTACACGCGGAGACCGCTTCGCAAGATGCATCCCTTGTTGGTTCATCAATGACTTTTCGGCTTGCAGGATGACATATATGATCCTTGATAACCCAAACACTAGCAGAAAAACCGACCCGAGGTCTGACTTATCCAAACTCACTCACAATTCCAACATGATATGCGTCCCCCAACATCCATCTAGTAGCAATAGAAGATGACATACTCGCAACGTCTGGGGAAATACTGGTCACCTTCTGCTGATACGACCAATCCTGCTACCCGGTAGCAGCCTAAACCCTTGGAGTGATAAACTCCCTTGTGTACCTTCTCGTACGCGTTGCACCGACTCAGACCCTGCTGGCCTCTCACCTGATGTTCAAAAGTCATGGGTCTCTTCTCGGGACCCTCTACTATACGCACCTGGCACACACATCTCTTTCCAAGGTGCTCCAAATCAATCTCGCATTTGCAACTCTTGGAAGTCATAGCCTTCAGGGTCTGACACCATGTCATGCGCACTAGCTCGCTTGCCAATGGCTAAGCTGCAACAACTGGAACATCCTCTGTCCCCAAATTGGGTCACAAACTCTTCCCTGAAGCTTCTTAGATTCTCCAAGTCTCTCACTGACTCGAGTATGGATCATGTTCTTTCAATAGTACGGGCCCAATACTACCTTCCACACCTATCCATACTTTCCTCAACAATCCTCCCGGATTCTCCAAGTCACTTCCTCAACTGGTACACCCAAGTCTAACTGAGCCTCACTACTAACTCACTGAGATATATCCTAGGCTTCCCTAGGTTTCCGAACTCACCCAGTCCTCATCTGCCGAAAGATTCCCAGTAATGTCAACTAGCTACCTCATGAATATAGCCACATGCAACAGAGATCAGATAATCCTTCAAGTAACAGACTCATCCCTATAACGGTTAGACTCAAATGAGAGTTGTGTAATAGGGTCAAATCTATCACTCTGAGATTATCCAGCCTATGCCACATGTGACTTAGCATATTCACTTAATAGCTAACTCACATTACTAAGAGTCCCACAAAGCACAAACCAAACAGCATTCAGACAGTGGAAAATCTAACCATCATATTCCAATCAAATCGTTTTATCCTCTAATTAGGAATTTGTACATGCAATTAAAGGCTCATACAATCAGGCATAACCTAAACAGGCTATCCTATCACTGACTGATCAGTACTAGCATGTAGGTCTACAAGTACATATAATAGGAATATAAGGCATCCTCTTAGGTCCTTAGCCCTAATCTAGCATGCAATTCTCATAATCATATCCTAACATAACATATCATTACATGTATGGGTATCTTGGGGAAAACTTACTTGAGCTCGGCTGATTGCACGCATCATACACTTTGTTATTCTCAAAGTTCCTTTCTCTTTTCAGATTCTTTTCAAACTCCTTTTTATAAAATGGTTTTACTTTTGAAAATTTTCATACCAAGCCCTTAGTTTGAGTTCAGACACACCCGAAAGTACGTCTGAATCCCTCAAACCAAGGCTCTGATACCAACTTGTAACATCCCAAAAATACAGGCCAAAAATTTCAATTTTAAATACGTCATCATAAAACCAACAGTGTAATAAAACATCCGTAATATCATGTCATGTCAAAACTAAAATAGAAATAATCAAACGTATTATCATAAAATAGTATCAGAGTGTAATCCCAAAGATCTCATGTGCGGAAAACCATAGTGTGATGCGCTGCGATCAAGCCGGCTCCTTTCCTTTAAACACGATGTACCTGAAACCAAAACTGAAAACCGTAAGCACGAAGCTCAGTGAGTTCCCCCATCATACCACATACCATATAATCACATAACATACATATGTCATCAGACATTTCTGGGGTGCCCGACCTGCCCGGTACGACCTTTCTGGGGTGCCGACCTACCTGTGTCAAGCCATTCTGGGGTGCTGACTACCCACGCCAAGCCATTCAGGGGTGCTGACTACCCATGTCGAGCCATTCTGGGGCGCTGACTACCCTTCGGTCCTAAAAACCGAACCTCGGGGACTATTTCACCCCTACTACTACTATTACATATAACATAACATAAACATATTATCAGACATATCTGGGATGTCTGAACTACCCTTCGGTCCTAATAACCGAACCTCGGGGACTAGTCCCCTCCTACTACCTCTATCGCATAAAACATAACAAGCCAACATGCAACATATCATCACATACTGTCAGACGTATCTGGGGTATCTGACTACCCTTCAGTCCTAATAACCGAACTCCACTACTATCACATACAACATATCATGCTAGCATATAACATATCAGGTAGTAGCAAACCTAGATGATATCACAGAGACAATCATCTATCATACATCTCCTACTGGTGGGCCGGCATTGTGGCCTTAGACCCACCGTTACTGGAGGGTAACTCACCTCACACTGCTGAAGTCCCGTAGACACAATCCCACACTTGCTGAAGTCCCGCAGACTCGACCCCAGCTACTGGCTGACAGATTCCCGAACTGTCAACACCAAAATAACACCCAATTAATAACTGGGTCCCAATACATAACCATAAACACTTACTTTGGATAATTACATTACCCCAAGCTTGGCTTATTCAAGCCCAAGGACCAATCTGTAGGCCCAAAGTCAACTATGAGACAAAGCCCATCATATGGCAAAAATTTTCAAACTGGGCCCAAGCCTATACATGGTCTTATTCTAAGGCCCAACATTATATAATCATTAATGCCCAAACTATGGCCATCAATGGCCCAATTTTCCAAATTGGGCCTAATCCCTCACATGGGACTTACCTTAGGCCCATTAAATTATTTTAGTCCATATAATTATTCTTGTATGGCCCATTAATAATCCAATTATCAAGGCCCAATAAAAAGGCCCAACAATAAATCCAAGTGAAGTTAGGGTTTCACATAAAATGTTGATTAGGGTTAAGTTTCCTACTTAACCCATTAAGGAATTATTCCTCTAAGGACTTAATCCATCAAGTCCATCATTCTTCTAAATAAGTCATATTGGTGTGATTGGGCTTAATCACACAATTCTATTCCAATGGCCCAAATGTGGGTCTCGATAAGTCCAAGCCCATAATCCCAAATTAGAGTTTTCACATGAAATGATGATTAAGGTTCGGTGTTTCTTTCTTAACCCATTAAGGACTTAATCCATTAAGTCCATTATGCCTTACGCTAGTTTGCCAATGATTATTAATTATTATTTAAGATTTAATAATTAATTCTCGTGTGTGTCCCAAGCAATTTCCACAAATTAGGGTTTTATTGGCATTATGGTGTTCCAATCCAAATATTAGCCCATTTATCAATTTGTTGGCCTTTTATGACAATTAGGGCTTTATTGGGCCTAATAAGCCCACTGAAATCTTATTAAGCCCATATGGGTTTAATTGGGTCCATTAGAGTCCATTAAGCTTCATTGGGCCCATTAGAGCTCCTTTGAGCCCATTAGGGTTTCTAGCACCCCAAACGAATATATCACAAGAGGCAAAGCGCACTGCCACCCGACACGGTGCGGCCGGTGGCGGCAGCCACCACCCTACGGTGGTGATTTTCGGTTTTCTTTTCATTATTCCAATTTGTAGTACACTTTACAATGGTAAATATTAACTAAAAAAATGCACACACCCACTAAACACACACATACATGGCGGTGTATGGTGGTAGCCACTACCTCACGGTGGTGGCGGTGGCTTTTCCGGGAACCTCGGTTAAACAGAGCACACATACAATCTCATAACAACTGGAATTAGTAATAACACATGAACACACACCCATAAATACATCCACAACCACCTCTCACGGTGGCTAGTGGCGGCGGAATAAGTAGAAATGATAGCCACGGTGGCGAAGCGGCATAAAATAGCGGTGGTAGCGAGATAACAACCACACACACACACACCATTCTCGAGATCCGGAGGCGGCCACCCACCTGGTGGTGCTTATTGAATGGAATAGAAACCCCCCAACAGCGGGGATGACGGCTAGGGCTTGGTATCCCGACTGACGAACGGCAGCAACAATCCATCGCACTCCCTTATAGCACCGATGTCCAGAAACAGCCCCCATCTTCAGTGGATTGAGTGTATAGTGGTCCTTAGCTTGACATCGGCAGTAGAGCGGTGACACCCTTGATGAAACGGTCGCATGGTGGTAGATACAACACCGAGACCCAACCGCAACCCTTCGATCGGTCCATCCCAAGAGCAGCGTCGGACTCAGCATGTCTCAGATTCACCGTCACTCGACAGGGAACACTTCTGGTGGCCCACTGATCGGAACAATGAACAAATGGAGGGGGCGGCTGACTCCACACATGGCGGTTGAACTCCCTCTTTAGGGTTAGGGTTCCCGTAAGCATTATATACTTGGTGGCCCCCTAAACTTCTTTCCATAATGACATAATCGGCCCCTCCTTCCTTCTTTTCTTTCAAAATAAGTTCATATTTTACACTTTTAACCCTGCCTTTAGAAATCTTTACAAACTGAATCCAAAAGTTGCATTTTAAGTTTAGAATTCACTTTTAGCCCCTGACTTTAAAATCATTTATAAATTAATCCGAAAATTGTATTGATTACTTATTTATTTATTAAATAAATAAACGAGGCATTACATACACACACATATATATATATATATATATATATATATATATATATATATATATATATATATATATATATATGTATGTATGTATAAAAGTAAAGTCAGTGTTACTGTTAGTAGGCCTCATTCACGAAGCCGGTCTTTAGGGGGGTATAAGGTTACTACGTATAAAATGGCAGTTTAATGGGTGTCCACTCTCACCCACCGCTTCCTTGACTGGTGGAGGGTCGTTAGCCGAACGGGTAGGACAAGGACTATAATTCTCCCTTCATTAAAAGTATTAATGATAAATACTAAGTAACTAAACCTTTTATAAATACCCAATCTTAGTTACTTAGGAAAATGTGAATAAGGTGCTAACCCATGAAATTACACTTTGCACTTCGTTTAAGTCGTTAGTGGAGCATGTGTGGTTAACTGACACACTAACCTGGACGTAACAAGGTAGGCAAAGGGTAACTTCATATTTATCATAGTATCGGTAGAGCGTGTGTGGCTAACTGGCACATCGGTTAAGGGGTAAATATTAAGGGTACCCAGTATATTTGCATGGTTACTTCACACCTTCTTTTATGATCCTCGACATCCTAGTCACAAAACCTGAAGGGCACACTCGAGATTGAAACATGCCATTGAAAAGTTGAATGAATCTCAAAGATCTAGGAGTTTCAAAACCAATTAAAACCTAATAATACATTTCGTTTATCTTGGTGGAAATTGGTGAATCGTCATTCACCTACCTTCAAATATTTTATAGCTTGGATTACGGCATCCGTCTTCTAAGTTATAAAATAGTTTGTTGGGTCCTAGACTTAATATTTCATATTGGGTGTTATATTAAGGACTTTAAATCAACTATCTTGAATATCTCCCAAAAAGATGTCTGGCTAGACATTTATGATCTTCCCAAATCTCTTGAAACAAGCTTTCCTAAATAAAGATGATGCCCTATGGATATCATACTTCTTTCACCTCCTCACACATAGTGCCTGATTTCTTGAGCCATGGGATTCTTTTATATGGTGGCTATTAGGGTTACACCATGTAACTCATGACTTTACCCATTCCTTATGCTCCATGGATTTTAACCTCCATGGAGTATCCATGGGTCACCCCATGACTTAGTACAACATAAGGAATCTTGGATCACAAGCCCACATATATAAGAATGAATGATTTACACAATCAACCCATATATTTAATTAGTCTTCTTTTGATCACTTAATTAATTCTAAATTAATTCTTGATCAATACAAATTAAATAATCCTATTAATATATTAGAACTTTTAATATATTAATAATTCTTAAGTGTTATTTCTCTCATTTTAGTCTATCCAAATGCATGATGCCATGCAACCCAAATGGACCATGCCGGGTCGGGTCAAGTCTTACCAATTATAGTTATGGACTTAGACATTAATCCAATAGTCTCCCACTTGGATAAGTCTAAAACTATTATTGCGTATGACTTCAAGAACCGACTGGCAATCATAGCTCTCAAAAGCTTCTGTCGAACTCTAACCTTGTCGATGAACTCTGACCTTTGTGGATGACTTGTCCATTAGATAAGGGATCATATATTCCTCCATTCTAGATATCATATGGATTCTCTCTATCCTTTTGTTGTTTCTCTCATTTTAGTCAATCCAAATGCATGATGCCATGCAACCCAAATGGACCATGCGGGGTCGGGTCAAGACTTACCAGTTATAGTTATGGACTTAGACATTAATCCAACAACAAGTTGTACAGTCTGATGAATGAGAACTTTCAACTTTGGAAAATTAAGACTACTCCTTGTTCACATGTATATGTGATTCAATTGAAGGACTAAGGGATCGAGAACACATTCGTGTGCACTGGTCAAGTCCACCACAAAAGATCGATAAGATTATCCGTCATAATTTACTAAAGCTCAGTAAATATGGTTATACTTACAAGCTTAATTGTAATTGTGAGACATCGGAAAAGGTTCCAATGTATGTAAGAGCGAATAAGAAGAATCTAATTAGGCAGAAGGATAAAAGTTTCTCAGATCTAAAAAGATGGGAGAGTACTTTAGTATCATGTTATATGATCATCTTAATGATTTAGAGACCTTATCACAATTCATCCTCTATGTGCATTCTGATAGCTAAGAAGAGGAGCTATGAATTGTTGAAGTGATTAAATCAAGAAGATGATTCATACATCATTCCAAAACAATTCTTAGAGTTATAATCTAAGCATGTAACTTGAGTGATATGTCTTAAAGAAGGTTTAAAACACATGTCAAATGTAAGAGTAAAAGTTTTCTACTCTCGTACATTTGAAATTCGTAAGTTGTGATGTTTTGGATAAAACAAAGACCAATTAAGACCAATTATGTGAAGTGTTTGTCTTGATTAGAATCCAAACTATCTCTTGAATATCTGACAAGGAAGTCTTATATACCAAGAGGATAGTAGGAGTCTTAAAGGTCTTGAAAGTCTCAAGAACTAATCAAGAATAAAACCTGAAGTTCTTCACTAGCACACAACTTGAGGTTCATAACCTATCGTGTTGACATATTATGTACCCATTCCAATTAAAGTTGGCTTTGCATATGAGTTCTTAGAGTTCTCAATTGGTTGCACAACAACTTGGAAGCAGTGACAGGCCCTTGAGCTGCCAGGTGGCAGGAAATTAAGATTGAAGTTCAGTCCATATGAGTTTGGATTTGTCATTATCCCTGTATTGTGACTATGGTTTTGACAATTCACATGGATAAGAACACATACACCATTAAATCTAAGTGTCGTAAGGTTTCTCTCCGATTCATGAAAATGATGGTTAGGAAGCACTTTCACTAAGTAGATTTTAGCTAGATAGCAATTATGATATTTGCATTCTCAAAGTCGTTAGTGGAGCGTGTGTGGTTAACCGGCACACTAACATAGACTTGTGAGAAGTGGAAAAGGTCTAAAAAATCGAGACTATGATTACGACATCCCTTTTCATAGTTCTTAAAATTATTTAGACACACCTGTGAGCTATCTGAGATAAGGTGTATGATATTGATAAAGTTTTATCAAAGCAATCTAGTATCAGAAATTTGAACTTTGGTAAGAAAGTCAATAAAGTATTGATTTCTAGAAGTCCAGCTAATTTCTGAGTACATGTCAAAGCTAGTGGGAGAATAAGTGTTATGCTAATAATCATCATATTAGTGGGAGCATTATAATTATGATAAGTATTACAACTTAGAAATGTTAATTATAGAAAACAAAAAGGTTACAATTGGGAAAAAGCTGTTTTGCTATAATTAAGGGAGAGGAAATTATACTTCGTATCAAATCTAAAAGATTAGATTGAGGTTTTAATCGTATTTAGTCAAGGATATATATATATATATATATATATATATATATATATATATATATATATATATATATATATATGAATTTTATGTTGGAATGGCTCAACATAAGGAAATTCTATATATGGGTCCATTATTTGCGTTCTAAAATTCGATTATGATTACGGCATCCATTTTCATAATCTGAATTATGAGAACTTGGCAAATTGAAATCGAAATATTATAGCAAAAGACTAGTTTAGTATTTATGTGAGACATCATGAATCGTGTCCCATATGCTTCGGATATAGGATCGATTACATGTGCTATATTCATCCTTTCTAAAATTTTCCAAATGCCTGGGGCATTAAGAAGGGAAAAGGTCTAGAATTGGATATGACTAAAAGGATTAAACAATTGTCGAGGACAATCTAAGGTTTACCAAAGATTGGTTGCTCAAGGACAGTTGGAAGTATGGTGATAATTCTGGAAGGACCATATTGACATAATCTGTAAGGAGGCAACTCCTGTTCAGAAGTTATAGTCAAAAGGGAATCTGTAAATGTTTCAAAGTTAGAAAATTTTGAATCTGTGTAAGATTAGGAAACTTAATACAAGAAAAATGTTTCTAAGGAGCTGATCTCCTTTGGAATGCTATGTAATGGTTGTTGTCAAGTCTTTGTGACTTTGTGCATAATCATTACAAGAGGATCAATGCATATAAGTTTAGAATCTAACAGATTTCAATAAATGCAATGAATTTGGAACTCTTGCATTTGCAATAAGGATTTGGGACTGTGAAAAGAGGATCATTGGAGTTATGTTCAATTGATCTAATTCACAAAGTAAAGATCATAGACAAACATAGTATGCATACTTGGTGTATGGCATGACTAGTGTTTAGAAAACATAGTGTACATGCTTGAAGCACGAGACAACTATTGTTTTAAATTCACGAATAAAGTTGATAGCTGAAACAATATACAATGAATAATGTGTAATCATATGGTCATAAATAAAAGGTGTTTTATTTATGTTCATAGGTTTTGATACCATATTGGATTCAATTATTATTGTGTTTCACTTTGCATGTTTTAACTTCCAGAATAACTAGGTCATTGTTCTGGATGACTAAGTTATTCAAACCATCCACAGTCGGTCATATGCTGGAAGTAGATATGAATTAAGACTGTCATGGGTTGGCTTGTAGAGGTCTAAGATGTTTGACAAAGGGCTACAACACTCATGAGTCGAAGTTTATCCATTCCTTTTACCTTCGGGATAAAAGCAATATATGTTTGCCCCTCGATGATTTAATGATGACACATGGAAGTGCTTGGCCGGGCCAGGACTGATTTGATTTGTTCAATTAGTCAGTCGTTATAAATTGGAAATCGGGAAACAACAAATGGATAGAGAGAATGATTATAATCCGTGTCTCAGTCCATATGATATCTAGAATGGAGGAATATATGATCCCTTATCTAATGGACAAGTCATTGACAAGGCTATAGTTCATCTACAAGGTCAGAGTTCGAAAGAAGCTTTTGAGAGCTTTGATTGCCAGTCGGTTCTTGAAGTCATACGCAATAATAGTTTTAGACTTATCCAAGTGGGGGACTGTTGGATTAATGTCTAAGTCCATAACAATAATTGGTAAGACTTGTCCCGACCCGACATGGTCCATTTGGGTTGCATGGCATCATGCATTTGGATAGACTATAATGAGAGAAATAACACTTGAGGATTATTAATATATTATAAGTTTTAATATATTAATAGGATTATTTAATTAGTATTGATCAAGAATTAGTTTAGAATTAATTAAGTGATCCAAAGAAGACTAATTAAATATATGGGTTGATTGTGTAAATCATCCATAATTGTATAGTGGGCTAATGCTCCATGGATTATCAAGTTGGGATAAAACCCATAGAATGCTCCATGGTGTATTTGAACCCATGGATCCAAGGAAATGGAAAGCCATGACAATTAGGGTTTACCCTAAATGTGACACTATATAAAGATCATATTGTTGGGAAAAATCGGCCATTATGTACAAGAGAGAAGGGCTAGCCGATTTCAAGTGTTCTACATTTCTCTCAAGGTTATTCCAAATGCATATGATGTTGTGTGAACCATTTGAGGTGTCACACTTGGGGCACTAGGAACTCAAGCTTCATGAAGAGAAGCTACATTAAACAAAGGTATGTATTCTATCCATTGGATTACCCATGTATCAATGATTGTATGCTAGATAGGGTAATACCTTGGATATTCATATTTGTATGTATAATAGAGAAAACATAGATCCAAAGTATTTAGGGTTACATATACTCTTAGGATTGTTAGAATGCTCAAAACCCAACAAAATCGTGTGTCGGATAGTTAGCCTCGTGAGGCTTCAACTGTCTAGAGGCGTAAGCTATCACATGCCCCTGCTGCATCAACACTGTTCCCAAACCTATGATCGAGGCATCACAATAGAATACAAAATCATCCACTCCCTCTAGCAGGGTAAGAATCGGTGCCTCAAACAATCGCTGCCTGAGGGTCTCAAATGTCGCCTGCTGCTTAGGCCCCCAATGAAACACCACCGACTTCTTGGTCAGTTAGGTGAGTGGAACTGCTATCTTCGAGAAATCCGGGATGAATCTCCTGTAGTACCCTACCAATCCTAGGAAGCTCCGAATCTCAGATGGAGACCTCGGGACCTCCCACTACATCACGGCCTCGATCTTGGCCGGATCCACTAGAATACCCTTCTGGTTGACGAGGTATCCAAGGAACTGCACCTTGCGCAACCAAAACTCGCACTTGGAGAAGTTTGCAAAAAGTCTCTCCCCCCTCTGTGTCTCTAGCACTTCTCTCAGGTGCTCCTCGTGCCGCTCCTAGGTCTTGGAGTAAACCAGGATTTCATCGATGAAGACTTTCACAGACCGGTCCAACATTAGCCTGCATACGCGGTTCATGAGGTCCATGAACGCGACTGGAGCGTTGGTGAGTCCAAACAGCATCACCACAAACGCATAATGACCATAACGGGTCCTAAAAGGTATCTTCTAAAGATCCTCACTCTTGACTCGCATCTGATGATATCCGGAGTGCACATCAATCTTGGAAAACCAAGATGCTCCCTGAAGCTGATCGAACAAGTCATCTATCCTCGGGAGTGGGTAACGGTTCTTCACCGTTACCTTGTTCAACTCTTGGTAGTCTATGCACATACGGTGTGTCTCATCCTTTTTCTTCACAAACAGGATCGAGTCTCCCCAAGGAGAACTACTCGGTCTGATGAAACCCTTGTCTAGCAGCTCCTGCAGCTGCGTAGACAACTCCTGCATTTCTGGAGGAGCGAACCGATACGGTGCCTTGGCTATCGGAGCCACACCAGGAACCAGATCAATTATGAACTCAACTTGTCTCTCTAGAGGTATCCCAGGAAATTCCTCTAAGAATACATCCGGATACTCTTGCACCACTACTACATCATCTACTGTCTTCTTACCCTTATCTCGGGTGTCCATCACATATGCGACATGACCTGTACATCCCTGCTTGAAGTAGCGCCTCACTCTTGTTGCTGCACAAAGAATCGGTTTGCGTTGTGGCCTCTAGCCTTGAATCACTAAATCCCCCCCCCCCCCACTGGGAGTGCGAACTCTCACTAGCTGCAACTCAAAATCAATCACCACCCCATTAGGGCTCAGCCAATCCATGCCTACTATGACCTTGTTCTCTCGCAAAGGAATAGCCAATCCATGCCTATAGGGTCGTTCTTATGCACTCTCGCGACCCTGACGGTCCTATCATCGGCTATGTCCACCTCAAGTGCACAATCCAGTTCCTTTGGAGCTCTGCTAAACGTCTTGCTAATCGCAAGAGAGACAAACGATCAGGTAGCCCCTAAATCAAATAACATTGTAGCTGAATGGCCGTTCACTAAGAACGACCCTATACGCAAACATATAACATTAGAAACAATCGATATAAATGAAGAGATAAAAAGGAAAATACATACCTGTCATCACGTCAGGAGTCGCTCGCGCCTCCTCTGCTGTCATCTGAAAATCCCTACTCTTCGCCACTGGCGCCTCGGCCCAGCCCTGACGACCGTCCGTAATCCTCAATGTAGCAGGGGCAGGTGCTGACACCTTCCCTGTTGTGGCTAAGCTTGGGCACTGGGAATTTTTATGTCCCCTCTGACTACAATGGAAGAAAACAGATCTGATGTTGCGTTGGCAATGGTAGAAGCTGTACAATCTCTGCTCATATGCCCCGTCCGACCGCACTTGTAACAGCCGGAACTCCCTGCCTTGCACGCCACATCATGCAATCTCACACATTTTCCACACCGACTGTGGATCAGCTGACCTCTGGACCTATGATGCAAAACCTTGGGCTTCTTGCCCGAACTTCCTGTACCCGAAGCTACCTTCGGCTTCCTCTTCTTCTCCATCTCAAGATCAATCTCCCTCTCTCGAGCCCTTGCAATCATATCATCCAGCGTCTTACCGCTGGATCGGCTCACAAACTGACGGATATCACTGTTGGATTAATGTCTAAGTCCATAACTATATTTAGTATGTACTTGACCCGACCCGGCATGGTCCATTTGGGTTGTACTTCACCAACACAATTTATATGGATAGTCTTTTGAGAATAGTATATTTATGATTAATATTAATATATTATAAGTTCTAATATGTTAATATGGAATCATATTATTTAATTAGTATTGATCAAGAATTAATTTAGAATTAATTAAGTGATCAAAATGAACTAATTAAATGTGGACTCTTATATATATGGAATGGGCCAAGTTGATTTAGGTTGGGCTAAGCTTTCATGGATAGTCCATGGAGTGTTTAACCCATGGATCATATGAAATGAAAGGTCATGGGTTTAACCCTAGTCTCCATACTATATAAAGATGTCATTGGTTGGTGAAATTGGCGCTAGTGTGGTACACTAAGAAGGGCTAGCCGATTTCACTAGAGAGAACCAAGTATCCATATTCTCTAAAGTCTTCCAAGGTGTTTTGGTGATTTGTGATTCCACTTGAGGCTTCCACACTATTGGGGCTAAGCTCTTAAAGCTTGAAGACATCAAGCTACATCAAAAGGTATGTAATCTAACTAGTACTTTGTAGTATAAGAAATTCATGATATGCTAGTTAGTATTAAAGCCTTGGAAATTTCTTATTTGCATGTATAATAGAGAAAACATAGATCCAAGGTTTATAGGGTTGCATGTACACCATAGGAGTGTTAGAATGCTCAAAACTCAACAGTGGTATCAGAGCCTAGGTTTGTTTTCTTGTTATACTTGCAATAGAAGCTGAAAAATCGAGTTTTGTTGTTGTCTACCCAGCAGACTCGCCAAGTCCATGAAGGGACTCGCCGAGTCCAAGGCAAAATCAATCCAACTCGCCGAGTTGGTTTGTGCACTCGATGAGTTGGACCCCCAGACAACATAAATTCGACTTTTTTTTGCCTAGAATTGGACTAGGAACATTATCCTAAGATGTTTTTGGACTTATAAACTTGTTTTTGATGTGGTAATGTTCATGCTAATCCAATTTTAAACATAATTGTCAATACATTCATGTTTTGTATTAGTTTAAAGTTTAGACTAATTACATGAAAAAGTTTTATTTGAATTATCTTGTTCTTATGAGTTGCTTAGATTAATAGAAAAGTTAATTAAAATAGTTGTTTTCAATCCATTTTAATCTAAGAGTTGAGTATAAAATGTGTTTGTGTAACTTGTCCTCAAGCTACATGAAGAGTCACATTAAAGATTCATAAAACTCATAAAAGTTGGCAATGGTTACAAAAAATGTAGAGTCTTGTCATCATTAATTGTATTTATGACTCCATAACTTGTCCTCAAGTTATGGAGGTTCAAGAGTCACTTCATTAAAGAATAAAGTGTGTAACCTTAATAATTCCATAAGTTATAAAATAAAGAAAAGTTAATTCTTTTATTAGTTTAAAGTCTTCCATAACTTGTCCTCAAGTTATGGAACTTGAAGAGTTTTTGGATTAAAACTACTTTAAACACATAAGTTATGGAATTAATTAGTTTTGAATAATTTCAAAACTTGCCCTCAAGTTTTGGAATTCGAAAAGTGTTCACTTATGAATACTTTAATTCCAAGTTAGCCCTTAGAATATTAAAAGCTAAAATTCAACCCTTATACTTTATAATATTATAAGTTAATAATATTTATATATATATGTATAAGAGTAAAGTCAGTCTTACCGTTAGTAGGCCTCATTCACGAAGCCGGTCTATAAGGGGGGTATAAGGTTACTGCCTATAAAATGGCAGTTTAATGGGTGTCCACTCTCACCCACCGCTTCCTTGACCGGTGGAGGGTCGTTATCCGAACGGGTTTGACAAAACTATACTTCTCCCTTCATTAAAAGTATTAATAATAAATACTAAGTAACTAAACTCTTAATAATACCCAATCTTAGATACTTAGGAAAATGTGAATAAGGTGCTAATCCATGAAATTATACTTTGCACTTTGTTTAAGTCGGTTAGTAGAGCGTGTGTGGTTAACCGGAACACTAACTTGTATTTAACAAGGTAGGCAAAGGGTAACTTAATGTTTATCATAGTATCGATGGAGCGTGTGTGGTTAACCGGCACATCGATTGAGGGGTAAACACTTAAGGGTACCAAGTAATTTGCATGGTTACTTCACACCTTGTTTTGTGATCCTCGGCATCCCAGTCACATAACCTGAAGGGCACACTCGAGATTGAAACATGCCATTGAACAGTTCAATGAATCTCAAAAGATCTAGGCGTTTCAAATCCAATTAAAACCTAATAATAAATTTTGTTTATCTTGGTGGAAATTGGTGAATCTTGATTCACCTACCTTCAAATATTTTATAGCTTGGATTACGGCATCCCTCTTCTAAGTTATAAAATAGTTTGTTGGGTCCTAGCCTTAATATTTCATATTGGGTGTCATATTAAGGACTTTAGATCAACTATCTTGAATATCTCCCAAAAGATGTATGGTCTAGACATCTATGATCTTCCCAAATCTCTTGAAACAAGCTTTCCTAAATGAAGATGATGTCCTTGGAAATCATACTTCTTTAACCTCCTCCAATTATTCTCCCTAACCTACAAGTTCAAGGTCACTCAAGCCCTATTGGCAAGGCAAGGTCTAGGTGTGATCATATCTTGGAGATGTAGTCACATATTGACAAGTCGGGAGAGTTGGGTGTCAAAGTCTTGAGAAATTTGGTGGTTCAACTACTTTCTAAGTCACATAGTGAGTTCTTTTGGAACACCTCTGAAACAGACTATGATAAGACCCTTGATGATCTTATCTATTTGCTAAGATCAACTTCCTAAAACTTTATGGACATTGACAATGATGACATTGGATATCTAGTAAAGCTCTCTCTTCCCACTGGAAAGGGATCGGCCATAGTCAACTCGGTTGACTAAATGGTAAAGAGAAAGGCTAAGTCTGAGATAGTCCCATGTACCATTATCAAAGGGTCCATATGTTTATATTGCCAAAGGAAGAGTCATTAGTTGTGAAGCTGCCAATTTACCTAAGGGTGTTAAAGTCAATTAGTTTGACTCTACTTCAGGTAAAGTCCACTATCTAACTCTGCTAAGTTTCTATTATGAGATTCTTGATACATGATGTGACTGGGTCACATGGTGATGTTTTCAGAATCAAAGAAAAGTGAAGAAACTTAAAGAAAGAATGTGCTGAATCTGATCGCGTAGATGGATTTATATCGCATAGTTTGAAGATTGGATTCTTGAGCTACTTCTTAGGAGTTATGAGATATTGCTTAGGACTAGATAACAACAAGCTCTCATATAGATTGTAAGGATAAGTTTTTCCGCAAAAGTTTTAAAATAAAAGAAAAATTTTTGATTTTATTTATTTGAAATATCCTTACAATGGTAGTTGAGGAAAATTTGTTGCTTTTATGATTCCATTAATAGCAAGAGTGGAAATATGAAATTGATTCTTTCATTTGTGGTAATGTCTAAATTTACCAAAGAAGGGAAGATTCTCATCACCCAAGTTCCAATTGGACCGGAACTTGGAATCATGCAAGTTGTATAGCATGATGAATGAGAACTTTCAAGTATTGGAAAATTAAGACTAACTACTTGTTTACATGGATGTGTGAGTCAAGTAACGGAGTAAGGGATCGAGTACACATTCTTATGCACTGGTCAAGTCCACCACAAAAGATCGATAAGATTATTCGTCATAATTTACTAAAACTAAGTAAATATGGTTATACTTACAAGCTTAAGTGTCATTCTGAGACATTGGAAAAGGTTCCAATATAAGGCAGAGCGAATAAGAAGAATCAACTTAGGTAGAAGGATAAAGAGTTTCTAAAATCTGAAAAGATGGGAGAGTACTTTAGTATCGGTTTGTGATCATCTTAATGATTAAGAAACCATAGAGCAATTATTTCTCTAAGGAAATATTAATGCATTCTTATGACTAAGAAGAGGAACTTGAATTGTTGAAACGGTTATATCAAGAAGATAAGTCATACTTCGTTCCAATACAACTCTTAGAGTCATACTTCAAGATTGTAATTTTAGTGATATGTCTTAAAGGAGGTTTAAAAACACTTATAAAATGTACGAGTAAAAGTTTCCTACTCTTGTACATTTGACATTGGTAAGTTGTGATGTTTTGGATAAAACAAAGACCAACTAAGGCCAATTGTGTGAAGTGTTTGTCTTGATTAGAATCCATACTATCTCTTGGATGTTTGACAAGGGAGTCTTATAGGTCAAGAGGAAAGTGGGAGTCTTAAAGGTCTTCAAAGTTTCAAGAACTAATCAAGAATAAAACCTGAAGTTCTTTACTAGCACACGACTTGAGATTTATAACCTATCATGTTGACATATTCTGTGCCCATTCCAGTTAAAGTTGGCTTTCCATATGAGTTCTTAGAGTTCTCAATTGGTTGCACAACAACTTGGAAGCAATGGCAGGCCCTTGAGCTGCCAGGTGACAAGAAATCAAGATTGAGTTCAATCCATATGAGTTTGGATTTGTCATTATCCTTGTCTTGTGACTACGTTTTTGACAAATTCACATGGATAAGAACACATACACTAGTAAATCTAAGTGTCATAAGGTTTCTCTCCGATTCATGAAAATGATGGTGAGGAAACTCTTTCACTAAGTGGATTTTAGCTAGATAGAATTTGTAATATTTGCATTCTCAAAGTCGTTAGTGGAGCGTGTGTGGTTTACCGACACACTAACCTGGACTTGTGAGAAGTGGCAAAGGTCTAAACAATCAAGACTATGATTACGGCATCCCTTGTTCATAGTTCTTAAAATTGATTGGACACACAAGTGAACTATCTAAGATAAGGTGTATGATATTGATAAAGTTTTATCAAAGCAATCTAGTATCAGAAATCTAAACTTTGGTAAGAAAGTCAATAAAGTATTGATTTCTAGAAGTCCAGCCAATTTATGGATACATGTCAAAGCTAGTGGGAGCATAAGTGTTATGCTAATAATCATCATGTTATTGGGAGCATGGTAATTATGATAAGTATTGCAAGTTAGCAATATTAATTATAGAAAACAAAAGGTTTAAATTGGGAAAAAGTTGTTTTGCTATAATTAAGGGAGAGGAAATTATACTTCATCTCAAATCTAAAAGTTTTGATTGAGGTTTTAATCGTATTTAGTCAAGGATATATATATATATATATATATATATATATATATATATATATATATATATATATATATATATATATATATATGAATTTCATGTTGGAATGGCTCAACATAAGGAAATTATGTAAATGGTCCCATTATTTGCGTTCTAAAATTCGATTATGATTACGACATCCCTTTTCAAAATCTGAATTATGAGAACTTGGCAAATTGAAATGGAAATATTATAGCAAAAGACTGGTTTAGTCTTATGTGAGACATCATGAATCGTGTCCCATATGCTTCAGAAATAGGATCGATTACATGTGCTATATTCATCCTTTCTAAAAATTTCCAAATGCCCGGGGCATTAAGAAGGAAAACGGTTTAGAACTGGATATGACTAAAAGGATTAAACAATTGTCGATGACAATATAAGGTTTACCAAAGATTGGGTGCAAAAGGACATTTGGAAGTATAGTGATAATTCTGGAAGGACCATATTGACATAATTTGTAAGGAGGTAGCTCTTGTTCAGAAGTGATAGTCAAAATGGAATCTGGAAATGTTTCAAAGTTAAAATTTTTCAATCTATTTAAGATCAGTAAACTTAATGCAATAAGGATGTTTCTAAGGAGCTTATCTCCTTTGGAATTCTTTGTAATGGTTGTTGTAAAGGCTTTCTGACTTCGTGCATAATCATTACAAGAGGATCAATGCATATAAGTTTAGAATCTAACAGATTTCAGTAAATCACATGAATTTGGAATTGTTGCATTTGCAGTAAGGATTTGGGACTATGAAAAGAGGATCATTGGAGTTATGTTAAATTGATCTAGTTCACAAAGTAAAGATCATAGACAAACATAGTATGCATACTTGGTGTATGGCATGACTAGTGTTTAGAAAACATAGTGTACATGCTTGGAGTATGGGACAACTATTGTTTTAAATTCAAGAATAAAGTTGATAGCTGAAACAATATACAATGAATAATGTGTAATCATATGGTGATAAATAAAAGGTGTTTTATTTATGTTCATAGGTTTTGATACCATATTGGATTCACTTATTATTGTGTCTCATTTTGCGTCTTTTGACTTCCAGAATAAACTAGGTTATTCTTCTGGAATGACTGAGTTATTCAAACCAACCACAGTCGGTCATATGTTGGAAGTAGATATGAATCAAGACTGTCATGGGTTGGCTTGTAGAGGTCTAAGGTGTTGGACAAAGGGCTACAACACTCATGAGTGCTCATAAGTTCTGAGTATTGGATTCAACCCGCGCTCATTGGAGTCACTTCATGGATTTTATCACGAGTGATCATGAGACGATAATATATTATATTCTTCAAACCTAGAGATATGAGTTGTTACTATGAGTTGGTTGTACATTGATTGCACAAAAACGCATTCGGTAACTCGGTGTTATAAAACGTGCCTTTGTGTATGATTCAACAAGTAGCAGAACAAGCCATATGAGTCGAGGTTTATCCATTCCTTTTACCTTCGGGATAAAAGTGATATCAGTGGGACCCTCGATGATTTAATGATGACACATGTGAGTGCTTGGCCAAGCCAGGACTGATTTGATTTGTTCAATTAGTCAGTCTTCATGAATAGGAAATCAGGAAACAACAAATGGATTGAGAGAATGACTATAATCCATGTCTCAGTCCATATGATATCTAGAATGGAGGAATATATGATCCCATATCTAATGGACAAGTTCGTTGACAAGATCAGAGTTTGACAGCGGCTTTAAGAGCTATGATTGCCAGTTAGGTTTTGAAGTCGTACTCAATAATAGTTACAGACTTATCCAAGTGGGAGAATGTTGGATTAATGTCTAAGTCCATAACTATATTTGGTATGTACTTGACCCGACCTGGCATGGTCCATTTGGGTTGCACTTCACCAACACAATTTATATGGATAGTCTTTTGAGAATAGTATATTTATGATTAATATTAATATATTATAAGTTCTAATATATTAATATGGAATCATATTATTTAATTAGTATTGATCAAGAATTAATTTAGAATTAATTAAGTGATCAAAATGAACTAATTAAATATGGACTCTTATATATATGGAATGGGCCAAGTTGATTTAGGTTGGGCTAAGCTTTCATGGATAGTCCATGGAGTGTTTAACCCATGGATCATATGAAATGAAAGGTCATGGGTTTAACCCTAGTCTCCATACTATATAAAGATGTCATTGGTTGGTGAAATTGGCGCTAGTGTGGTACACTAAGAAGGGCTAGCCGATTTCACTAGAGAGAACCAAGTATCCTATTCTCTAAAGTCTTCCAAGGTGTTTTGGTGATTTGTGATTCCACTTGAGGCTTCCACACTATTGGGGCTAAGCTCTTAAAGCTTGAAGACATCAAGCTACATCCAAAGGTATGTAATCTAACTAGTACTTTGTAGTATAAGAACTTCATAATATGCTAGTTAGGATTAAAACCTTGGAAATTTCTTATTTGCATGTATAATAGAGAAAACATAGATCCAAGGTTTATAGGGTTGCATGTACACCATAGGAGTGTTAGAATGCTCAAAACCCAACAATCACTCTATAGCATCTCATGATAACGGGCCTTCTTCATTTCCTCATTAGCTGCGTACTAAGGAACAAGAAGAGCCCTCTCTATAAACTTGGCGGTAATCTCCGCCACTATATCTGTAGTCTGAGTAAGGTCCTGAAACTCTCTGGCTAACTGTTACACCTCAATAACCAGTGCAAACACGGCTCTGAACCTAGTAGTAAAATCAGCCCAAGTCATGGAATCAAGTGTTGTGTCACCCCCGACGACATGCCCAACCTCCTCCTACCAATCTCGTGCCCTGTCCTTCAGAAGGCAGGATGCTAATCTGACCTTGTCCCCATCGGGACATCTGCTAGTGCGGAACACATTGGAAACATCTACCAACCACCTAGTTCTCCCAATGGGGTCCCGCACCTCTGGAGCTCCACAAGCCCGAAACTCCTTGAAGGTGAGTGTGCGCGACCCCATCATGGCTGCCATCTCAGCATGGAACATGCTCAACTTCTCATCCATCAACTCTAAAGTACCCTACTTGATCGAACCAAAGATCAAAGGAGTCTGCTCAGGTATGATATGGGTAACCTCTAAAGTGAAAAAATCCCTAGTCTGCTCATCCAGATGCTCGTCCTGCGAGCCTGATCCTGATCCCTCCCCGACACCTGAACTGCCGCCTGCTGGTCTAGGATGTAGAACCACCATTCTGAAAACACATCATGATAAATGTCAGAAACACTGACATATCTTGAGGGATCGCTACTACTACAGGCTTCCTGGTCTCGCCTCGGCCTCCCTTGATTCGAGTGCAGATCCTCTGCTTCCAGTAGTATGGGCCCATACTACCTTCCACATATATTCGTACTTTCTACAAGAACTGCCTTGACTCCTGTAACACTGTAAAATTTAAAACAAATTTTCGCCTTTTAAAACAAATTTATTAACAAAATCCCATTGAATCATAACTTTGTTTCACAAAATTGTTTCCCAAGATCAAAATACATAAATCCCATGCATGTGTACAAATCATGTCGGCGCTTTCCCACGATCATCAGTGGTACCTGAAACACATAGCACATAACACTGTAAGCATAAAGCTTAGTGAGTTACCCAAAATACCACACATAACACATATTAGCCACTCGAGGCTATAACTCTGTGGGCCCTTGGGCCCTAACTCTATGGAGCCTCTGGTCCTAACTCTGTGAACCTTCCGGTTCTAACTCTGATAGACTCTGATATACACATGGCATAAATCACATAGAAATAATGCAGTGCAACACATCACATAAATAGCATACAATAACTTTGTCACCTGACTCTAATTACCACTCAAGGTAAAGTATAGTGAGAAGACTCACCTCAGATGTCTCGGTAAATCTTTGACTCGGTAGAAATATGATCTAGCATCCACCTAATCACATAAAGTAATACTCTCATAAATATACACTACTAGAAAAATAGCCTTTTACGATGCTCATTGCGTGTCATAAAAGGCTCAGACGACGCGCAAATGCGCGTCAAGGAAGGCCCTGTCATAAAGAGAGACGACGTGCATTTACGACTCTCATTTACGACGCGCCATTAGGACGCGCGTTTACGACACACAATGCGTATCAAGGAAGACCCTGTCATAAAGGAAGACAACACGCATTCGCGTGTCGTAACCTTACGACGCGCATGTTAATGGCACGCAATATGTATCAAGAATGCCCTTGTCAAGAAAGGCCATGTCATAAATGAAGATGACACACATTTTTGCGTATCATAATTTTAAATGTTTAAAAAAAATATTATTTATAGATTTACTTATTTTCAAATTAAAATTGTATTTAATGTTTCATAATAGAAAATAAAATATCATATACAAAAAATAGAATCCATTGCATAAATTTAATATCATACAAATAATCATTCTGGAAAGATAAAACAAATCAATAAAAGTTGTAACAAAAATTTAAAAACTAATAGTTCTAATAACCTAATGTGTGCCCCACTATAAACAAGATTTCTGCTGATTTTTTTAAATGTGTGCCTCACTTGTCTCCACTCTTCCTTAGTAACACCACTCAAGGACTCTAAATGTATGAACTTGCTCAAAGTATCTATATTGCCTGCAAAAAAAAAACATAACTACAAAATAAGTGTGAAGATGGATTATTACAGTGTAAGAGAAGTAAAGAACCTTGAGCTTTCTCCAATGGGACACATGGGTAGTCAGACTTGATACACTTCGCAACACGTATATCTCCCAATGCAAGATCAACATTAAGGTAATGGGGAACACCATCACCTGAAATCATATAATATTTATACAGCCCTAGACTAGATAGAGCTTTGCTACAAATAGCAACCTACTTTATTTACTCTGTTTACCAAACCAATGTATGGGAATGGAACCTACTTTACTTTACTCTCTTATGGTATATGAATAGGATTAGGATTGGTTGTGTTTGCTATATTTTGGTAGAGGGCATTCATTCATTCATTCTCATGTTTTTTGCACATAGAAGACATTAGATTTAGATGAGAGCTTTTTGGGTTTGGATGATAGAATAAAACTTAATAAATGAATGAATGAATGAGGATGACCTTTGATCTAGACTGAAGATCTGGATCGGTACTTCGAGAAACAAGCCTAGCAAGTGGAAGCATCTCATCAATTTCAGCACGTGGAACCTCAAGCCTCATTCTCCAGCGACCCACAGAAGATATCACACTCCCTAAATGACCAGCCCCTGTGGTATTGAAAAGCTATTGATTTCAGAGCTTCTACGTGTTACTACTTTTAGGAAAGCTTCTACGTGTGGAGCTGGTGGTGCAGCTCCTGAGAGAATAATGTGTACATTACCTCTTAGTCCCTATTTTATCTGCATAAATGAAAAAATGATGATTTTACCCTTGTGTTTAAAAGTCATGTTGAAGATATAGAAGGTGATATAAGATGATGTCATGTCACACACCTTGCTGAAGACAATTTTGTCACTTAATGGAGATGCCTCTGGATGTTTTTACCTCCCCTCATATTACGTAACTTGCTGCACAAGTTTAGTATGCAAATTATTTTGTGAAAAGCAAATTTAAAAAGTTATGTTTTTTTTTGTAAATTGCACAATACTTACTATGCATAAGCAAGACTAAACAATTTGCTTTTGAGAAAACCCCCAGAAGAAATTTTCTGTTGCAAACATAATAAAAATAGAAGGAATTCAATTCATTAATTAAATAAGGGAAAATTATGTTTTTTTATTTGCACAATAACTAACTAACACAAAAATACCTGAATAAATCCTATCCAAGACACGAGGAACAACACAGAACATAGTAGGTTTTAGCTCCCCTATATCTACAATCAGCAATTTAACATCATGTATATATAGAATAATACAAATTATGATATGATTCATATGAAATTAATTACAAATAAAATTTAGTAATCTTCTTACCCCACGTCAAAATCCTATAGATGCTCCATGATTAATAAAACATTCTTCAATCACCCGATCAAATATATGTGCCAAGGGTAGAAACGAGAGATAAACATCATTTGAATCCAACTAGAAAAAAATTTATCATTGTTAAGTATAAAATAAGCAGAAATTAGTAATCCTTTTTCATGTTTATTCATTATACATCAAAAACTCCAAAGTTTTATTTGATATACATCCCAAAGCTAAAAGTTTTATTCTAAAAGCTTCAATATTTTGTTTTTTTATATTCAAATAATCAAACACGAAGTGGGAACTCACTGATGCATCTGCACTCCCTAGCAGACGATGAACACCAGCTATAAGTGTCACAATACTGTTATTTCAAATTAGAACACCTTTTGGATCACCAGTTGTCCCACTAGTGTACATTATTGTACATATGTCACTTTTCTTCTTCAGTGGGAGATCAAACTGTTTATCATCACCCTGCAAATAGATAAAAGGGTGTCAAAAATCAAAATTGAATTATATTTCACATTTACACAAAACCCAAATTTAATATTGCAATTTAAGAGATATAAGAGCATACCAATGACAAGAACTCCTCCCATGAATGTATTGCTACACCAAAACCTTCACGTTGTTCTTTTTGTTCAGGGGCAACTTTGCCAAAGCTCAGAATTGTTGAAGTAAAACATATAAATTAGTACCTGTAATTATTTATGATTGTGTTCAAGAAACTAGACATGATGAGTAACTTACTTTTTAGATACTCTCCAGCTTTCGGAAATGTTTTTAGCACCTAAATGATAAAAAGAAATTTATTTCTAGGAAAGAAATTTAACTTTATGCTAAAAGATTTGTTTAACTATAGTTTTATGTAAGATAATAAAATGAATATGATTGATTGGATTACCTCAGGGATCTTTTTAGCTTCTACAAAAGCAAGTGTAACCTCAGCATGGCAAATGATGAATTCTACTGCACCCATAGAAGATATCAGTTGGTCGGGCTATTGATTTCATAGTGCATTTCCGCAAACAAGTGCCAAGTAGCCCCTCTTTCTTTCATTGTACACAACTACAAATTAGTCGATGGTTGAAATAAAAATTCTATGACTTATCGATAATTTTCAGATTGAGTTTTCAATTGAGAAAGAAAATAATTTTAATCCAAACCCACCCACCACCCCAATCCAATTACTGATCTCTTAGACCTTATCTTTAATTGAGTTTTCAATTGAGAAAGAGAAGAATTTTATTACTACATAACACAACAAATTTGTGTAGGCAACTTAAGAAACAAGTCACAAACCTTATTTTCCGAGTAGTCTTTGCAGCACCTGTGGTATTGACAAGCTCAGCCTCCAACTCCACCCAAAACTTTTGACCTACACCAGTGTATGTGGAGAGGAGTGACAGGTATTGTATATGATACTACAAATGGTAAATCCAGTGGCACGGTGTACGTCCTCTGTTATCTTCTTCCAGACACCAATGTCTCCCATCAACACACTTGGTAAAATTTATAAATATGGATATTGCATATGCAGTACAACTTGCTGTTGCTACTGGTTACTATCTGCATAATTTTTTTAATTATTTTAAATAATGAAATCAAAACAGATGGGAGTTTGTTTTAAACATAAAGAGAGGAATAAAGTTTACTTATTTCTGTTGGAAATATTTATGGCTTCTTCTAAGCTGTCGGCCTGAAAAATAAAAAAGGTGAAATTACAAAATTAGCCCTCAAGAGAATGAACATAATCAGTTAATTAAGTATTATATATATAGAAAATATTAAAAATATAAGCAAAGTTTTAAATACCTTTACTGTTTTCTCAAAACTGCAAGAATATGTTGGCACTGATGACTTTGACCTTCTTAAAGGTTCTCTCAATAATGTTCCATGGGTTTGGATTGGAGATGATTTTGTAACTGTTGAAGCTCTTGCTTTTGATTCACCTGTAAAATACAGTCCATACTTGTATGTTGTCCCATCTAAATTATCTATTTTCAGAGATCTGTTGAGTTTTGTCCTTTGTGTTCTAGAAGCTGTTTCAGACTGTCAATCAGAGAGATCAATGTTTAAATGGATGTATTACAAGTTTGCAAGAGAATCCATGGTCATTCATTATAGATAATTACATTAGGATTGATACTAATTTCATGGACTACCTCATTCTGGAGGAATTTGGTGAAGAACCTCTTAGCTTCAATACTGTCACCATAGTTTTAACAATTTCATAATTTTTTTTTCTCTCTTTGGCATTTCTACAAACACTTTATGTGCATATTTCTTAAGCATCTTCTGAACCTCTACAACCCAATTGTTAGCATCATTCTAGTCAATTCCTTTCTTAGCAACCTCTCTGACTTCCTCTCTTGGTGGATCCAACATTCCAACCTTAAAGTAAACAAACAGGAACCCAACATTTTTGCTTTCTGATACAAACTTGCGTTGTTCCTCAAACATTAGTTTATGAAGAACTGTTACAATCATACATCATACAGACTAAGCTTTTTCCAAGCAGGTCTGAACAATCATAATATAATCACAAAATATGTAAATAAAGAAACAAAGATATACAAACAGAAAAATAAGGATTGTGGTACATGTTCAGCCTTAATCACATGTCAATCGGAGTTGAGGGCTTTGAGAACTGGAATCGGACCATATTTGAGCTGGTTGACCATATTTTTTATGACATTTGTGTGCATAATACTCGAAATTCAGAAACCCTAGATGTATAAACAATGCTTCGTGAACCCCATAGGAAAAGATAAGGAACTCATAATTCATGTGTGTTTGTGAAGGGGGGGGGGGGGAACGAAAGAGTGCTAGAATCGAAGTTTGTTTTGATAAAATACAAAGATGATGATGGCGATTCGTTGACTATATCATGTACCTGTGAGCTCAGATTAGCTGAATCGATTGCAGATGGCCTTGTGCTTCCAGATAAAGAACCCTATACCTAAAAATTCGACTTATTTGGGGTTTTTAAATTGCATATTGCCGAGGTTACCGCTGAGCAGGAACCACCATTGTTAAAAGAAGTAGAAGAAGACGAAGTGGAAGAAGAAAATCTGGTTGAGATCGAGAGTATTGAAGTAGAAAAGAACGGAACCCATTCCGATTTCGAAAGTGAACAAAACCGAAAAAGTAATATGAAAAAATATCCGATGATCCAGAGTTGAAATAAGTTGAAATGGAAGATTGATTGTTTGAATTCGCTCAGTTATTTCGAACCCTCGCACGTACTGGGTTGAGAGAAAACGAGAGAAGCGGAAGCTTGAAGGAAAATAAAACCCTAGCACATGCTAGAGAGAAGGGAGGTGGAAATGCCTTAGGGTTTACAGAGAGACGGGAGGTAGAGAATAAAGGGAGGTCTAGAGGAGAGAGTATCAGAGAGGGGAGAGTGGATTGCAAGGATGAAAGATAGATAGAAGATAGAAAAAACAAGGCGGGTTTTCAAAATTTTGGGGATTTCGTTTCCCCCCTTGTCTACTAAAAGCGCGTTTCATTAAAATTATAAAGTGACAGGTACAGACGACGCGTGTTTAAGATAAAGTGCCCTCCGTGTTTTAAATTTTTTTCTTGAGGCACTAAATTAAGGGCACGCAATAATGCGTGACGTAAATCCTTAAATTTTTTGGAGAGATAGCACTATTTTAAGGGCACGTCCTTTTGCGTATCATTAATCAGTGCATGTCGTAAAAAGCGCATCATTAAAGGTCTGTTTTCTAGTAGTGATAACTCTCAGGACTAGACTCAACCCTATCTTGGCACCCTCAGAAGGGTAAAAAACCATTTTACCCCTCCTTTGACTCAAAGGCCCTCATTGTTGAGCAAACCCTAAAAGTCAACCAAGTCAATGGTCACACTTTGACCCGAATCATCGAGTGCACTTACCCAACTCGCCGAGTCTACACGTGTCCACTAACTCCCTAGTCTTGCTTGGCATGTTGAGTCCCTCCCCTTGATCGACGAGTCACACCCGGCATGAATCGCGAGGCTACCCCGACTCAACTCGCCGAGTCTCAAGAACAACTCGGCGAGTTCCGCCTTGAACTCCAGTCCTCTAATCCCTCTCTGACTCACTAAGTTATTCCCCCAACTCGGTGGGTCTACTCGCTAAGTGATTTACGGGAAACCCTAACCCTACTCATCGAGTTTTCCCTTGGACTCGGCGAGCTCATGTCATGCACAAACTTAATTGACCTCCTGAGGTCAGATCTGTTCCTTTGGTCCATAGATCTGACCTTCCCAAGCCTGATAAACACGTAAAGCTCGAATCTTGACACTCATGGGATGTCTAAAAGTTTCCACTTGGTGATTTAGCCCCAAAAATAACATCCTAAGTTCATGGATCCCAAAATAACCCATAAAGCTCCAAGGGTTAAGGTCTCTGGACCTCTTTGAGTCCATATCCAAAGCATAAACTCGAGAAGGGACCAATTGCTCCACATATCCATTCTCTAAAGGGGTTAGAAAAACCCTAACTCTAAGAATCAACACCAAATCTGAAGAAGGTCAAAATAAATACATCAAGATGAAGTCTCTGAACTCTGAAATCACCAGAACCGCCCCTCTTTCAGCCTCCACTTGCCTTGGTCACCTCCTTCTTGCAATGACACCAACAAAATGATCAAAATTGGCCTCTCCTTCCTCATAATCGCTCTAGATCTCTTAGGGTTTCTCTCTGGGGTTTGGTAGCCGCAAATGACGGCCCTAAGGGACTTTAAATAGGCCCAAACCCGGGAAATTAGGGTTTCATTAAGCAGTGTGGACTCGCCGAATCCAATCATGAACCCGGTTGAGAATCCGCAACCCTACTCGGCGAGTCTAAGCACCAACTCGCCGAGGCCCTCCACACACTCCAAAATAAATGAATAAAATAATCTACCTGGAAATCCGTATGTTACAACTCCACCAAGTCACTGCTACCGCTACTGATCTCTATTACTCTCATCCTAGGCTCGCCCTAGGGAAATCTCAGACTCAACCAAAAACCAGTCCTCATCTGCTGAAGGCCTCCTTGTAATGCCAATTAGTCATTACCTGAATACCACCACATGTGACGAGGCTCAGATAAACCTTCGATTAAAAGACTTTTTCCTACAATGGTTGGACTCAAACAAGAGCTGCACAGTAGGGCCAAATCCAACACTCTGAGATTATCCAACCCTGATCACATGTGATGTGACGTATTCACCTAATTGCTAACTCCCATCACTTGGAGTCCCACAAAGCACAAAGCAAGCATCATTCGGACACAGGAACTAATCAAGCAACTCTATTTTTGTAACAAGAAATTGTACTGGCATACAATGCTAAGCTCACAATATCAAGCATAATCTAATCAGGCTATCCTACTACTGTCTACTTAATAATAACATGCAATTCTTATAAGGTTGAAACACATATAGCAGGCACATAAGGCATCTCCCTAGATGCTTAGTCCTATTCTAGCACGTTGTTCTACTGTAACTGAAACAGATAATCATAATGTAAACTTTATGGGTAATCTAGGAGTACTTACTTGAGCTCGGTTGATCGCATGCACCACACCCTTTTATCGTTTTCAAAATTCTTTTCTTTTTAAGTTTTTTTTTTCAAAAATTCTTTTGAAAACATTTTTCTTTCAAAAATCTTTTACTATTTCCTTAGTTTGAGTTCAATCATAGTCATAAGTGTGCCTGAATCCCTCAAACTAAGGCTCTGATACCAACTTGTAGCATCCTAAATACGACCCAAAAAATTTTGTTTAAATAATACTAAGGTTATCAATGATTTATAATATATCATGAAATTATACGTCATAAATCACAAAAAGTTATAATAGATGTGTCATAGAAAAAGAACTATAACAACATAACATAGTATCTGAAATAAACTCCCAGGACAAAAGTTGAAGTTGTGGTGTGTACAATGCCATCATCCCGAGCTCTTCCCTTTGCTTGCGGAAGTACCTGAAACCAAAACTGAAATTGTAAGCACAAAGCTTAGTGAGCTCCCCCAAACTACCACATACCATACAATAACATACAAACACATTTTGGGCCTTGCCCACTGCATCGGACCGAAGTCTGGAAACTACATCGGACTGAAGTCCGGAACTAACCAGTGCCTTGCCCTCTACATCGGACCGAAGTCCGGAAATGACTGGGACCTTGTCCCCTGCATCGGACCGAAGTCTGGAACTAAATGCATCGGATCAAAATCCGGAACTGGCTGGGATCTTGTCCCCTGCATCGGACCGAAGTCTGGAAACTGACTGAGCATAACATAGCATAGCTCAAACGTATCAACTAGCATAACACATATATTGCATACTGCATCGGACCGAAGTTCGGAACACATAACACAAAGACATGCTTGAATAAAAAATACATCAAGCACATTGAACTACTACATCATACCAAAGTCCAGAACTACTGCTACCTAGACGGGCCGACATTGTGGCCTTAGATCCGTTCCTACTAGAAGGAAAACTCACCTCGTAGTGTTGGTTGCTGAGATGCTAACTCTAAAAGTGGCTGACTGTTGTTCCGGAACTGTCCGGCTACAAATTCCAAAGACACTAGATTAGTTACTGGTAAATGCTCTCAGGGTAAAATGACTATTAAAATGACTATTTTACCCCGAATCAAAGTCAACTAACTGGCCAAAGTCAACTTCCAGTTGACCAGACTCGCCGAGTCAGGGCGCAGACTCGTCGAGTCCCTTCATCACTAACTCTAACTTTAACTCACCGAGTCCTTTCCCCACTCACTGATTCACCATGAAATCACAACTCGAAGAAAGACGGGTGACTCGCGACTCAACTTGCCGAGTCCGACGAACAACTCGCCAAGTCCTAACATGCAAATTTCATACAATCGATTTTAATCCATTCAAGAGCATCTAACTCGTAGATCTAAGCTCCTGGGACCATCTGAACACGTAAAGTTGCTAACTTTACATGTAACTAAGAAGGAATGAAGCTATTTCACTCAAACACTACTTCCTCGAGAAAACTCATCCGACTCGCCGAGTTTTTCAAACAACTGGACGAGTCTAAGGCAATCTTCATCGGACTCGCCGAGTTGCTTATCCAACTCGTTGACTCCACGGTTATCTTCTTATGACTCGCCAAGTCAAGCTTGCGACTCGCTGACTCCATTCAGTCACTTTTCCATACAAACCTGATTTAAGCCATGCAGCGGCACCAAATCACAAATCCAAGCCTCTAGGGCATGCTTATCACGTAATGTTGCAAACTTTACGTGCATGCAAGGCTTTAAAGGCTTCAAATGTCAAAACTAAGCTCTTAATGGGGTTCTAAGCTCAAGAGGGACCTCAATCACAATTTTGACTGAAACTTTACACTTCTAGGATACAATGAGGGTCCAAATCTGAAGTTTCCATACAAAAGGGGAGTCCATATCTCAAGTTTGAATCATAATAGGCTCCAAAGAAGGCATAACAAGCATTTTAATGAAGGAATTCACAAGGTCAAATCTTGATTACTTGAATGAGAAACAGATGGAAGCTAACTACTAGATCTCCCTTGTCTTCTATGGACATCCTTTCCTTCTTTCTCTTCCTAAGGCTTCCAAGCTAGCACAAACACACTCAAACTCAACAATGGGACTAGGGTTTACAGGGAAAATGTTTTGAGAGTGATAGAGGTGAGGTTGGGGCGTATAAGTGTGTTTAAATAGGGTGCAAACCCTTATAATTAGGGCTTCATCCAAAAAGGCGGACTCGTCGTCCCAACGTATGGACTCGTCGAGTAGCCAACTCAATTTGTGTGGTCATCTTGTCTCTACTCAACGAGTCGGGATATAGACTCGTCGAGTACCCCCTGAAGAATGAAATTACTTTATTTAAATCACATACCATAAATGAGGCATTACAGACTCATTTATGTTATCTCTTTATCTGTACTCGGGCTTTGAGTCGTACTTAACTTGGCATTACTCTGAATAGCTATCTCTCATTTCTTGGAATTTTCCATACTAAAATGTTTTTGTACCTTTTCCATGTATGTACTTTGACTAAGTCTAATTAGTCTTTTCTTTCTATCCCTCAAGATTCTTATCCCTAGAATATAAACTGCCTCTCCTAGACCCTTCATAGCGAAGCACTTTCCAAGCCAAGATTTTACATCCTACAAAGTTTGATTGTCGTTTCCAACAAGTAGTATGTCATCAACATACAATACTTGAAATGTTACTAAACTCCCACTAGACTTGACATACACATAAGAGTCATCCTTACTCCTAGAGAAACCAAACTCTTTGATTTTCTCATGGAAGGAAAGATTCCAACTACGAGATGCCTTTTTTAATGCATAAATGGATTTTTTAAGCTTAAATACTTTTGGGATAATTATGTTGCATCTTTGGGCCTTTTGGTTTATGTCTATCTTGTAAAAGGGTTGGACCTTTCCTCCTATATTTCATTCTTGCGGTTGAGTATTTATGATGCATGCATGCATCGTATTGTAGTTAACTCTGATATAATCTTGTAACCCTAATCACGCCTCTACAGTAGCAATTCTTTGTCGAGTTCTTCTGAGGCGTGACTTTTAATCATTCAACATATTTTGAATCATCGTTGTGTTCTTGGATTTAATCAGTTTGAATCTAAACGATATTTTCTAGGATTTTCATCCTAACAATTGGTATCAGAGCAGGAGACTATGTAATCTATATTCATCCCTTTTGTTTACCAAGTTATTAGGGTTTCTGTTAATGTAGGATCTTGTTCAGTCATTTTAATAGTGCTCTTAACGGCACACAATGATCTTGATATTTCCCTATAAACTATTTTAGTTTACACATCTAATTATTAGCAGGTTTCAAAGTCATATCATCATGCAACACGACAATTCTCCAGTCAACTCTATTAATCTTTCCAGCAGCATTGGATCGACAACAATGATCCCAATTCTCTTTCCCAATGAATATGAAGTTTAGGTGCTTCACTTTGAAGATTGCATTCTCGGTTTGGAGGATAATGGTTGTCTCATCTGGGAAGCAATCATACCGGGGGGGAGGGGGGGGGGCTTTTGTTCACACAGGAACTAGAAGAGTTATTAAAACTTAGAAGGAATATAACCAACTGCTTCTTGATGTAAAGGATGTTTCTCAGGATGAGAAAGAAAAGCTAATCAGCAACATTAAAGCAATGAGGATCATTATATTCGCTTTGCTCGCTAATACCTTTCATCTAGTCAGTTCATGTGACACCACTAAAGCCATTTGGGATAGGCTCAAGGAACTCTACTCTACTGATGCAGATCTTGAGCACTCCACTCAAACACTCTTGCTTTCAGAGTTTGGTGCTTTCGCACAAAATCCCAAAGAAAGTTTAATTTTAACTCTCAATCGCTACAATCATCTTTGAGTAAGATGATGAAACATTGTATTGGACAAGAAGTAATCAAACAGAAAGTTACGTTCATGAACGAGCTTAGATCTGAGTGGATGGCATTGGCTTCTACTGTCAAGGCGCATGAGCACTTTAAAAACTATTCCTTATCCAAGCTTGTTGGGATTTTGAAGGCGCACGAAAGTGAGGTGACAAAAGAAGTGAAAGTTGTTTCTGGAATGGGATCTCTGGCTCTTGTTGTGAAAGGCAAGACATTTGCAGAAGATGGATATGAGTCTGATCAATCTAAATATGAACTTATGAACGAGGAGTTTGCATTAATGGTTTCAAATCCTAAGAGCTTCGCAAGGAAAAGGTTCCCCTTAAACAAGAACCGAAATTGGTCGGGCAGCTACAGCTCTAAAAAGGCGAAAGAAGAGAATAAAAAGCGCTTCTCAAAAGTATGAAGACAAAAAGGAGAAAAAGCTCATCGGTGAATCTGGCTATGAGTGCAACTATTGTCATGGTAAAAATCATTTAGTTAGGGATTGCATGCTTTGAAGGTTAAACAAGAAGAAGTAATGAGAGGATGATGAGGCATAAACCTACGAAAGCAAGAGTAGATTAAGAAGAAAAAGAATGTTGATAAATCAATTCCTTCTTTAATTGTGCAGGAAAATGCAGCTTAAAACGAGCTTAGAGAAGTTGAGATATGGTCAACAGACTCTGAAGACTACGAGGCTTGTAGGCCCACGCACGTTAGGGCATTCGTTACGAAATAAGACAGTTCGCAGTTTGGAGGAAGATGCTTGATGGTGATAAACGAAAGGTCACAGACATAGGGGAATACTATTGAGGGTGAAAGAAGAGATGATAGTTGTTTCACATCGAGACCAGCCGGTGAACAAATTAATGATTGTGAACAGTTGATCACCAAGGTAAATCTAATTCTTGAATCTCTCAATATACCTGTGTCTAGATACGAGACTGAATTAAATGACCTAAAATCCACCTTTTGAAGCATTAAGTTTAAAAATAACTCATTTGACAAACTCTAACCTAACTGATCAAATTAGCAGGGTTTCGTCGAAAAGCGATGAAAGGAGAATGTGGATAGAGAAGATCGAGTCAGATTTGTCTAAGTCTAGGGATAAATTAATTTACTTGTAATGAGACAATTTGATGCTTTTAAAACAACGAAATATTTTTTGTTTGATTGCTAAAAGGCTTTACTTTAACATTACTCAGATGCACATTAATTGTGAGATTGGTAAGAAATTTCACAAGATGATTTTACTATTTCTTGAATTGAAGGAAGACAAAATTGATTCAGATTGTTATAAGTGTGAATCCATCGTCTCATCTGACGAGACTTCTGACGCTTATAGGGTAGGACTGGAAAAAATTGAATCATACATTAAGTCCAAAGACCACAAAAATATGTTAAAACAGCTTTTGGATGAAAATGATAAGAAGCAAATAAAATCTGATACTATGCAAAAGTTTGATTCACTAAGTGCCGAATTAAGTTCAGAAAACAAAATTAATGTTGAAATTACATCTGAATTTGATGAGGACAGTGATATGAGCGAAATATCTGTAGAGGATGAGATTGATTGCTCAGAATTTGTTAAAAATGAAGTTGCACCTGCAAATGCATTAATCCCTGAAAATTTTATTGAATTCGCACGTATTTCTCAAAATAAACATGAAATTTTAAAATAGAAAGCAACAGTTTTTCCTAAGGTCCAAACCATTCCAAATCAATTCTTTGCAACCAAAGGACTAGACTTAAGTCAAACAGCTAAGTTAACGTCCATTGTCGATAATGACAACAAAGATGGTTGCGATGAGTACTTTTGGTCAGCTCCAATAGACAATGCAGATGAAATGAAGGGTCTATCAGAAATGACATCTTGGAAAGAGAAAGGAATATATGTGGCAGAACCATTAAACAATTGCTCAACTTTTGAGAAAGGAAATCCATGTGGAACAAAGGATGTTCAAAGTGAACCTCAGTCAGTGAAGGACGAACCTCATGCAAGAAAGATGAAACTCAAAGAAAACATTCATAAGTCATACGAGAAACATGCAGCTCAAAAATGGAAACGTAATGTGAGATATCAAAGAAATCTCAATGAAAGGAAGCAATTTTGGCAATCCCAAAATCGCAACTATGTTCGCAATGGAAGATCTTCCAATCAAAAGGCGAAAGCTCATTCTCATGCGAACCCCAGTCAATGTTTGCACTGTTACTCTCGCACTCCACATGAATCCAATAGGAACATTGTTCAAAAATCTTCTTTTTCAAAGAAACCTATGGAGAAACCAAAACCTTATCATTCCTTGTCCACAAAACCTTCATCCAAAGATGTTAAAGGAAAAAAGGAAACTTAGTCTCGGATCCTGATGCTTTAACCAACAAGTCATCTACCAATGCAAAGAAAGTTGAGAAAGGGTTCAAAAAGAGTCAAATCCAAAATAAACAAAAACAATATTTTCCAAAAGAAACGAACGTAAAATATAAAATAAAAGTTTTTTCACCATAACAAAGAAAGATAAAACCACATTACTTAAACGTACTAATATGGTTGATCTTGTAATTACTTTTCGTCGTTCTGTAAAAGGCTCACAAGGACCCAAGCAACTTTGGGTTCCTAAATCTTCATAATTTTCGCAGGTAATTCATGACGAGCAATTTGACACAGAATGGTACATCGACAGTGGTTGCTCGCGTCACATGACCGGAAGGAAGGAGGAATTGCGAGAATTTAATACCCTCAAAGATGGTGGAAATGTGAAATACAGAAACAATTCCTTTGGAAGGATTAAAGGTTATGGGATGATAACGGATGGAGATTTTTCGATTCCTAAGGTGGCGTATGTAGAAGGCTTGCAACACAACCTCATAAGTGTTTCGCAACTGGTTGTGGGGACGGGCTTAAAAGTCTCATTTGATGACGAAGGGTCTGAGATCATTGAAAAGAAGACAAAAGAAGTTCTTCTAAAGTCGAAGCGCAAAGGAGAAATGTATCCTTTAAATCTGAATCCGATACGAGGGAAGCCAACCATTTGCTTACTTACGAAAGCTCACTCAGACGATAGCTGGCTATGGCATAGAAGACTTTCACACCTGGAGGAGCATCCGAATCCCTCAAACCAAAGCTCTGATACCAACTTTTAACAACGTAAAGTTTCAAACCAAAATTTTCAATTTAAAAACACATTTATCTCAATAATAAAATCACAAAATGTAATAATGTAAAATCATCAAATCTCATATAAAAAAACAATTTATATATATATATATATATATATATATATATATATATATATATATATATATATATATATATATATATATATATATATATATATATATCAAAACTCCAGGATCCTCCTAATCATAAATTAATATATGATGTGTGTACAATCAAGTCGGCATCTTTCTGTGATCCTTAGAAGTACCTGAAACACATAACACATTACACAGTAAGAATGAAGCTTAGTGAGTTCCCCAAAATACCACACACATCACATTATCCACTTGAGGCTAACTCAATATGACCCTCTGGTCAATGTGTTCCAGTGGAGACCCTCCAGTCCCACAACTCGGGTGGACCCTCCGGCCCTAACTCAATAAGTATATAACGATAAGCATAAACCACAAAGGCAAAATGCAAAGTATCTCCATACACAAATAAGCACATAAGACATCTCAATCACACAAATATGCCACTCATGGTAAGTATAGTGAGAAGACTCATTCACCTCGTAAGTAAGCAAGTAAAGGTCTCGTACTCGGAAATCTCGAACTATCCTCTGCCTAATACATAGGATAATTATCTCTAAATATTACTCTATTCATACTCAAATACACCAAAGGTTGCTCTTTCTTTCTCTCGAATTCTTGGAATGGGTAAAAGACCAAAAATAGGCCCCTCTTGTTCATACTCAAATACACCATCTCTAAATATTACTCTATTCATACTCAAATACACCATAGATCTAACAGTCTCCTCTTGTTCCTTGCCTGAAATCCTTCTCTTTTCTTTCCAAGATACACCAAAATACTCAATATTTACTCACACACTCTCTATTAGCTCAAAGGATGATTAGGGCTTCTCTCAGTGAAAGCAAGCAGTTGATGAGCAGCAAATGAGGCTATAAGTTCCCATAAATAGGCCCCAACTTGGGAATTTATGGTTTCTCTTCACGTTGTCTACTCGGCGAGTCGGCTCTCGGACACGTTGAGTAGGATCATTAATCTACATGGCACATCACGACCCTACTCGATGAGTTGTAGCACCAACTCGTCTAGTCGCTAAATAGTCCTCAAAAAATAAATAAACATAATACCTGGAAGCATGGGTGTTACAATTCTCTGCCACTAGAATCACACTTCACCCTCGAAGTCATGCTTAGGAAATAACTTTGGGTACTGCTCTTGCATCTCGGATTCCGGCTCCCAGGTCACTTCGGACCTTCTCCGATGTTGCCACTGGACCTGAACCAGAGGCACCTCTTTGTTCCTCAAACCCTTCACCTTCCAATCCATGATCGTAATCGTCCTCTCAATGTAATTTAGGCTCGTATGCACCTGAATGTCCTCTAATGAAACCATTGTTGTCTGATCGACTACACACTTCCTCGGCTGAGACACATGGAAGGTGTTATGGATCTGACTCAACTATGTAGTTAGCTCCAGCTGGTAAGCTACCTTACCCACTCTGGTGGTCACTCTGAAAGGACCAGTGTATCGGTGCCCCAGCTTGCACCGTTTCTTGAATCGGATCACTCCCTTCCAAAGGGATACCTCCAGGAGTACAAAATCTGTGACCTGGAAATCCATATCAGATAATCGCTTGTCCGCATAACTCTTTTGGCGACTCTGGGACATCAGTAACCGTTGTCTGACCTGTTGAATCTGCTCAATAGTCTTTATCACTATCTCAGTGCCACCTATCACTCGTTTCCCCACCTCTCCCTAACAAATGAGAGTCTGATACTTTCTCCAATAAAGAAGCTCAAATGGAGTCATACCAATACTCGAATGGTATCCGTTGTTGTGAGAAAACTCAGCCAAAGGAAAAAGTGTCCCAACTTCCTCCGAAATCCATAACACATGCACACATCATGTCCTCAAGCATCTGAATCGTCCGCTCGCTCTGCCCGTCTGTCTACAGATGGTATGCGGTACTGAAGTGTAACCGGGTACCCAACTCCTCATGAAATTTCTTCGAGAATCTGGAAGTAAAGCGTACGTCTTGATCTGACACTCTCGAGGTCGACACTCTATGCCGAGCTACTACCTCCCTCACATAAATCTCGGCCAATTTCTCTATAGAAGAACTCTCACTAATGGCAAGGAAGTGAGTGCTCTTCGTCCACTGGTCCGCAATCACTCAAATCGCATCAACTCTATGCGATGTCCTCGGTAACTTGGTGATAAATTCTATAGAAATCTTTTCCCACTTCCAATAGGGAATCTCCAGAGGCTGTAATGGACCATGTGGACACTGGTGCTCTACCTTAATTTGGTGGCAAGTCAAGCACCTCTCAACTACCCAAGCCATATCTTCTTCATATAGGCCCACCAATAATCCCTTTTTAGGTCCAAATACATCTTAGTGGCCCTGGGATGGATCGAGAATCTCGACATATGCGCCTCCTCCATTAGTATACGCCGAGCTCCACCTATATAGTTTACCCAAATCCACCCTCGGAAAGTCATAAGCCCATGACTGTCCGTCACAAACTCAGACACCTGCCCAATCACCTGCTCTCTCTTGCGGTTATCTGGTCTCACGGACTCCACCTGAGCCTCTCGAATGGTATCTGATACGTGCATATTTAGTTTGTATTAAGTATAGATTTTTATTCATTTATTAGCTAAATTATTGCATTTCATGGACAAAAGGTACTTAAAAGTGTTTGAATTGTATTTTCAGTCCAAAAATGAAGCTCGGAAGCGAAAGGAAGCAGGAGAAGCGGTTAGGAGCTCGGGAATTGAATAAAGAAGAAAAACACCAAAAATAACACCTACTCGGCGAGTAGGGTCGACTACTCGGCGAGTCCAAGTGAAGATTCGAGAAGATAACGACTCGGGAACCCAGATAATTATCGCATTCGGGGATTGTGAGACGGACTCGACAAGTCGTCACCTGGATCAACGAGTCGATGCGTAAATATATAGATAACTTCTCAAATCGGGGGAAAAAACTTCTGGGACAATTCTGGAGAAATCAGCTGCGATTCAGAGGCCAGAGAAACCCTAGAAGACGAAGATAGAAGCTACAATTCAATCCCGAAGGAGATTTGAGGCAAATTTCATCATTCTACTTAATCTTTTGTTTTACATTATGGTTAGACAATTAGAATTCGTTTTTATGCTGTTATTTACTTCAATCATGAGCTAAAACTCTTAACTTCTATTTGGGGATACAAAATTGAGACTATGGTTTGATTATTGGTAGGATTAATTCAATGTTGGTGATTTTTTGTTATTTTAGCTTGCTAAAGAACCTTGTGTGTGAATGATAACTAATTTTCTTGTAATAGGAAGGTAATTAAATAGCATGAACATCGTTTGATTATCAACCTCATATACCATGTGACTACTTTGTTATATGTCTAGGATTAATGAACATGAAACTAGAATTAATAAGAAAATTAAGTAAATCCATGTGCGAGCTTGTGTGATGACCATCAACAAGAAGTTAATTAAAAACCAAATTGGTTAACTATTGTAAGTCTAAAGTAATCTGAATAATTAATCTAGTGAACTAAATTGAATTAGACAACTGATCACTGCTTAAGTTAGTTTATTTACTAAGGATTAGTGTAGTGAATGTGAACCCAGTCACTTGAATCGGTAACCAACAAAAGAGTTAATCCATTGCACTATTACCTTGAAATCAACCATAGGATCAATTGAGTTGAACTAAACAGAAGTTCTTTCGTATTATTGAATCTAGTTAATTGTTTGTTTTCCTAGTTTTTAGATTGAGTAATAATTAGTAAGTTTCTAGTCTTGTAAAACTAGAGAAAACCCTCTAATTATTAATTAATTTAGATAGAATTAGTTTTTATTTTTAATTTGTCGTTCCTTGTGTTCGATACCCTGCTTATTTGACTATACCACAATTGATAGGTCCACTGCCTTTGTGTGTTTATTTTACAACTAAAAGTAGGTTTAAAACTAAGTGAGTTCACGCACATCAGTATCTAAGACTAGAGTCATCACCATCATTGTCATACATACATCTCGGATTGGAGCTCTCTCCGCTCTATGTCTCAAGGGGTCGGCTACCACATTAACCTTGCCTAGATGATACATGATGCCGCAGTCATAGTCTTTCACCACATCCAACCATCTCCTTTGTCTCATATTTAGGTTGGGCTGATCCATGAGATACTTCTGGCTTTTGTGGTTCGTATATATGGTACACCGAACCCCGTACAGATAATGGCGCCAGATCTTGAGGGCGAACACCACTCCCCCCAACTCTAGATCTTGGGTGGGATGCCTCGTCTCATGAGGCTTCAACTGCCTCAACGCGTATGCTACCATGTGCCCCCTCTACATCAGCACCGCGCTCATCACTGATGTATATGTGTCGCAGTATACCACAAAGTCCTCCACTCCCTTAGGAAGGGCTAACACCGAGGCTTCGCACAATCTCTGGTGAAGTGTCTCAAATGAGGCCTGCTGCTCAGGACCCTAAATAAAAGTAACACCATTCCATGTCAACCTGGTGAGGGGGACGTCAATCTTAGAGAAATCTCTGATAAATCTCCGATAGTAGCCGGCCAATCCTAGAAAACACCTGATCTCAGATGGGGATCTCATCACATCCCATCACATAATTGTCGTAATCTTGGCCGGGTCGACCAATATCCCATTCTGATTAACGAGGTTTCCGAGGAACTGGACCTATCATAACCAAAATTCACACTTGGAGAATTTGGCATACAGCCTCTCTGATCTCAAAACTCCAAGAATCTCTAATGCTCCTCATGCTTCTCTCTAGATCTAGAATACAGCAAGATATCATCTATGAACACGATCACCGATCAATCCAACATGGGCCTGCACACCCGGTTCATGAGATCCATGAACATTGCGGGTGCATTGGTGACCCCAACAGGCATCACCACGAACTCGTAGTGCCCATAACGAGTCCTCAAGGCCGTCTTCCGGATATCCTCCTCAAGAAGTCTCATCTGATGATATCATGACCTTAAATCGATCTTGGAAAACCAAGACACACCCTTCAATTGATCGAACAAATCATCGATCCTCGGACGTGGATAATGGTTCTTGACCGTCAACTTGTTCAACTCCTGGTAATCAATGCACATTCGTTGTGAACCATCATTTTTCTTGACAAAAAGGATCGTGCTCTCCACAGCGAGCTACTCAGTCTGATAAATGCCTTCCCCAGTAGCTCCTGGTGCTTTGAGGATAACTCATGCATCTATGGCGGCGCAAGGCGATAAGGTGCCCTGGTGATAGGCGTCGCTCCCAAAACCAAATCAATCCGAAACTCCACTTGCCTCTCACGAGGCACGCCCGGTAACTCCTCGGGAAATACATCCGGAAACTCTCTCACTATTGGAACCTAAGCAGAAGAAGGCGGTCTCTCGGTAGCAACCAGCATATCCGACACATATGCTAGAAAACCCATACAACCGTACTGTAGACTTTGCCTCGCCCTGGCAGCGGAGCAGATGGCTGACCTGATGGGTTTTGAGCATTCTAACACTTCTTAAGTGTACATGCAACCCTAATAAACCTTGGATCTATGTTTGTCTAAGATACATGCAAATAATTATTTTTCCAAGGTTCATATCCTAACTAGCATGGCATGGGGAACATGAATCAAATAAAGCTAGTAGAAATACTTACCTTGTAGTGGTAGTTGATTGCTTGGAGTTTTAGAGGCTAGCACCAATAGTGTGAATGCCTCAAATGGAAATCACAAATCACCACAAACTTGGAACTTTGAGAGAATAGTCACTACTATCTTGAAATCGGCCCTCACCTCAACAAGTGTCAACTAGTGTGATTTCAAGAACCAAAGCCTCCTATATATAGTGTGGTGGATTAGGGTTACATCCATGTAAACCCTAATACCCATGTCTCTTCATTTCCATGAGATCCATGGGTTAAAGCTCCATGGAGTATGCATGGACTTTTCCATGCAAGCCTAACCCATTCCAAATAAGCATTAGCCCACACTATATAATTATAGAAGCCCATATTTAATTAGTAATATCTTTGATCTCTAAATTAATCCTAGATTAATTATAGATCAATACTAATTAAATAATATGATCTTATATTAATATATTAGAACTTATAATATATTAATAAATCATAAGTTGTACTATTCTCAAATATTATCCATAAATTGTTCGGGTGAAGTGCAACCCAAATGGACCATGCCGGGTCGGGTCAAGTACATACCAAATATAGTTATGGACTTAGACACTATATCCAACATGACCCAGATCTGGTACCCTCGCCATACACTGTAAGAAATACTCTACTAAGATATCGTATAGTCACCAATTGTCGCTCGCAGTCGATCACGGCTCCAAATTGACTCAACCAATCTATTCCCACGATGACGCATACATCCCCCATCACAATCGATACCAGATCAATCGAAAACTCGATACCAAAAATCTTCAGCACACATCCTCGGAACACATAAGTAGTGAAAATCGCATGCTCGTCAACTATAGAAACCCTCAAAGGTCAACTCAATGCCTCTCATCGGATACGGATGTGGTGACTAAAAGCTAAGGTCACGAAGGATCGACTCGCACCCGAGTCGGATAACACTAAAGCATGTACAGAACTCACAAGAAATGTACCTTAATGTAACACAAAATAAGCAAAATAAATCTAAAAATAATTAATTAAAAAGGGAAATACGTAGCAGCCACGACATCAGGTGTTGTGCGGACCTCGTCCGCTGTCAGCTAAAAAGCTCTACCACTAGCCCTCGGAACCTCGGCCTTCACCGGCCAACTATCCGTAGTAGGCAAAGCAACAGGTATAGATCCCAGTGCCGATAACTAACAAAGCTGGGGGCACTCGGTCTTTCAGTGTCTGGTCTAGTTGCAGTGGAAACAAACTCCAAACCCCTTGGGGAAATCCTTTCCCATAAGCCCATCCTTGCCACATTTGCAGCAAATCCCTACTCGGTACAACCCCTTGTGACTCTTGCTGCACTTTCCACAAGTGAGGCCCTTCTAGCCCCTAGACCTCGAATCAGCGGGCTTAGCCCGCTTAGCAGCTGATTGCGACTGTATCGAGCTCCGATCTCTCCCCTAAGACTCTGCATCCTCCCTAGCCTGAGTCTCCAGCTCGATCTCCCTCCTCCTGGCATTTTCCTGAAGCTTAAAAAATTTCCGATAAGACGAGTTTGCCACAAACTCGCAAATATCCCTCCTCAGAATGCTTAAATACCGGCTCATACGTACCTGCTCTGTGATCATATGCTCAGGGCAGAACAGTTCCCTCTCATGTAACATCCGTGTAATCTTGGTCACTGACTTTGTCCTCTTCTTGAGAGATAAAAACTCTTTTTCCAACTATTCCCTCTCCACTGGGGGAACATACTCATCTCGGAACATCATAGTAAACCTCTCCCAAGTCACTACATCGTGCTCTGCAGGAGTAAATCTGGTCATCACAAACTTCCACCAGTCCTTCGCTCCCAAGCGAAGCTGGTTCAGAGTGAAACGCACGCTCTAATGCTCTGGACATGAACAAGTGTAGACAGATACCTCATTATCAAATCAGAACCTTCATCTCATCAAACACTGGTGGCTTCGTGTTGCTAAACTCCCGGTACAGCAACGAGTCACCTCCCTATGGCCTAGCAGCATAATAGTTGTGGCGGTTATAGTAGCAGCCACCTTAGAAACTGCAGCATATCGCTCGTCAAATGTCTCGATCAAGGTGGTCTTAATAGACCCAAAAATCTCCTGAATAGCCTCTCATATGGTTGTGGCCACCTCGTTATGAATCTTCCTGCGAATCTCATCATCGCTAACTCCACTGCTCCCTAGGGTGTGGCGCGTACCTACCATGATGTCTCTAAAACATAGCAAAAAATCATTACAGACTCTCTCGAGAATACTCACACTTGACTACTCATCCCTACTTGCTCCTTAGCATCCTAAGGATTCTTACTTGGATTGCCTACAGACTGGGTGCTTTCAGTAGTACAGGCCCAATATTACCTTCCACACCCCATCTGTAGTTACCCCAAGTCCTCCTCCTAAGATTCTAACTGACAAATACTCTATTTCTCACGAATGACATACTACTCTCTCAGAATACCCCTTTTTAAGCTCATCTAAGTATCTCTTCCTAGATTATCTCCCGACTTAGAACTCAACACATACTCAAGCAAATAATAGATAACACTGATCAAAAGCATCTCCTAGGCTAAGGCATCACAAATCAGGTAACTCTAGCCCTAGAATATGAAATACATAGCCTACCCTCTAGCGTGCAATTCTAGTAAAATATCTCATAAATATTGCATAACACAATAGTAATGTATTTTGGGAAACCACCGTCCGGTCTCTGGTTGATTACACACACCGCTCCAGCTCGTTTTCTCTTAAAACTCTTTCTCATTTTAGAAAAATGATTTCCTTTGAAAAATTCTTCTCAAATCCTCAGTTCGAGTCCAAACACACCCGAAGGTGCATCCGAATCCCTCAAACCAAGGCTCTTATACCAACTTGTAACAACGTAAATTTTCAAACCAAAATTTTCAATTTAAAAACACATTTATCTCAATAATAAATCATAAAATGTCACAATCTCAAATCATCAAATCTCATATCCAAAAAAACTGTTTATATATATATATATATCAAAACTATAGGATCCTCCCAAGCATAAATCAATCTCGGATGTGTGTACAATCAAGCCGATGCATTTCTATGATCCTTAGAAGTACATGAAACACATAACACATAACACGGTAAGCATAAAGCTTAGTGAGTTCCCCAAAAAAAACTACGCACATCACATTAGCCACTCGAGGCTAACTCAATATGACCCTCTGGTCAATGTGTTCCCGTAGAGACCCTCCGGTCCCACAACTCGGATGGACCCTCCGGCCCTAACTCAATAAGTCCATAATGATAAGCATAAACCACAAACATAAAATGCAAAGTATCATAACACACAGATAGGCACATAAGACATCTCAGTCACACAAAGATACCACTCATGGTAAGTATAGTGTGAAGACTCACCTCGTAAGCTAGCAAGTAAAGGTCTCATACTCGGAAATCTCGAACTAGCTTCCGCCTAATAAATAGGGTAATCATCTCTAATTAATACTCTATTCATACTTAAATACATCAAATGTTGCTCTTTCTTTCTGTCAAATTCTTGGAATGGGTAAATGACCATTTTACCCCTCCACAGTCCCCATTAGTCATGTTGACCAAACCCTAAAGTCAACAAAAGTCAAACTCGAGTCAACAATCCAAGTTTGACCTGACTCGCCGAGTGCACTTATGTGACTCGTCGAATCCACTCGTCCATCAGAAGTCTTCGTGAAGGTCCAGCTTGTCGAATTAACCCTTAACTTGTTGAGTTATAGCATGGCCAGCTCATCGGGACAAAACTCTAACTGATTCGTCTAGTCGGCTCATCGACTCGGCAAGTCCATTTAGACCCACGACTTAAACAGACAATTTCAAGGTAGGAAACCCTTTACACTCTAGATCTAAGCTCTCAAGGCTTGCTTATCATGTAAAGCCAAGACCTTTACGTTCATCAATGACACTTAGGGATTGAAATGCCAAAAACATGATCTACTAAGGGTTTTTTGCTCAAGGCTCAATTATGGCAGCATAAAGTAGATATCTTTGGACTCTAGGGACCTCACAAGGTCGAGATCTGATGTAAAAATCTCTATATGTGCATAAAACACTCATAGTCCCAATATTAGATAGAAAAGCAGTCCTAAACTCCAATAATATGAGATTTACCCAAACTAATGAGAAAGGTACCAAATTTATACCTTTAACAGAAGCTTTTAGATGAATAACCACAGATCAAAGAACCTCCTCTTGTTCCTTGCTTGAAATCCTTCTCTTCTCTTTACAAGATACACCAAAATACTCAATATTATCTCACACACTCTCTTTATTAGCTCAAAGGGCAATTAGGGTTTCTCTTAGTGAAGGCAAGCAGCTGATGAGCCGCAAATGAGGCTATAAGTTCCCTTAAAAAGGTCCCAAACCCGAGAATTTGGGATTTCTCTTCACAACATCTACTCGGCGATTCGGCTCTCGGACTCGTTGAGTAGATAATTAATCTACGTGGCACGTCACGACCCTACTCGATGAGTTGTAGCACCAACTCGTCGAGTTACTTAATAGTTCTCAAAACATAAATAAACATAATACCTAGAAGAATGGGTGTTACATCTTTCCTAGCCAAGTCCAGTCACGATTCGTTTAGCCAATATGTATGAGGAATTCATGTTACTCTTTGATGAGCCATAGAAGACTATTTCATCCGAATCAAAAGCATCTAACAACAAAGAGGATGAATTGAAGAAGATAACTAACGATGTTGTGAAGGATTTTCCACAACGGCCACCAAATACGAACATCCCTCAAGACACAAACACTACATTTCAGGGGGAGAATTCTGACTCCAATGCAACTCTACAGGGGGAGCCATTTACACCTCAAGATACAAATATTTCATTACATGGGGAGGGTTTTACTTCGTCTTTCTATTCTAAACCACTCTCAGATAAAGATAACTCACCTCCCGCAATGACTCACGAACCTCCATATATAGGAGATACTTCAGTTCCTAAAGAAGAGGAACTCTCGTCATTTGAGGGGGAGAATAAAGATGTGCATGATGATTCAGACGTTTAATCAAAATTCAAAGAAGTAAATGCTGAATTGGATCCCTCTTATGATCCAAACTATCCTCCACTAACCAAATGGACCAGAGATCACCAAAGAACCCAAGTAATTGACGAATCTTCTGCAGGAGTCCTTACGAGATCTCAGCAAAAAGCAAAACAAATTGCATTATTCTCTAAAGTTGAATTTTGTATGTTTAACTCATTTGTTTCCAAGGTTGAACCCAAAACAGTTAATGTTGCTCTTGATCACATTGATTGGGGGGCGATGCAAGACGAACTCAATAAGTTTGAATGAAACAAATTTTAGAGGCTAATTCCAACTCCACCAGATGCATCAGTAGTAGGTTTAAAATGGTTGTTGCAAGGTTGGAATCTGTTCGCGTCTTATTGGTATACGCAATGCACAAGAACTTTTAGGTATTCTAAATGGATGTCAAATGCTCTTTCTTGAATGGCGAACTTGAAGAGATGGTGTATTTGGAACAACCACCTGGGTTTGTTAATGAAAAGTATCATAATCACTGTTAGATCTTAGACAAGGCTGTTTATGGTATGAAGCAAGCTCCGAGAGCCTGGTATGAAACTCTTACTCGCTTCTTAAAATTTTCCAAATTTAAACAAGGTTCGGTTGACCCAACCTTATTTGGCAAGAAAGAGGGTAACCATTTAATGATTGTCCAAATTTATGTTGATGACATCATTCTCGGTTCTACTAATCCCAACCTAACAGCTGAATTCTGAAAGTTGATGGTAACTAAATTTGAGATGATCTCCATGGGTCTATTTAACTTTTTCCATGGGTTAAATATAAGATAGGGTCAGGAAGGCATTTTCATTAATCAGGTTTCATATACGAAGACCTTGCTTACTAAGTTTGGAATGGTGGGAGACTCAAAAGTAGAGGTTCCAATGGCATTCGGAACGAAACTAACACTATCTCTGGAAAACCAGTAGATGATATGACTTGTATCGTTAGATAATAGAATCATTGATGTATCTAACCGCTAGTAGACCGTATATCATGTTTTTCATTTGTTGTTGTGCTAGGTTCCAAGCGAATCCTAGAGAACCTCACATGAAGGCGGTTAAAAACATCTTTAGGTACTTAAAACGAACATCCTCGCTTGACATTTGGTATCCAGCAAACTCAGGATTCTTCGTACAAGAATTTTCGGATGCTGACCTTGGAGGATGTGGATTAGATAGAAAAAGTACAACTGGAGGATGCTAATTTCTTGATGGAAAACTTGTCAGTTGGCAATCCAAGAAGCTAACTTGTGTATCCTTGTCAACAGTCTAGACTAAATACATAGTTGTTGCCTCATGCCCATCCCAAGTTATTTGGATTCAAAGTCATATTCGTGACTATGGATTAAGTATGAAAAGAATTCCATTGTACCGTCACTCCGAGAGTGCCATTTGCATTTTTCACAACAAAGCACAACACTCAAAGACAAAACATATAACATTGAGGTATCATTTCAATAAGGATCACGTAGAAGATGGAAATGTTGAAGTTCACTTTGTAAGATCCTCTGATCAGTTAGCTGACATATTCACAAAATCCTTGCCTGAAACAACCTTCAATAGAATTCTTCAAGTCCTAGGAATGATGGAAGCTAATTCTGTTCCGAAACCACTTTAGCATACATAATTTTTACACTGTGAAATGGTGTGAACGTTCGCACTAGTTTGTATTCCATTGTTCATTTGCATTCTACTTTTACACTGTGAATCGGTGCAAACGCTTGCAGTAATTCACACTCAACTATTCATTCGTGGTTCGGATTTTCTAGTATCCTTTTGTACATCATGTATACTGTCTATTATCTTTGTTTCATTTTTTCAATCTTTTCTGTTTTTAATTCTTTTTCAGAAAATTTCAAAATACAAAAATATTTTATTTGTGTTTATTTTTATTTCTTTTATTTTCACAAATCTCAAAAATAGCAAAAATATTTTAAGAATATCATGGAGGCACAGGTTCATATCATATCTCAATTTGTGTGATGGGGCAGGTATAAATCTCTTTATCTATGTATTAGTTAAGTGTCCCTAGAAGCATGTTGTTGCATATTTTCCAAAGCCTCAATCAATTCGATGTGAAGCCTTAATGAACCGATTCTACCAATCATTTCTTCCCAACCAGGATGTTAAATTCACATTAGTCATGAGCTACCTTACTCTTATCATTTTGAGTTAAGAGTTATCTGCTTGGTCACTTTCGCATAGCAAAGGTATCGTCACTTCTCTGCAACCACCTTCACACTTGTCCACTACCTTCGCACTCATGAATGTAACCCTTGAGACTCTCAGCTATACCGCTGAGGTTTATGGTTACACAACATCTGTGTTAATGATCTTGGTTTCGTACAACCACGAACTGAGTGAAACCTAAAATCCAACAAACTTAAATGAATTGATAGTGAACAATTAAAAGTTGAAGATTTTCACCATGGAATTAACGAAAGGTACTTTCGTGGTTTGTACCAGGAAATCTCTTTTTCTTTTGCGAGATCTTTTTGACGTGTTCTTGTCCCAAGACACTTCTTCCCACAAGATCCAATTTTTTTAGATTTCATAATTTAATCTTGTCACCAAAATTGTTCCAAACCTACTCGTCCAATTGACTACACTGGTCACACGAGTACGCCGTCCAAATCTTACACTTATGTCAAGTTTTGGAGTTTGGATGAAGATGAAGCCACCTTGTAAGCCTAGTAAAAGATGCCTTTCAATGTTTCTTAATAAACAATCGATCATATTTCAATGGGAAACTACACAAACACTTCTTACTCTCTCTTGACTTCGAAGGAAGAGATCTTTTCCCAGGATCCATAGTTTCGTGTCTTATTGGACATCACAAGCATCCATTAGAATTAATTGCTTTATTTATTTATCTTTGGCACACTCTTGCCCGAAGATCCTAGTGATTTTCAAAAGTCTGGTTAGTGGTACTTACATTCAGTTTCAGCTTCGTAGTTCAACCTATGTTCTCCTGAAACGAATTTTGCTTTCATATGAAACAGATGGAATCACTCTCAACTGCGAAAGGGCAACGTTGACATGACAATTTCTTGAAAATAAGAATTCAAGTGGGCGTGTGAAATTTTGAATGGACATCTACTTTATCACCGTATGACGTATATATCTGACATGAACAGTTGTCAAATCATGCTTTTTCAGGCGACGTTTCATTAATCGATGTAATATCTCTCTCTTTATTTTTCTCCTTAATCGCATGGTATAAAAGGATTTTGGCACTTCATCTCTCATTACCACTCAAAAAATTCTCTTAAAGATTTCTGGCGATCAACGTAATCAACTGTTCACCTTCTTCTTCTTCAAGATCTCAACAATGACGGGCTCTTCTGAAACTCACTCTGTTCAAGAACAAATTGGGAAATCTCAACTTCTCACCATCAAGCCACATCAAAACCTGATCACCGATTTTGATCCTTTCAAGTATGACAACCATCTGCTTATAATCATCGAGTGTCTAAAATACTCTCCTCTGATCAAAGCCGTAACTAAGATGGAAACAGTTCCAATTTCATTACTTTCAAAGGTCTATTCTTCTGCGTGTTACATCAAAGAAGAACATAGAATCACTTTTCAAATTCTGGATAAAACAACCTCCATCACCAAAGCTCGATTCTCTTCTCTCTTAGGGCTTGCTCAATCTGATGACCTGATTGATCCTAAATCCATCTCCAACTCAGCCATGTTAGAGATGTTTTATCAAATGGGGTATAAAGACACCTTGCCTGCAGTATCAAAATTCTGAAAACCTAACTTGCTGCCCTAATGGAATGGACTTTTCACAATATTATTCAAATCCTTTTCTGAAAGGGTAATAGGATCTGACTATGCCAACAAGTTGTTCATGGAAATTATCTATGGCGTCTATACTGTGCTGAATATTGATTATGGTGCTATTCTCTAGGCCCAAGTAATTCAAAGTACCCATTCAACTACTTGTCATAGAGAAATCTCTTATGCATGCTTTTGGTCCATCATTGTTCAGAGGGCCATCACCAAGTTACAGATTCCGATTATGCAAGATGCCCTGCCGTCTAAAGTTGCGATCTTTCACACCACTTAAATCATTGTTGTAAAATCTACCAAGTTTGCTTTTGTCAGATCAATTCCTGAGGCTATGCTTCGTGATGTGCTTCCTGCCAGCAAAGTTCTTGAAGGCTACCATACTCTTCCTGCCTCAGGTTTTCGTAGTTTAACTCCTAAAATGCAGTCGATTATAGTTGAAGCAGATAAATCCAAGAAAGGGGGTAACAAAGAGGGAAAAAAGGGAGAAAAGAAAAAGGGAGATATGGAAGGTCCATCCAAACCTGCGAACACACCTAAGAAGCAAAAGGCGAAGGTTGCTCCATCCGCAGTCAATCCTAAAAAGAGAAAGTTGAAGAGAGCTGCTCACAAGACTAAGTCTCCCACACCTTCTGAAAGCGAACATTCGCAATCTGACACTCAGTCATATGTTCGTAATGAGGAAGAACAACCAATTCGCAATGAAGAGGAGGAGCCAGTTCACATCGAAGAGGCTACATCTAATCCTAAGGTAACCCTTATGTTGAAGATTATTGTGTTGCGTCTTGGGCCCTTTTATTTTACAGCCGGATTGGGCTTGTCAATCCGTGTTTATCTAGATTAGCCTTCTTTTTCTTAGATAAACAGTTAGGGTTTTATTATAAATATATGCATGCATCTATGCGTATAGGGGGTCGTCACTCTCATTGATTATTGTAAACCCTAAAATCCTCTACAGTTGATGTTCTTTATCGAGCTCTTCTGAGGATTGTTTATTAAATCATTCGACACCTTTTGATCCGTTAGCTTGTTCTTAATTGTTTATCTGGTTATTTTTCTACCTGTTTCATAGATCTAATCGATCTTCAAGTTTGTTTTTAAACTTATCAATTGGTATCAGAGCGGGAGGCTGTGTAATCGATACACTTCTTTTCTGTGAAAAAGCTTCGATTAGGGTTATTCCGCATTCATTGATATTTATTGAGCCGTCATCTCATAATTGACGTATCTCGATATTTATTGTTTTTGCCCCAATTTGATATATTACAAGTCTGATCTTTGAACAGGTTATTCGATCAATTATGGACGAGTCGCAATCCAATCCCATCAATATTTCAAACAACATTGGATCAACAACGAAGATTCCCATCCTGTACACCCATGATTATGAAGTCTGGGCGAATCACTTTGAAGATTATGTCATAGGATCTGAGGATAATGGATACCTCATCTGGGAAGCAATTCTCTCTGGACCGTTTTCTCATTCAGCAACTTCAAGGATTATTAAAACTCAAAAGGAGTATAACGATCTTCTGAAGATGTTAAAGATGTAGCGCAAGACGAAAAAGTTAAATTTCAGTGCAATATCAAAGCGCTAAGATTGATTAGATTTGCTCTTCAATCCGATACTTTTAGGCTGGTAAGTTCATGCACGACTACTAAAGAGATATGGGACAGGCAACGTGAATTGTACTCTACAGACGAAGATCTTGAACACTCCATTCAAACCTTACTCTTGTCTGAGTTTGGTGAGTTCAAGCAAGGAGCAGAAGAAACGGTGACTCAAACGTTTGATCGCCTCAAACATCTTCTTAGCAAGATGATCAAACATGACATCGAAAGGAAGCTTATTGAACAGAAAGTTACGTTTTTGAACGGACTCAGGTCTGAGTGGAGAGCAATCGTGTCCACAGTTAAAGCGCACGATCAATTCAAATCCTATTCTTTGGCGAAACTGGTGGGCATCCTAAAATCTCAAGAAAAGATCGTATTACAGGAGAAAACCGTGGTTTCAAGTCTAGGTTCGTTGGCCCTCCTATCGAAAAGCAAAGCCGTGATAGAGGACGAAGATCTCAACTTGGATGATTATGATCTCACGTCTGAGGACTATGCTATGATGGTGTCAAACCCTAAGAGATTCATCAAGAAGAGATTCCCCACCAACAGGAACCGAAACTGGCAAGGAAGCTATAGCTCTGAAAAGGTCAAAGATGAACCGAAAGCTGAAGAATCAAAGAAGGAACCGAAGGCGGAAGGAGATTCTGGAGTAAGCTGCTATTATTGTGGAGGAAAGAACCACTATGCAAAAGATTGCGTCCTCAAAAAGATGGCAAAAAAGGATGAGGAAAATGATGAAGAAGCCGTGTTGATGAAAAAGCTTGATGAGTTAAGGAAGAAGAAATCTGCTGCTAACCCTTCCATGAATGCTTTAATTGTGCAGGGTTCGGTAGCTGATGATGAGTTCGGTGGCGTGGAGGTATGGTCAACCGACTCCGAAGATGATGAAGTGAGAAAGCCTTCACATGGAAAGGCTTATGTAGCGAAAGAAGATAGCAGTGGAGGAAGATGCCTGATGGTGTCCGACGTTTTTCAGATGAGGGGATACAACACTCATGGGGGAAATGATGACAAGGAACAACAGAATCTGTGTTTTACTGCCAAACCACTCAGCGTGCAGTTCAGCGAACTTGATGAACTGATCAAGAAGGTACAATCAGTTTTTGTCTCATTTAAAGTTCCACAATGCTCATATGAAAAGGAATTAAAAAATGTTAATTCAAGAATCTCTCATCTAGATAGTAGTTTAACTCAAACTCGGGTCACCAATTCTAACCTAACTGACCAATTAAGCAGGGTGTCATCGAAGAGTGAGGAACGGCGGATGTGGATCGAACTGAAGGAGTCGGAGTTAATCAAAATAAAATATGAAAACATTTATTTGCAAAGAGATAATTTAAAGCTTTTGAAACAGCGAAATATTTTTTGTTTGATTGCCAAACGTCTTTACACTAATATTACTCAGCTTCATTTGAATTGTGAAATAGGGCAAAAGATTCATCACATGATTTTACCCTTTCTTGAGTTTAAGGAAGATGAAATTGATGTTGATGCATATAATTGTAAGAGTATTATTTCGTCTGAAGATGTTAATCCGACATATTTGTATGGACTGGACAAAATAGAATCTTTTATAAAATCCAAGGACCACAAGAACATGCTCAAAAATCTTTTGGATGAAAATGATAAACTGAAGCTAAGAACCGAAACCATACAAAAATTTGACTCACTGAATGTCAACTTAAGCTCAGAAAATAAGATTGATGTTGAAAATGCATGTGAGCTTAATGAGGACGATAATATGAGTGAAATTTCTGTAGAGGACATAGTTGATTGTTCAGAATTTGTCAAGAATGAACCCGAGAACCACAAAAATCTTATTTCAGAAAATTCTGTGGAATTCGCTCGGTTGTCCCAACAAAAGTCCCCGATTCTTGTAGAGAAGGCAGTCGTATACCAAAAAGTTAGAACCACTCCGAATCAGGTGTACAAAGTCACAGGTGTAACCGAACATCAGACTGCTGAACTAACAGCTATTGTGAACGAAGACAATGCTGATGGCTGTGACGAGTTCTTCTGGTCAGCTCCCATTGACAATGCTGATGAAACGGTAGGTCTGTCTGAAAGGACTTCATGGAAAAGCAAAGGCAGATACGTGCCAGAACCTTTAAATAAACCTGATGGCTTCAACGTGGCAAGTACCAGCGGAACAAAAGATGTCCCTCAAGAGAAAGAAATTCCTGTAAAAGAAGTCACATCTCCAAGTGAAACTACATCAGTTCAAAGTGGATCAACCAACGAAAACCAAAAACATAAAGCTAACATCCATCATCAACCAAAGCAGATGAGAAATCAAAAACGAGAAAGGAATCAAAGATACAGGAAGAATCTCTCAGAAAGAAAACAATTTTGGCAATCGTAAAATGCCTATTTCTCACATCAAGATAGGAAGTTAAAACCAGAGAAAAATCCTGTTGGATCGACGAAGCGTAATAACAACCGAAAGTAGAAGTTCGGTTCAGAACACAATGACAACCGAAAGCAGAGGCTCGGTTCTGAGCAAAACAACAACCGAAAGCAGAGGTTCGGTTCAGAGCATAACAACAACCGAACGCATAGATTCGGTTCAGAAAATAATTTCAAACGAAAGCACAGGGTTGGTTCGGAAATCAAAAGAGATCAAAACTCTAGGGTTGGTCCTACTGTTAATCAAAAGCAAAAGAGTCCCCTAGAATCTTCAACCAAGAAGTCATACCGTTCTGAGCTATCTCATTCTAACTCTTCTAACTCTTCAAAATCCTCTGTCTCTTCTCGTCCTAAAGTCCACTCTGTTCCTTCTCAAAAATCTCAGTCATCCGTGGAACAAAAAGGAAAACAGAAGGTTTCAGATATTGAATCAGAATCAATACCAAAAACATCAAATCCAAATAAAATCAAAGTTTTCACCATCAAAAGGAAAGATAAAACAACACTAATAAAAAGAACATATTTAGTTGACATCTCTCTTACAATTCCAATTCCTGTAAAAAGCTCACGTGGACCCAAGAAGCTCTAGGTTCCTAAATCTGCTTAATTTTTGCAGGTTATTAGTGACGAGCAGTTTGACGAAGAATGGTACATTGATAGCGGCTGCTCGCGTCACATGACAGGCAGGAAGGAAGAGCTAAGGGAATTCAGATCTCTTTCAAATGGTGGAAATGTCAAATTTGGGAACAACTCCTTCGGCACCATCAAAGGCTACGGGATGATTACAAACGGTGATTTCTCAATCAGGAAAGTTGCATATGTAGAGGGACTACAACATAATCTCATCAGTGTATCTCAGCTTGTTGGAGGTACTGGTCTCAAGGTCTCGTTCGATGATGAAGGTTCAGAAATTATTGAGAAGAAGACGAACAAAGTTATTCTCAAATCAGAGCGCAAAGGTGAAATGTTTCCCCTAAATCTCAAACCAATCAAAGGAAACCCAGCCATCTGCTTGTTATCCAAAGCACAATCTGACGAAAGCTGGCTATAGCACCGAAGACTCTCTCATCTCAACTTCAAAGATATCAACAAACTTGTCACTGGAGGTCACGTTAGAGGTCTTCCATTTCTCAAGTATGATAGAGATCATCTATGTGCTGCATGTGAAATGGGGAAGCAGAGTCGTCAAAGTCATCCATCTATAATAAACACTAAAGTTGTTGAACCACTAGAATTACTTCATATTGATTTATGTGGTCCATCTTCTATAGAAAGCATTGGTGGTAGCAAGTATATTCTTGTTATTGTTGATGACTTTTCACGTTTTACATGGGTGTTCTTTCTGAAGCTTAAATCTGAAGCGACTCACAAGCTAAAAGTGTTCATCAAGCAGATTGAAGTACAGCTGAAGAAGGTCGTTCGCAACATCATAAGCGACAATGGGTTGGAGTTCAAAAATAAAGAATTTGAAGAATTCCTGGAAGAAAAGGGAATCAGTCACAACTTCTTAGCTCCCTACACACCTCAACAGAACGGGATTGTCGAAAGACGAAACCGATCCTTATGTGAAGCTGCCCGAACAATGCTAAGTTTTGCTTCCTTACCTTTATATTTTTGGGTTGATGCTATTTCTGCTGCTTGTTTTACACAGAACAGGTCGTATCTTCACAAGCGCTTCACTCTCACTCCTTATGAGATCATCAACAACAGGAAGCCAAATGTGAAGTTTTTCCATGTGTTTGGTTCTAGGTGTTTCATTTTCAATTCCAAAGAACACCGCAACAAGTTTGATGTCAAAGCTGACGAAGGGATATTTCTGGGTTATTCTCTTACTTCCAAAGCATACAGGGTGTTAAACAAACGTTCAAGGAAAATAGAAGAAACTTACTACGTGACTTTTGATGATAGCTATGTTAAAAAGCTAAAGGCCAACGAAGACACAGCTGGAGAAATCTTTCCTCAAACTGGCCAAGTCACAGCCTCGATCGCTAATCTATTTGAGAAATTCATGGAGCTTTTTGATGAACCAGAGAAGGCCACTCTTTCTGAATCCAGTGCAGCAGACAGCAGGGTAGATCACTTGAAGCAACTTATTGACGATGCTGCAAGAAGAATGAATGAAGAAGAATCAGGTTCACAAGACCCTCCCCAACACAATGCGTCAGTCGAGGGGGAGTGTTCACCATCAGTCGAGGGGGAGTTTCCACCATCAGTCGAGGGGGAGGATCCACCTTCATCCCAGCCAAGTTCACAAGTTGAGGGGGAGCTAAAGTCTCAACCTTCAACCGAAAGCACATCACCAACCGAAAGTGCCTCACCATCCGAACGTGCCTCACCAACCAAAGGTGCATCAATGCCCGAAAGCTCAACACCACAAGAAACCACTGTAGCTCAAGATTCACAAGAACTTCCTATAAGATCATTTGTCGAGGAGGAGCATGTTGATATGTCATACGACTTCGACAGTCTGTCCGAACCAAAAGAAATGATAAATGCTGAATTAGATCCATCTTTTGATCCAAACTTCCCTCCTCTCACCAAATGGACCAGAGATCATCCTGTCTCTCAAGTTGTTGGTAATATCTCAGAAACAGTTCTGACTCGATCACAACTCAAGGAAAAACAAGCATCCTTGTTCTCAAAAGTTGAATTCTGCATGTTTAACTCATTCGTATCAAAAGTTGAACCAAAGACAATTAACACTGCTTTTGATCACTCCGATTGGGTTCAAGCTATGCAAGACGAACTGAATGAATTTGAAAGGAACAAAGTCTGGCGTCTTATTCCAACTCCTCCAGATGCCTCGGTTATTGGTCTCAAATGGGTCTTTAGGAACAAACTTGACAAGGAAGGGAACGTTATAAGAAACAAAGCACGTCTGGTCGTAAAAGGATATTGTCAGGAGGAAGGCATTGACTATGAAGAGACTTTCGCTCCTGTAGCTAGGCTGGAATCAGTGAGAATATTTCTTGCCTATGCTGCTCACAAAAACTTTGAGGTCTTTCAAATGGACGTCAAGTGTGCATTTCTCAATGGCGATCTCGAAGAAACTGTGTATGTGGAGCAACCTCCTGGATTCGTGAATGAAAAGTATCCCGATCATTGTTACATTTTGGATAAAGCCGTGTATGGTCTGAAACAAGCACCGAGAGCCTGGTATGAAACGTTGACCAAATTCTTAAAGATGTCCAAATTCAAACAAGGTTCGGTTGACCCAACCTTCTTTCGCAAAAAGGAAGGTAACCACCTTATGATCGTTCAAATTTATGTCGATGATATCATCTTTGGCTCCACGAATCCTAGCCTAACAGCTGAATTCAGAAAGCTGATGGAGACTAAATTTGAAATGAGCTCGATGGGTCCTATTAACTTTTTCCTTGGTTTAAATATTAGACAGGGACCTGAAGGCATCTTTATCAACCAGGAAGCTTACACAAAGACTCTTTTAGCAAAATTTGGCATGATGGGAGATTCAAAGGTCAAAGTCCCAATGGCGTTCGGCACTAAGCTCACCCCATCCCTGGATAAACCGGCTGTTGATCTTACACTGTATCAACAAATGATAGGCTCTCTAATGTATCTTACTGCTAGCAGGCCTGACATAATGTTTTCTGTTTGTTACTGTGCTCGGTTTCAGGCAAATCCACAGGAGCCTCACATGCTTGCAGTGAAGAACATATTACGTTATCTCAAGAGAACTACCTCTTTAGGTTTGTGGTACCCTTATAACTCAGGCTTCTTCGTTCAAGCCTACTCAGATGCAGACCTTGGTGATTGTGGTCTCGACAGGAAAAGCACCACTGGCAGCTGCCAATTCCTTGATGGGAAGTTGGTTAGCTGGCAGTCAAAGAAACAAACGTGCGTGTCTTTGTCTCCTGCTGAAGCAGAATACATTGCCGCTGCTTCCTGTACCTCTCAAGTGATTTGGATCCAGAGTCAACTCCGGGACTATGGACTCAATATGAAAAAGATCCCACTATATTGTGACTCTGAAAGTGCAATTAGGATTTGTCATAACCCAGTGCAACACTCCAAGACCAAGCACATAGCACTGAGGTATCACTTCATCAAAGATCACGTGGAAGATGGAAACGTTGAAGTACACTTTGTTCGAACCACTGATCAGTTGGCCGATGTCTTTACCAAAGCTCTTCCTGAAGCAACTTTCAACAAAATTCTACAAGGCTTAGGTATGATGGTAGGAGAGTTGGTCCCGAATCCTCAAATCTCTAACTAAGAATTAGGAACCGAAATAGACAGACCGCTCAGTCTCTCTCTGCTCTGGAGATTTAATGGAACCGAAATAGACAGACCGCTCGGTCTCTCTCTGCTCTGAAGATTTAATGGAACCGAAATAGACAGACCGCTCGGTCTCTCTCTGATCTGGAGATTTAATGGACCTAAATAGACAGACCGTTCGGTTCCTCTCTGTTCTGAAATTTTAATGTCACCGAAATACACAGATCGCTCGGTCTATCTCTGCTTCATTTTTTTATGTTGTACATTTTATCTTTATGTTTTTATTTCTTTTTCAAAAAAAAAAAAAATAAATAAAAATTCAAAATCACAAAAACATTTTATCTTTCTGTTTTTATTTCTTTTTCAGAAAAATTTCAAAATCACAAAAACATTTTATCTTTCTGTTTCTATTCAGTTTCTTACTTATTTCCACCACTCGCAAGTCCTGGTTGGTGTAAGCTTTGCACACGTAAATACAAGTATCACCTTCGGTAGTGTTCACTCAGGTATGTTTTCTTTTTCTCTCAGACTAGTTAGACGTCCCTAGAAGCATGCTGTTGTATGTTGCCACAAGCCTCTATGACCTTGAGTAAGCCTTAATGATTCGATCAATACCTATCGTTTCTTCCCAATCAGGCTATTTTTGAACACTCGGTCTAGAGCTACCTTACTCTTCTCATTTGAAACAAGAGTTGCTCTGCTTTGTCCCACTTCTGTAGCAGAAGGTACATTCGGTCTCTTAACCACCTCCTCAAATTCTACATTTACCTTCGATTCCCTAAAGTAACCCTTGATGCTTTCGGTCTTTACCACTGAAGCTTATGGTTACACAACATCTGTGTTTATGATCTTGGATTCGCTTACCACGATCCTAGTGAAACCCAACATCCAATCCCTAAAATGAATTGACGGTGTGTGTTATACTCAAAATGTTACTTGGAAATCTCATTTTCTTTTTGCGTGATCTTTTATGAAATCGTCTCTACCTATGACATTTCTTCCCAAAGAGGTCTAGTTTAATTTTTTTTGAGATTTCTGTTTATCCCATGCTTGTCACAAGATAATTCCCACCTACCTGTTCAACAGATCACATCGGTCTCACAGGTACCTCTGCAAACACTCAGTTTATGTTGAGACTTGATGTTCGGTTAGAGGACAGCCACCCCATAGCCTATGATCAAATGATGCCTTTCATTGTTTATTAACAGACAATTGATCATATTTCTAGGGAAACCACACAAGCACTTCAAGTCTCTCTTGGCTTTGAAGGAAGTGATTCTTGCCCGGAATCTTCCGCCTTCTGTCTTCTTTATAGACAACACTCACATCTCAAACACCTTTGATTTATTTCTTTATCTTTCACACTCTTATGCACGAAAATTAATATTTCCAACATTTTGATTGCTGTTTGGTATGTGGTTTTAAGTTTCAGTTGTAACCAAACAAGGGCACAAAGAATTTCAAATGGTACAAAAATATGATTTGGGCGCGAGCAATTGATTCGTTTCACACCCACGTGTGCTGACGTGTTCCTGGGATAAACCATAACATCCAATCGCGCTTTTTCAGGCGACGTTTTGGTTCCATCATCATCATGATTTTCTCTCTCCAGTGAACGGTATAAATAAGGGGTGATCGTGTTCTTTGGCATTTACCACACACGTAATCTCTCTCTCTGAAAAGTTTCCACTATTCATCTTCTTCTTCAATTCAACAATGGCGACTTCTTCTTCTGCACACGATCAAATTGCATCTTCATCTTTGCTTTCCATCAAGCCTAATCAGAATATGATTATCGAGATGACCCCTTTCTTATATGATGCGTACGTGCTCCATGTGGTGGAATGTCTGAAATATTCCCCATTGTTGTTGGCACTCACGCAGGTGGAAGCCGTTCCGATGTCCCTGCTTTCTCAAGTCTACACAACAGCAAGTTATGACAAACACAAAGATCGTATCTACTTCACCATCCATGACAAGAAAACCTCCGTTTCCAAAACCAAGTTTTGCTCTCTTCTAGGGCTTGCCGTTGATTCTTCCGTCATCTCACCGGATTTTGTCACAACTACCCAGCTTTTCTCGATGATGTACGAGATGGGTTATACCGATGTTCTTACGACAATCGCAAAGGTCAAGAAATCTTGTCTTCCTTCTCAGTGGAATGGCTTGCTTACCCTTTTAATCAAGGGTTTAGCGGAACGCTGTGGTGGTTCTGATACCACGAGCAAAGGATTTCTCACCATTCTCTATGGTCTTTACAACGGCATCAACCTAGATTATGGCTCCATAATCTGGTCTCAAGTCATTCAGAGTCTAAACACCTCAACCCGGTACTCCGAGATCTCTTGCGGACGTTTCTGGACGCTCATCACGAAGAAAGCCATGGATTCCCTAGAAATCCCTGTGATGAAGGATGCTCTTCTGGCTTCAATAGCTTCTTTCCACACTAAGAAGATCATTGTTTCTGATCCAAGTAAGTTTCTACACTATGGATTAATCCCTGAATCCATGTACAGGTGTGTCACGCCTCACAGCAAGATCATGGCTGACTACAGCACCAGAACTCCCTTGCCTCCAAGGGTTCTGTCTGACGAACAGAAAGCCGCTTTGGAAGCCCTTGATCAACCTGCCAACCGTGGCAAGAGGGCTGGTAAAAAGGAAAAACAAGAGAAGAAAGCATCTGAACCGAAAAAGGAGAGAAAGCCAAGATCCTCCAAGCGAAAACATGATGCAGATGAACCTTCTCAGTCAAAATCAAAGAAGGTTAAGAAGATGGCTAAAAGGGCCAAAGGATCCCCTTCTCCTGGCTCTACTCAAAATGACCAATCAGACGCAGAGGCTACTGCTCCTCATGCTTCTCCCACAAAGCCCACTACTGCTCAGTCTCCTCAACAACCATCCTCTCCTACAGGCACTCATCTTCCCTCTCCACCAGCATCTCCCATAATTACAAAACCACCCACTCCTCCACCTTCTCCTAAAATTCCTACCCCACCCCCATCACCGAAACATAAGGTCCCACTTTCTGTTCCTGTCATCATCCCTCCCACTACAAAAGAACCCACCTCTTTACCGACTTCAACCATTCCTTTCTCTGTTACTATTCCTACATCTTCGATCCCCACTCCAATCATCACCGAATCCGTTACTACCACCTCTTCCCAACCACCAGTAACAGTTAATGTATCTGATACAGGGGCTACTACTGTGGTTGAAACCCCCGTCATCAACATCCCACCATCACCTTCTCCATCCTCAACCTCCGGTGCCACTTTGGGCGGCGATGATGAACAGTACGATTCTCTTTATTATAGCCCATACCGGATTCCCACAGATACTGATGCAGATGCCCCTATTACCAGTCAGCAGCTTCAAGAAATTCATGACAAACTCGATAGTTTGTTGGCTAATAATAAAGCCTATGGGGGTTTCGTGCTGAAAGCCTTTATCGAGTCTGCAATCAAGACGTATACGGACGCTCTGGATCGTTCCACCGATGCCATTGACAACTCAGCCGCTTCATGCTCCAAAGCTACAAAGGAAGTCTCAGAGGTTGTTCACACAACTCATATTTTTCTTGACTCTCTCAAAGCACATGCTGATGCTAATGCGGCCAAGTTTCAAACGTCTGTGGACTCCTTTTCGGCTACCATTCAGGGTGAAACCTCCAAGTTTGAGGCTCAGCGTGCTGACCTCAAAACTGAATCCACCTCTTTTCTCCAATCTTTGGATTCACGTTTTGCTTCTCTAGCAGCAGAGAGCACTTTAAAAGAAGATCTTGTCAAGCATCAGGCAACTATTGACCTTCAGAAGATACAACTGGCCCAGGCACAACAAGAAATCTCTTTGCTGAAAACTCAGCGGGTTGTTCTTCAAGGTTGCGCTGGTAATGTCAAGAATATGTTGACAACTGTCCTTGACACTCATGATCCCTTTCTTACCCTTACCATCAGACAGCATCTCCAGGCTAAACTCCTTCCTGCGATTAACATTTTGAGCGAAATGAAGGGTGTCTCGGAGAAGCTTGTTCTTCCGAGACAAGGGGGAGAGGAGGGTATACCAAAGACAGAACCGAAGGTTAATTTAGCTTCGGGTTCTGGAAAACAATTACTTGTTGAGAGCGAGTCAGATACTGATGAAACTATCGCTGAAGCTCTTCAACGAAAGAAAAGAGACAAAGAGCTGGATGAGACACTAAAAATAGCTCGAGAGGCAGAGGCCAAAGAAAGAAGAATCAAGGAGGATGAGGATGCTCTACAGGCCAAGAAGACTCTGTTCCCAGAATGGGACAGAGACACACTCATTAATCAAGCGATTGAGTTTCCCTCCATATATTGGTTGGAACCGATTGCATCCTTTGAGTGTGAGAATACCAAAGACTCGCAGTTTGACATGCCAATCACACGAAAGGCTTTTACATTTCATTGCTTTGATGTCACTGCTGATGTCCCTCATCCAAATTTGAAGGTTGACAGAGAATTAATAGATTTTTATTTGAAGTATGGTCAACCACAGTACTTGACATGGAGTGCACAGAAGATAATTAAAGTCAAGGTACTGAAACCAACACAGGCTGGGAAATTTGTGAACGTTAACTTCAAAGTCAACAGAGGAACGGCCAACACAGAACATTTTATTTCTCTGGCAGATCTTCCCAGTCTGAATCCTCATGATTGGATTCTGCTATACAACATTCTTCTCTCCAATCAAAGAGAGTATGAACCGATTCTGAAACATCTCAAAAGAATGTTGGCTTCCTATATCCATGAGCTTGCCACTATGGATCAGGAAATAGCAAAAATAATGAACAAGAAACCGACCGTCAAGTCTACTTCCAAGACAGGAGATGTGCACAAAATGAAGTTAGGGCAAATTAACTCTTCAAATCTGACGGTCATGTTCACAAGAGGCGATAAGCACAAGTTTATGTTTGCTTTGGTGGACAAGCATCTGTTTTCAACAGATTGTCTGGAGCATATCATAAACATCATTCACCGATGCAAGCAGAACTCTACAGCAGACAAGAAGAACTTCACTGATATGCTTCGGTGGTATATCACTTTCAGGCATCACATTCTGGCTATTATACCGAGGATTTTTTAGACGGTGAAGAAACCTTCTGCTGTTAAAAGGGAATGAAGCCTCTGTGCCAAAGATGCAAAGGGGGAGATTGTTGAAGATTATTGTGTTGCGTCTTGGGCCCTTTTGTTTTACAGCCGGATTGGGCTTGTCAATCCGTGTTTATCTAGATTAGCCTTCTTTTTCTTAGATAAACAGTTAGGGTTTTATTATAAATATATGCATGCATGTATGCGTATAGGGGGTCGTCACTCTCATTGATTATTGTAAACCCTAAAATCCTCTAAAATCCTTGTTCACCTTAACACACCACAACACCAATTACCATTGCACCCTGCCATCCACCTATTTCTTCTCAACATCAGAGCACCATTTCCTTATCTATTCCTTTATTCACTGACTCCACTGTTCTACCCATAACATCTGGAGAACCTGTTGTTTCAGTCAATGCATCTGATAAGAGGGCTAAAACTTCATTCTTTACATCGTCTCATATCTCTCCACCCATTCCCCAATACACCTAGATGATCTTGATATGATTTATGGGGATGATAAAGATGATTTAGTAGGGTTCACTTTCAGTCCATTCACTATTCAGACTGCTAGTGATGATGAAGCTTCCGTTACGAAGGGGCAACTAAAAGCCATCCACGAAAAGCTTGACTCTATGCTTCAGGCTTCTAAATCTTCTTCTTTTGATGAGTTCTCCAAAGCATCAATAAAGTCCATCCTTGAAACCATCACCTAGGAGCATTCATCTAATCTTCAAAAGATGAACAACGTTGTGGATGCCTCTACCTTAATCTGCAACCAAATGACCGAAAAAGTCGATAAAATAATTTCTGATGCCACTATGTTTATGAACAAGTTCCAGTATTCTTTTGAGACCAATACAGCGAGAGCTAATGAAGCAATTACAAATCTTGGCTCGTCTCTTAAGGCTGGACGAGCAAAACTGCAAGAAGTCAGAACTGGAATCACCACTGATCACGAAGAGTTCAAATCATCTATTTCATCTCAAATCTTTAAACTTCGAGATGATCTCTCTATGGAAAGTAAAATAATGGACTCCCTTGCCATTAAAACCGAAAAAGTTAAGATTCTCACCGTTAAGCTCGATCAAGCTGAGAAACAAATCCAGGATTAGATCTCTGAGAGGGAAGTGATGAAAAGTTGCATCACTGATGTTATTGGCCTACTTTCAAATATTATTGAGACCAGAGACCCAATAATAACAATTATAGTTCAGAAACATCTTGCTGAAAAGCTGAGACCAGTGTTCACTATGTTACATCGCTTGGAGGGTGTTCTAGAACCTTACAATATTCTGAAACAAAGGGGAGATCAACCAATAAGACTTCAGAAAAGCCAACCACTTTAGTCAAGAAAAGTATTAAAAGCGAATTTGAGCCTAAAGGCAAAGACAGTCTTTTTTCTAAAGAGCCAATATTTGATAACAGCGATGAAGAAGAGCTTTATGAAGAAGAACTCAAAAGGCGAAAGGCTCGTGAGGTTGAATTGGATGAGAATCAAAGAATAGTGAAAGCGGATGAAGCCAATGAGAAAGTTGATAGAGAAGCCATGTCCACTCTTGAAAATAGGAAAATATTGTTTCCTGTTTGGACACTAAAAAGAGTTCAAAGTCAAGCCGTTGATTCACCAAATCAGTATTGGTTAGAATCGGTTGTGTCATTCGACCTCAAGAGCACTCAAGACTCACAACTAGATCTTCCAATTTCATCTAAAGCCTTTAGGTTTCGTTCTTTCATCAAAGTTGTGAATGCCCTCATCTCTAATACGGGTTTTGATAAACTTCTCTTCCAATTTTATCTTAAGCACATGCGGCCGCAATATGAGACTTGGAGTGCCAGAAAAATCACGGCAGTGAAGGTCACCGAACCAATCAAGACTGATAGTTTTCCAAATGCCAAATTCAAAGTTGTCAGAGGTTCTGCGAGTCAAGTTCATGAATTCACTCTCGCAGACATGTCGTGTATCAATCCTTACAATTGGATAATTCTCTACAAATTGTTGATGCGAGACTCGCAGAAGTACGAAGTTGTCATCCATCACCTTAAGCTTATGATCATCTCGTATATTTAAGAGGTGATCTCTATAGATGTAGAGATAGTCCTAGTGTTATGAAAGAAGCCTACTGCAATTCCTAATAGAATCTCTTCAAATCAGTAATCATAGTAGCGACCATGATGCAAGCCACTTTGGTTGCATCGTTGTAGTGTCTCTTGTAGGAGGCGTATTCATCGGGAGTAGCATTGGCCTCATCGATTTTAATTAGTTCTTTCTCGAGAACATACTCCTTATTCTTGAATCGAAGAGGCATTTTTATGTTTCACATCCAATGTCACCTTTGAGTAGATCGAAAGCAAAGAGAAGTTGTGTGAAGACAATGATGGAGGAGCAGAAGCATCACCAGAGGTAGACATCTATAAAAAAAGGTAGTTTTAGTTAGAAGACAATAATCCTTAATATTATGACCCAAAATTAAATAATAAGCCTAGGATCCAACCATGCAATTTACAACTTAGAAAAGGGATATCGTAATCTAAATGTAAATTTTATAAAGGTATGTAAATGCAATTTACCAATTTCGGGCCATAAAACTCCTAGATCTGTTTTAGATTCATTGAATTTGTCAATGACATGTTTAATATCAGATTATGCTCTTCTATTTGTGACTGGAATACTGAGGATCACAAACAAGATGTGAATAACCATACAAATATGTTTGGCACTCTTGATGTCATTTATCATCTCATATTAATGTGACGGTTATCCACGCACGCTCCATTAATCAATGATAATTTTTGAGAGACCCTTTATAACTCTTTATAGTCACTATTAGTGTGTCGGTTAACTGTAACGACCCAAAAATCAAGGGTAAAAATTTCGTTTTTAATATCACTAAAACATTAATACCATTTAATTCAAGCATTTCAAACCATAGTCATGTAAATCATCAATCAGAGTTTATCCCAAAATCATTCATTGCGGAAATTGTAGGTGTGTGCGATGCGATCAATCCGATCCCTTCCTTTCCAAAACGATGATACCTGAAACCATAAACAAAACCTGTAAGCACGAAGCTTAGTGAGTTTCCCAGAGCTTACCAAACACACAATCCACATATCACATATCGTGTTAGCTAGAAAAGCTACATGTATCACAATTCCTGCTAGCTATAGAAGCTACACATAACACATAAGTCATGCGTACAAAACCTGTAAGTATGTTGTGGGCTCCCCCCAGGGTCTTACACCATTGTGCCATGGGCTACCCCACATAGTCTTAACCTGAGAATGCCATGGGCTACCCCACATGGTCTTATATCTAATTGCCACGGGCTCCCCCCGAGATCTTCCAAGCAAGTATCACAAAGATAACTAGAATAACACATATCACATAAACATATCATATATCACAAAATTATCTACATATAATACAAATAAAAATGTAAGGTTGTCGTGGGTTCCTCCTAGGGTCTTACACCGTTGTGCCATGGGCTACCCTACATGGTCTTTACCTAGGAATGCCATGGGCTACCCCACATGGTCATATATCCAATGCCACGGACTCTCCTCGGGGTCTTCCATGCAATAACACACAATCACATAGCATATCAAATCACAAAATGACTAACACATAAACCATAATCACATAATGGTTCGGCCTTGGTGCCTTAGACCCATGGGTATGGTGAGAAGACTCACTTTACAGTGCAGAAGCTTCCCGCATGAATTCCTTAGCTGCTGCCCCGCCAGCTACCCGAGATGTCACTACCAATAAATATACCCAATTAGCAATTGGGTCCCATACCATAATCCTTAATCCATGCATGGGGTAAAATGACCATTTTACCCCTGCCCTAATATGATCCAAAACTAAGGCCCAAACCCAAAACAAAAGCCCAACATTATAATGTCTATAAAACCATCAATGGCCCAATTTTCTAAATTGGGCCCGGACCTTTCTAATGGACCTTATACTAATGTTCAATATTCTCCTTAGTCAATAATCTTGACCCAGTTTGCCCACAAAGTCCCACAATAACCTATTCCAAGTAGTAGCCCAAACCGAGGCCCACAAATGTGAAGTCCATTTCTATATTGGGCCACAATGCTCAATAGGCCTAACTATCCCAATATTGACCCAAGATACATTCAGATCCAACAAACCGCAAGTTTAGGCCCAAAACCATTAGGGCCCAAAGGCTTGAAGTTTGCTAAAGCCCAAGTCCTCTTGAGAGTGTACGTCCAACGTACCTCTTCTATACGCTTAGCGTACTGAGCAAACGGAGTGTACATGCATCGTACTACATAGTACACCCAACGTACAAAAAGCTCATGCATAACATCCATTAGTGCTTAATACTTGATCCAATAAGTCCAAATCACAGATCTAAGCTATACTTAACGTCTAAACCCATAAACTCACTGACTTGGTGACTTCGCATGCCCCAATAAAACCTAAACTCCAAAAATGACATTCTACTTCCATAAAAGTGACCCTAACTCAAGCATGAACCCATTAAGACCATCAAGATGGCAACTTTCTGCCTTAGGGACTCAAATATCATCAAGGGTGGCAACGCCAAGCCTAAAAACGGATTTGGAACCATAAAGCTCCATTCTTGGGACCAAAAGATCCAAAAACTCAACATAAAAGATCTAAGCATTCAATGGTTAAGTTTAGAGCTTTATGCCTTCATCAAGCTGAAAATGAGTCATAAAGGCCAGATCCATAAGCTTCTTCTTGATCTCCATCTGTGCATCTAACTCCACCTTCTTGAAAATGAGTCAAACACTCCAAAAATGGGCTCCATAAGCTCAAAATGCCACCATGAATGGTATAATACGATTTCTAGGGTTTAGAGGGGTGGAGGCTGAAGATATTAGGGTTAGGTTTAGAGATAAGGAGTTTAAATAGGGTCCAAGATCCTAAAATAGGGCTCTGATCTGACTGGCGTACGCCCAGCGTACTCCGGGAACATTCGCGATCCTCCTGGTCAGTACGGCCAGCATACTACCTTCTTTGCTAGTACAAGTGACATCTCCATTTTCACATCCAGACAAGACCGATTTTGTTTATGCTTTATAAAAATCAGAGTACCTCTTTTCATAAAAATGTTGCGGAATTTGTTCCCAGTAAAACATGATAAATACGTTATCAAAGCATTTCCGAAGAAAAGTATTCTTATTCATTTTAAAAGATTTGGGATGTCATCGTCAATACAGAAACATAAACATAAACAGAACTTACATTCATTATCACTAGTAATTTATATCTCCTTAATCTCTTAGTATAATGTGACTTCATATCAACACCTGTGATATAAATAAACTGAGTGGGTCAGGTTGAGAAACCTGGTGAGTACATAGGGTTTTCAACCCATAATAAATAATTTTATTAGCTTTATCAAACCAAACAAACCCGGTTACCCGTTCCCATTATCCTCACTTTACGTCCCTAAAACATCTAACACAAGGGACCTAGTCTAAGGACTTCCATCGGGGTGACAACACATGCTTTGGGGGTTCCTCAGCAATTCATGTCAAATAAGGCAACCATGTGGGGGATGGAGTACTGCTCGTGAGCATACAGTTCAAATAAACATGTACTGGTTGCGAGCCTGCTAGCGTTCCACTGGACTGTCTAGAATAGTCTATGGTCGTCATCTATACTCCGACAGATGACTGGATCACCAATAATATTTATATTGAGGCCTCTCATTATTTTATTTGGTCACACAACAACTATTATATCTACCCATGTTTTACCCAACACATTTTGTAGATATAAAATACATATACAGTTTAAGTCATTTAAAACGTGTATAAAAATATTTCACCCAGCATAGACAGCAAATATTCAAACAATATGCACACATAGCACGTAACTTATATTGAATAATTCATATCTATGGGTAAGATGAAAGTGACCATGCACTCACTTGAAAAGATGGTGATTCCGAACTCAGACAACGCTTCGCTTCTTAAAAATAATTTCCTTCAACGAAACCTAGTATTATTACCACTAGAGTTTAGTCTATTATTCGCCGAGACTAATTAATAGTCTAGCTATTATTACTATTATATAAGCATTAAACAATACTTATATAATCCATAATAATAGTCCAAGTACTTATTATTAGTTCCTAATAACGTTACTATAATTAAATAAAAACTATATTAAAAATAGCGTAGGCGAAGCTCACTTACAACGGACTTTATAGAAAATTGGGTTTTGCTTGGAGCAGCGTTCCCGAGCTGAAAAGCTCTTCTTCTCATATCCGTCGAGCACTCCTGGGCTTCCACCTTGTGCTAGGGAGGTTCTCTAGGCTTTTCGGGGGTTTCGGGGCTAGAGAGAGGTTCTAGAGAGAAAGTAAAGAGAAGAAAAAATGGGAAATGTGTGAAGAAAATAAGGGTGGGAGAGGTTCTATTTATAGGGTGAAATATGGCTGAAATTGGTGCCACATGTCACCATTTGGTTGCAAGACTTTGGGAGAAAGCAATGGACAAGATTGTGTCACGTCACCCATTTTCGCACAACACACTTCCGACTTCTAAAATCCGTAACTTTCACATACGATCTCCGTTTTTGACGTTCTTTATATCCACGCGTAGGTAAAAATATGATCTAGAACTTTGATTTTGACACCATCGGTTAACTCTCGACTGATCTTAAATTTAACAGTGCATGGAGATTATAATGTTAAATGTCCGCGTAAAATTCATAATTTCTACATACGGACTCTGTTTTGTTTGTCTTTCTACCGTTGAGTTCCTATTAATAAGATCTTCAATTCTCATTTGGGTCGCGTAGACCAAAAACCGCTCGATCTAAAATTCGAGTTTCGGGCTGTGCGTTGCTAAGCCAAATCTTATAAAATTCATAACTTCCTCATATGAAGTCAGATTTTGGCGTTCTTTTTTTGTATGTTCTCGATTTAACATATACTACAACTTTTGTTTATATTTCTAAGGATAAAAAGTCCTCCATCGTAAATTCACTATTTACGTCTCCCGATGTCGTGCCGGTTTTGCCGTAAAACTTCGACGGACCATAACTGATGGGTTTTTGAGCACTACATCATTCCTATGGTGCACATGCAAACCCTAATGTTTCAGATCTAGTTTGTCTTATGAACATGCAATTGAATTATCCAAAGCTATAAACCCTAGATCTAATAAACAACAATTCAAATTAGGGTTTTGATCTTACCTTTGATTGTTATGTAGCAATAACAATCTATTTCTCCTTGTAATTGGCTTCAGAAAGCTTAGTGCCTTAAGTGTTGCACCTCTAATGGAGTCACAAACACCACTGGCAATAAGGATGAAGGAGGAGTAGATAATAGGCACCTAAAAACATCTAGAAGCCCTAAGGAATTAGTTAGCCACGTTTTTGGTGCCCTAAGGGTCCTTAGTTATGTAAGGCTATTAGGGTTTTGAACTTTGGAAACCCTAATCTAACTACTTAGGCTCTAAGCAGCCTGTGGAATCCTTTCCTTAGAGCCATGGACGAAATATTATAGGCTTCCCCGTAAATTTTGTCCACTCCATTCTATGGAGTCTATTAGCCCATTCTTGCAACTATCTTATAATTGCAACATCAGTCCCCTTTATTTAATTAATCTCTTTTAGCCACAAAATTAGTTATCAATTAATTCTTGACTAATATTAATTAAACAATATGATTTCTCCTTTAATATATTATTCATATAATATATTAATAAATCATAATTAATCCTCTCTCTCTCCTTAATTCTTCATACAAGTTGCCATGGTGAAGGCAACCCAAAAGGACCATGCTCATAATCGGGTCAAATACATACCAAAATATTTATGGACTTAGACACTAATCCAACAGTCTCCCACTTGGATAAATCTAATAACTATTTCGCATAACTTTAGAACCTAATCAGCCATCGTAGCTTGCAAAATCCACTGTCAACTCTGATCTTATCAAATACGCGTGTCCTTTAGATAAGGGATCATATATTCCGCCATTCTACAAGATATCGTATAGACACAAGAAATGGATTTAAATCATTCTCTTTGTCTATGTATTTTTTCTCGACATCCGATTTATGACGACTGGCAATAGACTACAATTAAACACATCAACTTAGTCCCCGCTTGGCCAAGCGCTTAGCGTGTCATCACTAAATCATCGAGGTCCCACAAATATCGCTTTTAACCCACTTCGGGTAAAAGGAATTGATAAAGTTTGGCTCCAATGCTCGCTTTCTCTTACTCATCAAATCACACACAACAATATGTTTTATAACACCAAGTTACTTGTGCATTTACTTATTATCAATGTGCAACCGAATCGTAATTACAACTCACACGTCTCGGTTTCAAGAATATACAATATTATCGTCTCATAATCACTCGTGATAAAATTCATGAAGTTATTCAAGTGATCGTGGGTTTAATCCAATACTCTAATCTTATCAAAGTGCTTATGAACTCTACAGCAAACTTGTGCTATGTCTAAACACTTTAGACAATCTATAGACAAATTCATGACAGTCTTTCTTCATACCCACTTCCAATGTATGACCGACTATGGAGATTCGAATAACCAAGTTATTCTGGAAGTCAAAATATGCTAAGTGAAACACAATAATAATAATACTTAATCCTATATGGCCTCAATACTTTTGAGTATAAATAAAACACCTCTTATTTAGTCACCATATTAATTACTCATTATTTAGTGTTTGATGTTTCGGTTAATCAACTACTTACTTGAATTATAACAAGAACTGTCCCATGCCCCAAGCATGCACATGTTCCATACTTTGTGAAATAGATCAATTGAAAACTTTTCCAATGATGCTCATTTCACAATTCCTTATCCTCATCATTAGTGTAAGAACACAAAATTCTTTCCACTATTAGAATATGTTAGATTCTAACATTTTATGCAACGATTCTTTCATGAAGTCATAACACAAAAGTCATAAAGACTCGGCTAATGAAATCACAAAGTACTCTATCAGACATTGTTACAAAACAGTTCTATACATGTGATGTCTCTCACTCAAAGTACATTCCTTTGAACATCCTTTTTGCATAAAATTTTCTAATCTAGACATAAAATTCTTAATATCCAACTCCCAATATGGAAACATTTCCATATTTGCCATATGACAACTCATTCTAAATAGAATCTTATCTATTCATAATAATGTCAATATAGTCCATCCAGTACTATACTTCCAACTACTCACAAGCGACCAATCCTCAGCGAACTTTGGATCGTCCTTTGATAGTTGTTTAATTATTTTAGTCAAAACCAATTCTACTCCCTTTTCCCTCTAAATGTACTACCCATTTGGAAAAAAATTTAGAATGGTCAAATATTACAGCATATGCAATCGATCCTATACTCGAAGCGTATTGGACACGATGCATAATGTTTCATATAAAGGCATATGATACTTTATCATCCTTCTGCCATAATATTTTATGTGCCATGTTATCACACTTCGAACTATGAAGAGGGATGCCGTAATCATAATCGAATTTTAGAAATGCACTATGTATCCTTGACTAAATTTATTAAAATTTCTCAATCTAAGCTTTAGATTTTGAAATGAAGTATAATATTCTCTCCCTTAATTATAGCAAAACAACTTTTCAACCCTTGCGACTTTGCAAAGTATAACTCTTGTTTTCTATAATTAATATTGCTAACTTGCAATACTTACCATAATAGTCATGCTCCTACGAACATGATGATTATTTCCTTACCAGCATAACACTTATGCTCCCACTAGCTTTGACATGTATTCAGAAAACAACTAAACTTCCATAAAACAATTCTTATTGAGTTCCTTAAGTTCATATTTCTAATACCTGATGCTTTGATAAGCCTTTTATCTAAGCTTCTTAAACTCGTACACCTTTGCCTTAGAAGACTCACATGTGTGTCTAAAGAAATTCAGATCTTATGTTACTAAGTCCCAAATGTTCAGACTAATTGCCAAATCATACAATTCGAATTATGAAGACGGATGTCGTAATCATAATCGAATTTGAGAATACAATTTTCACAATTGATATCTTCTTAAAACCTTTCTTAGTGAAAGCATTTCCTCACAATCATTTTCATGAAGGAGAGAAACCTTATTACACTTATATTTTATAGTGTATGTGTTCCTATCCATGTAAATTTGTCATAACAACAATCATAATACAATGTTTGTGACAAATCCAACTCATATGGACTGAACTTGTTCAATCTTAATTCCATGCCTCATGGCAGCACGAGTGTCCACCATTGCTTCCAGGTTGTTAAGCAGCTCACCCTTACCTATCAATGTACTTTCCATTGATCAGGGTATCTTGTCTTTATGCATTCAATTGAGAACTCACAGAACTTACATGCATAGTTAAACAAACTGGAATGGCACAAAAACAAAATTATATCAACATGATAGGTTGTAAACCTCAAGTCATGCACTAGTGATAAGGTTTATTCTTGATTTGTTCTTGAAACCTTTTTCAAGATCATTAAAAACTCCCACTGATCTCTTGACATATAAGATTCTGTTGTCAAGAAACATTCCTTGACAAAACTAATATTCAACAGTTAGTGTCGTTATTATCAAGACACACTTTACATAATTGGTTCTAGTTGGTCTTTGTCTTACCAATTTTAAATGTACAAGAATAAGAAACTTTCAAACTCCACATTTGATAAGTGTTATAAACCTACTAAAAACATGTCACTCAATTCACAATCCTGGAGTACTACTCTAAGACTCGCTTTTGGAACAAAGTATTGACTTCTAGATTTAACCATTTCCTCAATTCTTGATTCCTCTTCTTAGACATATAAGTGCACTAAGACTTGCTTAGAGGATCAATTGAGGATTGTTTCTTAATCATTAAGACTTATCATAAAACACAAAAAAAGGTATTCTCCCTTCTACTTAGAATGGAGAAACTTCTATCTTTCCGCCTTCTTGATTCTTCTTATTCATTCTTCCATTTATTGAAACCTTTTTTCAATCAACTCAGAATTACACTTAATCTTATAAGTATAATCATATTTACTAAACTTTAGTAAATCATGACGAATATTTTATCTCTTTTTGTGGTGGACTTGACCAGCACACAACCAAGTGTACCTGATCCCTAGTCCTTCATTTGACTTTTTGTCAAGGAATTAGTCTAATTTCCAAATATGAAAGTTCTTCATTCATCACATAATGCAGGTTGCATCATTCCCAGTTTCTGTTCAATTGAAACTTGGGCGATGAGAAACTCTCTATATTTGGTAAATTCTCGACATTTACACAAATAACCTAACAAAGAATCAAATCCATCATTGCTAATAATAGAAACATTCCAACATCAATTTTTCATACACGCCATCGCAAGGATAAATAATTAAGACAAAATCAAAATTTGTTTTATTACGGAAAAGAATGTTCTTACAATGCAATTCAATTGATCACTATGTTATTAGATATTTCTTAGCAATCTATCCTAACTCTAAAGTAGCATCTAAAATATCCGATCTTTGAATCCATGCGATCGAGATCCATTTCTTCGTGATCAGATTCAGCACGCTTCTTCATTAAGCTTCCTTTCTTTTCTTCGATCCTGCAAAACATCAAAATTTAATCTTATCACATCATGTATTAAGAATCAAAAAATAGGAACTTATAGAGTTAGCTAATGGATTTTACCTGAAGCAGAGCCATACGTCTTGACTCTCCCATCTCTTAGATCTCTTTGGTAAACAGGACAGCTTCGTCTCCAATACCCTTTCTCTTTGTAATAGAAGCAAATGGACCTTTTTGGAATGACACAAGGAACTATCTCATACTTAGTCCTTTCCGAACTTCCAATGTTGCTAGTGTCCATTGAAGTTTTGGGAGTTTGATTCACAAGACAAGTTTGCTTGATCAGCACGCCAAATCTTTGATGATTCAGTAGCTATAAGCAAATAGGTGAGATCAATGAGGGTCACGTCGTGGTCCATCATATAGTACTCTCTTACGAACTCACTATATGATTCAGAAAGAGACTAAAGAACCCAGTCAACAGCCAACTCACCTGAAATCTCAACACCCAATATCCTTAACCTGTCAATGTGTGACTTCATCTTTAAGACGTGTGCACATACAAGTTTCCCATCTTCATGTTTACTTGCCAAAAGGGCTTGAGTGAGCTTGAACTTTTCAAGCCTTTGGACTTGTAGGTTAGGGAGAACAATGGGAGGAGGTGAAGGAAGTGAAGCATGATCTCTTGTTCCTCGATCATGTCGTGGAATATGATCTTCAAAGGATTCAAGAAGACCATGATTGTCAGAACCAGACATCTACAAAACGAGATAAAATTTAAGTCAAGTTGATTGAGTCCTTAATAAAACACCCAAATGAGTCATTAAGGCTAGGATCCAACACAATACTCTATAACCTAGAAGAGGGATTCTGTAATCTAGTTGTAGAATATTTGAAGGTAGGTAAATGACGTTTTACCAATTTCCACCATGAAAAGCGAAAATGAAGTTTAAGTCTTAAATGAATTGAAACTCCTAGATCTTTTGAGATTCATTGAACTTTTCAATGACATGTTTAAATCTCGATTATGCCCTTCAAGTTTGCGACTGGGATGCCCAGGATCACAAACAAGGTGTGAACAACCATACGAATCAACATGGTGCTCTCAATGCTAATATCACCCAATCAATGTGTTGGTTAGCCACACACGCTCCATTGATCTATGATAAACATCGAGCCACCCTTCACTACCAATGTCAACCCCAAATTAGTGTGTCGATTAACCACGCACGCTCCACTAATGTTTGACAAGGGTAAAAAGTGTAATTCCATGGATTAGCATACAATTTCACATTTTGCCTAAAGTAACTATGATTTGGGAAATTATAAAAGCATTTAGTTACTTTGTACTTCATTATACTTATAATGGAAGGTTTTGTCCTATCCTACCCGTTCGGCTAACGATCCTCCACTAGTCAAGAGTGCGGTGGGTAAGAGTGGATACCCATTCAATCGCCATATTATAGGCAATTTCCTTAAACACCCCTTATAGATCAGCTTCGTGAATGAGGCCTACTAACGGTAAGATCAAATTTAAAACTATAAAACCTTAAGGGTGTAAGTTGAAACTTTTTCAAACTTTATCAAGAACATTCTAGATCAACAATTCAAATAAGGCAATTCACAATTAATTAGTGGTTAATTAATTTTGACTTAGTCCAATTATTATGCAAGATAATTCACCAAATAACTTAAATAATTAAACATTATCTTATAAGGCAACATATATTTGATTAATTGGTAATTATCTTCTATTTTGGTAAGGATATTCACCCAAAATCAATAAAAATCGGATTTTATCAATTAAAAATGTTTTTGGTAATAATCATAAGCCAAAACAGCAAGAAAATCGCGAAAAACAGCTGACAGATTCTCTAACTCGTCGAGTCAGCACTGGACTTGTCGAGTACCCAGTGGACTCGGCGAGTCCAACCCTAAAAACTCAAAATTTTCGATTTTCAGTTAATATTCAATAAAATAAGCGTCAAATTCATCAACAAACAGCCTTAGGCTCTGATACCACTGATGGGTTTTTGAGCACTAAATCATTCCTATGGTGCACATGCAAACCCTAATGCTTCGGATCTAGTTTGTCTAATGAACATGAAATTGAATTATCCAAAGCTACAAACCCTAGATCTAATAAACAACAATTGAAATTAGGGTTTAGATCTTACCTTTGATTGTTATGTAGCAATAACAATCTATTTCTCCTTGTAATTGGCTTCAGAAAGCTTAGTGCCTCAAGTGTTGCACCTCTAATGGAGTCACAAACACCACTAGCAATAAGGATGAAGGAGGAGAAGAGAAGAGGCACCCAAAAACATCTAGAAACCCTAAGGAATCAGTTAGCCACGTTTTTGGTGCCCTAGGGGTCCTTAAATATGTGAGGCTATTATTGTTTTGAACGTAGGAAACCCTAATCTAACTGCTTAGGCTATAAGCAGCCCATGGACTCCTTTCCTTACAGCCATGGACGAAATCATATGGGCTTCCCCATAAATTTCGTCCACTCCACTCTATGGAGTCCATTAGCCAATTCTTGCAACTATCTTATAATTGCAACATCAGTCCCCTTTATTTAATTAATCTCTTTTAGCCACAAAATTAATTATCAATTAATTCTTAACTAATATTAATTAAACAATATGATTTCTCCTTTAATATATTATTCATATAATATATTAATAAATCATAATTAATCCTCTCTCTTATTAGTTCTTCCTACAAGTTGCTATGGTGAAGGCAACCCAAAAGGTCCATGCTCATAATCGGGTCAAGTACATACCAAAAACCGCCCGATCTAAAATTCGAGTTTCAGACTATGCACTGCTAAGCCAAATCTTAAAAAATTCATAACTTCCTCATACGAAGTCAGATTTGGGCGTTCTTTTTTTTGTATGTTCTCGGTTTAATGTATACTACAACTTTTGTTTAGATTTCTAAGGCTAAAAAGTCCTCCATCGTAAATTCACTATTTACGTCTCCCAATGTCGTGACAATTTTGCCGTAAAACTTTGACGGACCATAACTTCTTCGTTATAACTCGGATTTCGGCGTTCTTTATATGTACGGAACCCTTGAGACGTATTCTACACCTTGGTTAAGATTATTTAGTCTAAATAATATTTTGTAGAAAATTCATTTTCGACCCCTATTATCTCTTAATTGACTAGCCCGGATCTACGGGCGTTATAATACACCCCACGTACACTTTGAGTACGCCCCGTGTACTCGGCTAAGTCTCAAAACCACGAAGCTTCCGAATGCCATAACTTCTTCGTTATAAGCCCAATTCTGACGATCCTTATATCCATAAAAAGGTGACAAGAAGCCCTGCACTTCTAACAACTGAAACATTTCTTAAGACCTTCCGAACAAAAATCCATTTTCCTCAAAAACCCGAACTACCACTTTACCGAAATACCCCTAGGCTCCAAAACACGAACCGAACGCCCCGATCACTTCTAATACATTACCCGCACCCAAAAGGGGCTAGGTCTTACCTTCCCAAGAGCCATAGTCCTTATAATGACCGACCTTCGAGCCACCGCCTCAGACTAGGAGTCAATTCGGAACAGAGTGTTACATTAACCACAAACACTTCACTAACTACTATAAAGTATATTGTGAAATTTTATGGATTAACATACTTTTCACATTTTTCTTAAAGTAACCAAGAGTGAAATTTTTTAAAAGGAGTTTAGTTACTTTTATAACATTATAATTTTAATGAGATTTAATGTCGTATCAAATTCGTTCTACTAACGACCCTCCACCAATCAAGGGAATGGTGGGTGAGAGTGGACACCCATTCAACTACCATTTTATAGATAGTTTCCTTATATCCCCTTATAAACCGACTTCGTGAATGAGGCATACTAGCGTTTTGACTGACTTATTTTAAAACTTTTCAATATACTAGGTTTATAATTTTGAATTTTAAAATTAATATCCAATTAATTAAATTTAAAAATGAGCTAACAAGGATTTAATATTTATCTGTTAATTGACAATGAACAAAATAAATTAAATCAAATAAGGATTAACTAATTAAATTAATCAAATAATTTAATCCTAATTCTAACCCTCTAATTTTCTAAACCTCAAATACACAAAATAAAAATTATATAAAAACACTTTTGAGTTAACATAATTTAATAATCATATTTAACTATTTGTTAAATATGTATAATGCTTTTAAAAAGTTAGCTTTTGATTAAATATTATAGCTACTATTGTCGTGTAATGGTTATAAAATAATAAATACTACTTTCAATTTTTACTAAAAGATGTTTTTTCTTTTATTCTAAGAGATAATAAATTTTCTATTCCCGACTATTTAACTAAATACAATATTGTTTTCTTAATATCAAATTCATATCTGTCTATTACACTGTACATACGTAACTTAAGTACATACGTATTATAATATATTAAATACATCCTAACTTTTTTTTTTTTTTTGTAATTTTCCTTTTGAACCAGCAAACTAACCTACTGCTAAAACACCTATGTCTCCTAACGAAACTTGAACCCATAACTTCTCATTTGAGAGTGTCACTCCTTACTGCTAGGTCATTTGTTATTAGGGATGATTTATGTTAATCAATAAGAATTTATTAAATTAAATAACTATTTAATTAAATAAAGATAGATATTAAATACTTTTCATAATTGTATGTATATTAAATGATATACATAATTATAATTATCATTTTTAGGGAAACTAATTAAATTTATTATTAATATCAGCAATAACATTCTTTCAGAATGAATTTGCATCTAGGTTTTCATTTGTAGGTTCATGTTTAATTTATGGACTCACTCACTTAAAATACATCAAAGTTCCATGAAATATGAAGAACGATAATTTATTCTACTAGAATACACTTATTCTTCTAGAATAAACTCTCATTCTACTAGAATACACTCTCGTTCTCCATGTTCTATGCGACTTTGTTGTATTTTTAGTGAGTGTGTCATAAAACAAAATATGAACTTATACATGCTCTTTCAACAAAAAAAATATGAACCTATACATGAAAAACTATATGCGAATTCATTCTTACATAATATTATTGTTGATATTAATGAAGAATTTAATTAGTTTTCATAAAACATAAACTATAATTATGGATATCATTTAATATATATATATATATATATATATATATATATATATATATATATATATATATATATATATATATATATGATAGAAACTCAAAAAATGGTAGGAACGATGAGCATAATTTTTTGCCTTAACATTGAAAAAATAAATGGGTAGGATTTAATTTTATTTATCGTCAAAATCTCGCGAGATGATATGAAAATTTTCGTAATTAATTATGAGATTGTGATGATTATCAGGAAAGGTTCATTGTTTTGATGATAGAAGTGACAAAATTAAAAAATATTAAAAGAAAAGAAAATTTAGGCCATGTGGCCTCTCCAGGAGCTGACACGTGCCCTCACCCCCCTCAACATGAAATTTGTCCAGCACTTATTCGTTGGTGGAGTTTTTTTCCATCCGTTTAGTTTTTCGGACATAACTTCTTTTCTTTGAAAAATTTTTTTTGAAAAAACCAAAGTTCTAAAATTTTTATTATTTACAAAATGACCACAATCATGAATATTTGAAAAAAAATATATATTTTTTATATTTATAAAATAACACAGAAAAAAATTCTCCAAAAGTTATAAAAGTTTTAAGGAATATTTCTACTCGCTATTTTAATGACTTTGTAAAAAGAATTTTTAAAAAATAAGGTGTTTTAAATATCAAACTTGATTTTAAAATATTAAAATTTTTTTAAAAAATATTAAACATAATATGATGTAAACAGAGATGATTCAAAAATATTATGATTCAATATCTTTATGATCTAATTGCTATAATCTAAAAATATTTTGATTCAAATATTTAATGATCCATATTTATTATATTTTTTAGGGTTTATGTCATTTTTGGTCATCTAACTTTTGGTTTTGTGTTCATTTGGTCACTTAACTCTTTTTATGTTTTAAAAGGTCATCAAACTTTTGGTTTTGTACTTATTTAGTCACTTAACTTTTGGTTTGGTCACATTTAATCACCTAACTTTTAAAATTGTGTTGATTTAATCACTAAACTTTTAATTTTTTTTCAAAAGTTTAGTGACTAAATGAGGACAATTTTAAAAGTTATGTGACTAAATGAGCACAAATCTAAAAGTTAAGTGACTAAATATAACTAAACAAAAAGTTAAGTGACTAAATGAACACAAAGTTAAAAGTTTAATGACCTTTTAAAACTTAAAAAAAGTTAAGTGACTAAATGAGCACAAAACCAAAAGTTAAGTGACCAAAAATGACATAAACCCTATTTTTTATGATTAAAAATTAAATGATTCAAAAATTATAATGATACACGTGTTGTATTGAACAAAAACTTTATTTACTCTAATATATTATGATCCAAATTAATATGATCCAGAAATTTATAATGCATAATATCGTTATGATTCAAAATACAATGATTCAAAATTTTATGTTCCAAAATAATATGATTAAAAAAAGTATGAATGGAAAACATTATGATCTTTAATATTCTTCTTATTTAAAACTTTATAATTATTAAACATTAAAACTCAAACCGATATTTAGTTTAAAAAATCAAAAACAAAGAAAATAATAGAAACAAAAATAGAAAGAAAAAACCCTACCATCTTCAAATATGTAGTAAAGATAGTAAAAAATAATAATAATAATAATAATAAAAAGAAACGAAAAACATATTAAAAAAATAAAAAAATTAAAACCAAACATATATCTATTTGAGAACAAAATTGTACTTTTTTTAACAAAAAATCAAAAAAAAAAAAAAACCAAAATAAATGAAAAAGAAGAGGAAAACCCATCTAAATGAAGTTTCATAAACGTTCGTCGCACATTATTATTCTCTCGAGTCCGTATTACGTTTCATGCATATGCCCTTCGTGCGAATGCTTCACAACCAAGTAAATGGATTTGACGTTTGTGCCCTTGACGAAATGATTGGTGGAGAATAGTCATCGCGGTTCCTACCAATTTTTAGGTTCCTACTGAATCCGGACTATATATATATATATATATATATATATATATATATATATATATATATATATATATATATATATATATATATATATATATATATATATATATATGAAGGTTCTAAAAAATTCGTCATAATATGTCATGGCTCCAAGCCTTGTATATGCCGTCAAGCTTTACCAAAACGCCGTTTTGACTTATATATGTGTATAAAAATAAATAATAGTTGAAATTATATATGAAAGTATGAATTATATACAAAATTACCGCCTTAAGTCATGCCTTACAAACGATGTGGTTCGTCAAAGTTGACATCACCGTTAATCACGTCTTACGTTATTTTGATATATATATATATATATATATATATATATATATATATATATATATATATATATATATATATATATATATTCTTTTTAAACAAGCACATTTTATAAGAAAAGAAGATGGTATAAATAATGGATGCCTTATTGTTAATTTGAAACATTAAATTAAATTACCTATCAATTTAAACATCTATTAATAACTTTGTTAAAGTTTAAAGTTAGTATATTGTGAAAGGGATAGACGTGAAAAGTCCCCATCTTGGAATTAGCCAAAAAGTTACGTTGGGGCCCATTGATAGAATTGGATTGTCGCAATACGATATTTTGAAAATGATATCGTTGTATATGATATTTTGAAAATGATATCGTGGTATATAATATTTTGAAATGGATATCACGATAGACGATATTTTAAGGTTTTTATGGAATGAGGAGACGTGTGATAGTTGGCAACTGCCAGACACACTCTTCTGGTGTCTGACCCTCGTGTACTTTTTATATCCCTCAATTTGACGTGTTCATTAAGATTATTTATTATCTACTTTTAGTATTTTAATGGGAATAATGATAATTCATACGGTATTTAATTAAGCTAAATAGGGATGCGCATTTGGACCGGCGAACCGGTCAGAACCGGAACCCGATGGAACCGATCGGGTCAGAACATTGACGATATTCTTATGTATTTTTGGAACCGGAAGCCGGTATAATCGGATTCGGTAGAACCGGCAAAAATCAGAACCGTATATAACTATTCCTCGATGATCGGTTCCAATATTGAAAACACAGCAAGAACCGGCGGTCCGGTTCGGTTCCTTTGCTCATCCATAAGGATAAAGGAGTGTTCTTGTTATTATTCTTTTAGGAAAATCGTAAACCTAATAAATGATTTTTGTAATAAAAATACCAAAGTTTTTTTCTTTTATAATTACATTCTCCGGAACACATGGTTCCGGAGAGGTCTCCGAAATTCCAAAGTACGATTTCGGACCATGGTTTGTAATCACTTTTTTTTAACTGCAGTATGATTCCGGAAGATTTTTTTTAATGTTATTTGTGTAAATATGTTTTTTTTTATAGAAGTTTTGTTTATATATTAAATAACATGGAGTTGTTAATCTTAAAATCAACAAAAACCAAATAAATCTATAAACTAAAGGGATTTGTTTGAAGTAATATTACAATGTTCAGATCAACTTTTTTCTTTTACTCCAAAATATTTCTGTCAGTCGTTTACGATATGACATAGCCTATGTACAACTTGGACCATCTATATAATACGACTTCTTGATTATCAACTAGGTGTGAAACCCATGTATTACATGAGTTTAATTAAAAAAAATATGAAATTTTAACAATTTGAAAAGTTTGAATTTATAAGAAAAATGAAAAAAAAATTGAATTATTAAAATTATTGAAACTTTAATGTATTGAATACATTACATATATAAACTCTTTATAATAAATACTTACATATATATTACATTACACATTAAATGTGCAATTTTAATTTAATAAAATGAAAATTACAATAAAATGACAAGTAGAAAATAGAAAATTTAAAAATTTTAGAAAATGCCAAGTGTCCAAATGAAGGAGAAGAGGACATGTGACAAAAAAACCTTCATTTATTATAGTAGATGCTTCTAGGAACCAACACAAAAACACCTCTTAATCCCCTCTACTGTCAATCTAATGTGGTACTTGTGACACATTTTCAAGCGTTATGTTGAAACTCTCAAGTGAGATTGAATCACTTGGTTCGTTACCCCAGTAGTTGATACCCACTAACAGTCTAGCATATCGATAAACCAATAATGGGTTTCTGAAAAGTAGCTGCTCTTATAATGACTATCGTATATTGTCATTTGGAAACTTTTCAAATTCAAAGCACCCAAAAACCAGTGAGCAGTTAGTATATTGATTGAGATGTAAAACTACAAAAAAATGTTAGAAACAATTAAACATCAAATAATTTATTAAATACATACATAGCATTGTAATCAAAATATAATTATACCGTATCAAAGTATGCCCAAGCTTGGTAAGCGGATCCGTCATGGATGTCAATTCAGTCAAATGCATTAGTGTTGAAAGTTGTCGGTATAATAGTCCACTTAGCATCACCCTATCTACGCTCCACTAGCAGTGAGACCACAACATGATGTGCTGCCAATTAAAAATATTTACAGTTAAGTAAGTGTTGTTAGTAGAAGCATAAAACGTAAATGATCAGGCTAATAATGTAACTTAAATCAAATTCCAACCACCCTACGTGCCTATCCGCATATAAACATGTCCAAAATTCAATCGTCAGAATACCAGTCCAAAATCGGTGAGTGAACAATATCAAACCATCCCATTGTATATGAAGAGTGTGTATGGAAAGTTCTAAGAGATTGTCCAACGACATTGGATGTTGTCGTACAACATCTTTCCTTTTCATTAGTATCCATGGGGACTTATACCATACGCCCATTACTTTTTGGCGCATAGCACGCCGAAGTGTTGGCGGGGGCGTTTTTTATTGATCATGCAGAACCTCTTTTACATCCGACGAATGAATAAATGGAGATGGTTGCTCAGGGCCATCATGCATGGGTTTTTAGGTGTGCCTGTCCCATAATCGTGGTCCTATAAGTCATTTTCATTGTACTCTACGGTACCAAAATCGTCTCTGAGAGTCTTATTGATAAGTTTTAGAACCATGGCTACTCATGCTCTGCTAAACGCTGATCATGTGACCTCAACTGCTCACGACATTCACTGAGCTTATTTTTTTCAATTAGCGGACATCATTTTACAAGTCACTAATAATTCAATCCTTTTCAGTTGATAGGTCAGCGGCCGACGGTGGTGGTGGTGGCAAGTGAGATGAATCATCTATCTGTGCCTTCTTTTATCGAGGCTCACGGGTAGGGGATTTTTGGGTAATGGTGTTAGGGAATGTGCTCTATGAACTTCAGTGCTAGGAAAATTAGGGCCACCAATCCATTCCAAGCTAACTATCCACCATTCAGCACATATATCGTCTTTTGTCGGCTTAACTTCTGTACAGATCTATTATCCTGCTAACAAAATTATAAAATTGTAAATAAACATAAATTATAAAATAAATAAATATTTAAATAATAAAGTAACCATACATCGTCAATTTGTAAAAACTAGTTGCATTCACGCTTTTTTAGAGCGCTCAGTTTTGACCATGCAATAGCCCGAGGGATCACATTTTGTTGTCGGGTACCAAACAAACTACTCACCGGAAAAGTCTCAAGAATCCATATCTTAATGTTAGCAAACAAAAATAAATAATAAATTTTGTCATCATATACTTACCTTAAAAGTGTACAAAAACCCGTGTTGGGTGTAGGCCATTTTTGAGGTTGGTTCTCTTTCGGTTTGACTGGATGTATATGTTTATCAACCTTATTAAATACAATTTCTAGCTACAAGTACAATTGATCTCAAATTATCCTCCCTCATGGATATTTTCCACATAAAAAGATGATTAACAATTAAAATTCTAAAAAATATTAGTAAAGATAAGTAATTATAATCAGTAATTATAAAATAGACAACATTATATCTATTGAATTCATCAAAGTTGGATAGAAAATTGAAATACTCTTCTATAATTAGTTGTTTAGGCAACCACCCACTGAAACATTTTTCTAGCAGGAATAGAAGACTAGGAGTAGCAATTGATGATACGATAAGACAAAAATACACGACACAAAACAAAATTGGGACTAAACTATAATTCGAATTCGTATTCATGTCATGTTCGTGTCAAGTGTAAAAAACACGACGTCATATCGTGTCGTATTCGTGTTTAAAATTTGATACGAAATTGACACGAACTAGCATTTGCCTGTCATCTTTTTTTGTGTTTCACGTGTTATATATGATTAAGTATTAATTAAATAAACTAAAAATTATTTTATTTTATCTTTGTCGTGGCGTGTCATGATTGTCGTTTTTTAATCGATTCGTTTTCGTGTTAGTTAAAAAAACACGACATTCTGTCGTGTCGTGTTCGTGTTACATAAAACATTGTTATGTCTTGTCATGTCAAACAAAAACATGACACGATGACATGATTTTCACCCCTATAGAATACATACACGGTCTGCATCATAGTCCGATAACTCATTAAATGAATGTTTAAACACCTTAACAAAATCGTCTAATTTGATTGAGACATTCCTCACGGCCATAGGAAAGGAACAGGAAGGGAAGGTGGTGTCAAATGTAGAAGCAGGAAAATAGTCACCAAATCGGAAGCCGGTGATGAGACAAAATTCTTTCTTCCGGAAAGACAGCTTGTAACCCCCAATCTCGAAAACCATTTTATGTACTTGGCTTCGGGGGTCGGTGACAACTTCGTGGAAAAAGAAGTAATGTAGAAGTAAATGATCCTTATCTACATTAGAAATGTCTAACCACCTCCCACAACATGTATTCTAGAACACAATTTCACATCCGGATCTGTCTCTAAATGCCGCAAGAATTTCCCCGCCGGTTTTGGGTTTACACGAGAGTGTAATGAATAAATCAAAAACCATGTCGTGTTGCACAAATAAAAAAGGTGTTATCACTTCATTCCGAAACGGAAATAACCAATATTCTAGACCAGCTCCAAACCTGTTCCTCATGTTTTGGACGAGTTCATCGTGTACCAGAATAGTTCATTGCATTTCTGAGGATTCTGGAATGAACTTTTAAGATCTGGAACACTACATTTCAATGTAAATCAACAATACCTAAACATCTAAACTACTTTTCAGTTGGTCCTGTAACAATGATATCTTTAATTAAAACTCCGCAACATTTTCAATTCATATCGGAGGTATTCAACGAATTCCGGAACAGTAATAATAGATGAAAAAGCACCTTAAACAAACAAGAAAACTATGTAAACAGAAAACGAAAAATGTACCCGTAAAATAACGGGGTCGGGGTGCTCTTCTTCCATGTTGGAGTTGCGTGCCGAAGATCGAACTTTCATATCGTAGATCAGGATGATAATCAGAATCGAAAGTCAAAATATTTTGAATCGCGTGTGGAGCAAGATCCAGAATAAAGGCAAAGGTCCGTATTTTTTCAAATTATATTTCGGAATATGAAATTCAAAATTTTGATCCAGAACTCGAAGGGTCAAGTCCGGACCCAAGGTAATGGACCGGTCCACCCAAAAATTTATCCGAAATGCCCCATTCCGGAATAAATGATCAATTAAAAAAAAGGTTATATTTGTAAAAATCACCCAAGTAAGGGTTAGGTTACTCAATTTCCTTTCTTTTTAAAGTTAAAATGCAAATTTATCTGTGATTTAATTGAAATTACGAGTAGACAGTAGTTAAGATGTTTAAAAAACAAAAACAAAAAGTCTATTTTGTCTTTTGAATGGTCGTTGCCTCACCTACAACTCAAATTAGTTGTTCATTGACATTTTTAGAAAATAAATAGAAAGTTACCTAATATTTAAATAACCTAACTACAAATTATAAAAATATTATACTTTTATGGCATCATTTCAAGCCATAATCATTACATAATAATCACTAGAAATGTGACTCATGTCTTGTATTAAAGCTAATCTGTACGGGAAAGGTAGTTGACGCGTGAAGGCTGAGGTGATACACGCACGATATGTGAACACTGTCCCAAGGGTCGGTGTTATGGCAGTGGCGTGAGTGGGGAGACAGAAGCATTCATTGGTTGAACTTGATTTTGACCCGGGGGGGAGGGGGGGGGGATTTTACCGTTAAAAAGTTTTTTTTAAATCATTCGCTTTAATTAACTTTCTCTGTATATATATACAAATATTTTACGTATTTTTTTCACAAAAAAACACACATTTTTTCAAAACATTCACACACTTTAAAAAAAAAGATGGGTAATTTTTTCAATTCAATTTCTTCTTCATCTGATGATGATTATGATGATGAGTTGGTATTACACACACTACTGTCTGCGGTACAATACATGGTTCGTGAAAGAGGGAAAAGTTCACACGGCGAGAAGAAGTGTAGAAAATGGATCAACCGAGATCGAGAGGAAGCAAATAAACTTTTGGTATATGATTATTTTTCCCCTGATAGTTTATATAATCTATCGAAATCTGAAGAACGTTTTCGTATTAATAGAAATTTGTTCTTACGTATAGCTAGAACTTTATTATAAATTTACCCTTGGAATTATCTTTCCCATATGTGCTCCGTCAAATCGTGATGTAGATTGTAATGTGTTTCACGGTTTTGTATTTCCAAAACCCTAGAGAAGTATGTCGGGCTGCCAACTTGTATTACTGTAGGTGGATTAAGTATAGCGTTCCCGATATATGAACAAATAGCCCTGCCCTCTTCTTCTAATATCATGTTATGTAAAATAACACAAGCAGTCAACACCGTCGTTAGTTTTGCCCTATCCCATGTCCGTATCGGATGTTTGATTATGTGTCACTTTTGTTTTAGGACTCCAAACGCTCGTTCCACATCCTTCCGTGAGATTCATGAGCTAACTTGAACAATTTTCGTTTTTCATCGGCTGCAAATGAATATGAATTGACAATTATAGCATACTCTGGATATATCTCATCACCTAGGTAATACCTGTAACACCCCCCTCTGGCACGTATTACAATATTCATTTTCATTCACAACTTATGACATGTATGGTGTTTTACCCTGCAAAATATTGTTAATTAACGGAGACGCTTGGAGCACATTTAGGTCATTGTTGGACCCTACCATACCAAATAATGCATGCCAAAACCATAGGTCATGTGAAACAACCGTTTTTAATATAACAGTCGGGACCCCATGATCACCTCGCATGAATTGACCACGCCACGCATAGGAAAATTTGCCCACTCCAAATGTGTACAGTCCATACTACCAAGCATCCATGGAAAACCATGTTTAGCTTGATGCGCGATATACAACTGTTCGACATTCAGTTTTAGTCGGATGTCGCAAGTATATATCACAGTAAAGCACTATAACATACTCACAGAAAAGATATGTACATTCTCGACCCGTCCTCTCAAACATTTTCAAATACCCGTCTGATGCATATGCGGTTATGCCATATCTCAATTTTCTAAGACGACTGTATATTTTTGTATTGTAGTAAAACCACATTTACCTCTAGCATCCCATCGTAATTGGAAAAACTCATAATTATGTTCCAAATCTATAGCCTCTTGATCTCGGGTGATCCATTTTTTATCCTTCTTCTCGCCATGTGAACTTTCGCCTCTATCACGAACCATGTCTTGTGCCGCAACCAATAATGTGTGCAATACCAACTCGTCATCAGATGAAGAAGAAACTGAACCAAAAAAATTATCCATTTTTTGTTGAATGTGTGTTTGATTTGAAAGAGTTTGTGTGTTTAGTTTTGAAAAAATATGTGTAAAACAGATGTGTGTGTGTTTATATACAGTAAATTAAAAATAAAAAACATATTTTTTTTATTAAATTCTTTCAAACGGTCAAAAATTGACCGGCCAATCAGATTCTTCGTCTACTTCCATCCTCGTCTTTACGCTACAACCAACCCACCATAAATGGAGGCGGTGTTCACGCATGGAGAAGCCCTCCACGTAAGCATCTAACACGTGGAGACCTCTCCGCTCTATGTAGCCTTACCACTCTTTGAATTCAAAGATGTTATCATTTTCTTTCTTTTCACTCTACCGCAACCCTTTGATGAGTAAGTGCTTGAACTTTGGGTATTTCATCATTGTCGTCATAAGGTCTATTACGATATATATATATATATATATATATATATATATATGATTAAATTATTTTGAGAACCAATATTTACGTAAAAATATTGAAACTACGTTTTTTGGCCAAAAAAAAAAATTAAATAAAACCAACACAACCACATGACCTTAACGTAACATCCCAATTTTTTTAATAAATTTGTCAATTTGTAAATAAGATATAAATCATTTCATAAAACCAAACAAAAATAAAACCCATTTGTTCCATAAATCATAATCTCAAAAATCAGTATCATAAAACAACATAGAATCCCAACATGAAACTTGCTTATGAATATGTACAACCACGCCTTTGTCTTCTTATAATCATTCGAAGTACATGAAACATTTAATACACAACTGTAAGCCAAAACTTAGTCAGTTCCATCAAATATCACATACATCACAAAACAACCATACATAAAAATAGCGTGTATGTTTCAACCCAATGGGTCCGTATTAACCCAACTAAGCATGTAAACATACAAGCAACAAACAAGCCTATACTAGTTCAACTAGATATACAATCTAGCCATATCAACTATGCCATAAATAATACATTGTGAAAACTCACTTGATCAAAAGCCGTAGTACAACAACTTAAATAGAAGCAACTACTCGGACTACCAAACCTAAACAGTTGTTAAACCTCAGTCTACTACTCAAAACCCTAAGTTAAACAAAAAGTCAAGCTAGTCGAAAAGTCAATGGTTAACCATCCTCGTGGGACATTGTAATTGTTGGATAAGGTGTCTAAACCCATAACTATAATTGGTATGTACTTGACCCGATAATAGCATAGTCCTTTTAGGTTACCTTCACCATAGCAACTTGACTGGATGAATAATGTAGTAAGAGGTTAATTGTGATTTATTAATATATTATAAGGATAAAATATTAATTGAGAAATCATATTAATTAATTAGTATTGATCATAAATTAATTTGGAATTAATTTGGTGATCAAAAGAGACTAATTGAATTAAGGGCACTAGTATTGCAATTATCTAATAGTTGCAAAGTTGGGCTTGTGGATCCCTAAGATGGGATGGACAAAATCCTATGTATAGCTCACATAGATTTCATCCATATTATGATAATTAATATCTTAATATGATTCGAAGATAATGGTCAAAATCTAAGATAATTACTAGATTATATGATAAACTAATTATTTGTAAATTTTGAATTGTAATTATCTTGCCAAATATTATTGGATTAGGTCAAATTTAGATAATGGTGAATTTATTTGATTATTTTAATTATTTTAAATTTGATCTAGAAAGTTCTGAAAAGTTTCAATAACATTCCGCAAGTTTTGGAATTTAAAATTTGATTAAAAGGTTTTAATTTTGAAATATTAAATTCTAAATCCTAGTATTTTAAAAGTTTAAAATACAACCTTTATACTATTATAATATTAAAAGCTTAATACTTATATATATATATATATATATATATATATATATATATATATATATATATGTATGTATAAGATGAGTTAGTCTTACCGTTAGTAGGCCTCATTCACGAAGCTGGCCTATAAGGGGTGTTTAAGGAAATGGCCTATAAAATGACCGTCATTAGGTATCCACTCTTACCCACCGCACTCTTGACTAGTGGCGGGTCGTTAGCCGAACGGGTAGGATAGGACAACTAATTCCTCATTAATAAGTATAATGATTATAATGAAGTAACTAAATGTTTTCATAAATTCCCAATCATAGTTACTTTAGGCAAAATGTGAAAATGATTCTATTCCATGAAATTGCATTTTGCACCTTGCCAAGTCATTATTGGAGTGTGTGTGGTTAACTGGTGCACTAACTTGGACTAACAAGGGTGACAAAGGGTAGTTCGATGTTTATCTTAGATCAAAGGAGCGTGTGTGGTTAACCGGCACATTGATTAGGTGATAAATGATATTGAGAGTACCAAGCACATTTTCATGGTTATTCACACCTTGTTTGTGATCCTCGGTATCACACTCACCAACTTGAAGGGCATAATCGAGATTGAAACATACCATTGAAAAGTTCAATGAATCTCAAAAAAATCTAGGAATTTCAATTCATTTAAAACCTAATGTTCATTTTATTGGATTAGTGTCTAAGCCCGTAACTATATTTGGTAAGTATCTGATCCAGTTGTGCATGGTCCTTTTGGGTTGCCTTCACCAAAACAACTATATAAGATGATTTATGAAGAAAGAGGTTATTATGATTTATTAATATATTATTATAATAATATATTAAAAGAGAAATCATATAGTTTAATTAATATTAGACAAGAATTAATTAAGAAATTAATTATGCGGCTAAAAGAGATTAATTAAACTTGTTGGACTGATATTGTAATTATAAGATAATTGCATTGTGGGCTATGGATTCCTTTTGGGAAGGGGATTGGACGAAAACTATGGGAAGCCCATATGATTTTCGTCCAAGGGCCTTCTAGAAAGGTTCCATGGTTTTCTTAAGGCCTAAGTAGAGAATTAGGGTTTCTCCTGAACCCCTAGCATCACACACAAGTATAAATAGACCCCTATGGTCCCAAAAACGTGGCTAAGCATTCCCTAGAAGATCTTAGACGTTTTTGGTGCTCCTCCCCTCTTTCCAATATCATCCTCTTGCTAGTGGTGTTTGTAAACCATTAGAGGAGTGATATTTGTGACTCTAAGCTCCAAGGAAAGAAGATTCAAGCATTCTAGAATAGATTCAAGCCATTCTTGAAGAGGTAATCATCTAGATCTGTTCTTATATGTTAATTTCAAAATTAGTATGCTAGATCTAGGGTTTATAAGTCTTGGATGATTTGCATGTACATTAGAGAAACCTAGATCCAAGCTATAGGGTTTGCATGAGCACATAGGATGATCTTTTGTATAAAACTCATCAGTAGTATCAGAGCCTTGATTGGTTTCAATTGTATTGATGCCTTGTATGCTGAAAATCGTTTTTTGCCCTCTGCCTGACCTAACTCGGCGAATCAGTGGATGCACTCGGCGAGTCCAATCCCGGACTCAGCGAGTCCAGGGGTCAGACAAAGGATATTTCGGGATTTGTGCTGTTTTGGCTGTGGGATAGTTACCATAAACGTTTTCCATTAATAAAATCTGGATTTTATCAATATTTGGTGATTAACCTTACCAAAATAGAAGATAATTGTGAAAATTAAGATAATTACTTGTTTTATAAGATTAATATTAATTATTTGTAATTTAGTTTTTGAATTATCTTGTAAGAACTTAAATTAGGTCAAATTTTGATAATTACCAATTATTTGATTAATTTAATCATTTGTAATTAGATCTAGATAGTTTTGAAAAGTTTCAAAAACTTGTCCTCAAGTTTTGAAATTTAAATTATTGATTAAAAGTTTAATTTTGAAATATTTAAATTCTAATCCTTAAAGTTTTGAAAAGTTTCAAAATTTGTCCTCAAGTTTTGGAATTTAACATTTAATTAAAAGGTATTAATTTTGAATAATATTAAATTCTAAACCCTAGTTTTTTGAAAAGTTCAAATTACACCCTCATGGTTTTATTAAATTAATTAAGTGTATAATTAAAACAGAGTTAATAAATCCATAGTGATATGGTTTATATTTAATTAAATTAAAAGTATAATTTTATTAAAATAGACCACTTGGTATTTTAAAAGGGTAAAATACACCCTTATATATATAATTAAAAGGTCTAATATTTTATGTATGAGTAAAGAGTCAGTCTTACCGTTAGTAGGCCTTATTCACGAAGCTTGTCTCAAAGGGGTGTTTAAGGAAATGGCCTATAAAATGGCGATTGAATGGGTATCCACTCTTACTCACCGCACTCTTGACTAATGGAAAGTCGTTAGCTGAACGGGTAGGATAGAACACAACGTTTCTATTATAAGTATAATGAACTACGAAGTAACTAAACACTTTTAAAAATTCCCAAATCTTAGTTACTTTAGGAAAAGTGAATTTGATGCAATTCCATGATATTACACTTTGTACCCTTGCTAAGATGTTAGTGGAGCGTGTGTAGTTAACCGGAACACTAATTGGACTTTAAGCAAAGGTCGCAAAGGGTGACTCGATGTTTGTCATAGATCGATGGAGCATATAAGGTTAACCAACATGTTGATTAGGTGACCGTAACATTGGGAGCACCATGTATATTTGCATGGTTATTCACACCCTGTTTTGTGATCCTCGGCGTCCCAGTCACAAAACCAGGGGCATATCGAGATTTAAACATGCCATTGAAAATTTCAATGAATCTGAAAAGATCTAGGAGTTTTCAATACATTTAAAACTTAAATCTCTTTTTCGTTTTTCATGGTGGAAAATTAGTGAATCATCATTCACTTACCTTCAAATGTTCTACAATTTGGATTACAGCTTCTTTATTCTAAATTGTAGAATATTGTGTTGGTTCCTAGCCTTAATATCTCATTTGGGTGTTTTGTTAAGGACTTAATCAACTAACATGAATTTTCTCCCGTTTTGTAGATGTTTGATTCTAACTATTGTCTTCCTAAATCCCTTGGAACAAGCTTTCCACATGAAAATTATATTCCACGATTCGATCGAGGAATAAGAGATCATTCTTCAGTTCCTCCACCTCCTCCTATTGTTCTCCCTGAACCACAAGTTCGAAGGTTTGAAAAGTTCAAGCTCACTGAAGCCTTTTTGGCGAGTAAACATGTAGAAGGAAAGTTAGTATGCTCACATGTCTTAAAGATGAAGTTGCACATTGATAGGTTAATAATGTTGAGAGTCGTTGTCTGTGAGGATGGATGTTGACTGGGTTCTTCAATCGCTTCCTGACTCATATAGTGAGTTCAAAAGAGAGTACTATATGATAGACCATGACGTTACCCTCATTGATCTCACCTATTTGCTTGTTGTTGCTGAATCAGCAATGACTTGGTGCACTAAAGAAGCAAAATTGATTGGTAGATCTGCTTTCCAAACCTCCATGGACATAGGCAGTGGCAACGAAAGGCATGCCATGGTCAAAAAGTTCAACCATAAGAGAAAGGCAAAGTCTAAGGTAGTTCCATGTGTTGTTCCACAGGAGTCATTTTTCTTTTATTGCCAAGAAAATGGGTATTGGAGACGAAGTTGTCCTGTCTACCTGAGAGATCTAAGAGATGGGAGAGTCAATATTGGATTTTGAGCATTCTAACACTCCTATGGTATACATGCAACCCTAGAAACCTTAAATATATGTTTTCTCTAAAATACATGCAAATTTGATTTCCGAGGGTTACAACCTAACTAGCATGTTATGGGGTACTTGTAATATAAAACTTTAAGTAGAATAAAATACCTTTCTTTTATGGTTGATTGCTTGGAGTTTTAGAGCCTAGCACCAATAGTGTTGATGCCTTAAGTGGTGTCACAAATCACCCAAAAAAATTTGGAAATACTTGAGAGAATATGATGCTTGCTAAAATCGGCCCACCCTTGTTTCTCACACACACTAGGGCCAATTCTAGAACCAAGGACCTCTTTATATACTATGGAGGATTAGGGTTTAACCCTAAAACCCCTGAATCTTCATTTACCTAGGATCCATGGGTTAAAAGCTCCATGGGCTTCCATATACTCTTAGCCCATCCTAAATAAATCTTAGCTCAATCCATATATATGTAAGAGTCCATATTTAATTAGCCTCTTTTGGTCACTAAATTAATTCTTGATCAACACTAATTAAATAATATAATTTCATATTAATATATTATAACTTATAATATATTAATATGTCATAAACATCTTATTCTCAAAAACATATCCGTACGAATTGTTAGGTGAAGTGCAACCCAAAAGGACCATGCCGGGTCGGGTTAAGTTCATACCAAATATAGTTACGGACTTAGACACCTTATCCAATAGTCTCCCACTTGGATAAGTCTAATAGCTATAGTTGCAAGTATAACTTCAGGAACCAACTAGCAATCATAGCTCTTTTAAAACTCTGTTGAACTATGAAGCGTCATTTTAGATAAGTGATCATATAATCCTATGTTCTGAAGATATCAGTCGGACAAATACATGGAACAACGTCGTACTTACTCAGTCTAGCATTGTGCTGGATCGGTAAGTCTCCTTTCTTGGAATTCTCCATGTTGAACCTCTTCAACACTTTATCCAAGTAGGTACTCTGACTATGTTCAATTAGTCTTTTACTCCTGTCTCTCAGTATTCTTATCCCTAGGATATAGGCAGCTTCTCCAAGGTCCTTCATAGCGAAACACTTCAAAAGCCAGGACTTAACCTCCTGCAAAGTTGGGATGTCATTTCCTATGAGCAGTATGTCATCCACATACAGTACCCAAAAGCTAACTATATTGCCACTAGCCCTAACATATACACAGGACTCATCCTCACACCTTGAAAAGCCAAACTCTTTGACTTTCTCATCGAAGCAAAGATTCCATTTGTGTGATGCTTGTTTCAACCCATAAATGGATTTCTCAAGCTTACATGCCCTATTAGGGTACCTTGCATCAACAAAACCCTCTGGCTGAGCCATGTAAACATCCTAAGCCAACTTTCTATTAAGGAAAGCAGTTTTGACATCCATTTGCTATATTTCATAATCATGAAATGCAACTATGGCTAGAAGAACCCTAATAGACTTAATCTTCGCTACTGGTGAGAAGGTCTCATCATAGTGAACTCTCGGAGTTTGAGTAAAGCTATTTGCCACTAGTCGTGCTTTGTAAGTGTGCACCTTCCCATCCATGTCGGTCTTCTTCTTGAAGATCCATTTGCACCCGACTGCCTTGTGACCTGGTACATTATCAACCAAATTCTAAACTTGATTGTTATACATGGACTGAATCTCGCTGTCCATAGCCTCCTTTCATTTAGCAGACCCAGGGCCTGCCATGGCTTCCCTGTAATAATTAGGTTCATCCAAATCTATCAATGTAATGTAACTGATAAATATATCACATTCAGTAGTGATGTGATAACCATAATAAAAGTTAGGTGTGCTCCTAACTCTAGTTGAACGCCTCGGAGGTATGGACTCATCTATCGGCTCAACAAGAGTTTCTTCCTCAGGTTGGTCGCTAGTGTGTGTGGTTCCTTCACCACTTGACTCTTGAAGCTCTTCAAGGTTAATTTTCCTCCCATTGTCTCCTTGGCTTATAAATTTTCTCTCATGAAATACTTCTCTCCTTGCAATAAAGACCACATTCTCGTTGGGTCTGTAGAAGAGGTAACCAAAGGATTTCTGTGGGTAGCCGATGAAAATACAACTCTCACTTCAAGGTTCGAGCTTGTCGTGAGATCCGCACCTCACGAAAGCCTCATAACCCTAAATCTTGATGTGGTCTAGATTTAGAACTTTCCCAGTCCACATCTCGTGAGGTGTTTTGGCAACCTTTTTCTTAGGGACTAGATTAAGGATATGGGAGGCAGTCTCTAAGGCATACCCACAGAATGAGTTGATAACGAAGCTCGACTCATCATGGAACGAACCATGTCTAACAAGGTTCGATTGCGCCTCTCAGCCACACCATTCAGTTGTGGTGTCCTAGGAGGTGTCAATTGTGAGACAATCCCACAATCCTTAAGATAGTCAAGGAACTCAATACTAATACATTCTTATCCCCGATCGGATCGGAGCATCTTGAGGTTCCTGCCCAGTCGATTCTGCACTTCCTGCTTAAACTCTTTGAACTTTTCAAAGGTTTCTGACTTATGCTTGATTAAGTAGATATATCCATATCTACTGTAATCATCAGTCAAAGTCACATAGTAGCGATTACCATGCCTTGTGGCGGTTTTGAAGGGTGCACACACATCTATGTGTATGAGGTCCAACAAACCTTCACCCCTCTCACAAGTACCAATGAAGGGTGACTTTGTTATTTTTCCAAGTAAACAAGACTCACAACTATCATCTGAACTTAGGTCAAATGATTCCAAAACTCCAGCCTTTTGGAGTTGGCCTATGTGCTTCTTGTTGACATGTCCAAGATGACAATGCCACAAGGATGCTTTATCCAAGGTAATCTAAGAATCAATATGAAATACATTATTTCCTAAGTTATCTATAATCGACACAGTTTCATATACACCATTACAATGTAATGCTTTAAAATTAAAACACATCATTATAAAAAGCATCAATAACACTAATTTTATTATCAAATGAAAATGTGAATCCTTGCTTGTACAAACTATGAAAGGAAATAATATTTCTTGCCGTTTCTGACGAGTAACAACATTTATTCAAATCTAAAGTTAACCCATTATTAAGCAATAAAGAATAAACTCCAATATTGGTCACATGTGATGCTTTCCTATTGCCCATGATTAAGTTTATCTTCCCGTGCTCCACTTCTTCACTACATCTTATGCCTTGCAAATTAGTACAACTGTGAATACCACTACCTGTATCAAGCACCCAAGAGTTAGTATGTAATGATTTTTTAGACAATATGGTATAAATACTTGCATGGGTGGGTTTAACTTTCCCATCCTTTACATTCTGCAAGTACTTAGGGCAGCTTCGCTTCTAGTGCCCCTTTTCATGGCAGTAGAAGCATTGTGCTTCCTTTGGGTTTGAAGAAGGAGGAATGGAACCTTTCTTGGTCCCACTTGAAGAGGAGCCATCAAGAGACTTTCCCATGGTACTCTTCGAAGGGGTCTTCCTCTTCTTCCCCTTTCCTTGCCCAATTGCTAGAATAGGGGTTGTTGTAGGAGTAGGAGTAGAAGTAACAACCGACTTACCTTTAAGGACATTTTGAGCAATCCATAAAAGTCCTTGAAGTTTGCTAAGCATGACTTCCTCCTTGTTCATATGGTAAGTCATACGAAACTGATCATAACTTGGAGTTAAGGAATGGAGAATGATATCAATCGCCATGTCCTCAGGAAAGTCCACATTAAGCTTCAGCAACCGGTCCACAAACCTTTGCATTCTCTGCAAGTGACTGGTGATGGTTCACCATCCTTCATCCAGAGTGTTATCATGGAGGAGATGATTTCATACCTCTCTTGACACACGCTCTGATGGTACCTTTCCATCAGATCCTGGTGCATCTCATAGGGGTAGAAATCTTCATAGGATTTCTGGAGTTAGGGAGTCATGGTAGCCAACATAATGCAAGACACTTTAGTATCATCCCTCTTGTGTGTAGCAAACTATGCAATCTCCTCAGGAGTAGCAGTGGACGCATTGATAACCTTAAGCTCCTTGTTAAGGACATATTCTTTGTCTTCATAGCAGGTAATTGTTTTGATGTTCCTAATCCATTCATTGAAATTAGAACCATCAAAAGTGACTTTCCCACACAAGTTCATGAGGAAAAAGAGCATGTCGGGTTTGAGCCAGCAATAGTGTTGGAAGACACCTGAAAGAAAAGAAAGACAAGTTTTAATTAGATAAGAAGTCCTTAATAAGTCAGCCAAATGAAATATTAAGGCTATGATTCTACAAACTATTTCATAACTTGGAAGAGGGATGCCGTAATCCAAGCTATAAAATATTTGAAGGTAGGTAAATCACGATTTACCAATTTCCACCATTGGAAACAAAATAAATTATTAAGTGGTAATTGGATTTGAAACTCCTAGATCTTTTGAGATACATTGAACTTTCAATGGCATGTTTAAATCTCGATTGTGCCCTCTTAAGTTTGTGACTGGGATGCCGAGGATCACAAACAAGGTGTGAATAACCATGCAAATTGACTTGGTACCCTTAATTTTATCACCTAATTAATGTGTCGGTTAACCACACGCGCTCCACCGATCTATGATAAAACTTAAGTCACCATTTTCCACTCTTACTAGTCCTTGTTAGTGTGTCGGTTAACCACACACACTCCACTAACGACTTGGTAAGGTACAGAGTGTAATTTCATGGGTTAGCACCTATTTCACATTTTCCTAAAGTAACTAAGATTGGGAATTAATAAAGTTTTAGTTACTTTATAATTGCATTATACTTTTAATGAGGATTAAGGTCCTATTCTACCCATTCGGCTAACGACCCTCCACCAGTCAAGGAAGCGGTAGGTGAGAGTGGACACCCATTGAACCACCATTTTATAGGCAGTAACCTTATACCCCCCTTATAGACCGGCTTCGTGAATGAGGCCTACTAACGGTAAGACTTATTTATTCTTATATATATATATATATATATATATATATATATATATATATTATTATTATTATTATTATTATTATTATTATTATTATTATTATTGAAGTATAAGGGTTTAATTTTAAACTTTTAAAATTCCAAGGTTCAATTTGGAATTAAAGTATTAATGTGTGAGACTTTACAAATTCCAAACTTGAGGGCATGTTTTGAAACTATTCAAGACCTTTTAACTTTTTAACTTATGAGTTAATGATTTATTAAATGAGTGAGCTTTCATTTTATGTAACCTATGTGTTTTAATATGGACTTTAAAAGAGTGACTTTTGGTAATCCATAACTTGAGGAAAAATTATGGATTCCATTAAAACACATAATTGATCAAGAATTAATCATTAAACAATTCAGCAAATAATTCCTATGATCTAACAATAACTCATAAGAACATGAACATTCATAACAAAATTTCAAGAATCATATTAACACATATAAAACATGGAATTTTGATATTAGCTATTGTAAATGAATTAGCACAACCATTACACCATCTAAAAAAAGTTTTAAAACACCAAAACTATTTAGGGTAATGTTTCTAGTCCATTTCCAGCAGTAAAACTCGAAAATCTGTGCTCAGGAGCTCCTACTCGTCGAGTACCAGAACCTACTCGATGAGTAGGATGAATTATCACATGGACTTGTCGAGTCCCCCATGGTCTCGATGAGTTCATGCAACAGATAGTAGATTTTTGAGCTTTTTCAATGAGTTTGCATCAAGTATCAATAAAACAAGTCTAGGCTCTGATACCACTGTTGAGTTTTGATCATTCTAACACTCCTATGGTGTACATGCAACCCTAGAAACCTTGGATCTATGTTTTATCTAAAATACGTGCAAATTGGATTTCCAAGGTTTACAAACTAACTAGCATGTTATGGGGTACTTGTAATATAAAAGTTTAAGTATAATAACATACCTTTCTTTTGTGGTTGATTGCTTGGATTTTTAGAGCCTTGCACCAATAGTATGGATGCCTCAAGTGGTGTCACAAATCATCCAAAACAACTTGGAAATACTTGAGAGAATATTATGCTTGCTAAAATCGGCCCACCCTTGTTTCTCACACACACTAGTGCCAATTCTAGAACCAAGGACCTCTTCATATACTATGGAGGATTAGGGTTAAACCCTAATACCCATGAATCTTCATTTACCTAGGATCCATGGGTTAAAAGCTCCATGGACTATCCATGGACTTCCATATACTCTTAGCATATCCTAAATAAATCTTATCCCAATCCATATATATGTAAGAGTCCATATTTAATTAGCCTCTTTTAATTACTAAATTAATTCCAAAACTAATTCTTGATCAACACTAATTAAATAATATGATATTAATATATTATAACTTATAATATAATATATTAATATATCATAAACATCTTATTCTCAAAAATATATCCATACGAATTGTTAGGTGAAGTGCAACCCAAATGGACCATGCCGGGTCGGGTCAAGTTCATACCAAATATAGTTACGGACTTAGACGCCTTATCCAACAATCAAGACGTATGGCTCTACTTCAGGTAAAATCAATTAACTAAATCAATAAGTTCCTATTTTTTATTCTTAATACATGATGTGATAAGATTGCATTTGATGTTTTGTAGGATCAAAGAAAAGAGAAGAAGCTTAAAGGAGGAAGTGAGATGAGTTTGATCGCGAAGAAATGGATTTCGATCACATGATTTGATGATTGGATTTTTGGAGCTGCTACTTTTAGAGTTATAATAGATTGCTTAGGAATATGTAATAGCGTAGTTTTTCATTTGAATTTCATTGTAGGGATAAGTTTTTCCACACCTTATTTATATATTTCCTTGCAATGGCATGTATGAAAAATTGACGTTTGTATACTTCAAGTTTTAGCAATGTTGAAATCGATATGATTCTTAGTTATACTATTTGTGGTAATGTCGAGAATTTAGCAAATAAGGAAAGATTCTTGTCGCCCGAGATTCAATTGGATAGAAACTTGGAATCATACAACTTGTATTGTATGATGAATGAGAACCTTCATATTTGGAAAATTAAGACTAATTCATTGACAAAGAGTCAAGTAAAGGACTAGGAGAACTGGTACACAATGTTGTGCACTAGTCAAGTCCACCACAAAGAACAATGAGATTATTCGTCATGATTTACTAAAAGTCTAGTAAATGTGGTTATGCTTACAAGATTAGGTATAATTATGAATCATTGAAAAGTTTCAATGTATAACAGAACGAATAAGAAGAATAAATTAGGCAGACAGATACAAGTTTCTCCAATCTAAGAAGAAAGGAGAGTACTTTTTTATCGTGTTTTATGATCATCTTGTTGATTATGAAACCGTATCACAATTAATCCTCTAAGGACATCTTAGTGCACTAGTATAGCTAAAAAGAGGAATCGGAAATTGTTGAAATGGTTAAATCAAAAATGATAAGTCATATTTCATTCCAAAATCAAGTCTTAGAGTCATACTCCAAGTTTGTGAATTGAGTGACACATCTTAAGAAGTTCTAACACACTCATCAAATGTAGAAAAATTGTTTTTCTTACTCTTGCACATTTGAAATTGGTAAATTGTGATGTATTGGATAAGACAAATACCACCTAATACCATTTGTGTGTAGTGTTTGTCTTGATAAGAATCCACACTAACTCTTGAATATTTGTTTGTCAAGAAATGTTTCTTAACAAGAGAATCTTATATGTCAAGAGGTCAGTGGGAGTCTAAATGATCTTGAAAAGTTTCAAGAACTAATCAAGAGTAAACCTATTATTAAACACTAGCACACGACTTGAGGTTTGTAACCTATCATGTTGACATATTCTTGTTTTTGTGCCAATCCAGTTGAGTTGATTATGCATATGAGCTCTACGAGTTCTCAATAGACTGCATAAGGCAAACACATTGTTCAATGAAAGTACAATGACTAGTATAGGTGAGCTGTTAAATAACTTGGAAGCATTGGTGGGATCGTTGATGGCAATAAATCAAGAATAAACAAGTTTTGTCCATAATAGTTTGGATTTGTCACAAACATTATCTTATGATTGTAGTTGTGAAAAATTCACATGGATAGGAACACATACACTATAAAATCTAAGTTTCATAAGGTTTTTCTCCTTCATGAAAATGATTATGAGGAAACGCTTTCACTAAGAAAGATTTTAAGGAGATAGTGATTATGTAAATTACATTCTCAAATTTGATTATGATTATGGCATCCCTCTTCATAGTTCGAATTGTGAGATTTGGCGATTAGTCTGAACATTTGAGACTTAGTAATATAAGTTATGAATTAGTTTAGACATACATGTGAGCTGTCTAACGAAAGGTGTATGAATTTGAGAAGCTTAGATAAAGGCCTATCGAAGCTTATCGTATTAGAAATATGAACTTTGGAAGTCAATAAGTATTGTTTTCTAGAAGTTTAGTTGTTTTTTGAATACGTGTCAAAGCTAATGGGAGCATAAATGTTATGTTGGAATGAATATAATCATCATGTTAGTGGGAGCATGATTATTATTTTAAAAGTTGAAAGTTAGCAATATTAATTATAGAAAACAAAAGTTTCACTTTGCAAAATTGTAGGGGTTGAAAAGTTGTTTTGCTATAATTAAGGGAGAGAATATTATACTTTGTTTCGAAATATAAAAGCTTAGATCGAGAAATTTTATTTAAAATTAGTCAAGCATATATAAATTGAGTTCTCAAAATTCGATTATGATTACGACATCCCTATTCATAGTTCGAATTGTGAGAATGTGGCAAATAGAAATATTATGGTAAATGGCTGATAAAGTATCGTGCCTTTATGTAAGACATTATGAATTGTGTCCCATACGCTTCTGGTATAGGATCGATTGCATATGATGTAATATTTAACAGTTCTAATATTTTCCAAAGGCCTAGGGCATTAAGAGGGAAAAAGGACTAGAACCGGATTTGACTAAAATAATTAAACAACTGTCAAGGACGATCTAAGGTTCGCCAAGGATTGGTCGCTTGTAGATAGTTGGAAGTATATTATTGAACGGACCATATTGACATTATTATGAATAAATAAGATTCTATTTAGAATGAGTTGTCATATGGAAAATATGGAAATGTTTCCATATTGGGAGTTGGACGTTAAGAATTTATGGTTAGATTAGAAACTTATATGCAAGAAGGATGTTCAAAGGAATGTACTTTGAATGTGAGACTTTGCATCTATGTAATTGTCTTGTAAAAATCTCTAATAGAAAAAATTTGTAATTTCATTGGAAAAGTCTTGGTGACTTTAGCATTGTGACATCACGAAAGGACCATTGCATAAAATGTTAGAATCTAACATATTCTAGTAGTGGCGAGAATTTTGTATTCTTACACTTATGATAAGGATTAGGAATTGTGAAATGAGTATCATTGGAAATGTTTTCAATTGATCTATTTCCCAAAGTAAGGACCACAGATAAACATAGTTTACATACTTAGGGCATGGGACAAACTTTGTTATAAATTCAAGTAAGAAGTTGATTACCTGAAACAACAAATAATGAGTAATCAATGTAGTGATTAAATAAAAGTGTTTTATTTATACTCAAAATTTTGGTGCCATATAGTATTAGTATTATTCTTGTGTTTCACTTTGCATGTTTTGACTTCCCGAATAATTAGATTATTCAAACCCTACATAGTCGCTCATACTTTGGAAGTAGGTATGATTGAAGATTGTCATGAATTTGTTTGTAGATTGTCTAAAGTGTTTAGACATAGCACAACTTTGTTGTAGAGTTCATGAGTGCTGCTATAAGATTAGAGTATTGGATTAAAATCATGCTCAGTTGGATCGCTTCATGGATTTTATCACGAGTGATTGGTGAGATGATAATATCTTATATTCTTGAAACCAAAGATGTGTGAGTTGTATTCTGCAAGTTGGTTGCACATTGATAATATGTAAATGCACCAGTAACTTGGTGTTATAAAACATATAGTTGTGTGTGATTTGATGAGTTGGTACAAGTGAGAATTCGAGTCGAAGTTTATCCGTTCCTTTTACCCAAAGTGGGATAAAAGCGATATTTGTGGGCCCCTCGATGATTTACTGATGACACCCTAAGTGCTTGGCCAAGCCGGGACTAAGTTGATGTGTTCAATTGTAGTCTGTTGTCAGTCATCGTAAATCGAAAATCGGGAAACACCACATAGACTGAGAGAATGATTATAATCCATATCTCATGTCTATACGATATCTAGAATGGAGGAATATATGATCCTTTATCTAAAGGACAGGTTACTGATAAGATAAGAGTTCGACAACATCTTTGAGAGCTAAGATTGCTAATCAGATAATACTTGCATTTATAGTTACTAGACTAATCCAAGTGGGAGACTGTTGGATTAGTGTCTAAGCCCGTAACTATATTTGATAGGTATTTGACCTGGTTGTGCATGGTCCTTTTGGGTTGCCTTCACCAAAACAACTAGATAGGATGATTTATGAAGAAAGAGGTTATTATGATTTATTAATATATTATGAGAATAATATATTAAAAGTGAAATCATATCGTTTAATTAATATTAGACAAAAATTAATTAAGAAATTAATTTTGCGGCTAAAAGAGATTAATTAAACTTGGGGGACTGATATTGTAATTATAAGATAATTGCATTGTGGGCTATGGATTCCTTTTGGGAAGGGGATTGGACGAAATCTATGTGAAGCCCATATGAGTTTCGTCCAAGGGCCTTCTTGAATGGTTTCATGGGTTACTTAAGGCCTAAACAGAGAATTAGGGTTTCTCCTAAAACCCTAGCAGCTCACACAAGTATAAATAGACCCCTAAGGCTTCCAAAAATGTGGCTAGACATTCCCTAACAGATTTTAGACATTTTTGGTGCTCCTCCCCTCTTTCCAATATCATCCTCTTGCTTGTGGTGTCTGTAAACCATTAGAGGAGTGACATTTGTGACTTTAAGCTCCAAGGTAAGAAGATTCAAGTATTCTAGAAGAGATTCAAGCCATTCTAGAAGAGGTAATCATCTAGATCTGTTCTTATATGTTAATTTTAAAACTAGTGTGATAGATATAGGGTTTATAAGTCTTGGATGAATTGCATGTACAATAGAGAAACCTAGATCCAAGATTTAGGGTTAGCATGATCACATAGGATGTTCTTTTGTATAAAACCCATCAGTAGTATCAGAGCATTGATTGGTTTCTACTGTATTGATGCCTTGTATGCTAAAAATCATATTTCTGCACTCTGCCTGACCTAACTTGGCGAGTCAAGGGGTCATACAGAGGATATTTCTGAATTTTTGGAGTTTTGGCTGTGGGATAATTACCATAAACGTTTTCGATTAATAAAATATGGATTTTATCAATATTTGGAGATTATCCTTACCAAAATAGAAGATAATTGTCAAAATTAAGATAATTACTTGTTTTATAAGATGAATATTAATTATTTTTAATCTTGTTTTTCAATTATCTTGTAAGAAATTCAATTAGGTCAAATTTAGATAATTACCAATTATTTGATTAATTTAATCATTTGTAATTAGATCTTGATAATTTTGAAAAGTTTCAAAAACTTTCCATCAAGTTTTGGAATTTAAATTTTTGATTAAAAGTTTAACTTTGAAATATTTAAATTCTAATCCCTAAAGTTTTGAAAAGTTTCAAAATTTATCCTCATGTTTTGGAATTTAACATTTAATTCAAAGGTATTAATTTTGAAAAATATTAAATTCTAAACCCTAGTCTTTTGAAAAGTTCAAATTACACCCTCATGGTTTTATTAAATTAATTAAGTGTATAATTGAAAGAAAGTTAATAAATCCATAATGATATGGTATATATTTAAGTAAATTACAAATATAATTATATTAAAATAGGCCACCTGCTATTTTAAAAGTGTAAAATACACCCTTTTATATATATATATATATATATATATATATATATATATATATATATATATATATATATCAAGGTTGTAAAAAACGCTCCACGTTAGTTAGTCGGTGGACCAGGGTTAAGGGATTAATCGTCTAGGCGGAGATTAGTCAGGTACTAATAATTGATAATTTATTGAATTTTAAATATGACTAATATCATATCAAAGTTCATAAATAACATTAATTTCATAACAAAACAGGTTAATATGATTAATACAATACTAATCATGGATGAAATAGTTTCCATTGAGATAAAACTTCTTCAAAATGTTCAAATTTCACCGTTTTATATTGTTTAACTCATTACGTATGCATGGATTAATCGCTAGGCACCCTCTAGGCGGTTGAGTAGCGACTAGGGATTAATATGAGATTAATCTGGACCTAGTCGGGATTTTTACAACAGTGATATATATATATATATATATATATATATATATATATATATATATATATATATATATATATATAATTGTATGAGTAAAGAGTCAGTCTTACCGTTAGTAGGCCTCATTCACGAAACTGGTCTCTAAGGGGTGTTTAAGGAAATTGCCAATAAAATGGTGATTGAATGGGTATCCACTATTACCCACCGCGGTCTTGACTAGTAGAGGGTCGGTATCCTACCGGGTAGGATATGACACAACTTTCCATTATAATTATAATGAACTACGAAGTAACTAAACACTTTTATAAATTCCCAAATCTTCGTTACTTTAGGAAAAGTGAATTTGATGCAATTCCATGAAATTATACTTTGTACCCTTGGTAAGATGTTAATGGAGCGTGTGTGGTTAATCGGCACACTAATTGGACTCTAAGAAAATGTTGCAAAGGGTGACTCGATGTTTTTCATAGATAGATGGAGCGTGTGTGGTTAACCGACATGTCGATTAGGTGACCTTGACATTGGGGGCACCATGTATATTTGCATGATTATTCACACCATGTTTTGTGATCCTCGGCATCGCAGTCACAAAACGAGGGGCATATCGAGATTTAAACATGCCATTGAAAAGTTCAATGAGTCACAAAAGATCTAAGAGTTTTCAATACATTTAAAACTTCATCTCTTTTTCGTTTTTCATGGTGGAAAATTAGTGAATTGTCATTCACTTAACTTCAAATGTGCTGCAATTTGTATTACAACATCCCTCTTCCAAATTGTAGAATATTGTGTTGGGTCATAGCCTTAATATCTCATTTAGGTGTTTTATTAAGGACATAATCAACTAACTTGAATTTTCGCACCTTTCACTGGTACTTGTGAAAGAGGTGTGGGATTATTGGATCTCATACACAACAATGTGTGTGTGCCCTTTAGATCAACCACAAGGGATGCAAATTGCTTCTACATGATTTTTACTAATGATTATAGTAGATATGTGTATATCTACTTAATCAAGCATATGTCAGAAACCTTTCCTTTGAAAAGTTCAAAGAGTTTATGCAAGAATTGGTGAATCAATTGGGTAGGAAGATAAAGATGCTCTGATCCTATCGAGGTGGTGAGTATCTTAGTATCGAGTTCCACGACTATCATAAGGAATGTGGAATTGTTTCACAACTGACACCACCTACAACACCGCTGCTGAAAGGTATGGTTGAGAGGCGTAATCAAACCTTGTTGGACATGGTTCTTTCCTTGATGAGGCAAGCTTTGTGACCTATCTCATTTTGAGGGTATGCCTTATATACTTCCACCTACATCCTTCTTCTATTCCCAACTAAGAAGGTTGCCAAAACACCTCACGAAATGTGGAAAAGGAAGGCTCCCTTGTTGGTACATATCATGGTTTGGGGTTACGAGGATTTTGTAAGATGAGAGGCTCATGACAAGATTGAACCTTATAGTGAATGGTGTATTTTCATCGGCTATCCATAGAAGTCCTTTGGATATATCTTCTACAGACCGAGTGACAATGTTGTCTTTGTTGCGAGGAGAGGGGTTTTTCAAGAGAGAGAACTCATGTGCCAAGAGGACATTGGGAGGAAAATTGACCTTGAAGAGCTTCAAGAATCAAGTGATGAAGGAACCTCAAACACTAGCACTCATCCCGAGGAGGAAAATCCTGTTGAACCGATTGACGAGTCCTTACCTCTTAGACATTCCAGTAGAGTTAGTGTTCCACCCGTGTTATATAGCTTCCATATAACTACTGAGGGTGATACGTTTATTCAAGGTGCGATTGGTTGCGAAGGGCTTTACTCAAACCCCTGGGGTTGACTATGATGAGACCTTCTCACTAGTGGCCAAGATCAACTCTATAAGGGTTATGCTAGCCATAGTTGCGCTTCATGATTATGAAATATGGTAGATGGATGTCAAAACTGCTTTCCTTAATGGAAAGTTGGTTGAGGATGTTTACATGAATCAGCCAAAGGGTTTTATAGATGCAAAGTAATCGAATAGAGTGTGTAAGCTTGAGAGATCCATCTATGGATTGAAATAAGCATATCACAGATGGAATCTTTGTTTCGATGATAAAGTCAAAGAGTTTGTTTTTTCAAGAAGTGAGGATAAGTCATGCATATATTTCAAAGCTAGTGGGAGTATAGTTAGCTTCTTAGTATTTTATGTGGATGACATACTACTCACAGGAAACGAAGTTTCGACCTTGCAGGAGGTTAAATATTGTCTTGGGAAGTGTTTCTCTATGAAGGACCTCGGAGAGGCTACTTATATTCTAGGGATAAGGATATTGAGAAATGGGAGTAAGAGACTAATATGACTTAGTCAAAGTACTTACCTGGATAAAGTGTTGAAACGTTTTAGCATGGAGAATTCCAAGAAAGGGGAATTACCAATCCAGAGCAATACCAAATTGAGTAAGAATCAAAGCTCGAGTACCGATGATGAGATAGCGGAAATGAGTCGAGTACCATATGTTTCTGTCGTTGGCTTGATCATGATGCTATGACGTGTACTCATCTTGATGTGGCTTTTGCTTTGAGCATGGTTAGTCGATATCAAGGGAACCCTGGTAGATCTCATTGGATAGCAGTAAAGAACATTCTTAAGTACCTACGAAGGAAGAAGGATTAGGTCCTTGTACTTGGTGGAAGTGAAGACTTGAGAGTGATAGGGTATAGTGATGCTAGTTTTTAGACCAATATAGATAACTTCCACTCTTAATCAGTCCGGGTATTTACCCTGAATGGAGGAGCAGTGACTTGGAAAAGTTCCAAGCAGGATACTATAGTTGATTCAACATGAGAATCATAGTACATAGCAGCAAGCGAAGAATTGAAGGAGGCGATATGGTTGAAGAACTTCATCGGAGACCATGGAGTTGTACCAGCCATAAAGGAGCCTATGGAGATTTTCTGTGATAACGAAGGAGCGGTAGCCTTGACCAAGGAACAGAGGGATCATGGAAGATCCAGACATATAGATTTCGTCCATATGATAGCTTCTGGAAGTATCTAGTGGGCTGCTTAAGGCTTAAGCAGTCATATTAGGGTTTTACCAGAAACCCTAGAAGCTCGGCTATAAAAGGAATCCCTAGGACTCCAAAAATCGGCCACTTGCTTTCCTAGAGAATACCCTAGCCGATTTTGAACCTCCTAACCACTTTCATATTCTTCCAACTTTCTACTTAGTGTTTGTGGTCCATTTGAGATATAATATTTGAGGCACAAAGCTCTTGAAGGTCAAGATCTACAAGCTACAAGTAAAAGGTATTCTTCTAATTTTGTTTTATGTTACATATTCCGAAAATTGTATGCTAATTAAGGTTAATGCTTTGGATAATTGTATTTGCATGTATAACTTGAGAAAAACATAGATCCGAAGAATTAGGGTTGCATGTACACCATAGGAATGTTGTGGTGCTCAAAACCCAGCAGTAACATCCCAAAAATATAAGGTGAAAAAATCATTTTTAAGTCAACCCAAAACACCATTTAACCGTCTCAATCATTCAAAATTATATCAATATAAAATAGCTATCATAGTACATTTTCAAATTCATATGATTGTGGAATCATGGGTGGATGAGTTGCAATCAAGTTGGGCTCTTCCATATCGAACCAGAAGTACCTGAAACCATGACCATAAAAACCATAAGCACAAAGCTTAGTGAGTTCCCCAAAATACCACATACGATAAATATCATACATATATAGGTCCCTGCCCCGAATCCATCAGGGCCCCGTCCGATACAAATCTATCAGTAACATGCGATGGTGTAACGCCTGGTTCTTGGTATGTATTTTAACTTCTACTTGTTCAATTTTATAGAGCTACTAAACACGTTGGTAGCCCTAACTTGACGTGTAGGAATTTTTGGACCGCGTGTTTTAAGAGGCCAACTCGGCGAGTTGGGATGCCTCAACTCGACAATTTACCTGGAAAAAATGAAACCCTAATTTCGGGGTTTTACACCCTATTTAAACAACTTAAGCTCCATAAGTTGGCCTTATTCCCAACCTCCATTGTCCTAAACCCTAACTTCGAAACCCTAAAGCCTCTTTGAGTAATTGTGAGTCATTTTTTAGTGTGTTGTGTGTGTTTGAAGCCTTTGGAAGAAAGGAGAAGCTTGGAGATACAAGAAGGAGCTGCTAGATCCAAAATCTTTGCTTCATTTTCGACATGTTTCTTGTAAAAAGTCTCAACCTTGCTTTATGTTTGCTTAGATATTCATCTTAGTATTCTTTTGCTTGTTTTTTAAGTGGTCTTTGGGGAGTTGGTCATCCCATATAGACAACCCTTTCGTATCCAGGGTCTTAAGGAGGTTTCATGGCATAAAGGTGCCAACTATATGGCCCTAAGAGCTCCATGCATCTTCTAAGCCCTTGTTTTGTCCTTTTAAGCCTCTTTTGGCCATGCATGTGAGTAAAGTTTAAGACTTTACGTGACCTATTATCCTTTAAGGTCCAAATCTGTGTTCATAAGCTTTATCTTGAAGACATGATGGGTTTTGGATTAAGTAATAAGCCTTTTTGTATTATTTTTTGAGATTAATGCCTTTAGGGTGGTTCTTCATGGGTAAAGTTGGAAACTTTACCCTTCCAGGCGTAATATTAGTCTAGATCTGGAATATAAGGCCTCCATTTGAAAGAATAGTGGCTTAATGCATTAAGTGGGTTGGCAGACTGACGAACTCGACGAGTCCATAACGAAACTCAGCGAGTTGGTTTTGGATTGTTCCGATTCTATTGATAAAAAGAGGAAATCGACGAGTGAAAAGGGAAACTCGATGAGTTGATTTGAAATATCACGATTCTATGATTCATGGAAACTCAGTGAGTTGAAGGATGACTCGACGAGTTTAGTTAACTTGGAGCATTGACTTTGACTTTGACATTGACCAAGTTTGACCTTAAGGGATGTTAAAATATTGATTAGTATCTAAGGGATTATTTCTGTTTATGGATTTTATACAGATGTATCCGGGGTTGGGGATTTATCCAGTTATCTTTCAGCATTCTAGGTGAGTTTCCTTATTGGGTTTATCGGGTTGAAGGCACCAAGCTCAGCCCGTGTTTATGTTTATGTTGATAGAATGCTGGTTGTCTTAATGACTCTTGCATGTACTTATGCTTTATGCTTATGGACTAAGGTCCAATGCCAGGCGGATCCCGATGACTATCTGTATTCTATGTATATTATATGTGTATGTGTTTATATGCTTTTCTAGCTCAGCTCGATGACTGGGTTGGGCCCGATGATCGGGTGGGGACCGTTGAATGGGTGGGGCCCACTGTATGTTTAGTATGTGGTATTTTAGGTGGAACTCACTAAGCTTCATGCTTACATTTTTTAGTTTATATTTCAAGTACTTCTGGTTCTAGAGGGAAGAGCTCGGGATGACTACACCGCACACACCATGGTATTCCACACTTCTTGTTTTACTCTAATTTTATGACAATTAATACATTGGTTTTTAATTGAGATGTTTGGATATTTGGATGTTATGTAAGTTAGTAATTACATGCATTAAAGGTTCCTTGTTATAAAATAAAAATGATGGATGCAATGACATCTACCAACCATCTGCTGCTAACAATGGGGTCCCTAACCCCCATGAAAATCTGAAGTCTCACAAACTCTGAATTCCCAAAACATCAACGTATGGGTCCTTATCATAAATGCTATCTCAGTGTAGAATGTTTTCAGCCTCTCATCACAACCTCTATAATGCCCTCCTTGATCATAGGATTCTGGTCAATGATACTGCACGAAACCTCAGATGGAATGAACTCCCTCATCTGATCATCAAGCTACCCTGCTACAGAGTCTAAGCCTGATCCCTCGTCGACACCAGAACTACCATTTCGTCTACCACGTAGTGTCACTATACTCGGTAATATGCTATCATTAACATCACAATACTTATCAAAACTCGAGGGATCTCACACACTACAAGTTCCCTGGTCTTATCTCAGCCTTCCTTGATTCGAGTACGAATCCTATGCTTTCAGTAATTCGGGCCCATACTACTTTCCACATCTATCCGTAATTTCCTCAAGAACTGCCTTGACTTCACCAAGTCCCTTTTACTGCTTCTGCTCTCTGCTACTCTCATCCTAGGCTTACCCTAGGGAAATCTCCAACCCAAACCAGTCCTCAGCTGTTGAAGGCCTCCTTGTAATGCCAATTAGCCATCACCTGAATACCATCACATGTGACGAGGCTCAGATAATCCTTCGAGTAAAAGACTCGTCCCCACAACAGTTAGACTCAAACAAGAGCTGCGCAATAGGGACAAACCCAACACTCTGAGATTATTCAACCCTTATCACATATGAAGTGACGTATTCACCTAATGGCTAACTCACATCACTCAGAGTCGTACAAAGCACAAAGCAAGCAGAATTCTGACACAAGAAACTACTCAAGCAAATCTATTCTCATAATGAGAAACAATACTAGCATACAATGTCAAGCTTATACTATCAGGCATAACCTAAACAGGCTATCCTACTACTGCCTACTCAATACTAGCATGCAATTCTCATAAAGCTGAAACACATATAGCAGGCACATAAGGCATCCTTCTAGATCCTAAGTCCTATTCTAGCATGTTGTTCTACTGAAACTGAAACTGATAATCATATCACAAACTTGTATGGGTAATTTAGGAGTACTTACTTGAGCTCGGCTGATTGCATGCACCACACCCTTTTCTCTTTTCAAAATTATTTTCGCTTTTTATAAAACTCTTTTCTTTATACTTTTTCTAAAATTGTTTTCTTTTCTCAAAATCCTTTTGTAAACATGGTTTTTCTCTTGAAAACTTTATACCACTTCCTTAGTTTGAGTTCAAACACACCCGAAAGTGTGCCCGAATCCCTCAAACTAAGGCTCTGATACCAACTTGAAACATCCCAAAAACACAGTCTGAAAATTTTGTTTAATTAAATAATAAAAACCATAGTCGATAAACCTTATATAAAAATCATAAGCAATGTATCTCAAAATATTATAACAATTGTTAAGTATATCAGAGTATAAACATCCCAGGCTGAACAAATGGTGTGTGCACTGTAATCTTCCCGAGCTCCTCTTTTGAAAACTAAGTACCTGAAACCAAAACTGAAAACTATAAGCACGAAGCTTAGTGAGTCTCCCCAAACTACCACATACCATACAATAACATATAAAGCACATACTAGGCCTTGCCCACTGCATCGGACCGAAATCCGAAAACTGCATTGGACCGAAGTCCAGAAACTGCATCGGACCGAAGTCCAGAAACTAACCAGGGCCTTGCCCTATGCATCGGACCGAAGTCCGAAATTAACTTGGACCTTGTCCCATGTATCGGACCGAAGTCCGGAACTAACAACATCGGACCAAAATCTGGAACTGATTGGGATCTTGTCCCCTGCATCGAACCAAAGTCCAGAAACTGACTGAGCATAACATAGCATAGTATAAACATATCAACTAGCATACGTACATATACTTCATACTGCATCGGAGCGAAGTCCGGAACACATAACACAAAGACATGCTTAAATCACAAAGACATCAAGCACATTGAACTACTGCATCAGAAGAAAGTCCGAAACTATTGCTAACAAAACGGGCCGGCATTGTGGCCGTAGACCCGTTCCTACTGGAAGGAAAACTCACCTCACACTGCTGAAGTCTTGCAGACTCAATCACACACTGCTAAAGTCCCGCAAACTCGCGCCCAGCTGCTAGATGATAGATTCCTGATCTATCAACATCAAAATAACACCCAATTAATAATTGGGTTCCACTATATAACTATAAATACATACTTTGGATAATTACTACATTACCCCAAGCTTGGCTTACCCAAGCCCAAGGCCCAATCCATACGCCTAAAGTTAACTAGGGATCAAAGCCCAACATATGGCCCAATTTTCTAAATTGGGCCCAAACCTCTACATGGGCTTCCCTTAAGGCCCAATTGTCCAGTCCAGTCCAACATGTCCCATTCTAAGGGCCCAATATCATACAACTCTCTAGGCCCAAACTATGATCTAATTTTCCAAATTGGGCCCAATCTTCCATTTGGGCTTTACCCTAAATCCCAGTTAATCAACATAGTCCAATTGATTACTCTTGGATGGTCATCCATTAATAACCCAATCATTAAGGCCCAATAATATACCTAAGAGAAATTAGGGTTTCTCATAAAATGACGATTAGGGTTAAGTGTTTCTCACTAAACCCATTAAGGGCTTAACTCACTAAGGACTTAATCCACTAAGGACTTAATCCATTAAGTCCATTATTTCTTAGATTAATTTCTGCCAATGATTATTATTTAATATTTCACTTATTAAATAATTCTCGTGTGTCCTGATAAATTCTTAAATATTAGGATTTTCTCAATTAGCCCATTAAGGACTTGATCCATTAATTCCTTTACTCTACTAGATAAATGGTATGGAATAATTTGGGCTTAATTCACAATCCAATCCCAATGGCCCACAAGTGGGCCAAATAAGTCCAAGGCCCAAATACTCACAATTAGGGTTTTCATCCAAACATGGCCCAATAGGCCCAAAATTAATCTTTAAACCCATTAGGGTTTTGGCTATGTCCATTAGGCTTTTGCTTGCGGGGCACCACCCACTACCACCTCGGGTAGTGGTGGTCTACGGTGGCACACGACGGTGGCCACCACCTTACGACGGTGGTTACTATTATTTTTATTATTGATGTTAATTACAATTACAAGGTTTTATCCAAAAAATAATACACACACAGCCACACCATGGTGGCCGGCGGTGGTGCTTGGCGGAAGTCACAACCTTACAGTGGTGGTGATGGATTTTCCAGCTAACCAAACCACCGCAACCTTATGAAAATAAACACCACTGATCTAGTAGGTTACACACCCATACACAAGCTAGTGGAGGTGGCTGCTGGTGTCAAGATCCGGCAAAAGGAAGGTTACACGGCGCCAGCAAGGTAATGGCCACCATGGTGGGCTGCCATGGTGGTTCCCACATTTTTCCGGCCAACAGAGAGCAAGAACGCACCCACGAACCCGAGTTGAACAAGGGAAACACTCCCAATCACAACCACCTCACGGTGGCTCATGGCAGTCGGAGGGAAAAGCAATGAAACAACTTCCTTTGATGGTTGAACAAGCGGGGACGGCGAATAGCTGCTAAATGACAAGCTCAGAAGCGAGGGATGGCCGGAACAACACCGGCAATGGCCGAGTGTGGCTGAGAACTGTGACCAGCAATTAGAAGAGGAAGGGAATGGTGACAGAGAGATGGTTGTGGTGCACACAGCTTCGCCAACAGTCCTAATATCGTCGACAACAAAACACGACGGTGGCGGTCATTAGCAAACAACGGTGGATGATGAGCTACTCCGACCGGTTGGAACTGTGAACGAAGGGTGGGGGTGGTGGCTGACTTCACGCATGGCAGCTGGAAGCTAAACGGAAGGGAGAGGTTGACAGTTCCTTAAGAATGATAGGGTTAGGGTTTCGTAAATCATATATACTCGACTCCCAAAACTTTTCCCCATAATGACAAGTTAAGCCTCTCCTTTCCCTCATTTCTTTCAAACTAATCCATATTTTACACTTTTAACCCTGCCTTCAGAAATCTTTACAATTGAATCCAAAACTTACCTTTTAAGCCTTGATCCCATAAATTTATTTCATAATAGACCCCTAAATTACCAATAAACCCTTAACTCTTCAATTCTTTTACAATTTAATCCCGAACTTACTCTTTTAACCCCCGACTTCTAAAATTCTTCACAAATTAGTCTGGGGCCTACATTTACTAATTTATTTAAATAAACGGAGCGTTACAAAATCCATTGATCCTTGCTAGGATCTTCGGTATAAAACCTTGGGAGGTGATAATGATCACCTGCCTTGATGATTTTATTGATTAAAAAATGGTGAATATAGAGATGAATGTGTAAATGTAAGTACAAGTATCATAGATAACCTAATCGTGTGTGTAGTATGATGAATATAGGTGTTATTTATAGTCTAATGCTAATAACAATAAGTCTGATAATTGGGTTCCTCCGAGAATTAGCATAAGAACATTGTTTGACTTAGTATTCTAGGTCGTTTGCCTGGTCAAGCTGATTCTTCATTGAGAATAAGTTTTCAATTAACTATTTCTGCACATGAGAGAAAAATAAAGAAGAATATAATCGTTTTAGACATTAGGAAAATAAATGATAATAATTAGGATCCCGAAGTATGTTTAAGGATTTTGAGGCTTTGGAAATATTGAGGATCCTGAATGTAATTCTAGGATCTTGGCCCTAACAATTTCCCCCAAATTATTCATGTGAAGTATTTAAGGATAGTTTATCAATATTTAAAGGGATAATTTAGGTAAATTTAAAATAATTAAGAGAAATAGATAGGAAATTTCAATTTCAAATCTGAATTGGATAGGATTTATCCGATCAAGAATAATCATTGCTAAGTCAAATCATATATTTTTCCTTCTACAGCTAAGTTAAGTAGGGTGAGGAACCGTCATTTTCTTTCACCTTATTTACCATTCCCTCCGATCATTCATAATCTCCTTTAGAGGTAATTTCATTCTTCCTTGTTTTCCATCATTTTTTCTTGTAGTCGTCCATGGGTAAAAAGATGACTCGTTCGCGTGCCAGCATTATTTCTCCATCAGAGGATAATTTTGACGATCAGGGGATCCTGACCTACAATGAGGTTTGTTCTTTTGATGACGAGTACATTCGGGGCCTTAAGTCCATAGGATATTTCCCTCCCGATGTCGTTTTTAAACCATTCGATGCCTCTATTCAACCCGGTTTTCCGTTTTCCTCATGGGTATGTTTTTCGGAATACCTTTTTTCCCTTGGTTTAAAGTATCCATTTTCTATAATTGTATTCAAGTTCTTTTAATCCACTAAACTTTCATTTTTTTAGACCAAGCCAGTAATCTAGAGGATTTTGTCTTGGATTAACCGAGTAAATCTTTCCCATGATCAAGAGATAGGTCTTCCTAAGTTGGCCTTTGTTTATGAACTTTCTACCTTTGTAAATTCTTGTTTCTTACTTAAGCTCAAGCCCAAGCGGATCCCTTTGATTCTGAAATTGAAACACAATGAAGGATCCTGGAAGGAGAAGTATTTCCTTGTGAGGCGTGATTCTATCTCCGGCGGAGAGTTTTTGCCGAAAACTTGGGCTAAAAAGGAAAAGGTTCATTTTGTAGTGACATAAGAACGTGGTTTGGCATGCGGAATCAGGTTTTCACAATGAACATGGTGATTTGGGTGCTAAAAAATATATCCGATCATAGTAAATGAGTACAAAATGGGATCTAGTCTAGAACTTCATAAATATCTCACTTACTAATCACTACGACTGCATCTCTCATGCACACCTCTACAAGTGGTATGAACCCACCTTATATAGAGGTGTTCACATGTCTCTCTATCACTCTCTAATACTCATTAGCCATAAGGCTAATGCACCACATGAAAGTGGGTCTACAAAAGTCAAACCATATACAAAGTCATACATGAAGAACTTTGTATCTCAAAATTCCCCCCCCCCCTCAAAGTTAGGAATGGATGACCCACTTCAAATCTTCCAAAATCGAGAAAATACGCGGTTCGAGCCACAAAGGTGACACATGTCAAAAAAAATTAATCTTCAGTTCTTCCATGATTCTTCAAATTGGGCTTTAGGATGTGAGACCATAGAACCCGAGCATCAACGAATGATCACAAGCTTCTCAAACTCCAAATCGATCACCCTAAAGTTGAGCATAAAAACACACCCCAAAAATCTTCAATAATTCCAAACCCATTTCAAAAATAAATCATTTCCGAACTTCAAATGCATCATTTCGTAAGCTTCAAAACTTCTTGATCACATCGGTCTTCAAATTTGCGTAATATGAAAAATTCAAGTTTGAATTTCCATATAAATTTCTCCCCCTTTTATAACCGAAATTTGATTATAAAACCTTCAAGGAAAGAGAACGTGCTTTATTCGGAATTTTTCGTGTCAAAACTCCCCCTTAACATGTGGAATAAACTTTGTGCTTCAATCCGGAAAACCTAAAAAATATTCAATTTTTAGCTTCGTTCACAGATCGCCTTTGACAAAATTTCTCAAAATTTGGTAGAAATTGTCAATTTCAAAATTCTGCGGTGACCCGTTGCGCCCAAAACAGCAAAATATGCAAAACTCTCCCCCTTTTCGAAAGCTGGGTAAAAAGCGTCAATTTGCACAAACTTCAGGGGCTTGAAATGCACTTTCTTTAATTTTCATCAAAAACAGTCCTTTTTTGAATTTGGGTACGAACTGCTAGACATTCAAAACCTCAGGAATTATTTTCGACAATTCTACCCTTTGTTCTCAAATCATACGAAGAGTAACCCTAATCATACGAAGCCTCAAACAATTTTCGAAGTTGGGTGAAAAGTGTCAAACATCCGAAACTTCAACTATTTTTTGAAGTGCCAAATATCCGAAGGTTCAGGGACTGAATTCGAAACTTTTTGCCATTTTCTCAAATCATACGAAAATGTGATCAATCATACGAAGGTTTGAAACAATGTTAAACTGTCGAAACTATAAGGACCATTTTCGAAACTTTGTTATACCCTTCGTACAAATGAACATCATTTTACCCTTTGTATAATTTCACAATAACCCTTTCGTATGAAATCCTCTGCATTTTCTATCACCCCTTCGTTCAGTCAAAATCATCAAATAATACCCACATCGATCAAAACCGTCCAACATGATTCTGATCAATAAATTTCACCGATCTTTGAAATCTATTCTTCTCAATACTCATTCGTCTAATTTAAAATTAATATGGATAATAAAATCATTTCGATTTCCAGATCATAGTTCAAAAACCAAACACTATCACACGAACTGTTATCGACCCCATGAACTTCAATCCAAACAATTTCGAAATTAACTACCAAATTGAACTAGATTTTGACACCCAAAACCTCAAAACAACTTCTATCAACTAATTTCAATTTCCAATTCATCGAATCATCCCTTAAATCTTCAAGTTTGATTTCTTATGAAGATTGACTTTTTGAATTCAATAATCATTGAACAAAAAATTGAAGATTTCAACTCTAAATTGTGGATCAAAATGTGTTCAAACATCCTTTCTAAACAAGATCTTCACAGTAATTTGGATTTTCTTGATCAAGTGCATCAAATTCAAAAATCTAAGATCCGATTGTTGGGTTTTGATCATGCTAACACTCCTATGGTGTACATGCAACCCTAAATACATTGGATCTATGTTTTCTCTAATATACATGCAAATACTAATAATCCAAGGTATTACCCTATCTAGCATACAATCATAGATACTTGGGTAATAATATACATAGAATACATACCTCTTGTAGTGTAGCTTGACTCCATGGGGCTTGAGTGCCTAGTGCCTCAAATGTGACACCTCAAATGGCTCACACAACATCAAATGCTCTTGGAATAACTTAGAGAGAAATCCACACTTCATGAAATCGGCTAGCCCTTCTTTTACACACACTAGTGGCCAATTTTGGAAAATAATATGATGCTTATATAGTGTGTTACAATGAGGGTTACACCATTTAAACCCTAATTGTCATGACCTTTCATTTCCATGACCCATGGGTTATGTAACCTCCATGGAGCATCCATTGAGCATCCTATGGGTTTAACCCAACTTGATTATCCATGGAGCTTTGGCCCACTATATAAGTTATGGATGATTTACACAATCAACACCTATATATAATCAGTCTTCTTTTGATCACATAATTAATTCTAAATTAATTCTTGATCAATACTAATTAAATATTATTATTCTTATTATTAATATATTAGAACTTATAATATATTAATAACCATAAGTGTCTTATTTTTCTCATTTAGTCTATCCAAGTGCATGATGCCATGCAACCCAAATGGACCATGTTGGGTCGGGTGAAGTACATACCAAATATAATTATGGACTTAGACATTAATCCAATAGTCTCCCACTTGGATAAGTCTAAAGCTATTATTGCGCATGACTTCAAAACCCAACTAGCAATCGTAGCTCTCAAAAGCCGCTGTCGAACTCTGACCTTGTAACTGAACTCTGACCTTCTCAATGACTTGTCCATTAGATAAGGGATCATATATTCCTCCATATATATCATATGGACTGAGACATGGATTAATAATCATTCTCTCTGTCCATTTGTTGTTTCCTGATTTTCGATTTACGACGACTGACTGATTGAACAAATCACATCAGTCCTGGCTTGCCCAAACACACATGTGTCATCACTAAATCCTCGAGTGCCCCACAGATATCGCTTTTATTCTGAAGGTAAAAGGAATGGATAAACTTTGACTCATATGTCTTGTTCTACTACTTTTTGAGTCATACACAAAGGCACGTTTTATAATATCAATTTACTAATGCGTTTTCGTGAAATCAATGTACTATCAACTCATAGTAACAACTCATATCTCTAGGTTTGAAGAATATAAGATATTATCATCTCATGATCACTTGTGATAAAATCCATGAAGTGATTCAAATGACCACGGGTTGAATCCAATACTCAGAACTTATGAGCACTCATGAGTGTTGTAGCATCACTTTGTCCACCAACTTAGACCTCTACAACCCAACCCATGATAGTCTTAATTCATATCTACTTCCAACATATGACCGACTGTGGATTGATTGAATAACTCAGTCATTTAGGAAGAATAACCTAGTTAATCTGGAAGTCAAAACATGAAAAATGAAACACAAGAATAAATGAATCTAATATGGTATCAAAACTATGAATATAAATGAAATACTTTTTATTTATCATCATACTGATTACTCATTATTCATTGTTTCGGTTTGATCAACTTTATACTTGAATTTAAAAACACACTAGTTGTTTTATCCCCCAAGCATGTACACTATATTTTCTAAACAATAGCTTTACAATACATCAAATATGCACTCTATGTTTGTCTATGATCCTTACTTTGTGAAATACATCAATTAAACGTACTTTCAATGATTCTCTTTTCACACTCCCAAATCCTTATCGAAAAATATAAGAATTCCAAATTCCTAACATTTACCAAAATCTGTTTAGATTTTAAACTTATATGCACAGATGCTCTTGTAATTAATATGTACAAAGTCACAAAGACTTGTCAACAGTCATTACAGGTTATTCCAATGGAGATTAATTCCATTGAGACGAAGTCTCAAAGCACATTGCCTTGAATATCCTTCTTGCATTAAGTTTTCTAATCTTACACATATAACTTCCACCTATGGAGACAGATCCATATTCCTATTTTGACTAATACTTCTGAACAAGAGTTGTTTCTTTTCCAGAATATGTCAATATGGTCCTTCTGATATTAACAGTATACTTCCAACTGTCCTTGAGCAACCAATCTTTGGTAAAACCTTAGATTGTTCTCGACAATTGCTTAATCACTTTAGTCATATCCAATTCTACACCTTTTCCCCTTAATGCCGCAAGGCATTTGGAAAATTTAGAAAGGGTAAATATTATAGCACATGCAATCGATCTTGTACCCAAAGCAAACGGGACACGATTCATGATGTCTCACATAAAGACATGATTCTAGACCAGTCTTTTGCTACAATACTTTTTGTTTGCCATGTTTTCAAATTTTGACTATAAAGATGGATGTCGTAATCATAATTGAATTTTGAGAACGCAATATATAGAATTTCCTTAAGTTGAAACAATCCATCATGAATTTCATATATATATTCTTGACTAAAATGATTAAAATCTCAATCTAAGCCTTTTAGAATTGAAATGAAGTAGAATTTCCTCTCCCTTAATTATAGCAAAGCAACTTTTTCAACCCTTGCAACCTCACGAGTTGAACTTTTTGTTTTTTATAATTAACATTGCTAACTTGCAATACTTATCATAATTATCATGCCTCCTCTAACATGATGATTATCAGCATAATACTTATGCTCCCACTGGCTTTGACATGTATTCATAAATTAGTGGATTTCTAGAATTCAATACTTTATTGACTTTCTTACTAAAGTTCAAATTTCTAATATAAGATTGCTTTGATAGGACTTTATCAAAATCATAGACCTTATTATAAATATGCACTGGTGTGTCTAAACAATTTAAGAACTATGAAAAGGGATGCCGTAATCATAGTCTCAATTGGTTAGACCTTTTCTATTTCTCATAAGTCCATGTTAGTGTGCTCTACTAACGACTTTGAGAATGAAAATATTACTATCTACTTAAAATCTATTTGGTGGAAGAGTTTCCTCACCATCATTTTCATGAATCGGAGAGAAAACTTATGACCCTTAGATTTTATGTTGTATTTGTTCTTATCCATGTGAATTTGTCAAAACCATAATCACTAGACAAGGTTAGTAACAAATCCAAACTCATATGGATTGAACTTGTGCAATCTAAACTTCTTGCCACCTAGCAGTACAAGGGCCTGCCAGTGCTTCCAAGTAGTTATGCAAGCAATTGAGAATATGTAGAACACAAATGTATAGCCAACTTAATTGGAATGGGCACATAAATGTCAACAAGATAGGTTATAAACCTCTAATTGTGTGCTAGTGATGAAATACATGTTTTATTCTTGATAAGGTCTTGAAACCATTTCAGGATCTTTTTGACTCCCACTGTCTTCTTGACCTATAAGACTTCCTTGTCAAATATTCAAGAGATATTGTGGATTCTAATCAAGACAAACACTTAACACATTTGGCCTTAGTTGGTCTTTGTTTTATCCAAAACATCACAACTTACCAACTTCAAATGTACAAGAGTATAATTTTTTTACTCTTACAAGTGTTTTAAACCTTCTTTAAGACATGCCACTCAAGTCATAATCTTAGAGTACAACTCTAAGACTTCCTTTTGGAACCAAGTATGAATCCTCTTCTTGATTTAACCACTTCAACAATTCATAACTCCTCTTTTTAGCTATCAGAAAGAACTTAGAGGATGAATTGTGATAAGGTCTCAAAATCATTAAGATGATCATAAATCATGATACTAAAGTACTCTCCCATCTTTTCAGATTTGAGAAACTTTTATCATTCTGCCTAATTTGATTCTTATTATTCACTCTGCCATACATTTGGAATTTTTCCAATGTCTTAGAGTTATACTTAATCTTGTAAGTATAATCATATTTACTAAACCTTAGTAAATCATGATGAATAGTTTCATTCATATTTTGTGGTGGACTTTGGCTAGTGCACAAGAATGTGTACTTGATCCCTTAGTCCTTCACTTGAGTCACATATACATGTGAACAAGAAACTAGTCTTAATTTTCCAAAAATGAAAATTTTCATTCATCATGCTAAACAACTTGCATGATTCCAAGTTTGGTCCAATTGAAACATGGGTGGTGAGAATCATTCCTTATTTGATATATTTAGACACTACCACAAATGAAAGAATCAAATTCATATTTCCGATATTCCTAGAAACATACAAACATCAAGTTTTCATGAATGCAATTGTAAGGAGATATAAAATAAAGAAAAAATTTATTTATTTTTTTCAAAATGCGGAAAAACCTTTTTCCTTACAATGCAACTTCAAATGAAAACTATGATATTTCAGGTTTCCTAGCAATCTATCATAACTCCTAAGCAATAGCTCAAGAATCTGATCTTCAAACCATGCGATAGAAATCCATCTACGCGATCAGATTTAGCATACTCTTTTTTTTAAGTTTCCTACCCTTTGCTTGATCCTTTCATACATCAAAATGTATTAAGAATCTTCAAATGAAACTTAAGAGAGTTAGATAGTGGACTTACCTGAAGCAGAGTCAAACTTTTGATTCTTCTTTCTTTCAGGTAGCTAGGGCAGCTTCGATTCTAATGCCCCTTTTTCTTCACAATGAAAACATATAGACTCTTTGAGAATGGTACAAAAGGCTCTCCTAGACTTAGACTTTCTCTTTACCTTCTGGTCAACCGGTTTGACCAAGGCCGATCCCTTTCCATTAGGAAGAGAAAGATTTTCTGGACTTCCAATGTTACCATTCTCCATGTCCATGGAAGTTTGAGAAATAGACCTTCCATTCATATTTGCTTGACTATTGCACCAAACCATTCTTGATTCAGCAGCAATAAGAAAATAAGAAAGATCCATTAAGGTCATGTCATGACCTGTCACATAGTAGTCTTTCTATATGACTCAGGAAGTGACTGAAAGACCTAGTCAATAGCCAACTTCCTTAGGACAATGATACCCAACATTCTCAACCTGACAATCAGTGACTTCAGTCCTAAGACATGAGTGCACACAGGACTTCCCTTTTTATGTTTTATTGTGAGTAGGCATTGAGTGATCTTGAACTTTTCAAGTCTTTGAGCTTGTGGGATAGGGAGAATAATTGAAGGAGGTGGAGGAAGAGAAGTATGATTTCCATGAGACAAACTTGGGATATCATCTTCATAAGAAACCTTGATTTGGGAAGATCATTGTTGTTTGAACTAGACATCTCAACGGGAGAAATTCAAGTAAGTTGATTTAACCCCTTAATATAACACCCAATATGAAATATTAAGGCTAAGACCTAACAAAATATTTTATAACTTGGAAGAGGGATGCCGTAATCCAAGCTATAAGGTATTTGAAGGTAGGTGGATGACAATTCACCAATTTCCACCAAGATAAACAAAATATTTAATTAGGTTTTAATTGGTTTTGAAACTCCTAGATCTTTTGAGATTCATTGAACTTTTCAGTGGCATGTTTCAATCTCAAGTGGGCCCTTCAAGTTTTGTGACTAGGATGTCGAGGATCACAAAACAAGGTGTGAAGTAACCATGCAAATATACTGGGTACCCTTAATATTTACCCCTCAATTGATGTGTTGGTTAACCACACACACTCCAACGATACTATGACAAATATTAAGTTACCATTTGCCTACCTTGTTAAGTCCAGGTTAGTGTGCCGGTTAACCACACACACTCCACTAACGGCTTAAACAAAGTGCAAAGTGTAATTTCATGGATTAGAACCTTATTCACATTTTCCTAAGTAACTAAGATTGGGAATTTATACGCGTTTAGTTACTTAGTATTTATCATTAATACTTTTAAAGAGGGGAGAATTATAGTTCTTGTCCTACCTTTTTTGGCTAGCGACCCTCCACCGATCAAGGAAGCGGTGGGTGAGATTGGACACCCATTAAGTTGCCATTTTATAGGCAACAACCTTGTACCCCCCCCCTCTCCTGCCTTATAGACCGGCTTCGTGAATGAGGCCTACTAACGGTAAGATGACTTGTTGTTATACACACACACACACACACACACATATATATATATATATATATATATATATATATATATATATTAACTTATAATATTATAATAGTATAAGGGTTGAATTTTAATTCTTTAAAATTCTAAGGGCTTAATTTGGAATTAAAGTATTCATAAAAGAAAACTTTTCAAATTCAAAAAACTTGAGGGCATGTTTTGTAACTTTCAAAACTTTTCAATTCCATAACTTATGTGTTTAAAGTAGTTTTAATTAAAAAACTCTTCAAGTTCCCTAACTTGAGGACAAGTTATGGAAGACTTTAAACTAATTAAGAAAGTGACTCTTCATAATTGATAACTTATGGAAGTTTTTTTCTTTTCTCATAACTTATGATTTAATGGCTTATTAAAATGAGTGACTTTTCATTTTATGTAACCATTATGTTCTTTTAATGGATTTAATAACTTGTGACTTTTGGTTATCCATAACTTGAGGACAAGTTATGGAATCCATTAAAACACATAATGATCAAGAATTAAACTACCAAGAAGGTTACAAATAATTCCTATGATCATCAAAACTCATAAGTTCAAGAACATGCATATCCACAATTTCAAGAATCATAAAATTAACCATATAAAACTTGAAATTTTGATAACAACTCTGAAATTGGTTTACCATAATCATTATCACATCAAAAAACAAGTTTTATAAGTGCAAAACAGTTTAAGATAATGATTCTAGACCAATTCCAGCACCAAAACTCAAAGATAAGCTGTCATAGGATCCAACTCGTCGAGTGCATGAACTAACTCACCGAGTTGGATGAGTTTTGCCTTGGACTCGTCTAGTCCATGAGGGAACTCGGTGAGTCCGCTGCCCAGACAGCACAAAAACTTTTATTTTTTAATATTTGCATCAAGTATATAGGAAAACAAACATGGGCTCTGATACCACTGTTGGGTTTTGAGCATTCTAACACTCCTATGGTGTACATGCAACCCTAAATACCTTGGATCTATGTTTTCTCTAATATACATGCAAATACTAATATTCCAAGGTATTACCCTATCTAGCATACAATCATAGATACTTGGGTAATAATATAGATTGAATACATACCTCTTTTAGTGTAGCTTGAATCCATGGGGCTTGAGTGCCTAGTGCCTCAAATGTGACACCTCAAATGGCTCACACAACATCAAATGCTCTTGGAATAACTTAGAGAGAAATCCACACTTCATGAAATCGGATAGCCCTTCTTTTACTCACACTAGTGGCCGATTTTGGAGAATAATATGATGCTTATATAGTGTGTTACAATTAGGGTTACACCATGTAAACCCTAATTGTCATGACCTTTCATTTCCATGACCCATGGGTTATGTAACCTCCATGGAGCATCCATGGAGCATTCTACGGGTTTAACCCAACTTGAATATCCATGGAGCTTTGGCCCACGATATAAGCTATGGATGATTTACACAATCAACCCATATATTTAATTAGTCTTCTTTTGATCACATAATTAATTCTAAATTAATTGTTGATCAATACTCATTAAATATTATTATTCTTATTATTAATATATTAGAACTTATAATATATTAATAACCATAAGTGTCTTATTTTTCTCATTTAGTCTATCCAAGTGCATGATGTCATGCAACCGAAATGGACAATGTCGGGTCGGGTCAAGTACATACCGAATATAGTTATGGACTTAGACATTAATCCAACACCGACTTCACAAATATGCCATTGATGATCATCGATTTTAAGACATAACTCATAAAACAAAATCGATTCACAAGACATTCTTTACAATAATCGATTATCAAGACAAAAAAGAAGAAATCGAATTCATGCTCAATAATAGTGAGGTGTACAAGTTTTGAAGCGTTTGAGAATGAATGAATAAACAACGAAAAATATACGCCTCATACTTGATTCAATGAATTTTTGGGCTTGTTCTGTTAAGATATTGATCTATGGGCTCAAAATTTTAAATGAATAGTAATTGATCATTAATTTCGGGCTCAAAATACAATCGATGAACAACAACGAATTCAAAATGGTTTTGGGCTAATCTGAATTAAAACGAACCATTGCACACTTAGAATCATATCAAATAAACAGATTTAGAATTGGATCGGGCTTTGATCAACATAAAATTTATTGGATCACAACAAATGGGTTTTTCAAAGAAAATTTGATCCAACGAGTCAAATGATCAAAAATCAAAAATGCAGCGCACGATTCAAAGTGATTAAGAGAGATCATAGGGAGAGACTCACTAAAATCGCTTCAGTTGTGACAAAAGTTATCAAACCAAGAATCGTTCTTCAAACATCACCTTGATATTGAAGACCCACTCTATTACCAATTGTAGTGACATAAGAACATGGTTTGGCATGCGGAATTAAAGTTTGCACAACGAACATGGTGATTTGGGTGCTAAAAGATATATTCGATCATAGTAAATGAGTACAAAAAGGGATCTAGTCTAGAACTTCATAAATATCTCACTCACTAATCACTATGACTACATCTCTCAAGCACACCTCTACAAGTGGTATGAACCCACCTTATTACGTGTCTACATGTCTCCCTCTCACTCTCTAATACTCATTAGTCATAAGGCTAATGCACCACATGCAAGTAGGTCTACAAAAGTCAAACCATCTACAAAGTCATACATGAAGAACTTTGCACCCCAACACATTTGTTGGTTATGAGGATCCTAAAATTTTCCCTTCTTATTTTGTTTGTTTGAATGCATATATGAAGTTTAGGGAAGCTTTTTCTGAAACTGAAGATACCGAGGCAAAGGTTGCAGGCTTTCTTGCTCTTCCAGTCGGTGTTAGGACGTTCAAGTTTGATTGTGCAAATCTTCAGGAAGGTTCATCCATGACTGCTTCCATGGCTACCGGTTAGGATAATTTTCTATTTTTTGACTTCAATATTAGGATCCTAAATTTACAAGGATCCTTCATGGTTTGCACGATCCAAAACTACTCGTTCTAATGCTCTCTTTGCTTTGGTTGATCTTGAGGATGACATGTCTAGTGGTTTGATCGTTGTGAAGAAGGAAAAGATCCCACCCTCTACTCCTACCAAGAAGACCCAACTTGACCTTTCTGTGAATCCTTCATCATCCTGTAAGAGAAAATCTTTTGGTTTCTGGTATCTTGAGAATCTAGGGACAGATGAAGCACTAAGGAAGCTGGTTTCTTTCTCCCAATCCGCAAGTTTTTTTGTATCCTTTTAGTTTAATTATTCCTTTTACTTATTGTTGGTTTTTATATAGCTGGTTGATCATGTCTCTCGTTCTAATGAGGATTCCAAGGCAAAGCTTACTTAAACAGTGCGTGCCTTGAGGGAGAGAGAGGAAATCAACAATGAGCTTTGGGAGAAGGTAGGTATGTTGTTCAAGGAAAAGCATGATAAGGAGGAGGAACATATGGTTGAGATGGATGTGGTCATAGATGAGGCGAAAGCTAGTGCTGTTGTGGTTGTTTGGGAGATGAAGATCAAACTTGTTGCGAATCTGAAGAATACATGATCCTGGAACGTAGACGGATGGCGTGAGGCCCTGACCAAGTTGACTAGCAAACCTATGAAAGCTAGTCAGGATCATGCATTACAGATGAAGGAAGGAGGAGATAAGGATAAGACGGAAGTGGCTCTGAGTGGTGGAGATCAATCTACAACTTAAGATTGATTCAGTTTCAAAACAATTTAAATGAATTTGGGTTTGTAAGACAATATTTTTATTTTCTTCTTTTACCCCCTTATGTTATGGCTACTTTATATCATTACTTGTGTGCTTGATTGAATTATGTGGTTGTAGCATTAGAATTTCCAAGGATCCTTATAATCAGGATCTTAAAAAGTTCAGGATTTGCAAGAACTCTTGGGATCTGAATAACCTGAAAATAGTTAGTAATCCATTTAGGATCTCAAAATAGTTGAGATCTATTTAGGATAATAGATCTTCAATCATCACATAAGAGACAAATTTTAAGTAATAAGCATAGATAGAACTTGATTATCCTCTGGCTTTGTGACCTTTAGGACTCACTTTCTTTTTACTTAGGAGAAGTGTTAAGTTACGACTCTCTAAGATCCATATGATCCTGAAGATTGTATATGGAAGGATCCTTGCTTTAAGAGTTCATCAAGGAGGGTCCTTGATTGTATTCAACTTAGTAAACTTTAGGGAGAATCCCACCTAAGGAACCAATTGGAAATGATTCCAACTTGAAAAATAACTAAGGAAACTTTTGTATTGAAACATGATAGTGCTATAAGTCTTGCATATTTTATGGAGAACTTCCCAATTTCAAACAAACGTTAGTTTTATAATCCTTGAAAAATCTCAGGGGAAAATCCCAGTCTGAGATTACATTTTAGTGCTATAAACTTTAGTAAATTACTGGGGAAAATCTCAATTGCGTGATAACATGAAAATGTTATAAAGCGCAGTTATTTTCTTTGGAAGATCCCAACCTGAGATAACATGAAAATGCTATGAACCTTGTGTATTTTTTGGGGAAGATCCCAACTTGAGATAACATGTAAATGCTATAAACCTTAGATTTTAACTTTAGGATCTTAACATATGTTAAGAAATAAGAGAGTTGCCTAATCACTGCAGCGTGAAATGATCCCCTTCTTCATATCCCATAGTTAGATAACGTGCATCTAAGAGAGGTGTAGAAACCTTAACAAGTATGAAAGAGGTAATTAACTCTTTAAACCTTAGAGGGGGTTAAGTACCCTTATTCGTAGGAGAGATGATCAGTCTCTATTCTTGGTTACTAGGATACTTGCGTATCGCATCCATGTAGAATTATACAACGTTGTAACTATGGGACTCTTAAGTGTTAGGGTTCTTAAACGTCAAGGTCCCTATATGCCAAGATCCTTGAATCTTCATGTGTCAGGATCCTTATGTTTCGGGATCCTCGTGTGTCAGGATCCTTGTGTGTCAGAATACTCGTGTGTCAAGATCCTTGAATCCCTACGCGCAACAAACATTAACTATGAGTGGGCGTTAGTTTAGCTAACACACCTTTGATGCTTAAGTTAGTAATGGTATTTGAAGATAGAAAATAGTAATAAAAATAAAAGGTAAAAGGTAAAGAGTATGTGTGTTAGGGCCAGGATCCCGGAATTACATTCAGGATCCTCAAACCTCAAGATCCTCAAGAATACTTTAGGATCCTGATTATAATCATTTATTCTCCTAACATTTATTACGAGTATGTGCTTTGTTATTTTTCTCACATGTGTGGAAATAGTCAGCCAAAGACTTATTCTAATTGAATAGTCATCATGACCGTGCAAAAGACCCGGAATACCAAGTCAAGTAACGTTTATAAGTTGATCTCAGAGGATCCTGGAATTGTCGGACTTCTTGTTATTAGTTTTAAACTATTACAACACCTATATTCATCACACTACACATGATACTTAGCATAACTATGATACTTATACTTGTTTTTCACACATTCATCTTTGTAATCTTTATTTTTCAATCAATAAAACTATCAAGGCATGTAATCATTTTCACCTCCCAAGGTTTTATGCCAGAGATCTCAGCAAGGATCAAGGGATTTCCTTGTAATTCACTCATGTCACTTTGATCACTATTTCATATTTATTCCAATCTAAACATCATAGCCTCTCATACAATTTGGATGATTTTTTATTGTTCATTTTTTTGATGAAAACAATTTGGTGCCTACCGTGGGGCCGTGATGTACAAAATCCCTCGAAAAAAAATTTGTTAAACATTCGACCCTGTCCTCTTCCTTAGTTCCTCCCATTTCCTCCAAAAACCTTCCACGACTTCCTATTAGATCTCCCAAGAAAGCCTCAAAAGCACCGAAGAAAAACACATCTCCGGTCGTTACCCAAAAACTCCAGGATCCTCTTGTGCTGATTTCCAACAATGAAATCTTCGCTATGATGAAGACACTGGAGTGAAAAGTGGCTCAGTAACCAGAAGATAACATGAAAATTCTCAATGAAGTGAAGAGAATGAGGACATAAATCCATAAGCCTCAGGAAGCAACACTATCGATCTTGTAGCCCAAGATCCTGAACTTTGAAAACACGGGATCCTCAACGATTCACCGCGAGATAGGATCCTCAACACCGACCTTTGTTTCCTCCAGGGGCACGACTCTGAGAGAATAAGCCCATAAGATCCAGGATCCCAGTGAAACCTTTTTAACTACTAATAAAAAAGATCATGGTAACCCCATCAATAATAATATATTTACTACTAACTCAACCGATCTTGATAAAGGTTTAATCTCGATCATGGCTAAGGAGCTCGAACAACTAAGACAAAAGATCTCAAGCATGACTGGAATAGTTCTGTCACACCCCCAGCTAGCGGCAGAAACACCAAACAGTGTAAAGTCATTCCTTGTATCACAGTTATATAACATATATTGAATAGTACAAAAGAGTTTTATAAACTACATACCTATATTGATAATATAAAGTTAAATTATTCCAACTTATATGGTTCCTGAAAACACATGCGTTTTGAAAATACGTCAACATAAAGTTGGTGAGTCTACAAGTTTTTACTCTAAGAAAATAGTATTTTTCCAAGTTTAAAAAGTATAAAAAATTATTTTAAATTATCTTTCAAACTCATACTTATATCTAACATATATTATATATCCTAAGTATAATAGTTTACTTACCAAATAAGTGATACCAACAATTTCCATATACAATGAGTAATCCTAAACCAAGGAAAGTTACTATGTATAAATCTTATTCAACTCTATACGAGTATATATACTTGGTATAACTATCTACTTAATGAGAAAGTAGTATACCTACAAGTGATTTGCACCTAGAGTATAAGTGTTTGGGAAACTTATACATAACATTCATACTTGTGTATCGACAAAGTATAATGCTTCTAACATTTTGCTACCATTACTTTCTAACCATTGCTATGACATAAAGACCTCCGATTAAAAGATTCCACCAATGATTCCTCCATTGGTGCCATAATAAAACTGACAATGGTTCCAAGAAGGATTCCACCAAGTTAAATACTTCCCCTGTGCGCTTCATCAACGCCGGGTCCAAAACAAACCAAAGACAGTTAGTCACCTGCAACCTGTTGGGTTATAGCTAGCAACCACAGGTAGGGTTGTCAACCCACATAGATCTATAGTCCACCGTAAAACTGTTTATGTTGTAGCTAGCAACCACTGATGATCCGTTAACCCACATAAATCCATACACCACTTCCTCGCTCACACGGGATTAGTGGTTACATGTTAGAGGATTTGCACTAAGATTTCCAACCTTAGCTGATGAATAAATAGCTCATGTAGACTTTGTCGGCCTCCTAAGGTTCTAACAACAAAAGCATATTTGTGTCTAAAACCCTAAGTTACTAGACTATGCTTCTAAACATTACTCTTAATTTCATGATACTTAGGCAGTACAACAGCTATAACTTGGAGTAAAACCAGGTTTTATTTAACATAAAACCAATAATAATAACATACTTAGCAAGTATATATAGAACTCCCGAATGTAACTTCATGACTAGATTAATAACATATCAGGTTTTTTCTTAACATAAAACCAATAATAACAACATACTTAACAATTAGTATACAGAACTTCCGAGCATAACTCCAAAACTATATCGCATATAACATATATATATATATATATATATATATATATATATATATATATATATATATATATATATATATATATATATATATATAGAACTCCCAAGTATAACTTAGGGTCTACATTAGTATAATAATATGCTAATAAGTTTAAGATAGTTGTACGTTTTCAATATATCTGATATATTCTAGGTACATAATATACAAAATACCTATATCCCGGCTAACATAACTATTTATGTTGATATGAACATACTATCATATTAACATCATATTAACTTTGATATAATATTTAGCATGCATTTTCCCCTAAAAACATTAAAAAGTGGGTCCGTGAAACTCACCCTAGTAGCGTGTTTTTATGGAATTTGACTAGAAACGGTCATCAGTTTGTGATCGTCGAGCTTGGGATGCGCAATGCCTTCAGCAAATGAGAGAGAAAGAAAAGATTTTAGGTGTAAGAATGGTTAGGGTCGAACATGATATTTATAGGCTGATCTAGATAAGTACACGTCATGGGCTTCATGTCCACATCTTGAATCATGGTTGCATCACCTCGTACACTTGCCATTTGGATCATGGCTGATTTAGGGCTTCTACCACCGAAGGGTCCTAGATAGCTTCCATGCTTCCGATTACGAATCCCATGTCGCGGCCTAAGCCTCCATGACTCCTTAACTTCGGACATTCCCTCCTAAAGTGTCTAATATCTCCATACTCACAACACGTTCTTCCTCCACCATAGTTTGTTCTAGTATTTCTTCCTCGGTTTATTGTTGTAGGTGTTGTGTTACTGCAGTAGCTGACGATATGTCCCTGCTTGTTACACTGAGTGTACCATAAACAGATACCTAGGCGATAACGATTACACTGAGTGCACCATGGGAGTATCCCATCATACTTCCTTGGTTGTGTTGGTATTTTTGTTGTAGCTGCATAATTAGTTGCCACATCTTGTCTCTTCTCAGATGATTGTCTGGGATTCTTCCCATTAAATTTGCGCTTATACGTTCCAGATTCAGGAGACTCAACTTTTTTTTAGCATAAATCCCACTTGGATTTCTATGTTGGTTAGCTTATCAGCTATGCGCTTTGTGTTGTCATATGTTGTAGGCTTTGATGCGATTACCATTCCTTTGATTTGTGATGCTAGACCCTAGATATATTGCTTGATCTTCTTATATTTAGGTGTTACAAGTGTCAGACACATTATCGCAAGGTCCTTAAATCTAGCGGTATAAGTATTTATCTATGAACCCTTCATTGTTAGGTTCCACAGTTCTTGTTCTAGATTATGCGCTTCCTCTCTAGGACAATTCTCTTATACTAGCATAAACTTGAACTCCTCCCATTTCATGGAATTTTTAGCATTAATTCCCATTGTATTTACATGGCTATTCCACCATGTTAATGTCGCTTCAGCGAAAGTACATGCTGCAAATCGTACTCTACAATCCACTGGACAAAAGATTATTTGATAGACAGATTATGTCTTATTTAATCCACATCTTAAAATTAACGACTCCTTCAGTTCCATGGAAGCTCTTTGGTTTGAAATTCATAAAGTCTTTGTAGGTAAACATTCTAGCAGTTCCTACATTGACTTCATTTCTAAGCCCTCCTGTTGTGACGTTACCTAGAGTTGTAGTGATTCTCTGAGCTATAATTTCTTGAAGTTCTGCAGAACTTATTGAGGGGATTTCTTGTGGTGGGGGTTGTGGTTCTAATAATTGGTTATGGTTTAGCCAATCACTACTTCTTCTAGGAATTTATAATTAGTTCCTACTATAGATAGTAAGAATATTATGAGTTTTAAGAAGTATTAGTCATTACATTACGAGTGTTAATGACTTCAATTTTTCTTCAAGGTATAGAGCATAGTGGATGACACTATTTGGCACATGATTATTGTAATATATGCTTTATATTTATTATCAGTGGTGACATTAGTTTATTATAGGTTTATATGACAAAAGTTTCTAAAAAAAATTTGCTACCCTTGCTAGAAACCTTTCCCCATTACCTTAACTAGTTTGATTTATTTTATCTCTGATCTTACACTACCGCTACTTCTATTTTATCTACCAGTATCCTAGGTGATGACCTAGTACGTTAGTGACGTGAATCATTTTCTCATCAAGTGCTTTATTTCTTTGACCAAGCTCTCCAGTGTGCTCCTTGTTTCTTGAGTTTTGATTGTAGAGTTCTAGTTCTGCAATCCTTGCATCATGAGTAATCATGTCATTATAAGCGAAACTGATGCAATGATGGACATCCATCACTGCCACTTGATCTCGCATTCTCTGTCCTTTGAGCCTCCGCATCCTTCCTGAAAGATGAGTAGTATTCCCTTTGACAATTTGCATCTTGTTTTTGATTCTCACACTTTTCTCAAACGGTTGAGGTAAAGTTTCATCTTTGAAAGAAGATGAGACATATGGTCGGGATGATTGACCAATCTCATACTTGTTAGCAGTTCTTTCTTTTGCTACCCAGCTATCAACTGTTTGTGTTATCCTCGCATGCACATATTGAACTATATGGGTATCCGAAGATGTTCCCTTTAGATTCATCTTCATCCATTTTGGTATCGACTTACGAGTTGTGCCTTTCATCTTGGATCCTCTTAGAAATCGACGATAAAGGGTATTCATTGGTGGTTAGGAATATGCAACAGATTTTGTCTCTTCCTAGGTTTGCTTTCTTCCAGTGGTTCGCTCTTTTCTAGTTCGTTAGATGGTAAACCGTTGTCGGAGGGTATTGGATGGAAAATAGTTAGAATCACAGGGTAGTAAGGATCATCTTCCAAAATAGGGGATGAAATATCTTGTTCCTCATCCGTATCCTCTAAGATTTTCAATCTTCGAGACTGAGGCATGTCGAATTCCAAGTTTGAATCACCAAGTATTTAGTCTATCAAATATTACTTCCAATTTGAATAGTCCATATGATCTGATCATAATACAATGGATTGCGCAACTACACCTAGTTGCAATAGGATCTACGCACATATGAACTTTAGTTGGAATATTTGATCTAAATCCTTGAGATCAAAAAGCATTATGGGTGTTTTCGGTGTATTATTATCGATGGGTTGAGTCTTTATATACAACTATATATTTCTTATTTTCTATATTCATGCTTTAATAATTATTGTTTGTTACTTCAGGACTATTTGATAAGGTACCGGCCAGTCAGGACAGTCGAAAGGGCATGACAATTTTAGCATATAGCCATTTTGAAATCCAACAACCAAAGCGACGAGTCTATCATGTCACCGCACCCGTAAGTAGTCCCTCAATAGATAATTAATAATACTTTATATTATAGGTTAAGGGATATACTTATACCTAAACCTAATAGATTAATCCCTAGACTATAGTCAGGCTTACCTAAGAAAGTACTAGTTCTCGATAGTGAATAGATCTGATACCAATTTGTCGCAACCCCATCTAGCGGCAGAAACACCGGGTGGTGTAACGTCATTCCTTTTATCACAGTTATATAACATATATTGAAAAGCAAAAAAGAGTTTTATAAACTACATACCTCTATTGATAATAAAAGTTAAATTATTCCGGCTTATCAAGTTCCTGAAAACACATGCATTTGGAAAATACGTCAACAAAAAGTTGGTGAGTCCACAAATTTTGACTCTGGGAAAATAGCATTTTTCCAAGTTTCAAAATTATAAGACTTAATTTTAAAATATCTTTCAAACTCATACTTATCTCTAAGATATAGTATATTTCCTAAGTATACTAGTTTACTTACCAAATATGTGATACCTACAATTTCCATATATATAAGTAATCCTAAACCAAGGAATGCTACTACGTATAAATCTTATTCAACTCTATATGAGTATATATACTGGGTATAATTATCTACTTAATGAGAAAGTAGTATACCTAAAAGTACCTTGTACCTAGAGTATAAGTGTTTGGGAAACTTGTACATAACATTCATACTTGTATATCGACAAAGTATAATGCTTCTAACATTTTGCTACCATGAGTCTGTAACCGCTGTTATGACATAAAGACCTCCGATTAAAAGATTCCACCAATGGTTCCTCCATTTATTCCATAATAAAAACCACCATTGGTTCCACGAAGGATTCCACCAAGTTAAATACTTCCCATGTGTGCTTCATCAACGCCGAGTCCAAAACAAAACAATCACTAGGACAGTTAGTCACCCGCAAATTGATGGGTGGTAGCTAGCAACCACAGGTGGGGTTGTCAACCTGCATAGATCTATAGTACACCGCAATGTTCTAAATAACGTAAGCCATGACCTGGCGGCAAGGTAAAAGTTAAGCCATGACAAGCCTTAGCGAGCCATGGCATTTTTCGAGGCGTGACTATATTATATACATTAAAAGATATAAATCATATAATAATTGAATTTTTATCAAATATATGAAGTTTTTAGAAGTGTTATATTAATATCTAATAGAAAAAAGTTAACAAAAAACTCATTTATTTTAGGCCTGATAAAAAAAACAAAAAAAACCCGCGCCTAGAAAACAACTCGCGCCATAACGCGATAAGGCGCGCCTTGACACGTTATTTGGGCGCCACGATTCACAAACCTGCCTTGGACGTTGTCGTAACGGCTACACCATGCCTTGTGCCATGGCACACCTTGAGGCGCGCCATCGCGCATGTCACACCCCAAAACCGATGGCAGAAACGTTCCGGGGCGGAGGACATCATGTTAAGTATCATAACCAATGTACATAGCAAGCATAGTAAACACAACCATTACATCACATAGAAATATTTACATTTGTTTGAAAGCAAAGTAATACATGTTTTATCTATACATTAGTTTGAACAAAAGTAAAGATGAGACTTCTATACGCTCCGCCTTCTCCAAAAAGATCACGGTGTACCTGTCTAATGAGAACCTGAGAATACAAGCAGTTTGAAAATCAGCAAAGTTGGTGAGTTCATAAGTGGTTTGTTTTCGTAAAAGAACAAGTTTCCTTTGGTTTTCTGAAAAAGTCGTTATCCAAGAAAATCCCATATTTTCTTATATGTAAGTTTGATTATCCGTTTGTTACACAATCTAGTTAGGAACAGTTTGTTATCCAAGGAAAAACCCTTATTTTCCTAAAAGTTGGTGGTTGGTTATCGATTCGGAATGCAATGTATTAGTATCTACCATACTTGTAGTATTAAGATAAGTATTCTGAAAGTTTTTATCTTATATACGAATGTCGAATTACTACTATACTTAACAAGAATGTTATCTTCGAAACTCTAATTTCGCACAAAGGAATATATTAATAGAAGAAATTTCGAATCTTTGTAGACACTTAGAGACGTACACTAGCTGTATTTTCGAAGTTCTGGTGACATCCAAAGGCGTGTTTTAGACGTATTTACGAAACACTAATGACACTCAAAGACGTACATTAGCTGTATTTTCGAAGTTCTGGTGACATTCAAAGGCGTACTTTCAAATTATTTCTGAAACTCTGGTGACACTCAGAGACGTACACTAGCTGTATTTTTGAAGTTCTGGTGACATGCAAACGCGTGCACCAGCTGAATTTTTGAAGTTTTGGTACTATCCAAAGGCATGTTTTATTAGTAATAATCCTAGTTTATGATTAGCATGAATCCTTCATGAATTATAAAACATAACATAAATTATAATATTTTATAATGAGATTTACAATTAGTTTGAAAACTAACCCTGCAAGTTAAACGGTTGGTTAACACGGTTTCTAGTGTTAAATCATATGGAAAATGAAACATTACAATCGAAATAATAAGTTTGAGTACAAGATATTCTTGTACTTTTTCTTGTATTCCCCCCTGAACACATTGAAAACACTAAAAAGGTAGGGGTATGAACTCACCAGTCGAGAAATGTGTCGGTTGGATGCTATGTGTCAGTTCGGGGATTGAGAACACGTGAGGTTCCTATGTAATATGAAGAGATACATAATTCTATCTAATTAGACTTTGAACTACTAATTAGATAAGACAGTACACTTTGAGACGCGAAAACACTTTATCTCAAGTGTTAGGAGTGACCCGGGTAGCGTCTAAGGGGATGTATGGCTTGAATATGGAGTTTGCTCTTCAAGAATAAACTCCTAAGGGAGTTTTCGGACCTAAGACTATTCTTCATGAGTATACAACCGTAAACTCATGGTGGGGGTGTTCTTGGGTGCTTAATGGTCTTAAAACTCTTGTGGGGGATGCTAGGTTTAGTTATAAGGCTATGGAAGGAATCAAACCGTCAAAAGGGACCATTCAAGGAGTTTACGGTAGTAAACTAGGAGTTTACGGCCATAAAATCTCATGTACTTATTCTTATTTTGTTTTGGTGGTCCTAGGTCAAGCACAAGTGTTTCTAGTCCAAAGTACAAGCCATGGAAGGAAGTTAGGGCACCACTTGACCACCTTATAGGAGTTTACGGCCCAGGAACCATTCCTTGGTGGGTTTACGGTCGTGAACTCTTAAGGGGATGATTTCTTTCATGTTTAAGGCCCTTAACACAATGGTGGATGGTTCTAGACATTTTTCCAAGGCTTAGAAGGTGTTTAAAGGGCATCTTAACACCTTAAAAGGTGTTTACGGCCTAAGAAAGGGTGTTTACGGTCCAAGCATGTTCTTGGGCTGTAAACTCATGTTTACCCCTCAAATGTTAAGGTTTTGGTGTTCTAAGTCTAGTATTGTAAGCCCCTAAGTCATATCTAAGCTCCGAAGGTGGTTTGGAAGGGTTTTGAGGCTCAAAAACCCCATTTATGTGTGTTTGCAGCCTAGGGCTGTTCCACATCCATAAACACATGTTCTTGGTCCTATTTCATATTTTGCCACGAATTTGAAAGCTAAACATGTTAATCTATGAGCTAGGATGGATAACTTACCGATTTGGAGCTTGAATTGGGTGGTTTTTGGATCAAAAGCTTGGATTTGTCGAGAGAGAGTAGAGAGAGGGTGAAAAAGCTTCAAATGAAGTTCTTTCAACTTTATATATGGTTTACGTTTGAGGCCCGGTGGAATTCTACCCGATACTGACGTTAAACGAGGCTTTTGGTCGTACCCGATTTAGTTGTTTGTAACCCGACGGAATAAAACTAAAAATTTTCCAAATAATAATTTGGGGTGTTTTCACATGTTACTAATGGATTTGAACACTCACGAGGTCATTATAAAATTCTTAAATTAAATGACCTAATCCAAAAAGTTATCGGAAAAATTGAAAGACAAACGGGTTTTACTGACGGGAACGGGTTACAACGACGGAATAATTTACGGGGTGTCACGTTATCCCCCCGTTAGAGGGAATTTCATCCCGAAATTTAGAATTAAGGCTCAATCATGGGTTTGGAAAGAGACGTGGTTATTTCCGTTTTATTGAGTCTTCGTGCTCCCAAGTGAACTCGGGTCCTCGCATGACATTCCAGCGGACCTTCACTTATCAGGATGTTGCTTTGTTTCATACGTTTAATCTCTCGATCTATGATTTCGATTGGTTCTTCCATGAGGTTCAGACTTTCATTGATTTCGGTCTCATCAAAGGGATTACTAGGGTTTCATTGGATAGGCACTTCTTAAGAATAGAGACATGGAAGACGGGGTGAATGTTGCTAAGTTCTGAAGGTAGTCGGAGTTTGTAGGTTACGAGATCGATCCTAATGAGGATTTCGAAAGGTCCTATGTCCCTTGGGTTAAGTTTTACGAGATTTCCAAAGCGAATCATGCCTTTTCGGGGTATGGCCTTCAACAGGACACAATTTCCATCAAAAGGGTACACCTTTCTGTGTCGAAGTGGTTAGGGGTTAGGCAATTCTGGATGAATTTTGGATGAACCTGCGATAGTAGCCAGCGAGACCCAAGAATTGACGGATTTCTGTGGGTGTCTGCGGTGCTCTATCGTCTGGATTTTAGACGGGTCCACGTGTATGCCTTCCTCGCTTACCACGTGACCAAAGAAAGTGGTTAGACCGAAGGGCATCACTACGATCTCGTAGTGACCATATCAAGTTCTAAATGTTGTCTTGGAAACATCATTCTCATGAACTCGAAGCTGATGGTACCCTGATCTAAGGTCTATCTTCGAGAAGTAACTGGCACGCTGAAGTTGATCGAAAAGGTCATATATTCGAGGAAGAGGATATCGGCTTTTGATGGTTTATTTGTTCAAATCACGGTAGTCGATACACATCCGAAAAGATCCATCTTTCTTCTTCACAAATAAAACTGGAGCTCCCCAGGGTGAGGAACTCGGTCTGATGAACCCCTTGTCAAGCAGATCATTGAGCTGACTAGATAACTCCTGCATTTCTGCTGGCGCTAAGCGATAGGAAGATTTGGCTACAGGATTTGCTCCATGAATTACGTTAGCACGAAACTCGTCTTGACGTTCAGGAGGAATTCCCGGGAGCTCTTCAGAAAAGACATCATGAAAATTGCAAACTTCAGGGATGCTCTCGAGGTCTTTAACTTCCTAGTTCTCGTTGATTACATAGGCTAGGAATTCATGGCACTCCTTTCAGGGAGGCTTTTGAGCTTTGATGCATGAAATGATGCGAAGGCTAAAACTAAGTTTATCGTCATAGATCATGAGGGTTTGACCAGGAGGAAGGTTGAGATGGATAGATTTCTCGTAGTTAAGGATATCAGTACGATTGAGGCTCAACCAATCCATGTCAATGATAACTTCAAAGCTCTTTATGGAAAACCGGAATAAGATCGATGGGAAACGAATGATCGTCGGGGGTAAGGGTACAGCCTATGAATATATCACTAATGTTCTCTTTCTCACCTTTAGCCATCTCAACGTTAAATGCTTCGGTTACTAATTAAGGACTATGATTAAAAGTTGTTTGAATAAATGGCTAACAGATTTTCTTTTAGCTCTATAATCGAAACGGATTGCAACTATAAGGGTTGTCGAGGATGAATATACTTGTGGCAACGGTGGGATCGGCGGCTGCCTCATCTTGTCCCATAGTTAGGACTCTTTAGTATTGACAGTTATTGCTGTCTTGGGGCAGTTTCGCTTGAAATGTCCAACTTCGCTGCAACCGTAGCAGGCCTGACTGATACCCGCTCTGAAAGCTCGATTGGTTGATTGGGTTAGTGTTCTGCAGCTTCGCGCAAGGTGACCCTCTTGGCCACAATTTTTACAAAACTTTTCACGACATGGGCCAGGGATACGATGGTGGTAACTACACCTAATGCGCCATGGGAGAATACCAGCATATCCAATGGTAGGTGCTTGAGCTGTGGAATCGATGATAGAAACAGCAGCAGGGGTAGTAGTAGTGTGGACTGCTAATGTTTGTTGTTTCTTTGAGGACTCCTGTGAATACTGACTCTTCTTCTTCTTCCAAAATTTTCTTTTCTCACCACTTCTCTCTGTCGGTTCAGGAGTGGTGGCTGCTTCCTCTAGGTAATCACTATGGTCGATCAGGGTTTGCGCTAGGCATTTGGCGCTGTCGTAGGTGTCTTGCTTTGTAGCCAATACATTTCCCTTGGTTGGATGGGTCAACCCGCAGATGAACCTCTCAATCTTTTTGCTTTCTGGGGTAACCATACCCAGATAGAGTAGCACCAAATCATTGAATCTGGAAGTGTAAGCGGCGATATTGGAACCTTTCATCTTCAGCTTCCAGAGTTCATGCTCCAGCTTTTGCATTTCGCCCTGAGGGCAGTACTCCGCAAGCAGAAGCTCCTTCATGACTTCCCAACCCATAGAATTGGCTACAGGTATGGTTAAGGATTTGACTCGGCCGTTCCACCAAGTCAGAGCTTTATCAGTGAACGTGCAGGCGATGAATTTCACCTTGTCAGATTCTGAACAGGCACAGATTTCAAAGATAGATTCGATTTTCTCTAACCACCGAGTTAAGGCAGTGACACCTCCTGTTCCATCGAAGGACGTGGGTTTCGCGTTCATAAAGTCCTTGTAGGAACACTCATTCCGGTGTCCCTGGTCACCTTCCTTGTTTTGGGGCTAAGTACCACCTCCTTACCCACCTGAACCACCGGGGTTCATTTGCGACATGACAGCTGCCACAACAGCACCAACAGCTTCTTGGAACATGGTGGGATCAAATGGAGGGGGAGGTGGTGGTGGAGGAGGATTGTTATTCTTTGAGCTAGTTCTTTTCCTTGGAGGCATCTTGATCTATAATAGCCAGGAAAGAGAGGATCATAAGTCCTCTAATTTGAATCAAGAGATATGGAACAGGAGATATCTCTTTATGATAGATATAAAGTTCTAGTAAGCGATAAAACAGGAAAGAGTTATCAAAGTAGATAAACTATTGCTAAGGAAGGAATGAGTAGCAACACTCGGAATGAATTTCTACAATGTAATCGGCTTTGGTTTAAATACTCCCATAGTATTTTATGTTTCGTTGCGACGATGATTCATAATTTGGATATCAGGTAAGTTTTAGGCATGCTGCATACCACAGTCACTCCCAAGCACATATCGGTCGTGTCTCGAATGAATATAGTTGATCAGGCTATATTGACCCTAGACACGACTACATAACTTCCCAGGTTTAACCGCAGCATACAACACTCAATTACTTATGTTTTGTTCTACTCGAGGTTACGGTTTCCGGTAGTTAGGTATACTTGTATACTTTTGAAAATACATATATTTTAAAGTATACTTTTAGTTCAGAGCACTTTGGCCCCTTAGTGTTTATACTCTTATACCATGTAAGGTTTGGTATACTTAGTTCACTATAAACAAGGGATCTGATACCAATCTTTCACACCTCGAAACCGATGGCGGAAATGTTCCGGGGCGGAGGACGTCATGTTAAGCATCACAAGCAATGTACATAGCAAGCATAGTAAACACGACCATTACATTACATAGAAATATTTACATTTGTTTGAAAGCAAAGTAATACATGTTTTATCTATACATTAGTTTGAACAAAAGTAAAGACAAGACTTCTATACGCTCCGTCTTCTCCAAAAGATCGCGGTGTACCTGTCTAATGTGGACCTGAGAATACAAGCAGTTTGAAAAGCAGCATAAAGTTGGTGAGTTCAAAAGCGGTTTGTTTTCGTAAAAGAACAAGTTTCCTTTGGTTTTCTAAAAAAATTGTTATCCAAGAAAATCCCATATTTTCTTATATGTAAGTTTGATTATCCGTTTGTTACACAATCTAGTTAGGAACAGTTTGTTATCCAAGGAAAAACCCTTATTTTCCTAAAAGTCGGTGGTTGGTTATCGATTCGGAATGCAATGTATTAGTATCTACCATACTTGTAGTATTAAGATAAGTATTCTGAAAGTTTGGTTATCTTATATACGAATGTCGAATATCTACTATACTTTACAAGAATGTTATCTTCAAAACTCTAATTTTGCTCAAAGGAATATATTAATAGACGAAATTTCGAATCTTTGGAGACACTCAGAGACGTACACTAGCTGTATTTTCGAAGTTCTAGTGACATCCAAAGGCGTGTTTTAGATGTATTTCCGAAACTATGATGACACTCAAAGACGTACATTAGTTGTATTTTCGAAGTTCTGGTCACATTCAAAGGCGTACTTTTGAATTATTTTCGAAACTCTGGTGACACTCAGAGACGTACACTAGCTGTATTTTCGAAGTTCTAGTGACATCCAAAGGCGTGCACTAGCTGGATTTTCGAAGTTCCGGTACTATCCAAAGGTGTATTTTATCAGTAATAATCCTAGTTTATGATTAGCATAAATCCTTCGTAAATTATAAAACATAACATAAATTATAACATTTTATAATGATATTTACAATTAGTTTGAAAACTAACCCTGCAAGTTAAACGTTTGGTTAAAACGGTTTCCAGTGTTAAAAGCATATGGAAAATGAAACATTACAATTGAAATAATAAGTTTGAGTACAAGATATTCTTGTACTTTTTCTTGTATTCCCCCCTGAAAACATTGAAAACACGGAAGAAGGTAGGGGTATGAACTCACCAGTCGAGAAATGTGTCGGTTGGATGCTATGTCTCAGTTCGGGGCTTGAGAACATGTGAGGTTCCTATGTAATATGAAGAGATACATAATTGTATCTAATTAGACTTTGAACTACTAATTAGATAAGACAGTACACTCCGAGGTGCGAAAACACTTTATTTCAAGTGTTAGGAGTGACCCGGGTAGCGTCTAAGGGGATGTATGGTTTGAATATGGAGTGTGCTCTTCAAGAGTAAACTCCTAAGGGAGTTTTCAGCCCTAAGACCATTCCCCATGAGTTTATGGCCGTAAACTCATGGTGGGTGTGTTCTTGGGTGCTTAATGGTCTTAAAACTCTTGTGGGGGATGCTAGGTTTAGTTCTAAGGCTATAGAAGGAATCACACCATCAAAAGGGACCATTCAAGGAGTTTACAGTAGTAAACTAGGAGTTTACGGCCGTAAACTCTCATGTACTTATTCTTATTTTGTTTTGGTGGTCCTAGGTCAAGCATAAGTGTTTCTAGTCCAAAGTACTAGCCATGGAAGGAAGTTAGGGCACCATTTTACCAGCTTATAGGAGTTTACGGCCCAGGAACCATTCCTTGGGGGTTTATGGCCGTGAACTCCTAAGGGGGTGGTTTCTTTCATGTTTAAGGCCCTTAACACATTGGTGGATGGTTCTAGACATTTTTCCAAGGCTTAGGAGGTGTTTAAGGGGCATCTTAACACCTTAAGAGGTGTTTACGGCCTAAGAAAGGGTGTTTACGGTCTAAGCATGTTCTTGGGCTGTAAACTCATGTTTACCCCTCAAATGTTAAGGTTTTGGTGTTCTAAGTCTAGTATTGTAAGCCCCTAAGTCATATCTAAGCTCCAAAGGTGGTTTGGAAGGGTTTTGAGGCTCAAAAACCCCATTTATGTGTGTTTGCAGCCTAGGGCTGTTCCAGGGCCGTAGACACATGTTCTTGGTCCTATTTCATATTTTGCCACAAATTTGAAAGCTAAACATGTTAATCTATGAGCTAGGATGGATAACTTACCGATTTGGAGCTTGAATTGGGTGGTTTTAGGATCAAAAGCTTGGATTTGTAGAGAGAGAGTAGAAAGAGGGTGAAAAAGCTTCAAATGAAGTTCTTTCAACTATATATATATGGTTTAAGTTTGAGGCCCGTTGGAATTCTACTCGATACTGATGTTAAACGAGGCTTTTGGTCGTACCCGATTTAGTTGTTTGTAACCCAACGGAATAAAACTAAAAATTTTCCAAATAATAATTTGGGGTGTTTTCACGCGTTACTAATGGATTTGAACACTCACAAGGTCATTATAAAAGTCTCAAATTAAATGACCTAATCCAAAATGTTATCGGAAAAATTGAAAGAAAAACGGGTTTTACTGACGGGAACGGGTTACAGCGACGGAATAATTTACGGGTTGTCACAGTGCGCTTTTTAGAACCATGGTCCACTGTAAAACTGTTTAGGTTGTAGCCAGCAACCACTTATGGGCCATTATCCCACATAGATCGATACACAACTTCCTCGCTCACATAGGATTAGCGGTTAGAGATCAGAGGATTTCCGCTAAGATTTCAAACCTTAGTTGATGAATAAATAGCACATGTAGACTTTTCCGGACTCCTAAGGTTCTAACTAGGGATGTAAATGAACTGAACGTTCGGTGAACTGTTCGTGAACTGTTCTGCGGAAAGTTCGTTTATGTTCATTTATTTAATAAATGAACGAACATGAACAAAAATTATCGTTCGTTTAGTTAAATGAACGAACATGAACAATGGTCTCGTTCGTTCATTTATGTTCGTGAACGTTCGTTTATGATGTTCATTTACGTTCGTTTATGTTCGTTCGTTTAAGTTTATTTATATTCATCTATATTCAATTAGTTTTTATTATATTGCTATATTATATGTTCGTTTATGTTCATATATGTTCAATTGTGTTTTTTTTTTATCTTTGTTCGTTTATGTTTGTTCGTTTATGTTCGTTTACCATGTTCACGAACATAAATGAACGAACATGAACAAAGTAATTTGTTAAACGAACGAACATGAACAAGAAAATCTCGTTCGTTTATCCGTTCGTGTTCGTTTGTTGTTTGGCTAACTTAAACGAACGAACATGTACAAGACCTTGTTCATGTTCGTTTGATTCGTTTACAGCCCTAGTTCTAACAACGAAACCATATTTGTGTCTAAAACCCTAAGTTACTAGACTATGCTTCTAAACATTACTCCTAATTTCATGATACTTAGCCAGTACAACAGTTATAACTTGGAGTAAAACTAGGTTTTATTTAACATAAAACCAATAATAACAACATACTTAGCAAGTATATATAGAACTCCTGAATGTTACTTCAGGAATGGATTAATAGCATACCAGGTTTTATTTTAACATAAAACTAATAATAACAACATACTTAACAATTAGTATATAGAACTTTCGAGTATAACTCCTGAACTATATCGCACATAACATATATAAGAACTCCCAAGTATAACTCAAGGTCTGCATTAGTATAATAATATGATAATAAGTTTAAGATAGTTGTATGTTTTCAATATATCAGATATATTCTAGGTATATATTATACAAAACAACTATATCTCGGTTAATATAACTATTTATGTTGATATGAACATACTATCATATAAACATAATATTAACTTTTATATAATATTTAGCATGCATTTCCCCCAGAAAACATTAAAAAGTGGGGCCGTGAAACTCACCCTAGTAGCGGGTTTTTATGGAATTTAACTAGAAATGATCAATGCTTCGTGATCGTCGGGCTTGGGATTCGGAATGCCTTTAGCAAACGAGAGAGAAAGAAAAGATTTTAGGTGTAAGAATGGTTAGGTTTGAACTTGCTATTTATAGGATGATCAAGACAAGTCCACATCGTGGGATTTATGTCCACATCGTGAATCATGGTTGCATCACCTCATAGACTTAACATTTGGGTCCTAGCTTCGGAAGGTGTCATGATACTAACTTCACAACGTGGCCTTTATGTCCACGTCGTGGAGTTTTAAAACATCGCTTCCGTAGACTTTCCATATATATTCTAGCATTAAGAGGTTTCCTAGATTACATTCACATCGTGGGCCTCATGTACACGTCGTGGAGCATGGCTAATTTAGGGTTTCCGCCACGTGTCATGCTCTTAGACTGCTACATTTGTGGAAGGTCATAACTTTTTCATATGAACTCCAACTTTGAGATTATTTATATCCATGTGTAGGTATTTACGAGTATTATAACTCTCTTTTAGATTCCTATAGCTAACTCTCACTCTATTTTAACTTCTTTTTATTATGGAGATTTATAGTGTTAGAGTTTATCATAACTTCTTCATGCGAAGTTAGATTGAGATTTGTATGAACATATACTTTGATTTATACCAAAATGTATGTAAGAAAGTTCATATTTATATTATAATTTTCCATGAACTATAAAGTAAGTTTATTATATTATAATCATATGCGATTGTTGTTGACCTATTTTGACTGGTGTTATAAGTTCAACTTGCACCAGAAGTATCCCCAACAAGTCACAGGAAATCCAGATTCGTTCCGACAATAGCTGATACCGAAGTCCCAAAATGTTTTCAAACCCATAGCATGAAGCCTTATTATGGGACTACGGATCCTGAGGAGCACGTGGCACAATATAAGGAAATGATGGAGATCATTCCCATACCCACTCACTTCAAAGAAGCTTTCCTGTGAAAGGGTTTTGGTTCAACCCTCACAGGATCAACTATAAAATGCCTTCTTAGTGTTCCTCCTTATTCCATTACATCGTTTGATCATTAGATTAATTTATCTAACAATCAGTTTTCTTGCAACAGAACGGTCGAAAAGATCACTTGTGATCTCTATCGGGTGGTCCACGATCCTAAGGAATCCCTTAGGATTTTTGTGAACAGGTTTTGCAAGGAAGCTCTAAGTATCCCCAACATTGACATGGCAACTGCAGTCGAAGCTTTCAAAATGGGCTTAAAGAAAGATTCTCCCTTCTATGAAGATCTCGTAATGACCCCATTCAAAAGTATGGATGAACTCAAGAGTATGGCATTGAGATTTATCAGGCTCGAAGAAGACAAAGAGATCTAAAAGAGGAGCAACCTACCCAACTCTTATGACTACCCCAAAAGGAAGGCTGATTCCTCAACCCAAACATCCTATAAATCAAAACCTTATTCCAAACTTGATCATCACAAGGTTAAAGCCCTTGAAGATGAGAAAGAGGAAGAAGATTTCCTTAAGACTACCGACTACTGTTTTTCTGTGTATATTTCAGGTGTAATCTTTGCCATGCAGGATCTTGGGGACAAAACAACATGGCCAAGAAAAGGAGAAAAATCCATCGCTTGGAAAGACAAGTCCAAATGGTGTGCATATCATGAAGACTTTGGTCATGTCACAGAAGATTGCATATCTCTCATGAAGGAAATAAGCTGTGTCCTGGGATAGGGATACCTCAAAGAAACCCTAGGAAGAAGAAATGAGAAAACCATAGAAAAAGACTAGGATCCTCAGAGGATGCTCAAAAAACTAGGATCCCCTTCAGTTGACGCAAAGGCAATCAATGACATATCTGGAGGATCTGACATTTGTGGTACCTCTTACTCTGCAGCAAAAGGCACGCCAAGGTGTCCAAAATGGAGAAGGAAAAGGACCACGGATGAACACAATGATCACTAATGAGAAGGAGATCACCTTCGACGAGGCGGATAGCCAAGACATCCAAGATCATCACCATGACGGATTAGTGTTTACGTTATACATCGTCAACCATATCATCAAAAGGATCCTCGTCAATGGAGAATCCTTAGTTAACATCATACTCCTGGCCGCGTTAAAAAGAATGAACATCCCGGAGTCTAAAATAGTTGCAAGATCCTCAATGTTGATCGAATTCAGTGGGGAAACCAAACACACTGTCAGAGAGATAAAGCTACCTATCTACATAGAGGGGTAAACTCTATACAATGTTTTTGTGTAATTGATATGTTATCCTCTTATAATGTCATACTAGGTAGACCATGGATCCACAAAATGAAGGCCTTTCCATCGACATATCAACAATACATAAAGATTCTTACCCCATGGGGGACAATGAGGATTGTAGGAGACCAACAAGGATCAAAGGAGTGATATAAAACTTCGATGAAAGCCTCAATGATACCACGACAAGCATAGCAATTAAATCAGGGGGCACAAGACGTATTGGTGTTTGGGTCAGGATCCTTACTATATCAAGGATCCTCAAATATCCAAGATCCTCAGCAACATCACGATCCCAACAAATTACCGTTATTATTTTTATTATTATTAATACTTGTAAAAGTAATTTTTGTTTATAACAAAAGCGTGCGCAGAAGTAGTCAAGCGAAGACCAATTCTCAATGAAGAATTACCTCAACAAAGCTAAAGACTCGGAATACTTGGTCAAATAATGTTCACAAAGTTGGTCATAGAGGATCCCAGAAATATCGGACATCTTGTTGGCTAGATTAGACTATAAATTGACACTTGTAATCTGCACACAACACACAAATTCTTAGTCTAAGCTTACTCTACAAATTTCTACATTCATTCTTAATAAGAGCTTACTATAATCTTTACTTTATATCAATAAAATCATCAAGGTTGGTGATCATTATCACCTCCCAAGGTTTTATATCAGAGATCCTAGCAAGGATTAAGGGATTTCCTTGTAAACCATTGTGTCTCTTTTATTTTACTTCTTTCTATTACACAATCTGAACATCACAGCCTCTTGTTCAATTTGGTTGATTAGTACTTGTGTAATTTTTGACCAAAACAATGTGGCGCCCACCGTGGGGCCGTGATGCTCAAAAATCCTCAAAAAACATCATGTCTACCCAATCGATCCGCCCATCATCCTCTGCTCCTTCCATTCCATCACAAAAGCTACCACCTCCTCCGAGTGAACCCTCCACTCAGAGGAAAACGCTTGACACTTCCATGAAAAACACCCCCTCAATCACTACTCCAGGAAGTTTTGGATCCTCGGGGCTCCAGGATCCGACTGCCTGAGTCGCTACTGCAGAACTCTATGCTATGATAAGGAAAATGACACAAAAGGTGACCCAACAGCAGGAGGCGATTAGGGCACTACTCAAAGAAGTGGAGAGGATGAAGGCAAAAATTCAAAAATCCCAGGAAACTACACCCATAGTTGCGCAACCAAGGATCCTGGACTTCAATAATGCAGGATCCTTAGAAAACCGCCACAAGGATACGATTCCTACCACTGTGGTGTCACCCTAGGGGGCAACTACGGACAACCGAGTGTCTATGATCAATGATCTCAATGAGCCTTTCAACGCTCCTAAAAACCAAGATTCTAGTAATTCCTGGAACAACAATACTAATAATAATAACTACACTAATGTTGATGGAGGAATAAACCCGAACATGGCCAGGGAACATCATCAATTAAGATAGATGATCGTCGTTGTACCCGGAGTGGTTCAACCAATACCATAAGCATCTCCTACAAGCCATAGGATCTCGATATTCGCTCTTGCGATTGCCGACATCGAAGCTCCTAAGCGCTTTCAAACTCCCAGCATGAAGTTATACGATGGAGCTAGAGATCCTCAAGAGCATATAGCCCAATACAGAGAAAGGATGGAGATCACTCCCATCCCAGGGCACTTGATGGAAGCTTGCCTATGTAAAGGATTTGGTTCGACCCTTACGGGATTATCCCTCAAATGGCTGGTAAATGTTCCCCCATATTCTATTACTTCATTTGCACACTTAGTCAATATCTTGAATAGCCGGTTCTCTTGTAGCAAAACCTTCGAGAAGATAACTAGTGATCTCTATCGGGTGGTTCAGGATCCTAAAGAGAAACATAGGTATTTTGTTAATAGATTTGGTAGGGAAGCTTTGAGCATCCCCAAAATCGACATGGCCACCGCTGTGGAAGCCTTTAAAATGGGATTAAGAAAGGATTCATCCTTCTATGAGGACCTTATGATAACCCCATGCAAAATACTAGACGAAGTTAGGTTCCAGGTGTTGAGATTCATAAGGCTCGAAGAGGATAGAGAGATCTAAAAGAGAAGCAACCCTTCGGATCAATATGAGAACCCTAACAGGAAGACCGAATCCTCAACTCAGAGATCCAATAAATCGAAGCCCTATTCCAAACCGGATCATCATAGGTTTAATGCCCTTGAAGATGCAGGAGAAGAATAAGAGCTTCCTAAATTCACTTACTATCATTTTTATGTGGATGTTTCAGGTGTAATTCATGTCATACAAGATCTTGGATATAAAGCAAGATTGCCAAAGAGAGACAACAAAACCACAGCTGGGAAAGACAAGTCCAAATGGTTTGCTTACCACAAAGACTTTGGCCCCATGACGGAGGACTGCATAGCCCTATGAAAAGAAATCAGCTACCTCCTTAGCAAAGGATCCTTCAAAGAGATCCTCGGGAGAAAAAGAGAAAAATCTAAGGACATCAGCCAAGATGATCATAGGATCCCATAGAAACCAGTATCTCCACCCTATGACACCAAGATACTTAACGTTATCTCAGGCGGATCTAACATCTGTGGTACCTCTTATTCTCAGGCTAAAAGACACACCAAGGTCTCCAAAATGGAAAAGGAGGATAGACCACCAAAGAATACCATGGCTAGTAGTGAAAAAGAAATCACATTTGATGAGATCGACAAGGAAGGAATTTAGGATCTTCACCATGACGGACTCGTGATAACACTATACATGGCCAACCATTTCGTCATAAGGATCCTCGTTGATGGAGAATCCTCGGTTAATATCGTACTCCTAGATGCGCTAAAGAGAATGAACATCCCGGAATCAGAGATAGTAAAAAGATCCTCAATCCTCATAGGATTTAGTGGGGAAACAAAACACACAGTGGGAGAAATAAAGCTACCATTATACATAGAAGGGGTAAACTCCATACAATTTTTTTGTGTTATTGACACCCTGTATTCTTATAATGTGATGCTAGGTAGAAAAGGATCCACGAGATAAGAGCGCTTCCATCAACATACCATCAGTGTGTGAAGTTTCCCACTCCTTGGGGGACAGTGAAAATCATGGGAGATCAACAAGAATCAAAAGGATGCTACAAGCCTCTATGAAATATGCAACCAAACCCCAACAAGCATAGCAATTAAGATAGGGGCACGATATGTTCTAGAGACAAAGGAAGAAGATGTAAAGCAAGTGCCCTTCGGTATTGAGGATCTCGAAGCTAAATTCCTTATAGGATCTTCAATGCCTGAGCAGACCGAGCATGATTTATTGGTTTTCTTAAGAACCAAAAGCAAGACATTCGGATGGAAACACGAAGATATGACAGGTATAAAAAAGAGTATTATTACTCATAAACTTAATATTGATCCTTCTTTCATACCAATACACCAAAAGAGAAGGAAGTTTGCACTTGAAAGAAACCAAATCATTCAAGAAGAGGTAGAGAAGCTCCTCAAGACAGGGATGATCATAAAAGTGAAGTTCCCAATATGGCTAGCTAATGTCGTTTTTGTACAAAAGAAAACGGAAAATGGATGGTATGCATAGATTGCACGAATCTTAACAAGGCTTGTCCTAAGGATCCTTTCCCCCTACCACATATTGACTCTATGATAGACGCCATGGCTGGCCATGAACTCCTGACCTTCACGGATGCTACAGCAGGATTCGAACAAATCCAAGTGGAACCATCATACCAAGAAGATATTGCATTCATAACACCAAAATGTATATATTGTTACACCGCAATCCCTTTTCGTCTTAAAAATGCAAGTGTGACATATCAAAGATTGGTAAATCGGATGTTCAAAGACAAACTGGGGGATACCATGGAAGTTTATATTGACGACATGGTAGTGAAGTCAATGAAAGCCAAAGATCACCTTAGAGACCTGAAGGAAGCATTTGACATCCTGGACGAGTACAATATGAAGCTGAACCCACTCAAATGTCATTTTGGAATGAATTTAGGCAAGTTCCTTGGATGCATGGTAACCAAGAGAGGGATAGAAGTAAGCCCAGAACAAATAAAAGAAATCATGGAACTAAGATCCCCATCCTCAACAAAGGACATCCAAACGCTAACATGAAAGGTAGCAGCACTCAACAGGTTCATTTCAAGATCATCAGAAATGTACAAGCCCTTTTATGATATCTTGAAAAAAGAACAAGAGATTTGAATGGAAGGAGGAACAGGAGAAAGCCTTCTAGGAACTGAAAAAATACCTAAGTTCTGCCCCACTACTAGTAAAACCTATAGACGGAGAGCCACTTATTCTCTACCTCTCAGTATCCTCAAACGTGGTAAGTGCTGTTCTGGCCAAGGATCTTAATGGGGACCAACATCCTATCTAATATGTAAGTAAAAGTCCCCTGGATCCTGAAACCAGGTACTCTCACCTCGAAAAGTTAATTCTTTCCTTAGTGACTGCTTCAAACTAGCATGCAATTTACATAAACAATATAAAATACTAGTTAGGATGACATACCTTTTGTTGTAGCTTGAAACCTTGTAGTATTTGGCCTTAAGAGTTTAGCACCAAAAGTATGCATGCCTCAAATGGCTCACAACACTCCTAGGACAAAGGCGACTCTTGAGAGAGAATTTCCATGCACTAAAACACCTCCACAAACTCCAAGAACTAGAAGTCTTGTTTTTAGGTTATGGAGCATATATTTATATGCGGGATTCCAAGGGTCATGGGTATAACCCAAATCCATACCCATGGGTTTATGATCCACAGTTCATGTGGCCCAACTCTTTATGTATCCATACATAAACTTAGTCCAATATGGATCATAAGCCCAACACATATAAATATAACCAATTACCATAACTAGTCCCCATAGATTTAATTAGTCTCTTTTGATCACTAAATTAATTCCAAACTAATTCTCGATCAATACTAATTAAATCATATGATTTCATATTAATATATTAGAACTTATAATATATTAATAAATCATATATAACCTCTTCTCAAAAATCCATCCTAACAAATTGTCCTAATGATTTGCAACCCAAATGGACCATGCTACTCTTGGGGCGAGTACATACCAATAGTAGTTATGGGCTTATACATCTAATTCAACAATACTAGCTAGCAACACTCGAAAGAGACATTCTACCAAGATCCTGGAATGCCATACAAATCAAAGCATACTACATGTAAGTAAGATCGAATGATCCACAATAAAACCAAGGTACACATGTGCTTTACCTTAAAATTATTATTATTATTGATTCTTTCCTTGAATACATTACTAACTTAAGCATCGGAGGGGCGTTAACTAGGCTAACGCCCACCCTTAGCTAACGTTTGCTATGTAGAACAACATATATCTAAGGATCCTCCAAAGTGAAGATCATGAAACATCAAGATCCGCACAATCGAAGATCCTGGAACGTCTGGTTCCTCAAGTTTGAACACTCTAAAGCACAAGGTTCTAGACACATAAAGATCCCAATACTTGGTAGACTCCATTATATTTAACAATGTAATCCCTAAAACTACCATGTATACATGCTAGAGACTGATCATCTCTCCCACGCCTAGGGGTACTTAATCCCCTCTAAGGTTTAAAGAGTTAATTACCTCTTTCACATGAAATATAAACCTCGCTTGGACGCATGATATCTAACTGTGGGATAAGGGTAAGGGGATGATTTCATGATTCAATGGCTTGGAAACCCTCTTATATTTGAACACAAGTTGAGATCCTTACGGTTTACAAAATTTTCATGTTATCCAGAAAATGGGATCATACCCTAGTGACTACTCCAGGAATATAACATTTTCATGTTATCGGGATTTTACCCCAGTGACTACTTAAGGTTTATAACACTCTCATGTAATCAAAGATTGGGAATTTTCCGCAGAAATTACAAAGGGTCTATAACATTTTGATGTTATCTATTTTCCCAAAGAATACGGTCGAATTGTAACATTTTCATGTTATCTATTAAATGAATTATATCACAAAGTTGGGATCCTTCCCAGAAAATAACATTAATATGTTATCTATTTTGTCAAAGTATATAATGTAAATAGGTTATCCTAAGGGGAAATTTTCCTTGTGAGATCTAAGACCCTTATTAGGATCTTTGATGGTAAGGATCCTCGCCCTTAATAATCCTCATTGACCTTCGTTGCTAAGGAACCTCATTCTCAACAGTGAACCAAAGTTTTATCCTAAGCTGGAATTTATCCCCAATAAGTTCTAAAATTCAAAGACTCGTGAAGCTTAAAGAAAAACTCAAAGACAATTAGGTTCCATCTTTCCTTAACTTTAAAAATTTAAAACTAAGGATCCTAATCTTTCCAGGATCCTAAACCAATCGTTGACATATAAACTTTCGTCACTTCAGAGTAATTCGCTGTCTTCATAGAAGTTTTAAAAGCATATTAAAAAAATCTTATGATTTGCGAATTAATAACTAAACTTCTAAAAGAAACTTTTAGATCGCTTAAAAAAGTTAGTTATTGTTTTTTTAACTAATCATTATCAGTTGATTTTGTTTTGAGAATTATTCACTTTTTTCAGGATCTTGACCGTGCAAAGACCTTAGTAATGTATAATGCAAAAAACGAAGAAATATGAAAAGAAAATCAAACATTATATTCAAAAACAAAAAGGCCTACAGCCTTACAAAAGTCATGCATCAAAAGATCATGCTATCCTAATCTCCTAAAAGTCCTAGACCTTATCCTGGTCATCATCGGCCTTCTTTTGTTCTCCCTCGGTCAGCCGCAACACAGGATCCTGACTGGCAGTAGTAGGCTTGCCAGTTAATTTGGCTAATGCCTCACGCCAACAAACGACGTCCCAGGATCTTGCATTTTTAAGATCCTCAGTAAGGCAGATCTTGGCCTCCCAAACAGCCACTACAGCACTGACCTTTGCATCGTAGATCACCTCTAGGCCTGGTAATTGTGTCGTATTCGGGATAGCGGGTCAAAATATGCCAACCCAAACACGACCCATTTAAATATACAGGTCACAGGTTGGCGGGTTTGGAATATAAACCCATATATGACCCGTCAACCCTTTTATATATACGGGTTCACAGGTTGCCAAGTTCGTGGGTTAGATTTAGGTTCGTGGGTTAGATTCCTTAAAAAAAATTGACAATTAAACATGAATGAATTCTTGATGGTTGATGCAAACATATCCAAATTTTAGACACTTAACTACTTAAGTCTTAAACATCCAAATGAAAATTAAAAACATTCATAGAAACATGTTCAAACTAAACATTAATACAAACATAGATAATATTTACTATATAATACTTATTAAATATTGATGCTTGATACATAAATACATTTAAAAATAAAAAATATATTTTTTTTATTAAAAATATAAATGGGTTGGTGGGTCAACTCGTTAATTTTTTGAGAAACCCATATATTACCCGTTTAACAAACGGTTTGGCGCATTGAAAAACTCAACCCGAACTCATTTATTTCATGTCGTGTTGCGGGTCGTGTCACGGGTTGTGTCGAGAATTGCAAGCCCTAATCACCTCCCCCATCTTGCATACGAGCTCCTCCTCCCTCTCAGCCTTTTACCTGATAAGCAGCTCAACCTACCTCAGAAGATCCTCGATGGTCGTCTTCCACATCTTATCCTGTCAACATGAGGTCAATAGCAAAGGAGCTTTCCTGCAGGAGGGCTTGATCGAATCAAAAGGATCTCTCAACTTCTGATAAGGCCAAGAACTTCTTAATATTCTCCTCTGAATCTTCAACAGCAGGGATAAGTTCCTCGAACTTGAAGGCTGCAAAGGAAAAAACAAAATAAGAACAATATCTCAATATCACAAGGTCTTGAAATCCTACCCTTATTAACCCAATATGTGGGCAAGAGATCCTTGTTGGGAACAGAGTCATGCCTTACAAAGAGGTATCACCCTTTCCAAGCCACATCATTGTGCTTGGTTTTCATGTTATAGAAGATCTGAGATTTTTAACCTTGAGAAGGAAATGAGAGCTCCCAAAGGTGGTGAGATCATATACGTAGGCCAACTTAGAAAGGCCTATCTCAAGACCCTTTGATTGATTTATCTGGTCGACCCAATATAGGATCCTCCAGAAAATTGGCATGGCCTGGATATACGAAATCCCAGTTGCCCTAAAAAATTCAAAGACGATCCCTTGGAAAGGAGGCATCAAGCCTAAGGAGAAAGGATACTCAGGAAAGCACACCCAAGTAGGAGAGATGAAATTGGGCTGAATAGGAGGATCAAAGGGTCTGATAACAACACTAGGAGGAAATGCGCCATTGAGTTTTAGAGACTCGATATCATCATCGCCAAAAGAGCATGTCTCCTCATAAGAGAGGATCCCCTTGTTGATGAAATCATCACCGGGAAGAGCCAAGATGTTTTTTTGAGAGACAACCATTTTTTGACCCATGGTAGAAAGAGTAAAATCCTAGAAGAAAAGTTACGTTCTAATCGCAAGATGACACAAGAGAAGCAAAGAAGAACGGATAAGAGAATATGAAATTGATCCCTCATATTTATACTGGGCCGGTGAAAATGATTTGAATACTAACGGCTAGTAAAATATCCGTTGGGATTTAAATCATCAAGTTGTTATGGGTTAAAATTGAAAATTAGTAAATTACTATTCTCTCTTCTTTCACCTATTTACTTTAAGTTATTCCTTTAATATTTGCAAAACTAACCCCAATATTTTCAGGAATAATTTGGGGGCAATTGTTAGGGCCAGGATCCTTACTATATCCAGGATCCTCAGCAACATCAGGATCCCAACTAATTACTGTTATTATTTTTATTATTATTAATACTTATAACAATAATATTTGTCTATAACTAACATGTGTCCAAAAGTAGTTAAGGGAAGACCAACTCTTAATGAAGAATTACCTCAACAATGCTAAAGACTCAGAATACTTGGTCAAATAACATTCACAAAGCTGGTCATAAATGATCCCGGAAATATCAGACATCTTATTAGCTAGATTAGACTATAAATTGACCCTTGTAATCCGCACACAACACACGAATTCTTAGTCTAAGCTTACTCTACGAATTTCTACATTCATCTTACTACGAACTCACTGTAATATTTACTTTATATCAATAAAATCATCAACGCAGTTGATCATTATCACGTCCCAAGGTTTTATGTCGGAGATCCTAGCAAGGATTAAGGGCTTTCCTTGTAAACCATTATGTCGCTTTTCTTTTACTTCTTGTTATTACACAATCTGAACATCACAACCTCTCATTCAACTTGGTTGATTAGTACTTGTGTAATTTTTTACCAAAACAATTGGAAACAATATAACACAACATAAAAGAAGTGTCCCTGAACCTTGAGGATCCTGAAGCCAAAGTTTTCATAGAATCCTCAATGCCTGATCAAATCGAACATGATCTTATAAAGTTCCTCAAAGCTAGAAGCAAAACGATTTCATGGAAGCACGACAATATGACAGGTATAGACAAAAGTATATTAACCCATAAACTTAATATTGATCCATCTTTCAGATCAATACATCAAAATAGAGGGAATTTGCACGGGAAAGAAACCAAGTTATACAAGAAGAAGTAAAAAAACCTCCTCAAAAGCGGGATGATAGAGGAGGTGAAATTCTGAAGATAGCTAGCCAATGTGGTTGTGGTACAGAAGAAGAAAAGTAATTGGAGAATGTGTGTAGATTACACGGATCTTAACAAGGCTCGCCCCAAGGATCCTTTCCCTCTACCACACATAGAGTCCATGAAGCCAACCCTCCCCCCCCCCCCCCCCCAGTGCCACTTTTAGATGATATCAAGTAAGTTCCTTGGGCACATGGTGACCAAAAGAGGAATTGAAGCAAGCCCGGAGCAAATCAAGGACATCCTCGATCTAAGATCACCATCCTCAACAAAAGATATTTAGAGACTAATGGAAAGAGTGGCAGCCCTAAATAGATTTATCTCAAGATCCTCAAAAAGATGCAAGCCTTTCTACGACATCTTCAAGAAGAAAAAATATTTGAGTGGACCTAGAAACATGAGGATGCTTTCCAAAAAAAATAAAATATATTTAAGTTCACCACCCCTATTGGTAAAATTGTTAGATGAGGAACCACTTCTTCTCTATCTCTCAGTATCCTCAAATGTGGTGAGTGCAGTATTAGATAAGGATCTTGATGGAGAGCAACATCTCATCTACTATGTAAGTAAAAGTCTCATGGATCCTAAGACCAGGTACTCCCACCTTGAAAAACTTATACTTGCATTAGTAGCTACTTCTACTAAATTAAGACATTATTTTGAAGCATGCCCTATAACTGTAAGAACTAACTATCCTATTAAGAGTGTTTTGAAAAAACCAGAAATGTCAGGAAGGATGGAAAAGTGGTCCACGAAGTTAAGCACATATGACAGAGTATGAGCCAAGATCCGCGATAAAGACTCAAGCAATAGCAAACTTTATGAATGACTTTAGTGATGATCTAAGGGTTGAAGTAGAAATAAAAGCCAAACAATTTCTAGAAGAAGAAAACATGGGAATATAGATGCTATTCATGGATGGAGCATCAAACCAAAGAGGAACTAGCTTGGGGATCATACTAAAATCACCATAGGGGACATCCTACCCCAAGAAATCAGTTGTGACTTCAATTCAACCAACAACGAAGTAGAATATGAGACACTAATCATGGGACTACAGCTGGCCAAATATCTTCAAATCAAGGATCTTTAGGTATTCGTCGATTATTTACTACTGACTAACCATTTAATGGATCCTATGCAGTAAAAGGAGAGAAGTTAGCACTATAACTCCAGATCCTCAAAAATTTGGCCTCAGAATTTGAAGCATTTAGCCTAAACTAGGTTCATAGAGAAGACAATGTTGAAGCAGATGTCCTAGCCAATCTAGGATCTTCTCTAAGGATCCCGTTTTGGGTTTTAGTTCAAAATAGTTTCATAAACTAGAAAAATATAGCAACGGAAGACTTTAATTTTTGAAATAACATAAACATTTTATACCCACCAAGGATCTTCTTGCAAGTTATAGAAAGATTAAAACACTAACCAAAGAAGAGATGAAGAATAACAACCTTTGCAGTTCTTTGGGTCCTCTCAGGAGGCTTGGAAGTTGATGAAGAATGTGGAACCTTTGAGACACCAACAATGACTCAACTCGATGTAGAATGCTAGTTCTTTGTATAAAACTCTTAAGCTTTGAACCAAACCCAAGTATGGTTCAAAGAGAGAAAAATTCAAGCATGAAATCTTCAAAGTGAAAGACAAGAGAAGACATGGCGAGGGAGGGAGAAACTCTCGGCCATAACAAGAGAGAATGGGGTAAACTTGTCTCCATGTCATAAGTGAAGTTATTAACCATTAGGTCCTTCAACTTTAGACAAACTTGTCTCCATCTCATAAGTATCTCTCCCATGCCTTTAAATCATGATTAGACAAGTCATACACTTCTTCTTTTTATGCATATCTCGAAAATTACATAAAGAAGAAAAAAGAAAGTCAAAATTTTATAAACTCTTTTATAAAATATAAACCTTGTCTTTTAGTAAAAAGACAAAAGGATTCAACTGGTCCAAAAGTCTGTACATAACTTATAAATCATACAATATAATGTATATTAAGTTACTTGCTAATGGAATTTATTATTTCCATGAAATAAATAATTTCCAATTTAATTATAACAGTTTTATTGAATATTTATTAAAAGCAATTTCAAATAAATAATCAATTGTATCAAGTTCTTGTTAGTGTGACCCATTAGTATCATATGTTATTTCGTAATATCACTTTAATATGACTCTAGACCATACTAGGCCTTTCAATCTCCCACTTGCGCAAGACTCATATTAGACTGATATAGACGCTAGTGAACATCTAGCAACATTTTACTGCCCCTAAGATGATACGACACTTTGTGCCATTCTATCAACGCCCAATTCCCAAAAAAGCTCAAGGCTACAATTGGTGTATTAGGTAAGTTTATCAGTTATCCCTTTGATACAGACATCATGTTGAGCATGAGATTTCGATCACTATCAATCTTATTAGTTGTTCAACTTTTGGTAAGGCGCCTTAGATGTCTAACTCTCAATACATAAGAGGAAAAAAAATCCCATCTTGACTATATAAGCCTCTTGCATAGTTTACACCATACCTAAAAATGGCTTTTATAACTACCCAGTTAAGGAACAACATTTGACCATTATCAAAGCATAGTACTCCCTACACTTAAGTGCCACTATGTATCTCATGTGTTAAGGATACAAAGATTGTACCTTTTAATCAAGTATCATTCACGATCGTGATCCGTGAGATGATCTTGATACGGGTCACTTCAATACTAAGTCTCTGACAAGTACCGATGAAACTTTGTTACAACCACTTGCCCACTTTCATCTAGTAAGTAACAACTAATCCAATCATATTAGTATTACTTCATAATTGCTCCTACAATTATAACCAACTATGAACCTTTACAATAATAACATAATTCATGGATTAAACATGTTAATATAGAACAAAACAAGTATTAATGTGATGACTATATCCCAATATATCATAACATTATCTAATAGTAGTTGTTATAATGTTCCAATATCCAAATACTAAATCCAAATAAAAAAAATCCATTTCTAAAATAATAAAGTCTTGTAGATAAAGTGTGACCCTTTAATATTAGCTCAAAATAATGACTTTATCAATAGATCTGACATAATTTAATTTGTGAAAATTCTATGAACACTATCATCGCCACACTTAACTTTACTCTAAGTATAGTTACATATCTTGGAGAATATGATTGGTGTTCTTTCGTGACATAGAGTCTCTTAGCTTGATTAAGCATACTCTCGAAGTCACAAAGATTTCTATGTGATCTTTGAAAGGCAGAAATCAATATAGTTTTTTTCAATGATCTCATTCATCCAATCATCTTTGAATTCAACTTATAAGGTATAATTCATAATTACTTATATCTGCATAGAAATTAACATCTTGTGTAGCTCTTTCTATGAAGATCCTTTCTAAACTGATTATCTCATATGCATTCTCTTAGTTCTTCTAAAGTACTCTTAGAATGCTATCATAGTCATCCAGTGACTTAACCATGTATTCAATTAGTATCCTATGACATGGTTACAGCATGATCAAATACCATGTCCTATGCATAATATGGCGTAAATGATGAATTTATTTGCCAAGCAAATAGAATATAAATTATTTCATCTGGTTCAAACCTATGAGCTATGTACTTTTGAGGCCAGCTCAAGATGGTGCCATATAACAATGCCAAGAATTCTCCAAAAGAATATTGTGTCTTGATCCCTTTCAAGATATTGCCAATATATGTATAAGGACATGAAACATTTACGTCACACCACCAAACCAGAATGGCGGAAACATTCGGGGGTGGATGACTTCACGTAGTATCACAACAATTGAATATTGTAACGAAAGTAACACAACCATCATATATATATAATGAAAACGTATATTGTTGCGTTATACGTGTTATCAAAAGAATATTACAATATGATGATAAATGTTCAATAATAAAAAAAACATCCTTTGTGTTCCTTCTCCCAAAAGCTGGTAGTTACCTGTATCACTGATTCCTTGAGAAATACAAGTGGTTTTGAAAAAGTGTCAACAATTAAGTTGGTGAGTTCATGAGTGTTTCGCGTTGAAAAGTATATCCTTTTTGGTAGGAAATTGGTAAACGAGGTTTTCAGAAAATCCAATATTTTCTTGTAAGTGATTCAAAAAGTTTCCAAAGTTGGAATGTGTTGGTATCTTTTATACTTGAATGCTAAAAACAACGTTGTATGAAAAATAATGTAGAAAACTGCAATGCACATATGAATCTCGTAAATCAATCTTGTTTTATACTTTTTATGTGAGTTTTATAACCATGCTATTGACACTGACGGCCTGTAACAACATTCTTCAGGTGTTGCAGTGTTATGACATTTGTTACCCCAGACCTGGCGGTCTAACTATAGCTAGTAGTTTAGGTGCGGGGTTGTCAATCCCGTATAGATCTATACACAAGTATCACGCTCTCCCTCCAAGAGATTATGGTATATAATACAGGACTTGAAATGCATACATAAATGTACGTTGAAGTTTGAATATCTCACATTGTTTAGTATAAATAGATTTACAATGAAATGACCTTACTTCTTTTGAAAGTGTTTCGTTTTTCAAGATGTATATGTAAAATGTACGACTGACTCGTTAACTATACCCATTATAGTTATTCAGATAGTATGTTCCATTTGGTGAAAATAACTTAGTGATATAATAGCTCTTGTATACATAAAGTTGTTTGTATCGATATTCGAAGATAGCAATTACATTTATGTTTATAAAACGATACTTTAACATGTAATGTACTTGTATTCCCCCCCCCCCCCCTAAAACACGAAAAGAATTGAAAAGTAGGGGTATGAACTCACTCGCTAGGTTTGAAGAGGGAGGCTAGAGTTGAGTAGAACTTCGATCGCGGATAGTTGCGTCGTCGGGCTCTTCGGGGATCTCTGCAGCGTAAATCTTTCGTCGGGGGCTCGAGTGCGGAAACCGAGGTGAGGGGAGGGCCTCTGGAGCTTAGAAGTATGAAAGAAATACTGAGGAATTATGAATGGTGTGCAAAAACTCGAGCTTATGCCATCTATTTATAGAGCTGGAAACCCCCGTACGCGGCGCGTACCTACGGAGTACGTTGGGCGTAGTACGCGGGGCGTAAGAATGCGTCATGGCTTACGACTCCTGGCTAGCTAAGCGTAGAGTGGGCGGGCCGATGGGACTTGACTCTGGGTCTAGTACGCGGGGCATACTCCCAGAGTACGCGGGGCGTAATCTGGCCTGTCCTCTTCTAAATTCCGTATCTTTCACGTACGAGCTCTGTTTTTCGTGTTCTTTATATCTACGCGTAGGTGAGATTATGCTCTACAACTTTCCTTTAGACTCCGTCGGCTAGTTTTGACTTTATTTTTAATGACATAATTTCAAATAGGCCGGGCCTCCTAAAGTTCGTTAAAGATTTATAGGTTCTTTATTCGGCGTCGGTTTCTGTTTGTCTTTTTCTCAATTTGCTCCTATTGTGGAGATCTTCAACTCTCATTTAGATTGTGTTAGCTAATTTACACTCGATCTTCAATTCGAGTTTTTAGCCTTCTACTACTGTTACGAAACTTTGAAAATTCGTAACTTCTTCATACGAGGTCCAATTTGGGCGATCTTTTTATGCACGCTCACCTTTCAATGAGATCTACGATTTTTTTTAGATACTTAAGGCTAAAATGCACATTATTGAGATTTTACTTTTTACGTCAAATAATGTTTTAACGTCGTGTCATAAATATACGAGTGGTTATAATTTCTTCAATATAACCCGGTTTTGAGCGTTCTTTATGTTTTCGGAAACCTTGACAGGTTATCTAATATTTGATGCATCCCAACTTAGATATTTGAACACTTTATTTTCAAGGTTAATTTAGTTGTATTTGACTTGTGAGCGTTTACAATGCTTTTGGAAAATATAGGGTTGTCACATCATCCCCCTGTTAAGGGAATTTCGTCCCGAAATTTAATCTAAGATAGAGTTTATAGTTTAGGAAAAAGATGCGGGTACTTTTGTTTCATCTGATCCTCTCGTTCCCAGGTGTATTCAGGTCCTCGCTTGGCGTTCCAGCGGACCTTTACGATAGGTATGTGGCTTTGTTTAGTCCTTTTGATTTCCCGATCCATGATCTCTACTGATTCCTCTACAAATTTGAGGTTTTCATTTATTGCAATTTCGTCTAGAGGGACGACAAGGGTCTCATCGGATAAGCACTTCTTTAGTTTTGATACGTGAAAGGTAGGGTGTACGTTGTGGAGTTCCTGAGGTAGTCTAAGTTTGTAAGCCACTGGACCGATCCTGGCAAGGATCTCGAATGGTCCGATGTATCTGGGGTTCAGTTTCCCATGTTTTCCGAAGCGTATTAATCCTTTCCAAGGCGAGATTTTAGTAGGACACAGTCTCCAACTTGGAATTCCAAGGGTTTTCGTCTATCCCTTGATGCCTTTAGACGTTCTCGGATTTGAACAATCTTCTCCGTAGTTTCCCTTATGATTTCTGGTCCAGTGAGCGTGTTGTCAATTGCTTGTCCTTTTGCTAGTTGTGTGTCCCCCACTTCGGCCCAGCATAAAGGTGACCTACACTTGCGGCCATAGATGGCTTCAAACAGGGCAGCTTTGATACTGGTGTGGTAGCTATTGTTGTACGAGAACTCGACCAAGGGTAGATGTGTGTCCCATGCTTTGCCAAAATCGATTATGCAAGCTCTCAGCATGTCTTCTAGGGTTTGTATGGTTCTCTCGCTCTGGCCGTAGGTTTGTGGGTGATAAGCGGTACTCATATCTAGTCTTGTCCCCAAAGCTTTTTGTAGCGACTGCCAGAACCTTGAGGTGAATCTACTATCTCGGTCCGAGATAATGGATACACGCACACCATGCAGTCATACAATTTCTCTGAGGTATGTCCTTGTTAATTTCTCTAATTTATCCGTCTCTTTGATCGATAGGAAATGCGCTGATTTAGTTAACCTGTCGACAATTACCCAAATGGTGTCGAGTCCGCTTGTCGTTTTGGATAACTTGGTTATGAAATCCATGGTTATCCGCTCCCACTTCCATTCGGGTATTTCTGGTTGTTGTAATAAACCCGAAGGCTTTTGGTATTCTACCTTGACCTTAGTGCACGTCAAACATTTACTTACGTAAATAGCAATTTCAGCTTTCATGTTCGGCCACCAGTACAACTTCTTGAGGTCGAGATACATCTTGTCGGAGCCAGGATGTATGGAGTATCGTGTTTTATGGGCTTCATCCATGACGATTTCTCTGAATCCACCAAACTTCGGTGTCCATATTCGATCCATGAAATAACGAACTCCGTCGCTCTTGGTTTCAAGGTTCTTATCCATTCCTCTTAGGGCTTCTCCTGTCACATTTTCGGATTTTAAGGCTTCTATTTGGGCTTCCTTGATTTGCATGGACAGGTGTGAATGGATCGTCATAGTTAGGGACTTCACTCGGCGACCTGAGTACTCCTTCCAACTGAGTGCATCAGCCACTACATTAGCCTTTCCGGGGTGATATCGAATTTCGCATTCGTAATCACTTAGTAGTTCTACCCACCGTCTTTGTCTCATGTTGAGTTCTTTCTGGTTAAGGATATGTTGAAGGCTTTTATGGTCAGTGAAGATCGTACATTTCGTGCCGTAGAGGTAGTGTCTCCATATCTTTAGAGCGAAGACGACTTCTCCTAGCTCAAGATCGTGCGTTGTGTAGTTCACTTCATGCGTCTTTAGTTGCCTTGAGGCATAGGCGATGACCTTCCCTCATTGCATCAGGACACACCCGAGTCCTTGGTTTGATGCATCACAATAGACCACGAAGTCCTCCGTTCCTTCTGGCAGGGTTAGGATGGGCGCACTACATAATGCTCGTTTTAGCATTTGAAACGCGGCGTCTTGTTTTTCTCCCCAGTCGATGGTCACATTCTTCTAAGTTAGTGTGGTGAGTGGCTTGGCAACCTTGGAGAAATTTTGTATGAACCTTCGGTAATACCCGGCGAGTCCCAAAAATTGCCGGATCTCTGTAGGGGTTCTTGGAATCGTCCAATTCTCTATTGCCTTGATCTTCGAGGGATCCACATGTATTCCCTCCTTGCTTACTACGTGTCCTAGGAAATCCACTTCCCGAATCCAAAATTCGCACTTTGAAAATTTTGCGTACAGTTTCTCTGTCCTCAGTGTTTCCAAAACCTGGCGGAGATGTTGGTTGTGTTCTTCCTGGCTTCTAGAATAGATAAGTATATCATCTATGAACACGATCACGAATTTGTCCAGGAAGGGACGACATACTCGGTTCATCAAATTCATGAACACTGCTGGAGTGTTTGTCAATCCGAAGGGCATTACTACAAACTCGTAGTGACCATATCGTGTTCGGAAAGCCGTTTTGGGGATGTCTCCTTCCAGTACTCGTAGTTGGTGATAACCAGATCTCAGGTCGATCTTTGAGAAGTAGCTCGCTCCCTGTAGTTGGTCGAACAGATCGTCTATGCGTGGAAGGGGATATCGGTTCTTGATTGTCAGTTTGTTCAGCTCTCGATAATCGATGCACATGCGAAAAGACCCGTCCTTCTTTTTCACGAATAGGACTGGTGCTCCCCATGGTGAGAAGCTTGGTCTGATGAATCCCTTGCTCAATAGCTCGTTCAATTGAGTGGACAGTTCCTGCATCTCGGCTGGAGCTAAACGGTAAGGTGACTTTGCTACTGGGGTAGCTCCGGGGATTCCTGGAAGATCTTCTGGGAAAATGTCTGGGAAGTTGCAGACTTCCGGAATGTCTTTAATGTTCTTTGGTTCTTGCTTCTGGTCTACTACGTGGGCTAGAAAGGCATGGTATTCCTTGCGAAGATATTTCCGTGCTTTAATACAGGAGATGATTTGCAAATTTGAACTAGGTTTGTCTCCATATATGATAAGATTTTCACCGTTGGGCAGATTGAGACGAACGGCCTTTTCATGGCAAAGAATGTCGGCATGGTGAAGACTCAACCAGTCCATACCGATGATTACATCAAAACTTCTTATCGAAATGGGCATAAGGATGATTTGAAATAAACGTTCGTTTAAATTTAATGTGCACCCTACGTACATATCACTTGTGCTTTCTGTTTTTCCATTAGCCATTTCTACAGTGAATATTTTATTAAGTGGTTGGGGTCTTTGGTTAAGTAGGTGTTTGAATTTATGACTCACAAAACTTCTTTCCGCACTGCAGTCAAAGAGTATGCATGCGTAAATGTTGTCGAGGAGAAACGTACCCGTAACTACTGTTGGATCAGTTATTGCTTCATTTTGACCTATCACCAGCACTCTCCCAATACCACCAACATTCCTTGTCTTGGGGAAATCCCTCTTGAAATGCCCAGTTTCTCCACATCCATAACATGCTTGGCTTACCCCAGTACCAGGAACTTGAGTGACTGGCCGCGCTGGCGCTTTACAGAAACGGGCAGTGTGCCCTTTCCTGTCGCATTTCTTACAGTACATCTCGCGGAAATTACCGTGGTAATGGTAGTTGCATTTGCTGCACTTGGGTAAGTTCCCTGCATATTGTTTTGTTGGCGCCGGGGTTGTAGGAGTTGTGGCGGGAGCAGTACCAGCATGAACCGCCACCATTTGTTTCTTTGAAGGTTCTTGCGAGGTTTGCCCCTTTCTCTTGTTCCAGAATTTCTTCTTGCTGTTGTTGTTGGCATTGTTGTTGTTGTCGTTGTTCCCTTTGGTTGGTTCAGCTACGATAGTCGTGACTCCTTGGCAGACGCCATGATCAATGAGAGATTGCGCCAGTTCCTTGGCGTTGTCGAAGGTCATGGGCTTGGAAGCTAACACACTTCCTCGCAGTTGGGGTAATAATCCCCAGATGTACCTCTCCACTTTTTGGCTTTCTAGAATCAACATCCCTGGACAATGTGTTATCAAATCACTGAACCTGTTGGTGTAGCCTGCGATGTCCGAGCCTACCATCGAAAGGCTCCACAATTCTTGTTCAAGCTTCTGAATCTCGCCTCTTGGGCAGTATTCCCGAAGGAGCATTCGCTTCAAGTTTTCCCAACCCATGGAGTTCACCACCACTAGGGTCAGTGTCTTGACATGGCCGTTCAACCATGTCAAGGCGCGTTCATAGAATGTACAAGCAGCAAATTTTACTTTGCTTTCTTCAGGGCATGCGCAAATTTCAAATACGGCTTCCGTTTTCTCTATCCATTGGGACAGAGCCAATACTCCCCTAGTCCCATAAAAGGGAATAGGTTTTCCATTGGTGAAGTCTTTGTAGGTGCAGACTCTGGAACGGCCTTGGCTTGGGCCATTTGTAAAGCTGTTTATTCCTCCTCCTGACCCATTGTTGCTCATTTGAGCCATCACCGCGGTTACAGCGGCTGTTATAGCAGTTTGGAACATAGCTGCATCCATGGTTGGAGGGGGTGGTGGAGGTGGTGCTGGAGTTGAGTTTCTGCGTGTTGATCTACGAGGAGGCATGTTCTGGTAGAGAAAAATAAGAATGAATACTATAAGTTTCTAAGGTTTGGACAATAGTATGTTAGTTGTATTTTGTAACTTGTTTTGACTTTAGTTGATGGTTTCAGGGTAGGCATAGAAATTTTTAGTTAAACCCATAAGTTTCTGAGAGATATAATGAAGAAGTATTTCCTATTAATATATATATTGGTCACACCCGTGGTGTGTTACATATCTTTCTTGGGAAAATTTGACCTATCTAGAGGTCTCCGATTACAGTTACAAAAGGAAATAAGCGAAAAGAAAGAAAAACTTTTATCCGAAATCCTATTTTATAACAAAATTGTTGGGGCTTGAACAAGCTCTACTTGTGGCGTTTGGAGCTGGATTCGACATCTGACCGTTTGACTCCCACCAGTCGCCTCTCGAGATCTACTTGTTGTTCTTTCATCTCTCTTATTTCATCTAGAGCCGTTATCATTTGGTTCTGAAGTGTCCCCGTGTAGATTTGGGTATTCTCATGTAGTCCTTCCAAACGGCGGATGTCAGCGGCGTTACCTTGGGTAGCAGCATTGATCTCGCGAACTCTGGCTGCTTGTTGGTCTGCCTGGTAATTCTGGTTAGCTATAGCGTTCACAACAACAGGAAGTGCTCGATCAGCTGAGCCTCCCCCACTGACGTTGTAAAAATCCCGACACATGCCGAATGGAGGGCGTACACCTTGCTGACGGCTCAAGTAGTAGAGGTGGCATCCCCAGATGGGGATGGATCCCGGTTGATATGGTCTGATTACGAGAGGATGGGGGATGGGAGGGTCGATTACTTCCGGTTCGGAGTCTGTTCCGCTAGAAATTTCCACGATCTCCTTGTCGACTTTGTATTCTTCTCCGACTTCGATTTCGAATTCTTCTTCGACTCCCTCCTCGAACTCTTCTTCGACCTCTTCTTCGATTTCCTCTGGGTCTTCCTTCGGGTCTTCTTCTATCCAGCCGCCGTTACCTTGGTTTAGGTAGTAGGGGTCTCCCGGTAAAGGAAATCCGGCGATTTGTCTGTACTGGGATAGAGGTATGAGATTTTTATAAGAAAAGAAATTTCTATTTAACGACTTCCTAAGCCTATTTATATTTTTAATGAGCGTAATATTTTATCGTTCAATTATTTTTAACAATAGACTTATAGTATTTCATTTTAGCGAATCTAGATTTTATAAGTTTTTGGCTTGTTGACTACTACGACCATTCCTCGACGTACATTGGTCAAATCCAGGATAAATATAGTTGATCAGGCTATATTTATTCTCGATTTGATTACATACCCCAAGGCCCAATCGTGGTATCGCAACTTGCCATACTACTTTTTAGAAAAACTTGTCACGATACGAGACTGATACATGCGGGTAAAAATGTATATATTTAAAGAAAAATATATTTCTATGAAAATGTTTCGTCAGAGGTTTTTTCTTGTTCCCGTTGTATTTATAGTTTGTATATCTTATGTGGTTTGATATACTTAGTTCACTATAAACAATGCTCTGATACCAATCTGTCACACCCCCAAACCAGAATGGCGGAAACATTCGGGGGTGGATGACTTCACGTAGTATCACAACAATTGAATATTGTAAAGAAAGTAACACAACCATCATATATATATAATGAAAACGTATATTGTTGCGTTATACATGTTATCAACAGAATATTACAATATGATGATAAATGATCAATAATAATAAAAATATCCTTTGTGTTCCTTCTCCCAAAAGCTGGTAGTTACCTGTATCACTGATTCCCTGAGAAATACAAGTGGTTTTGAAAAAGTGTCAACAATTAAATTAGTGAGTTCATGAGTGTTTCGCGTTGAAAAGTATATACTTTTTGGTAGGAAATTGGTAAACGAGGTTTTCAGAAAATCCAATATTTTCTTGTAAGTGATTCAAAAAGTTTCCAAAGTTGGAATGTGTTGGTATCTTTTATACTTGAATGCTAAAAACAACTTTGTATGAAAAATAATGTAGAAAACTGCAATGCACATATAAATCTCGTAAATCAATCTTGTTTTATACTTTTTATGTGAGTTTTATAACCATGCTATTGACACTGACGGCCTGTAACAACATTCTTCAGGTGTTGCAGTGTTATGACATTTGTCACCCCAGACATGTCGGTCTAACTATAGCTAGTAGTTTAGGTGCGGGGTTGTCAATCCCGTATAGATCTATACACAAGTACCACGCTCTCCCTCTAAGAGATTATGGTATATAATACAGGACTTGAAATGCATACATAAATGTACGTTGAAGTTTGAATATCTCACATTGCTTAGTATAAATAGATTTACAATGAAATGACCTTACTTCTTTTGAAAGTGTTTCGTTTTTCAAGATGTATATGTAAAATGTACGACTAACTCGTTAACTATACCCATTATAGTTATTCAGATACTATGTTCCATTTGGTGAAAATAACTTAGTGATATAATAGCTCTTGTATACATATAGTTGTTTGTATCGATATTCGAAGATAGCAATTTCATTTATGTTTATAAAACGATACTTTAACGTGTAATGTACTTGTATTCCCCCCCCCCCCCCCTAAAACATGAAAAGAATTGAAAAGTAGGGGTATGAACTCACTCGTTAGGTTTGAAGAGGGAGGCTAGAGTTGAGTAGAACTTCGATCGCGGATAGTTGCGTCGTCGGGCTCTTCGGGGATCTCTGCAACGTAAATCTTTCGTCGGGGGCTCGAGTGCGGAAACCGAGGTGAGGGGAGGGCCTCTGGAGCTTAGAATTATGAGAGAAAGACTGAGGAATTGTGAATGGTGTGCAAAAACTCGAGCTTATGCCATCTATTTATAGAGCTGGAAACCCCCGTACGCGGCGCGTACCTACGGAGTACGCTGGGCGTACGCAGTACGCGGGGCGTACCTCGGTTACGCAGGGCGTAACAATGCGTCATGGCTTACGACTCCTGGCTAGCTAAGCGTAGAGTGGGCGGGCCGATGGGACTTGACTCTGGGTCTAGTACGCGGGGCGTACTCCCAGAGTATGCGGGGCGTAATCTGGCCTGTCCTCTTCTAAATTCCGTAACTTTCGCGTACGAGCTCCGTTTTTCGTGTTCTTTATATCCACGCGTAGGTGAGGTTATGCTCTACAACTTTCCTTTAGACTTCGTCGGCTAGTTTTGAATTTATTTTTAATGATATAATTTCAAATAGGCCGGGCCTCCTAAAGTTCGTTAAAGATTTATAGGTTCTTTATTCGGCGTCGGTTTCCGTTTGTCTTTTTATCAATTTGCTCCTATTGTGGAGATCTTCAACTCTCATTTAGATTGCGTTAGCTAATTTACACTCGATCTTCAATTCGAGTTTTTAGCCCTCTACTACTGTTACGAAACTTTGAAAATTCGTAACTTCTTCATACGAGGTCCAATTTGGGCGATCCTTTTATGCACGCTCACCTTTCAACGAGATCTACGATTTTTGTTTAGATACTTAAGGCTAAAATGCACATTATTGAGATTTTACTTTTTACGTCAAATAAGGTTTTAACGTCGTGTCGTAAATATACGAGTGGTTATAATTTCTTCAATATAACCCGGTTTTGAGCGTTCTTTATGTTTTCGGAAACCTTGACAGGTTATCTAATATTTGATGCATCCCAACTTAGATATTTGAACACTTTATTTTCAAGGTTAATTTAGTTGTATTTGACTTGTGAGCGTTTACAATGCTTTTGGAAAATATAGGGTTGTCACAATTTAACATTCATTTTGTCTATCCCTTATAGATTTTACCCTCTAAGAATGTATCTTCTCCTTCCTGAGTCTTTCATTTTAAAAACACTTTCCGAGTCAAGGTGTAAACGACCTTGCTTAGTAAGAATGTGATTTTAATTTATTAAGTATGTCTCACTCATACAAGATTAGGAATTTCACTATGCTCCCACTAGTTCTCAGTAAACACACATGTTCTATCATTTTAATATAAAAACACATATTGTGGTTTTACATAAAATGATGTTTATAACATTTAGATGTTTGATTTATATCCATAAGTGGATCTCAAGCTCTACACATTTTGTTAGCATAACATGGATTAAGAAAACCTCCAGACTAATCTATATAGATATCTTCCAGTAGATGTCTATAAATAAAAATGGTCTTTTTTGAAATCTATTTACTATATCTCACATTAAGAATATGAATTTATAACAAATTATATCCTTGTTGATCTAATCATAGCTACTTGTGAAAAAAGGTTTGATCACAGTCAATGTCATGGGTATGATGAGGACCATAGTCAATGCCATGAGTATGAGAAAATCCTTTTACTACAAGTATTGCTTTAAATGTGTATGGTTATCCTTGTAATTTATTATTTCTAGAAGAATTATTTACTCCTTCTAGCCTTGCTATAGGGACAATTTTCAAGCAATCCCATACTAGATTCTCATACATGGATTTCATCTCATGTTCATGACTCTAAGTTATTTATCAGATTCGAGATCTGACATAGCATCTTGGTATTTGATGGATTTTCCAGAAACCATCAATAAAAGCTCATCAATGATATATTCCACATTTCTCAAGTCATAGATGATTTCTACCACTAATGCGAACAATTTGTGTCTGTAAATAACTATTATTCAAGTTTAACAATCCTTGTTAAAACTAGTGTCAACTATTACTACATAAGTTTATGGTTCTTAACTTGCTTCAAGTTCCATGTACCTCCCACTTGCTTTGTCATTAGAAGCTGGCTTTCTACTAAATTAGCTTTCATAAGAATAAGAGGACTTATTCTTGGTGGGTTTGCATATAATAATCTAAGCCACATTTAGAGTGTTTTACAAATATGTATTTAGTATATTTTGGGTTTAGAAGCTTTAGTCCAACATCGGCCACAAATCCATAAAACATTTATAAGATGAGGATTGAGCCTTTCCATACTAAATCTTATAAAGTGTTTAATCTACTTATTAGTTGGTATCTATATTCAAGATACAATTAATAGTGATTGAAGTATTAACCCAAAAAAGATTAAAGGATGATATTTCTACTGATTAGAAAGTAAATCATACCAAGTAAGATTTAATTCATTTTTTTATTATCATGAAAACTTTAGATGGTTCTTACCGATTTGCATCTCAACTTTTGAAACCTTCAACAAAGATTTCACAATTATGCTTTACCACGTAAAATATAATTAAAACTACTATAGTTGTTAACAAAGTTGATTTGGTATCTTGTGCTTAATCTCAGACATTCATTAGAAAGGAAGTCATACACCAAAGTGTATAGTTCCTTAATCATTTTCTATACACCTTAGTGAAAATGTCATTAGGAATACTTTACATATAAATAAGGTTCACATATGTCAAATAAACTATATTATTTGCCTTCAATTATCCCTTTCTTGAAGTTAGAATATGTGAATGTCATTTATATAATAAGGATAACAATGTCAAAGATGGGTTTGACTTAAAACAAGTTTAAGTCAAAAGTGCTTGCATATAGAACTTAATTTTATTTATGAAATGTTGATATTTACTTCACAACTCTATTAAGATATCTAGTCTCATAAATAGAAGTTAATTATTTCAGAATATGAATATAATCATTATGAAAAAAATTATTAAGTAAATGATCCAACATTTGAATAAAATAATTGAGATATAAATTTAGAAATGCTAAATTAAAACACACTTTGTTCCAAAACAAATATTATTTTATATTACAAGTAATTTATGTTCTAAGCATAAATAATAAACTAAACTCCTAGAGTGTAGTTCCAACTTGATTGTGCTCAGCTTGGTTACTCTTCAATAAATATATGCAAGCCATTTACAAATATTAGATTAACATTTAATTACCAAGTACCTAAGTGTTATATGAAAAGTATGAGTTCTATCTAGTAGATACTAGAATTACAAGTCTCTTTCAGACTTTCTTTCCAAATAAGAGGATTAAATCCTCTTTCAGTGTCTAGTTTCTTCACAAAAGGAACAAGATCCATCTATGTGGGCTTTAGTAGATTTCTTGGGCCTAAAGGTGTTCAGTCCATAAAACATGAGCCTCTTAGATCACACAAGATGATTCTTTTAGCCTTGCGTTATTTCAATGTTTAAACTAGTTTTAAATAAAATATCACTGTATTTATTGGAATATTGTTTGACCTGTTATATCATCAGATATACAAGTTTAAATTATCCAAGACTTCCTAGAAGTCATGAATAACTATTCCTAGCTTGATGTTAGAAACATATTAAGCATCACGGTGATGCCTTTACTAGATATCATGTTCATGATTAATTACTCAAAGCAAATAGTTTAAGACTAGGACCTTTAAGTGTATACAATTTATATCTCTTATGAGATTGTCTCTTAAGACATGAACTCATTTACTAAAGTTGTATCTATTGAATGTTATTGTTTCATTAAGTCATTAAAGAAAATGACAATACATGATAATGAGAATGGATTACATAACTACAAATTTTTAACAAAATTCATTTAGTATTTTCAATATTTAATCTTTAATGATTAATACCCTTTTAGTTTCCAAAAACATTAATTATCAAAGTCTAGGATCCAAGTTGCAAAACAAATAAATGGTTAGGTATCCTTTATCTCATCCATTTGAATTTATCTCGGTAGATATCGATTATCAATTATATCTTGCTATATAATTCCTAGATTTATGGGATCTCTAATAACAAATTTAATTAGACGTGTTTGATCCCATCTATGCCTCAGAACTCGCTTGCTTAGGTATCCTTTATCGCAAAAGATTTCCGATCAAATCATCCAATTTGAAAAAGTTGTGTAATAGGCCTATAACTTCGTTATAGAAATCGCGAATACAACCCGACCATCAAAAGATAACACTAAGCGGTTATGTATCATTTATCCCACTAGTGCATACAAGAGATGTGCGGGTGTTTTTCAAAAGGATTGCATAGATTTGAGGTTTGTAAAAAGGGTCTTTATATGTTATATAATTCTAGTTTAAAAACATATGATATCATGGTTATTACATGCATATAATAAACCATGGCATCAATTTCCAAAAGAGAATTACCTTTTAAAGGTTTTATATAACAAGTTAGTTTTATATAATTAGATGCAATTCAATATTAATAATCGGTATTAAGTTTAAATACATTTGAACCTTTTTATATATTTAATAAAATTTCATTTTATTTCTTATATATTTGGAGTTTTCTATAAGTTATAAAAATCACCATTTTAAAACTTATAATGGAGTATTTCAAAATTTGTCGTTATTAACGCTTTTATAAAACCGGGTTTTATTTTAAAATAATAACTTGTTACATCTTATGTCCAATTTTAATAACCCAAACTCCATGTGATGTTTATTTTATCCAAAATTATTTTAGCATGTGAAAAACTAATTTATCAACCACACATAATAATTGCATAAAATAAATAACACAAACATGAATAAAAGATATGTGAATAAACATAACCAACTAATAACATTTTTGTGAGCCACCAAAAAAATGCGAAGTCCATTTCTAAAAGGACATTTAAGCGGAACAAAAATCTTCTTGTAATGTTGTTGAAGAAGCTCTCACTTAAGTAAGCACCCATTGTTTGCAAAAGATTGGAAAACTTCTTTAAGGTTAAAATTCAGCAATTATCGCTAAAAGCCAACAATCCTTTGTAAACAACATTAGTGACACTTTTTAGAAAATATCACTCAAAATTCTGCACACCTTTTAGACTTGAAAATTGCTCTTTTGTCTTCAGAAAATGGTTACAACTTCATTTATTGTTACATTTTTGTACAAGTAAATTATTTCTAAAAACTAATTTATTAATTTACAAAAATAACCAAGAAAATCTAATCTATTTAATTATTACATTCCATATGAATAAATAAATTATTAAAACCATTTTATAACAAAAATAACCAACACAACAACATAACAACACAATGATCATTTGCTAGTTTATGCACATCATATACATCAATATACACATCAAATAAACTTTGTTTTTCTAAGACAACTTTAAATGACAAAAGATGCATGAAGATTTTGTCACATAACATAACAAAAAGTTGTAAAAGAAAGTATGTATGAACTTATTTTTATACAAAAACAAGTTATCCATATTCTCCAAAAACTAAGACCTCCAAAAATAAAAATAAAAATCTAACAAAACTTGCAAGATGGCTCTAATACCAATTGTTGGGTTTTAGTTCAAAATAGTTTCACAAACTAGAAAAATATAACAACGAGAGACTTTAATTTTTGAAATAACATAAACATTTTGTAACGACCCAATTTTTCAAAGAAAATTTTCATTTTTAATTAATCAAACACATTTTCATAAACCATGAAATCCCAAAACAATTGTTTTCAAATCCACATTCATTACAACTTTATTGAAAAACATTAGAGTGTCCCATATCATATCAATGGGAGGGAGAGTGCACGTCGTGCCATCACGCCTTGCCTTTGCCCTTACGCTTAGATGTACATGAAACAAATCCACAAATGGTAAGCTGAAAGCTTAGTAAGTTCCCTAGAGCATACCTACATGCAAACCACATACAACAAATCATACCAGTTAATACAGTTATACATGTCACATAAGCCATGCATACCAACATATATGGAAGCCCTGGAAACCCTCCAGGGTCGTACTTTGGGTGCCACGGGAACCCCCACATGGTCTTAGCTCAATGCCTCCAGAAACCCCCTAAGGTCTTTGACCTAGGATGCCAGGGAAACCCTCTAAGGTCTTACACCTAAGTGCATCGGTAACCCCCTGGTGTCTTTAACCTAGGATGTCGTGGAAACCCTCCACGATCTTCTACCTAAGTGTCACGGGAACCCCCCGAGGTATTTCATACAAGATACATAGAAACAACTAGCACATGTCATATCACATAATCCAAATAGCATATACATAACAATTAATGGGCCGACCTTGGTGCCTTCGACCCATTGGTATGGTGGAGAGACTCACCTCTGTCCAAAGAATCCGAAAACAGCTCTCTTAACCGTCCATAACCTTCCGCACTGAATAATAATATTAACCCATGTCAGGACATCACATAAACAAAGGTAAACCCAATCCCCAAGTCCTTTCATAAAGGCCCAAATATCCTTTCTTTATCAATGGGCCCAAAGTCCATGTCCAAAAATCATTAATGGGCCTCTTAGCCCAATAAGGCCCTACCATAACATCAATAGCCCAAAACATATAAAATGGCCTACTATTCTCACAATGCGACCAAGTCCAATAACCAAATGAGGCCCAATAGTTGAAGGCCCAAAATAGATCCAAGCGCATGTGGTGCGTACACTTAGTGTACCACCCTGGTACGCGTAATGTACTGGGTCTCTGGGACTTACTCGCAGCGTAAGCTTTGTTACGCCTAACGTAGTAACTGATTAAGCACTTTCTGCATTAAGTGCTTATTACTCGATTCCTTTACGTCCAAAAGTTAGATCTAGGCTTATTAAGACGACCTAGGGCATAAAGTTGCCAGCTTTATGCCTTTGCATGACTCATATGCTCCCAACACCCCCATTAAGACATTTTTAAGGTCCTTAACCCATGCATGAGGTCAAAACACCCACCAAGACTCCAATTTTATGTTGCAAATGGACCAAAGGACCTCAAATCTATCACTTCCATCTTCTGGAGTTTGTCAACTCACAAGAAGAGGTCCAAAATCAACAAAAGGGACAAAACTAGAAAACCCTAGCTAGATCTAGTGATTTAAATGGAAAGGTGCAAGATTTATACCTACATAAGCTCCTCAAGGTCGACTATATGCAAATTATTGAAGTCCAAGGCCACTATAAGCTTGTTTGACAATCTCTTCTTCTTGAATGAACAATATAAGGACCACAAATGCACTCTTAAAGCTCAAAATGTACTCATAAATGGTATTAGGGTTTCCAAAGACGTTTGAAGGTGAAAGGGGCTGGTGAGGGTGAGGCTCAAATGAGTTAAGGGTGTTTATATAGGTCACAAGTTCGAAAATTAGGGTTTGGACGTCCGGTACGTACACCCAGCGTACTTATGGTACACCCAGCGTACGTGTTGCCCCTCCACGATCACCCAAGCGTAGTACGCTAAGCGTACTCATAAGTACACCCAACGTACTTAAAAGAATAATATGCTAAAACTAAATTTCTTCAAGAGTTTCAAGGTCGTACCTGGTTTGGACTGTTACACATTTTATACCCACCAAGGATCTTCTTGCAAGTTATAGAAAGATTAAAACACCAACCAAAGAAGAGGTGAAGAATAACAACCTTTGTAGTTCTTTGGGTCCTCTCGGGAGGCTTAGAAGTTGATGAATAACGTGGAACCTTTGAAACACCAACAATGACTCAACTTAATGTAGAATGCTAGTTCTTTGTATAAAAATCTTCGGCTTTGAACCAAACCCACGTATGGTTCAAAGAGAGCAAAGCACAAGCATCAAATCTTCAAAGTGCAAGACAAGAGAAGATATGGAGGGGGGAGAAACTCTCGGCCATAGTAAGAGAGAATGGGGAAAAAACTTCAAGAGTGGAAGCCTCATATTTATAGAGCCTAAAACTGAAGTTTTTAACCATTAGTTCCTTCAACTTTAGACAAACTTGTCTCCATGTCATAAGTATATCTCGTATACCTTTAAAGCATGATTAGACAAGTCATACACTTCTTTTTTTATGCATATCTCGAAAATTGCATAAAGAAGAAGAAAGGAAGTCAAACTTTTATAAACTCTTTTATAAAATATAAACCTTGTCTTTTAGGAAAAAGACAAGATGATTCAACCAGTCCAAAAGTTTGTACATGACTTATAAATAATACCATATAATGTATATTAAGTTACTTGCTAATGGAACTTATTCTTTCCATGAAATAAATAATTTCCAATTTAATTATAAGAGTTTTATAGAATATTTGTTAAAATCAATTTCTAATAAATAATCAATTGTATCAAGTTGTTGTTAGTGTGATCCATTAGTATCGTATGTTATTTAGTAATACCACTTTAATATGACTATTGAGCATACTAGGCCTTTCACCCACCAGAAACTAGGATCCCGATTACCCAAATATTGATCCAAGCAATCGAGGATCCTACCAAGAGACTAAAGGATCCCGACGATCACGTGGAAACTACTAACATCACTACCATCAAAGATCCCGATTCAACACTTTCGTACTGGGGTCCTAACATCAAGGATCCCTCTCCAACCTCAGGATCCTGGATCCAACCCATTATAGAATACCTCCAGAATGGCACAATCCCTAAAGAAGAAAAAAGAAAAAGGGAATTCAGAACAAGGATCTTAAGGTTTGTTATAATCCAAGGAAAGTTATACAAAAAATCTATGGTAGGTCCATACCTTAGATGTTTAGAAGATCATGAATTTGCAGAAGTCCTAAAGGACATACATGAAGGAGATTGCGACAACCACATTAGGGACAGATCCTTATACTCCAAAGTATTAAGGACAAGATACTACTGGCCAACCATGAAGAAAGATTCCTTCTTTCATGCTCAGAAATGTGATACTTGTCAAAGACATAACAACATCCTGCATCAACCAACAAAGCCTCTACATCCTATCATTTCCCCTTGTTCATTCATTAAATGGGGAATGGATATAGTGGGTAAATTGCCAGTAGCTCCTGGAGGAAAGGTCGTTATGCTAGTGATAACGGACTACTTCTCAAAATGGATAGAGGCCGAAGCTTTCATCCATGTAAGAGACAAATATGTAGTTTCATTCATTAAACATAATATTTTGACCAGGTTCAGGATCCCTAATGAAATTATATGCGATAATGCATCCCAATTCATAAGCAAAAGGACAAGCGACTTTTGCAAAAGTTGGGGAATCAAGATGGTGATGTCCACTCTTATCTACCTTCAAGCCAACAGTCAAGCAGAGCCCAACAACAAAATCATAGTAAAAAACTTGAAGAAAAATTTGGATGAGGAGAAAGGAAGATGGGCAGAAGAGCTTCCTTTCGTATTCTGGGCAGATAGGATAACTTTCAAGGTAGCTACGGGACAAACCCCATACTCCTTAGTGTTTGGAACTGAAGTAATCATTCCCACTGAAGTGGTGATCCCAACAGCAAGATGCCTACTTCAATACCAAGAGGAAAATGATAATATCCTGGCCCAGGATCTTGATACTATAGATGAACTCAAGGATCTTGCCAAGACCAGCATCACTGCTCATCAACAGAGGATCACCAAGGCGTACAAAAAAAATATAAAAGTCATTAGGTTCCAAACAGGAAACTTGGTACTAAGGAAAACCTTCCAAAATACCAAGGATCCTAGTACATGTAAATTGGCACATAAATGGGAAGGACCATATCTCATAGACGTCGAAGCAGGACATGGGGCATATTGGTTGGCCACCCTAGATGGAGATATATTGTCGAGATCATGGAATGCCATACATGACAAAGCTTATTTTTTGTAAGAATTAGCCATTTTCCAACACACTCAAGGTACACATGCTATTTACCTTTTACCATTTATTTTTATTACTATTTACTCTCTTTGAATACCATTACTGACTTAAGCATTGGAGGGGCGTTAGCTAGACTAACGCCCACCGCAAGCTAATGTTTGTTGTGCGTAGGGACTCAAGGATCCTAACACTCAAGGATCCTAAAACTTAAGGATCCTGACATACAAAGATCTTGACAGGTGAAAATTCAATGATCCTGATAAACAAGGATCCTGACGTTTAAAGACCCTAGCACCAAAGGGTTCCATAACTGCAAATGTCCTATGGTTTCACAACATGAATGTCCTAAGAATAGAGATTGATCATATCTCCTATGGATAAGGGTACTTATTCCACTCTAAGTTTAAAGAGTTAATTATTGTTAGCACTAAGATCTTAGAAGCTACAATAAGATCCTCGAGCCTAAGGATCCTCTAACTTCAAGATCTCGAATATACTCCAGTATCCTGACTGATATTTTTATATAACATTTATATATTTTTTATTGTCTTTCTCACATGTGTAAAAATAATCAGTCAAAGTCACGCTCTCAACAAATACTCATCACAACCATTAAAAAGACCCAGAGGACCAAGTCAAGCAACGACTATAAGTTGATCTCGGAGGATCTCGAAATTTTTGAAGTTCTTGTTATTATCTTTTGACTATATAAATCACTTATATTCATCACACTACATACGATTTTTTAGAAGTATACTATCACTCGTATTCATACTCATTACATTCTCTCTATAATTGTTCATTTCAATTAATAAAATCATCAAGGCAGGCGATCATTATCACCTCCCAAGGCTTTATGTCAGAGATCCTAGCTAGGATCAAGGGATTTCCTTATAAATCTCTTGTCTAATCTTGTTCTAATTTCGTTAATTACTTCACTAACAACACAACATGCTCTCATACACTTTGGTTAATATCCCTTTAATCGATTTTTGACCAAAACAATTTAACGACTATATTTCTTATTTATTTCTCACATGTGCAGAAATGGTCAACATAGGACTCATTCACAATGACAAATCAATCCAACCAGGCTTAAGAGCCGAAAATACCAAGTCAAAGCACGTTGTAAATACCAGCTTAGTAGGATACCAAAAATATCGAACATTTAGTTACTTAACCTAGATTATAAATACACCTGTAAAACACACAAAACGGGCACAGTTCTCTGACACCTTACTCATCTAAACTCACTTTATCATTTGTAATCGTATTATCAAGTTCATCTCTATAATTTATGTTCAAATTAATAAGATCATACAAGGCAGGTGATCATTATCACCTCTCAATGTTTTATGCCAGAGATCCTAGCAATGATCAAGGGCTTTCCTTGTAAAGCTCTCATGTTATCTTTTTCTCAATTCACCATTTGCATTATTCATAACACCACAGCCTCTCATGAAATTTGGTTGATATCCACTAAGTCGATGTTTCACCACAGTAGTGGGTAAACTGCCAATAGCCCCGGGAGGAAAGGTCTTCATGCTAGTGATGATTGACTATTTCTCAAAATGGATAGAACCCGAAATCATGACCGGGTTCGAGATCCCTGCTAAATGCGATAATGGATCCCAATTCATAAGCAAAAGGCCGAGGGAGTTTTGCACAAGTTGGGGAATCAAGATGGTGATGTCTACTCCTGTCCACCCTCACGCCAAAGGCTAAGCATAATCCAACAATAACATCATAGTCATCAGTTTGAAGAAAAGGTTGGATGAGAGAAAGGAAGATGGGCAGAATAAATTCCTTTTGTATTATGGGCAGATAGAACCACTTCCAAGGTAGCTACGATCCAAACCCCATACTCATTAGTGTTTGGGACGGAATTAATTATCCCCACTAAAGTGGTGATCCCTACAGCAAGACACCTACTTCAAAATCAAAAGAACAACGACAGGATCCTGGCTCATGATCTCGACACTATAGATGAACTTAGGGATCTTGCCAAGATCTGTATTGCTTCTCATCAATAGAGGATCACTCGAGCGTATAATAGAAACATAAGAGTCAGAAGATTCCAAGTAGGGGACTTGGTACTAAGAAAAACATTCCAAAATACCAAGGATCCTAGTACAGGTAAACTAGCATCTAAATGGGAGGGGCTATATCTCATAGATGATGAAGCTGAAAATAGGGCATATTAGTTAGCCACCTTAGATGGAAATATCTTACCAAGATCCTGGAATGAGATACATCTCAAAGCCTATTTTATGTAGATAAGGTAAGTTATTTCCTGATACACTTAAGGTACACACTATTTACCCTTTATCTTTTGTTGTTATACATTTCCTTCAAAACACCAATACTAACTTAAGCATTGGAGGGGAGTTAGCTAGGCTAACGGCCACCCCTATCTAATAATTGTTGCATGCAGAGAATAAAGGATCGTGGCACTCCAAGATCCTAACCTCTAAGGATCTTGGCATTTAAGGATCTAGACGCTTAAGGATCCTAACCGCCAAGGATCCTGACGCTTAAGGATCCAGACCTCCAAGGATTTTGACAGATGTATGCTCAGAGATCCTGATATCCAAAGGATACCTGGAATGCAAGAACCATCCGATGATTCACGATATGAATATCCTAAGAATAGAGATTGATCAAATCTCCTACAAATAAGGGTACTTAATCTCCTCTAAGGTTTAAGACTTAATTACCACTTTCAAATGAGTTAAGGTTTATACACCTCGCTTGGACGCATAATATCTAACCATGGGATGTGAATAAGGGAATCATTTCACGCTTTAGTGACTTGGCAACCCTCTTATTTATGAACATAAGTTAAGATCCTGAAGTTTGAATCTAAGGTTTATAATATTTACATGTTATCTTAAGTTGAGATCTTCCTAAGAAAATTCCTAAGGTTTATAACATTTACATGTTATCTTAAGCTGGGATCTTCCCCAGAAAATTCCTAACGCTTATAACATTTACATATTACCTTAAGTTTGGGATCTTCCCAAGATAATACATGAATTTTATAGCATTTTCATACAATTTGGGATTTTCCTCATTTACTAAGCTACAGATGGGATACTCCCCAAAAAATGAACAAGATTTATACATTTTCATATAAAGACTTTCCTCAAAGCTAAATTTAAGGATCCTTCTTGAAATTTGATCAGACAATGTCCAATAAAGATCCTTCCCAATGAACTCCTAAAGAAAAGATCCCCTCGCATGAGGATCATACAAAGATAAGGAATTCATCACTTCAAAATTTTTCCTAAGTCAAAAGATTGTCAGGTTCTATCTATCCTTATTTTTTGAAACTCCAAAATTGCACTGAGTAAATTTTAAGGATCCCAAACAAAGATTATTTGGTTATCAGACCTTTACCCTTTAAGATTACTCATTAAAGATGATCTACTAGAAGAGTTTCACCTTAGAGTTATTTAAAGGAACCAAGTTTTTCAGGATCCTAATTAAGGATCCTAGTACCATAACATTCATGTAGAATGATCAAGAGAAATATATTAAAGGAAAGCACTAGAATATTATTAAAAAGGGGTTGCAAACCAACCCAGCAAAAAAGTTAAGTGTTTTACATTTCTAAAAAAACAAAAAAAACTTAAACTAATTTCCTGCAAGCCTAGACCTTAGCATGGTCGTCATCGACCCCATTCTTCTTCTCCTCCCCCTTTACACGCTGTGACCCATGATCCTCAGTAGTAGTGGCAGGTTCGCCAGTTATTTTGGATAGTGCCTCGTGCCATTTAGCTACATTCCAGGATCCTGAATTCTTAAGATCCTCCACTAACTTGATATTGGCCTCCCAGATAGCCATCATCATGCTCGCCTTTACATCAGCAATCACCTCCTCAATCTCTAGGGTGTACTTATCCTCTTTATCAACCTTCTCTTTGATCAGCAGCTTGATCCTCTCATGGAGATCTTCATTGGTTACCTTCCACTCTTTCTCTTGCCCTTTTTGAACTCGATCAGCCTCCTCAGCCTGAATCCTTTGATCAACCACTGATTGGGAACACATGAGAGGAAACCTGAAATAAGCATGGCATTAGCAGAAATAAATAGAAATCAAAAACTAATGTCACATAAACACTTATCGCTTGAGAAAAGGAAAGAAACTTCTAGAGTGACTCTTCGGCTCCAATATTCTCCAAGTTTAGATATGTGGCTTCTGAAGTCTTCCTCTTACGGGAACCTGGGGTATTTACATTAAGATCAATGAGGGATTTATTAAAAGGAAGGGGCAAGGTGGATTTCTCCTTCTTGGTTATGATCAGGCCACTAGACACATCATTTTCAAGATTAGAGAGAGCGAATCAAGCATTAGAACGAATAGCCTTGGATCCTGCACAACACACGATATCCCCATCGATTCAGGATCTTCATCAATTCAAGATCCTCGTTCATTCCAAACTATCACAGAAAATTCAACAGTTCTTACCATTAGCCATTAACGAGGTAGTGGATGACCCTTCGTGGAGACTAGAGCAATCGAACATAAAGGACCTGTCAGTTGCAGAAATAGTGAAAAGCTTCTTTATCTTTTCTTTAGAATCCTCAACAATATGAATGAGTTCTTCAAACTTAAATGATGCAAAACGCCAAAAAAAAAGTAATGAAATATGAAATCCTGGATCCTCAATACAAGAATAAGTTTTCCTACCCTTCTTAATCCAATACCTCGATAAGGAATCCCCACCGGGAATCGAATCACGTCTCACAAAGAAGCATTTCTCCTTCCAAGCACCACCGTTATGTTTCGTTTTCAAAACAAAATGGGATTTGTTAGGTTTGAGCCTAAGAAGAAAACGAGAGTTTCCAAAGGTAGACAGATCATACACGTGAGCCAACTAAGCTAAACCTATATCTAGATCTTTAGACCGGTTCAGTTTCTCAATCCAAAACAAGATTCTCCAGACGATGGGCTTGACTTGAATATATAGGAAATTTGGGAAACTTCAAAAAAATTAGAGATAATCCTGGGAAAGGGATATTTCAGACCCAAACTAAAGGGGTATCCAGGAAAGCAGACCCAAGACGAAGAAGAAAAATCAGGTTGGTGTTTCGAATCTAAGGGTTTGAAGACAGCTTCATTAGAGAAAGCATCAACTGTTTTCAATGACTCGATGTCATCATCGTCGAAAGAACATATCTCATCGTATGATCGACAAAATCATCATCAGAAGACGTGAATATGTTCTTACGAGATGAGGTCATTTTCTTCCCCATTGTTAGTAAAAGGAGAATTAAGGAGAAACGAAGATTGATGTACCTTCAATAACGACCAGATGAAAGCTTAAAGATGCATGGAGGAGTAGCCATAATTGATTGCCTTTATTTATGCTATTTTCAGAAGAAAGCGAATGATTGATTAGACCAGATATGATGACTCTTGAACAAATAAATCCTATCCATTAGGGTTTAAAATTCAAAACCCCTTATCATATTTGTTTCTTTTTATTTTTTAAATTATCCCTTTGAATTTTGGCAAACTAACTCCAAAATATTACACATGAATTATTTGGGGGCAATTTTTAGGGTTAAGATCTTAGAAGCTACAATAAGATCCTCGAGCCTAAGGATCCTTAAACTTCAGGATCCTGAATATACTCCATGGTCCTGACTGATATTTTTATATAATGGTTATATATATATATATATATATATATATATATATATATATATATATATATATTTTTTATTGTCTTTCTCACATGTGCATAAATTATTAGTCAAATTATTCCATAATTATGGTTATTAAAGATGACAATTACCATAAATTGTGATTATCACTTTGACTAATATACCTTCCGTATTGTTAGTTAGCTTTCAATAGGTGTGAAATTAATTTTTAAAAAAATAAACATTAAAGTGTAAATAGAAAATAATTTTTAATATACAACTTTAAAATAATGAAAGAAACATATTTATTGGAATTTAATATCATATATATGATATTTAATACTTTACATATATAAGTATATGATTTTAATTTTAAAAATTAAAACAAACCAAAAATTGACAAGTAGATAATATTTATTTCAAAAATGTCATAAAATGACAAGTGTCAAAAACTTATGATAGATTAACATGTGGCAAAAAAACCTTCATTTATTAAGAATGATGATGATGATGTTAAATATATGTATGTTGCATTCATACATGAGTTTCCAATAATAATGTGTTTGCAACTCTATCATGTTTGTTGCAATCGTATTACGTATGTATGTTGAATATAAACATACCACATTTATGATTCTTAAAATTACCAATTAAAATGCAAAGTTAAGTTACCATGTTGAATATATATGTGAATATTGCGTATTTACATAATTTTGTGTGATTGCAATAGTTTTATGTATGTTGAAAAAAATACATACTACAATTACGATTCTTAACTCTTAAGAGTTTCGATGTATACTAAAACGTTGAAGAATTTTGAATTTTATTTAGAAAAATAATAAAATTTGAAATATTAAAATATTTTATAATTATGGTTATTAAAGATGACAGTTACCATTAATTGTGATTTTTTTTTGGAACGACAAATATATTCTACTGCTACACTACTAACTACCCTTCTGTATTAATTATGGATTGTTAGTTACCCTTCCATATTAATTCAGATGATTATTTAATTTTATAGGGAAAAGTTCAATATAGAACAATTATTATTCAAAGAACCAATCAAAAGCGTCGGAATTTAAAGTGATCAACGTCAAAAACAATGGTTGTAAATTTTTATAATGGACGTACATGTACCGGATTATAATAAAACTTATTTCCTTTTTTTCATTTAAAGTTTTTTTTAGGCCAAGTTTTTTATCGAAAAAAAAATCTGAATATACCGTTGTTCACGATTTTTTGTCCTATTTCCATAGAGATCCATGATGATATATAAAAAATCGAACTTTTTTTTTGAAAAAGACTCACTTAATTTTCTTATTTTTTTCAATATTTAAGCTTTTTTTTATAAAAAAAACTAATTATACCAAAAATATTAATTTTTTGTACTCTATTAATAAACATCAACACGGATTAAAAAAACCTCGAACAGTGTAGATTCACATTAAATATTTCAATTTTTAACATTCACAATATGAAAAATCTCGAACAGTTCAGATTCACATTGTGAATCTGAGAAGGTTCACAAAAAAAAAAAAAAAAAAAAAAAAAAAAAATCAATCAGTGTAGTTCACATTGTGAATCTAAACTGTAAATATTTCAAAATTTAACATTCACAATGTGAAAAAGCTCCGATCAGTTCAGATTCACACTGTGAATCTGATTTATTATTATACACACTGTGAATCTGAGAAGGTTCACAATGTGAATATGAACAGATTTACAATATGAATCTGAACAAGTTCACAATGTGAATCTAAACTGAAATATCGTTTTTTTTTAATATGAATATAAATCTATGTTCAAAAAGGAAAAAAAAAAAAAAAACAAAACAAAACAAAAAACAAAAAAACAAAAAAAAAAAACTATGAATTTTGATATATTTATTAATTTTTTTCTATAAAAAATAGACCTTAACTTTTTTCATTAAAAAAAATGAAGTGAGTTTTTTTTGAAAAAAAAATTGTTTTTTTATATATCATCATGGATCTCTATGGAAAGAGGACGAAAAATCGTGAACAACGGTATATTCGTTTTTTTTTTTTTTTTTTGATAAAAAACATGGCCTAAAAAAAATTAAACGAAAAAAAGTAGTGAGTGTTTTTGTAAATGGTAGATTTTTTGGTATAATCTAGTGTGTGTATGTTTACGTCCAATATAAAAGTGTACATCTATTTTCTTGACCGTTGATCGTTATGATTTCCGATGCTCACGATTGGTTCCTTGGTTCATTGATTAATTATGGTTCTCTATTGAACCTCACCCTATATATATATATATATATATATATATATATATATATATATATATATATATATATATATATATATATATATATATATATATATATATGTAGGTTCATTTGAGACCATTCTAATTTTGTGAGACCGTGAGACCAAATCTAAAAATAATTTTAAAATGCAAAATAAATGGAAAAATCCAAAAATTGTTTTTTTAAATATTATTTTCGGAACTTGAATTAACTAAAAAAAATATAAAAAATAAAAAATAAATAAAAAAAAATTCCGTTTTTTTTTTTTTGAAAAAATACGTGAAATATTCTAAATAGAATATTACACTGACATATTCTAAAAAATAACTTTAAAATGCAAAATAAATGGAAAAATCTAAAAATTCTTTTTTTAAATATTATTTTCGGAACTTGAATTAACTAAAAAAAATAAAAATAAATAAAAAAAATTCTTTTTTTTTTTTAAAATACGTGAAATATTCTAAATAAAATATTACACTGTACATATTCTAAAAATAATTTTAAAATGCAAAATAAATGGAAAAATCAAAAAATTCTTTTTTTAAATATTATTTTCGGAACATGAATTAACTAAAAAAAATTTAAAAAATCAAAAAAAATCAAAAAAATCAAAAAATGCATCTCACGGTCTTAGAAAATATAGGTGGTCTCAAATGAACCTAACCCTATATATATATATATATATATATATATATATATATATATATATATATATATATATATATATATATATATATATATATATAATGTTATTTTCTATATCGATATTTATACATATCATTAATTAGAAAATGTAATAATAAATATATCAATAATTATATATATATATATATATATATATATATATATATATATATATATATATATATATATATAATTACAAAATGTTATTTTCTGTATCGATATTGCATTAATTATATACATGTTTTATATCAACAAATATATAATTAATGTTATTTTAGCATTAATTACAAAATGTAATAATAACTATATCAATAATTATATATATATATATATATATATATATATATATATATATATATATATATATATATATATATATATATATATATATATATATATCATTATATACTTATAAAGGAAACATTTTTAGTTTCACCACATTCATTTGAAACTCACATGCATTTTCCTTTCACCACAATCATTTGAAATTCCCATGATTTTTCAATTTTTTCTAATAATAATTATAATTTGGTTAATTAGGTTAAATAAATATCAAACGTAAAGTGTAATTATATATAAACTAAATTTCAATATTAAAATAATATCTTTAGTTCTACTTACAAAGTTATGTTTTTTAACTTTTAACATATTATATTTAATTTATTAGTTTTAATATATTGTTGGATGTAAACCATTATCATTTTAAAGATACAATTTTAGAACAATTTGTATAAAATACTTAAACTATTAATTTAAATATAATATTATATGGTCAACTTAAATATAAATTTTAGTTTAACTTAAACATCCAAAGAATATTTTGTAAATAGTTAAAAGTGATAAATTGTAGTGTCTTTCTAATAATTATCATAAGTTGGTTAATAAGGTTAAATAAATATCAAAACTAAAGTGTAATCATAAATAAACTAAATTTCAATTTTAAAGTAATATATTTACTTCTACTTATAAAGTTATGTCTTTAAATTTTAACATATTATACTTAATTTTTTAGATTTAATATGTTGTTATATGTAAACCATTATTAGTTAAAAGTCACAACTTTTGAACAGTTTGGACAAAATACTTAAATTGCTAACTTAAATATAACATTACAATGTCAACTTTAATATAAATTTCAGTTTCACTTAAAACACTAAATAATATTTTGTAAATAGTTAAAAGTGATTAATGCAAAAACTAAATTGTAATCTCAATTTAACTAAAATATTTCCTAAAGATATTTTCATAATCGTTAAAGTTTCCAAATAAATAGCATAAAATAACTTACAATAACAGTAGTTAAAAATAACTCTATATAAATGATTATATTGTTACCTTTAAAATCAAAAAGTAATGCTTGATGTTTTAAATATTTATAATGATAGAAATTAAAACATTAAGTAAATAAATTTTAAAAAATTAATTAACAATAGCAATTATAAATAACATTAAACCATATATGATATTTAATTTTATTCATGTGTAACTCGTGGGTAGAACTTATTCAAACAATTGAGATTGTGAAGTTATAACAGATGTATATGTTATCATATAATTCAAAATAATCAATATATTAGATCAATTTAGTATACAAATTATTATATCAAATTTAACAACGTTATTGTTGTATTAAAAAAACATATATTTCTAAAGACTTCAACTATATAGGTGTTTCTTCGCAACTCACGGACATTCGCCTAGTATACTTAAAAAGAAAGCATTTTTCCTTTCACCACATTCATTTGAAACTCTTATGACTTTTCAATTTATTTCTTATAAGTTGGTTAATAAAATTAAATAAATATGAAACCTAAAATGTAATCATATATAAACTACATTTCAATATTAAAAGAATATATTTTCTTCTACTTATAAAGTTATGTTTTTAACTTTTAACATATTATACTTAATTTAATAGGTTTAATATATTGTTATTTGTAAACCATCTCTCTCTCTCTCTCTCTCTATATATATATATATATATATATATATATATATATATATATATATATATATCATTATCATCATTAATGATTATATTGTTACCTTTAAAATAAAAAAAAACAATGCTTGATGCTTTAAATAACTATAATGATAGAAATTAAAACATTAAGGAAATAAATTAAAAGATTAATTAACAATAAGAACAACTATAAATAACATTAAAACATATATTATATTTAATTTTATTTGCGGTTAGAAGTCATTTAAAAGATTGAGATTATAAAGTTATAATACATGTGTATATTATCATATAATTCAAAATAATCAATATAGTATATCAAATTTGTATACGAATTAATATATCAAGTTTAACAATAAAGTTATTGTTATATTTAAAAAACATTTATTTGTAAAGACTTCAACTATATAGGTGTTTTTGCGCAACACGCGGGTATTCACCGTGTGTGTGTGTGTGTGTGTATATATATATATATATATATATATATATATATATATTGTAATTAACTAGCTTTCATTATGTTCAATGGGTCTTTGGCCTAATGGTTAATAGCGACTTTCTCATATAAGACTTAGGTGATATTTAAGAAATGGTTACCTAGTTTGTCGTTTAAAAAAAAACTAGCTTTCATTACAACAATATTACTTGATTTTTTGTAAGGCGCATTTATTATGTTCGAAAGGCCTTCAACTTGAGACTCATTTTCACCATTTTTTTATTTCTTTTTTAAGACATTGACCAACATGTCAACATAAAATGTCCAACCAACATAAACCAGAAAACCTAGAAATTAACAAGCTACATAGAAATTATTATCGATGTAAATTTGAAAAAAAATAAAATAAAAATATAGTTAGGGTAAAACCATAAAAAGGTTGAATATTTAAGGGTGTTGTTGCAAGATTCACTTTAATCTAACGTCAAAATTAACCTCTAATAATTACTAAAAAGTTAAAACTAGAAAGATGAATGAAAGGCATAAAGTAAACTAACCAAAAAAATATTATACTTTTAAAATTGAAAATTTAAAAGGGATGTTCTTGACATTACCCTTTATTATTTTTACTAATGAACTTGATTTATTTCAATCTCTAATATAAAATATTAAATTAGAAACAATTATATAAGTCTTGGAGATATTTATTCAATGACGACCATCTATTTTTCAAAATTTAGAAATAACCACGATCTTTTGATCTTGACATTTTCAAAAAAAGAAACAATATTTGTTTTCGATGTAAAAGTCAAGGAGCTTGGTTTGTATGAGTGAAGATGAGCCATAAGTATATGTCAGAGCTAGTGGGGCTGTTGTGTTCCTTATGTTGTATGCAGATAACATATTGCTCATACGAAATGATGTCCCAACTTTGCAAAGTGAGAAATATTTGGCTTGGAAATTGTTTCTTTATGAAAGACTTGAGAAAAGTAGCAAACATACTAAATGTAAAGATGTATAGATATAGATCTAAGTGACTCATTGGATTGAACTAGAGTACATATATAAATAATATCTTAAAGAAATTCAAGATGCTGAACTATATGAAAAGGGTTCATGTCTATGTAGCATGGTGTGACATTAAGTAATGCTCAATTTCCAAGTTCTAGTGATGAGCTAGGAAGAATGGGTTTATTTCCATAAGATTTCGTTGTGAGATCAATCATGTATGTCATGATATGTATAAGGCCCGATGTCTCGTATCTAAGGATGACAAAGGTTATGTTCTTGATTAATGGAAGAGCTTAATCTAAATAGTTATAATGATGACACTTCCATGTTGACAGAGACATTTTCGTTCACAATCGGGATTTATGTTCTTACCGAATGGTGGAGCAGAGACTTGGAGAAGTGACAAGCAAGACACTATAGTGGACTTGACAACAGAAGTTGAGTATGTTGCAGATAGTAAGGCTGCATTGAATATATATCAATGTTGTTACAAGCATTGATGTTTCTCTTCAGATCTTCATGACTATAATGTTGTAGTCACTTCGAATAAGGATTCAATATCACACAAGCATACAATAAATATACTCAACACATATCTTGTCGATCCATTCACTAAGCCACTCTCATATACTAAGCATGATTGTTATGCTAGGTCGAAAGACATTAGATTTACAAATAAATTGGCTTGAGAGTGTTTAATCTAGTTTGATCTTCTCTGAGAACTTATACAGTGCAATTATTTATCTGATTTGATTATTATTAAGTGAAGATTTTAATATACTATGGATAGTAGTTATTCCATTAGTTTACTACCGTATTCCATTTTCATGTTTAACCAACTTCCATAATATTATTTTATTTAAAGCCTCCACAGTCGTACATACTTTTGGAAGTGAGTATTTATTTAAAACTATCATGAGTTATTAGTATATTATGCATGTTGATGGACATAACATAAAGATGCGACTAAATCTTATGTGTACTTAATGTATATTAAGTATTGGAGTAACCCATATTTAAATATTGATTCATGGAAACTATCACGAGTAATTATAAGATAATAATATCCTATATTCTTTAAATATAGATGCATGGACTTCTAAATTTTGCAGTTTTTTGTGCTTTGGTGTTCTCCAATGTTGTTCGTAATTAGCAGCCATACAGGGAATATCCAGGTATGACATGATGAGTGGGCGAGATCTATGTATTCAAAGTTTATTTGTTCATTACGCCCTAACAGGAGAATCGATATCATTGGGCCCCTTGATAAGTTTATGTTGACATCAAATATACATTTGTACTTAGACTAAGTTGATAAAGGATCAATAGTGATCTATTGTTGATCAAATGTTGGATAGAGATAGTTCCATGTCTTATGTTTATATGGATATCACATAAAAATGAATATTGATAACTTGCAACTCTTTTATGGTGGGTTAAGACTTGTATGGCCACTTTAGACCGAGGTACCCACAAATAAATGAGAAATAAGGTTTTGTGACACATACATGGACTCATTTTTCACCATGGATTTTCTACATGTCATGTGATACTCATTTGTACCTAGTTGGATGAGGAAAACAATGTTTAGTGTGTTCATGCTAGCTTTACACATGCCATATGAATATAAATGTGTATCATGATAACTCTACACATGCCTTATTTTAGTTATCATTACAATGTGTTGACTTTGAAATTAAGGTGTAGAAGCATGTTGCATCACATTTACTTTGAAGTTCATAATTTGATCTTAATTAGCTTTGATGAAGTTTTTGCTATGTTTTTATTGTTGAGATGATTATTTCTATATATGTAACATGTAACAAATATTTTGGTGTTTTCAAAGATGTTTTTGGGTTGAGCTTATATTTAGAATGTATAATTTCCTTATACTCAAGAATGTGTAACCCTAAAATGCTCAATAGGCTTCCCAAACATAACTTATGTATTTTGACATGTGTTCATATTAGCTACTTTAGTTGAATATTGAATATGGATTTAGATTTTGGATATTTAGAAAATATTATATTTAAAATTTAAAGATGTATTTAAGGTTGTTTACTTTACCTCCTTCTATTGATTATTTGGTTAAATGCTCGTATGTCTTGACAATTTAAGCATTTTTAAATATTATAGACTTGAACATTTGTGACCTTTTTATTTAACTTGATTTCTTAAATGAATTTTGATTTATAAAAATTCATTTAAAAACTACTTTAAATAAATCATATAATGGATGTTTAAGTAGATATCAATAGAATCCTAGTGAATGTCACTGAATTGTTGCAAATAATATTCTTCGGTACTTACAAACGACTAGATGTGTATTCTTAGTTTAAAGATATTTAGATAGTGATACTAATGTAAAGTGTTACTTTTTAATGTGAGGTTCTGAATTAATCAAGAGGATATATCGATCAGACTATGTCTTCATCATGAATAGAAACTTAGTTTACTATAATTGCTCGTGACAAAACTTGATAGTGCAACCTACATAAGATTCTAAATGCGTCACCATTTTAGATGCATCTCTAGAAGCTATATGGATTGGAAACTTTATTTTTGAGCTTGACACAATACATTATATTGGATTCCATGTATTATATAAAGTATAATGATTATGCTATAAGCTTTGGACTTCTTTACGATAACATCTTATTTTGATTTGCAAATAATTTTAGTATTTGGTGTTATGAAAAAGATTAAACCATACATCGAACCATATTACTAAATCACCAATATATAAAATAAATTCCTACTTTGCCCATTTATGAAATGTATCGTGTTGGATTTCAACGACATATTTGAACGGTGTATGGTGGTCTTTCTCAACCCTTATTTTCCGGTTAAAAGATCTTTGATGATTGTGGATCAAGACTATAATATAAAGTGTTTGTATTCCTTTTTATGTTAATACCCAAGTGCTCATTCAACTTTAATTATGTCATACTAATGACATTTAATTTGTTATTGAATAACAATATGTAACTCATAATCACAAATACTCTTCTTAATGACTAACAAAATAAATATTATATATTTATTATTAAAATTTTATAACCATCTCTCATTTGGGTGTTATATGTTTTATTACAAATTTCTTTAGATGTGTTGCAATTAAATATTTAACTTTAATTTCTTTAAAACAATCTAATGTATCTTATGCATAAGTATTGAGCAAACACAACTTTTATTATATTTTTTAAAAGATGACTAAACCACCATGATCATTATACCTACACACTCAATGACATATATCAAATATGGATGAACATGATGTATATTGTTACCTTGCACATGTAAATTTTCATTTGGTCCAACTATAATCTCTAGTAAGCCTAAACAAGCAGTATGCTCATGAAACATAAGTATTGTAGGTTATTACATTCAAAACAATGATAAAAACACAATCAACTCTATAATGAAAATTATTATACCACAATGTATGGATATAGTACACTTAACATATAAGTACTCCCACTGAACTTATCTATTATCTATAAGAACGCTCGTATAAGTAGTATGCTCATGAAACACCTTGTGTATTGAATCTTTAGTTGGTGGTTATGCAAACATTAAATCAAATTTTGAGTGTTTTATAGTAAATGTCTATCCTGAACTCTCATTGACAACTAGAAACTTGATGTCGATAAATTAAGACTTCTTTGAGCTATTATTATTGTTGGAGAAAAGTGGTTACATTGTTGTCATGATAAATCTCTACTTGCCACTATTCATAATTCCATGGTAAAATTTCTTATCGAGATTTCATAATTTGATGGCTTAAAATAAGCTATGCATTCCACTTCTAAATTTATGAGTGTGTGTTTATCATACTTCCATGATATAGCTTCTCAAACCAACATATTATGATATAACCAAGAAATCTTGAGTTAGAGAAACCAAGGACCTCAAAAATCTCTTATGATTGATAAGCGAGCATATAACATTTTCTTTTTCTTTGATAACACATCACATGTTTTTCCTCATTCTAGTATTGCATACATAAAATATTATATAGTTGCAATTTTTGGATAATAAATGATTGGGTATACATAAGACTCAAAACCACCAAAGCATGTGATAACATCTAATAATAATCACCAATGTACATAATAATTCACACTTTATAATATATTGATTAATTTTAGGACTTTCAGTCATAGGATGTGCCCAAAAAAGAAAGTGATGACATCCTACAACAACTAGCTAGATGTGAGATTTCCTACCACATTGAACAAAAAGTTGAGAAGAATGACATCTAAGACAACCACTTGGAGTTCAAATAAATAATCGAGTAGCTTTTTAAAACATGTAACTCTTGCAAAAATAAATTTTTTAAAGAGAGTGAATGTACTTATCGTACATCTACATGCACTGATGAGAAATAAATTTCAACTAAATGCGTCTATACGTGATTACCTTGGAAAAATACATATTTAATTAGATATGAAGATTTATTTTATCGGTTGAAAAGACTCTGAACCATAAATACCTGTTTTTCCCTTAATTAGAGTCTTCAAATTTCGACATCCAATATAAAACATTTTAAATGAGTAACTTTTTAGAGCACGGAACCCTTGCAACAATCTACATTTTTAAAAATAGAGTGAATATAGTTAATGTACATCTACATGCACCGATAAGAGATAAATTTAACTAAATGCATCTACACATGTTCTTATATGTCGGCGATTACCTTGCAAAATATACATATTTAATTAGACATGAAGATGTATTTTATCGGTTAAAAAAAACTATGAGCCATAGTACCTTTATGTCCCTAAACTCAAGTCTTAAGTTTTCAGTATCCAATCTAAAACACTATAAACAAGTAACTTTTTAGAACATGTAACACTTGCAACACTCTACATTTTTAAAGAGTGAATCTACTTGCCATGCAATGTGTATATACATATATAAACTAGAAATACATCTTAACTAAACGGGTTTACACATATGCTATGTTCTTAAGTTATTTTTAGGAGAGAAAGGGGAAGAAAATGAGAGGATTGAAAGGGAAATGGTGTTCTCTAGTTTTTTTAAGAGGAGAAAAGCAAAGAAAGTAAAGGGTTTGATAGGGTGGGGGAATCTAGGTTATTTTACCTACTAAATCATTCACCTAATTTTGGATGGATTGGGAGGGAAAGCAATTAATGACCAGTTTTGTTCTTGTTATGTTCTTCATCTTCCTTCTCAAAGCACCTTCCTTCTCACTACAATTAACATGGTGAAGCTGATGAATGAATCAATCTTATATTCTTCACTCTTCTTCCATTAATGAAAGAATCACTGTTCATCATGTTCATTCTTATAACATCTTTATCTTCACACCGCCCATATTTATTATCTTATCTTATTCCTCTTTTCCCTCCGATGAACCCTGAAAAGGGGTAAAAACGTCATTTGACGGTAAAATTTCTTTCCTCCCTTCAACTCGAGAATGCATATATCCCCTCTTCTCTCTCCTATATTCTTCCTATTCTTTCCCCTCCCCTCCCCTTCATCCCCCTCTTTAAAATTAAAACTCAAGAACACAGTGATAGCGTTATTATATGCAATGATCACCTTGCAAAATTTACATATTTAATTAGATATGAAAATGGATTTTATCGGTTGAAAAGACTATGAACCATAAATATCTTTGTCCCTTAATTCAAGTCTTAGGTTTTAAGTATCCGATATAAAACACTATAAACCACAAGCTGCATGCTCAATTATAATTGATTTTATAATATGTGTCTTATAAAAAACATTAATTTAGGGGTGTGACAAAAAACCAAAACCGAATAACTGAACTGGACCAAATGATGTTTGGTTTATTTGGTTCGGGTTATTTGGTTATTTTGTTAATTTGGTTTGGTTAACCGAATAATGATACCTTATTTGGTTTGTTTTGGTTAAATTTTCATGACTTTGGTTAAACCATAAAAACCAAATAAACTATTTAATTTTTATATATTTTTATAGTTTATATATAAATTAACATTTTATATTTAGATTGATAGATGGTTACTAAAAAATATTTTCATAACTCATTATTTAGATTTATAATTGTTTACATATTGTATTAAAGAGCAACAACTAAATAGCCAAATGTCAATTAACCTTCGGTTATTTTTTTCCTCTTCATATATGTCTAAAACTATATTAACGCATCTACAACTTGTGTGGCTACATCGATACCTTAAGACAACATATCATAAAAGATTAAATATAATATGTTGTGTATTAGTGCTTTTTATTCATTTGGTAAACTTCAACAAGTTTTTTTTTTTTTTTTTTTTTTTTACTTTTTTAGTTTAATATTTATTTTTACATACAAAATTTTATTTGGTTTAACCGGCAAACCAAACCGAATTAACCATAACCGAATTAACCAAAACGATTAAACCGAACCTTATTGGGTTTGGTTATAGTTAATTTTAAGATGTAAAAAAACCGATAAACCGAAAAAAAAAAAACGACTGAATAACACCCCTATTAATTGTCACAAATATTATCATATTTTATATTTTAGATATGATATTAATTTATTATAATGAATATTGTCATAATTAAATTTGAAATACATTAATAATCTTCATAATAAATATATTTATCATTTAATTATTATAATATTTGTCCTAATCAATGCTTCTTATTAAATATCCTCTTACTTTTCTTTCTATTTATTTTCCTACCTATTTGTAATGATAACAAATCTACAAAGTATAATTAATATCATTCAAATATAATATTTGTCACCATTTTATATTATATAGGAAGAAAATATAGAAGGATATCCAATGATAACCTTCTCAATTACCTGATATAATTATACGTGTTTGTTTAATTTAAGTGTTATTGACATATATAATAATGATTTTTTAAGGTTTTATTCTAAAGAAAGTGTAAATCAATAATTCCATATAATCGTTATACAATTTCCCAAATCTTGAGAGATCATGTAATTTGATATACGTGATCGCGTTAAGATTATATATAACAGAGATTTGGATTTGACCGAAAAATAAAGTCTTAAAGCATATTGTTCATGTTGTACCTAATTCATAAATGTGCATTTATAAGATAAAACAAATTAAATAATATATTTTTAATTATTAGAATGAAAAACAATTAAATGTAAAATAAAGTCCGAAAATTTAGCCAGACTATAAATGCCATACCTAATTGCAGTTCTTTTTCTTTGTAATAAGCTATCAGTTGATAAGACGCTGTGCTTATCAAAGCCTATGATAATCAAATGCTGTTATAATATCCCTCTTTTCCAACCTTATTATCTCGTAACTTTCACTACTATTTATACCGTCTCGTGGTTCTTCTCTTCGCACCTCTCTCGCTCAAACTCCCCACTTTCTCTCTCTCTACAAATCTCTCTCGAAAGAGGAGAGAGAAAATAGTATTACTGAAACCCTCCGATCTGTTTTCGAAATATCTCATCATCCAATTTCAAAGGTAACGGATGTTTTGATTTCCTGATTTCCACATAGAATTAGACATGTTTACTTGTTATACATATGGATTTTTGTTGTATTTGTGCATGATTATACATCGATTATGCAGATAAGTATAGGCGTTTTTGCGTTTATATGTGCGTCTATGTTTTGGAAATTTAGGTTTCTCGTTGAATGAACAAAATGAAACAGTATTCTTGCTATGAATTCGTTAGCTGGATTTTTTGGGAATGAATGTTAAACTGTCGTTATTTATTTTTGAGAATTTAGAGGTTGTTATTGTTGAATATGAGTAATTTATTTTTTAATTTCTGATTTAATTGCTTGCAGTTTTGGGGAAAAAGGGAAAGTTATGTCGTCTCTCAGCAGAGAGCTTGTGTTTTTAATACTTCAATTTCTAGATGAAGAGAAATTTAAAGAAACCGTTCACAGGTAGGGTTTAATAAATTGTGTATCTGTCTGATTCTTTTGTTGTTTTGAGTTTACACGTAAATGACGCATTATTTAATTTTGGTTCTCTTGTGGAGGTTGGAGCACGAGTCTGGATTCTTCTTCAATATGCGCTACTTTGAGGAAATGGTGACAAATGGTGAATGGGATGAGGTGGAAAAATACCTCTCTGGATTTACAAAGGTTGATGATAACAGATACTCAATGAAGATCTTCTTTGAGATACAAAAGCAGAAGTACCTAGAAGCTCTAGATAAGTATGTTTAAATGCACTTTATTAATGCCACCATTAATGACCAACTGTGATAAATTATGAATGCGCTGTCAATTTACAGGAAGGATCGTTCTAAAGCTGTTGAAATTCTAGTCAAGGACTTGAAAGTGTTTTCAGCCTTTAACGAAGACCTTTTTAAAGAAATAACACAACTTTTGACTCTAGAGAACTTCAGGTGAGGGAAGATAGTCATGACACGCTTCTCATTTATGATATTAATTGTCAATACTTACCCAAATTTTGTTGATACATTTGGTTGATCATTAAATATTTGATGTAACACGTGTTCAGAGACAACGAACAGTTATCCAAATATGGAGACACAAAGTCCGCGAGGGGTATAATGTTGGGTGAGCTTAAAAAGTTGATCGAAGCAAATCCCCTTTTTCGTGAAAAGTTAACTTTTCCAAGTTTGAAGAATTCAAGACTTAGGACTCTCATCAATCAGAGGTTTGTATCTTGTTGATATTATACTAGGGGTAATTTCGTAATTACACGTGTTCAGCTTTCGTACATGCTTTTAAATTCTAACCGTTTTTCACGTGTTGTAGTTTAAACTGGCAACATCAGCTATGCAAAAACCCGAAGCCGAATCCAGATATAAAAACTCTTTTTATTGATCATTCTTGTGGTCAATCACAGCCAAATGGTGCAAGAGCTCCATCCCCTGTTACCAATCCATTAATGACCAGTGTACCAAAGCCTGCAGGGTTTCCACCTTTGGGTGCTCATGGTGTAAGTGAAAAAAGAACCTGATTTTCTTTTATGTTTAGTTGGTTTAAACACCAAAAAGTCATGGGTAACACATCTTAATTTTGACAATTTTGTTCTTTTTTCAAGCCTTTTCAGGCTGCACCACCACCTATGGCAACTTCTATGACTGGTTGGATGACAAATCCAGCTGGTGTGCCTCATCCTTCAGCTTCTGCTAGCCCTATTGGTTTTGCTCCACCTAATAATGCTGGTATGTGATTTTGTCATGACTCATGATCATTTATTGTAATTTTTGTTCATAATTGTTGATTCAGTTGTTTATTTGCATCCCTTTCTGTTCCACATGGAAGCTATGTTAAAGCGACCCAGGACTCCTCCTGCTAACACTCCAGCTGTAGACTATCAAACTGCTGACTCTGAACATGCATTCAAGAGAACAAGAGCATTTGGCATATCTGATGAAGTATGAACATGTAAATTTGACATTTTTAAAGATTGATTGTTGGTGGACAGTAAATGCTAACCTGTATTTGGTCTTAGCACAGGTTAATCATATGCATGGACATATCTTACCCATTGCTTATGGTGGTCAAAGTCATGGTCAAAGCTCAAGCTCATATTCATCTGATGATCTACCTAAAGCTGTGGTGATGAACTTAAATCAAGGGTCAATGGTTATGAGTATGGATTTTCATCCTGTACAGCAAATTCTGCTTCTTGGTTAGTTTATATACTCAAGAAATCTAACCTCTGTTGTTGGTAGTTTATATTATGTTGACTTTTTTTGTTCTATGTTGACCAAATACAAAGTTGGAACAATCTCTGGAGAAATTATGATATGGGACTTAGGTATCAGGGAGAAGCTTGTTCAGAAGGATTTCAAGGTTTGGGATCTTGGTGTTTGTTCAATGCCCCTGCAGGTAAATAATTTTGAAAACCCTTTTTGTTTGACTATTGACTTTTGACTCTAGTTTACACTTTACACTTTGCATATGTATTAGGCATCTTTGACCAATGAGAATACTGCATCAGTCAATCGTGTAACTTGGAGCCCTGATGGAACCCTTTTTGGTAAACTAAGAATTATTACTAATTTCCAAAAACACATAATACCACGCACTCCCTCCTTTCCATTTTAGGTATCCCTTTTCGACATTTGATTTTTAAACCAACAACCCTTTTAATTTCATAATTTGGAAATGTTTGAATTTTTCTATTTTGAGGGCTACTTTAATCTTTCAATTAAAAGTCAAACAACAAAAGGGGTATTTAAGGAGATCAGAGGAGTGTCGCTTTAATGTAGCCACATTATAATTTATGAAATTTCTTATAGGTGTTGCATACTCAAGGAATATTGTACAGATATACTCTTATAATGGTGGTGATGATCTACGAAACCACTTGGAGGTTTGTTAATTCTTTTTTTTTTTTTTTAGGTGGTGATAAATTGATGACATCATCACACGTTTATTGGATTTGGTTATACAGATTGAGGCTCATGGTGGCAATGTTAATGATCTTGCTTTCTCTTATCCAAACAAGCAACTTTGCATTGTAACTTGTGGAGATGACAGGTTGATAAAGGTTTGTATCATTAAGATTACTTTCAAAGTTTGACTTACTATTGGAATTGAATTCCCTACATTTCCTCCTTATAAAGATGAAGCATTGTTTTACAGGTGTGGGATGCAGTAACAGGGGCTAAACAGTATACATTTGAGGGTCATGAAGCACCTGTATATTCTGTATGTCCTCATTTTAAGGAAAACATTCAGGTATAACCAAAATCTCTCAAATATTGCAAAAATTGTTCATCTTCTAACCTTATTTTGTGTTTGTACCAGTTTATTTTCTCAACAGCAACAGATGGCAACATAAAGGCGTGGCTGTATGACAATATCGGTTCAAGAGTGGACTATGATGCGCCAGGTCATTCATCCACCAGAATGGGATACAGTTGTGATGGGACAAGGTTATTTTCATGTGGGACAAATAAAGAAGGAGAATCTTTTATTGTGGAATGGAATGAAAGTGAAGGTGCTGTAAAGCGTACATATAATGGGCTTGGAAAACGAGCCATGGGATTTGTTCAGTTTGATACCACAAAAAACCGATTTATTGCTGCTGGTGATGAGGGTGTGGTTAAGTTTTGGGATATGGACAATGTTAACTTGTTGACAACAATTGATGCCGAGGGTGGTTTATCGGTAATCATCCCGTGTTTTTGTTTCGCTGGAATTCCAATTCCGTACAAAAACATTAAACGCCTTTTCAATGATATTGGGTCATAACTTTTACCTGCAGGCTTCTCCTTTTATAAGGTTTAACAAGGAAGGAATTCTGTTAGCTGTTTCAACAAGTGAGAATGGAATCAAAATTCTAGCAAATCAAGATGGGGTTAGGTTGCTAAGAACAATTGAGAATCGTTCTTTCGATGCCTCCAGAGTCGCATCTGGATCTTCCATGAAGGTAAAAAGATTGTAATTCTACTGTTTTCCTCTTTTGCCCTTGGTTCTACAATGCCGTACTCTTACAGGGACTGACTGCAATGATGCCAACATTTGGTGCTGCTAATGCATCCGGTGGACCAAGCATGTTGGAAAGAGTTCCCCCAATGCCCTCCATGGTCATGATGGTGAGTGTTTTTGCTTTTATCTATAAATATTTTTTTGTTGTTAATGATGTTAAATATTTAATGGGTATAGAGTGGCGAGAATCGGAATCTGGTAGAATTGGAAAAATCTAGAAATTTGAAAGTGACAGAAATCTCTGAACCATCACAGTGTCGATCCTCAAGGCTTCCAGATGATACTTCTTCTGCAATGCGGGTATTGTTAGCAACCTAGTTTCATTTATTTGTAAATTATTACAGCATCCTAGGCTACTACTTTCATTTGTTTTGTTATATCATTGTACTTTAAAAGTAAGCCATTATACTTGCAGTTATTTTCTTAAGAGGACATATTATGTTTTGCAAAATCTATCCATTCATAGCAGTGAAAACGGGTTTGTATTTGCTGCTATAATTGGGTAGATTTTTTAAAGTAAAGAAATGCATAGAAGTAGGTGAATTTTTTAAAGTCAAGCGACTTCCTCCATCCATTTTCACTTTCTCTGTCTCTGTGTGTGTGCATTTGTAGGTTACAAGATTGATTTACACTAATTCAGGAGTTGCAGTCTTAGCTCTAGCAGCAAATGCTGTCCATAAATTATGGAAATGGCAGAGAAATGACCGTAATTCAACTGGGAAGGTATTTACTTAGTTTCTTTTCAGTAAATGACCATTTTACCCTCTTCAACATATTTAACCTATTTATGTTCCCTTTTTGGATTTGTATGAACAAGAGTAAATGACGTAACACACTCAACCTATTTATTGTGCTCAACAATTTTTTTGCACTGAATTGTAAGTAATCAAATATGGTGGCCAGATAAGTGCTCTATACAGTATGAACAAAGACTTGTTTTTGGTAAAATGACCATTTTACCGCTGTCAACATATCCAACCTATTTAATGCTCCTCAGTCCTCTCCGTTTTTGGACGTAAGAAGAGAGTAAATGACCACATAGTCAACCTGTTTAACCTAGTTTTTATGCAAATAAGGAATAAAACATGGTGGGTGGATAAATTTGATGAGATGTTAGTTAAGGTGAGTTTTGGTGGTTGCATGTTTTTGTTTTAGGCAACTGCTAGTGTTCAACCTCAATTATGGCAACCAGTGAGTGGTATATTGATGACAAACGATATCAGTGAAACCAACCCTGAAGATGCCACTGCATGCTTTGCATTATCAAAGAACGACTCCTATGTCATGTCTGCTTCTGGTGGAAAGATTTCTTTGTTCAATATGATGACCTTCAAGGTAAACAACTCAACACACTTCTCATCTCTTTATTTTTTTATTTATCTTTTTAATGATGAACCTACATTCTGCTTCTTTTTTTGTATTATATCCTTTTTCTTTAATCCCGTTGTTGGTTTGTTAAAATGCAGACTATGACTACATTCATGCCCCCTCCACCTGCAGCAACCTTTCTGGCATTCCATCCACAAGATAACAATATTATTGCCATAGGCATGGAGGACTCTTCAATCCAAATATACAATGTCCGAATTGATGAGGTTGCTTTTTTTTTTTTTTTTAAAAACCGAAACCCAACTCTTGTTTAGGGTCTGCTTCTAAACGAAGTAATGTTTAATTTTTTTTATTGAGCAGGTGAAAACCAAACTTAAAGGCCATCATAAACGAATAACAGGCCTAGCCTTCTCTAATGTCCTTAATGTGTTGATATCCTCTGGTGCTGATTCTCAGGTATATGTGAAACTGGAGGCTTTATAAACGTTTATGAATTTACAAAAAAAAAAATAATAATTATAATGTTGCATTTATATTTTATAGTTGTGTGTGTGGAACACGGATGGATGGGAGAAGCAAACAAGCAAACAATTACAAATTCCAGGAGGGCGGGTCCCCGTCGCCCATGCTGATACCCGTGTCCAGTTCCACCAAGATCAAACTCACTTGCTGGTTGTTCATGAATCCCAGATTGCCATTTTTGAAGCACCTAAACTAGATTGCCTAAAGCAGGTCTCAATCTACTTACATTTCTTCCAATAGTTGAACATGAATTAACATCGTCTTTTTTTCTTTTGTTACAAATAGTGGGGCCCACGTGAGGCAAGTGGTGCAATCACACACGCTACCTACTCATGCGATAGTCAATCGATATATGTAACTTTTGAAGATGGAAGCATCGATATTTTAACAGCATCAACACTCAGATTACGTTGTCGGATCAGTTCCACCGCTTACCTCCCTACAAATCCAAAGTCAGTAATACCAAACCAACCTACTTTCTTGCATTCAGGAGACTTTTGTAAATTCTAATAATAAATGTTTTTCAGTTCAAGGGTGTATCCACTTGTTATTGCTGCACATCCATCTGAACCAAATCAGTTTGCTTTGGGACTTACTGATGGTGGTGTGTGTATAATTGAGCCGCTTGAGTCGGAAGGGAAATGGGGCGGCTTGCCGGCGGTTGAAGGTGGTGCAGGGCCAAGTGCTGCTGTTGGTGGAGGTGGTGGTGGTGGTGCGAATACAACTAACTGATGGAATGAAACTCAGAGGTAGGAGGGCTGAAGGGTGTTTCTGACTTTTTTTTTATAAATTTGAGCAAGATGAAAGGTTTAGAGGTAGGTGATGCGATGGTTATTCCGGAAAGATAGTGTTATAGAGTTTATAGAATAGACACAATATCAACATCTGTCTGTAGTCAGAGATGTTGGTATTTTATTACCTTTAGGATTAGTAGTAGGAAGAGTTTCGTTTGTAAAGTTTTAGCAAACTACAAGGGCTGGTTTTGGCCAAATACCATTCTCATGCCCTCTTCTGTCTTCTCTTTTTAATCGTCAGTCGCTACATTTTCATCTCAATTTTCCCGTGCTTTCTCACCTCTTATTATTATTATTATTATTATATATATATATATATATATATATATATATATATATATATATATATATATATATATATATATATATATATATTACAACTAACTTTGAAGTGAAATATGAATGGAAAAGAATAAGAGAATATCATTTTGGCCACATCTTTAACTAAATGGGAAAATATGATATTTTATTATGAGAAATAAAAATTACATACATTTTAGACAACTAAGTCAAATTAGCTAATAAAAATCAAATCATATTTCACATTTTATTAAATACATTCAAATTAATTAAATCAGATTTTTTTTTTTAGAATGCAGCCCCATTCAACACGTCCAAATTTGTTTCTAGTTCATTCTCATATGACATTTTTAAAGAATACATTTGCATATATTAGACAATAACATGTTATTCCTTAATAAAAATGTATTGCAATATAATCAAATATTACGAAAACCATACATTCTTTGGTTTTTATTACATTTGTTCTCGGCCAACCAACACTACTTGCACCATTCTTGAACCATTGGTTCTCTTTTTTCAACTTGTCATTGTTAAAGAATAAGTTGGTTTTAGTCTTTCCTTCTTTAAGAATACATTTATCATACAATAGTTCAATCTTCATTCTTAAAGAATACAAGAATTTATGTTCATCATCAACCAACAAACACAACTTGCAAATCAAATTTCAAGAAAGAAGAAAGGCCCTACAAATAAAAAAATAGACATTAAAACAAAATTGATAAAACAAACCAGGTTGTATGTTCTTCTATGTTATCCTCTTTTTGCATTCTAGGAATTCGAGAGACAAAAAGAAAGAAAATAGTAATACAATGGTTGAATGTGGTGATGCGAGATGGAAATGGCGATGTGCGATGTAGATGGAAATGGTTTTAGTGGTTGAATTTGTTGGTGATGTCAATCTGAGATAGCAGTATGTCTGAAGAAGAATATGTCTATCAGCCACACCATTAGGTTGTGGTGTTCAAGGAGGAAGATGAGTCAATTATGAAACATCTTTATAGTTGCTTAGATGGTCGTTGAATTCTTGACTAAGATAGTCTCAACCCCTGTCGGATAGTCTCAACCCCTGCCGGATCGAAGGATCCTAATCCTTTTTCCTTGTTGATTCTCTACTTGGTTCTGGAATATCCTGAGCACATCAAAAGTTTTAGATGTATGTTTAATCAAATAAACATACTCATACCTGCTAAAGTCATTAATAAATGTAACAAAGTATCTTTCACCATGTATTGTGGCTGATTTGAACGTTGCGTATAAGGTCAACATATCCTTACCTCTTTCACAATTTCCCATGAATGACGCTTTTGTCATCTTTCTTAATACACATGACTCATATATCATTAAACTTTAGGTCAAAGGATTCCATAATCTCATCTACTTGGAGTTTGACGATGCGTTTACTATTTATATGGCCATACAACAATACCAGAAACATGATTTATCCAAACTATCTTTGGATACATTAAAATAAAATTTTAGATTAAGCTATTATTCTTCTTAATGCTTATGATGGTTTCATAAATGTCATTACAAGGATTTGCTTTAAATAAAGATCATTACTTTTATAAACCAAAATAAAATCATTTTCAAATTCAAAAACAAAACCATCCCTATACAAAACATGAAAAGAAATATTGTTTCTTGCCATTTATGATGTATAACAACAATCAAATAACATGAAAGAAAATCCATTCGAACTAATGAACTCATCGTATGTTTGTATCCCATGATTAGGTGGATCTATCCATGCCTTACCTTCATACTTCTCCTTAATCACTGTATATATGTACAAATATGAATACCACACCATGTGTCTAAAGCCCAAGAGCTTGAAGCATAATCACTATGTAGTTCAATATTATAAATACCTTAAGTGACATGTTACTTGATACAATCTTACGATGTATGTGGAAACTATTGCCATGGCTCGTGTGCTATAAGTTTGTAACTTAGAAAGTTAGAAAGTATTGCATGTTGATGATGGAAATTCAACCTGAGGGTCGTATGAAAATAATTTAGTAATGCAAGTTGAGGAATGTGGATGCCCATAATGTCACACCCGTTAAATTAAGACAAAATACAACAACAAAATTTCATTTTTAATTTGTAAAACAACTTGGTGTATATCTCTTTACGAAAAAAAAAACTTGGTGTGCATTTATATTAACTAGTTGAATACAAGTAGTTACAAAAATGATCGTATATCATAAAATTGTACAATGATCCGAACCAGACATTACCATTCATCTAACAGTTCTTCTATCCTTCCGTTACTAGCTTTATACTCTTACCGAGTTTATCTTGAAAGGCAGAACAACAAATATGTTAAGCTATGAAAGTTTAGTTGGTAATCTACTCATCATATTATAAAAATATGAACACATAAAAAAATAGAAATTTCAAATAAATTTTATGAATGAAGTATATTCCAACTCTCTATTTATCTCTAAATTTCATACGAGTCTAAGGTATTTCGTTGGGTTTTGTTTCTATCAAGTATCAATGCACTACTTTTCTTTGTAATTCAAAATTTTGGCTTAAGATATACTTTTGTTTATAATTTGAATATTACAATTGTTTAGTTTATACACTAATTTGCATTGTGATGATATTTTAATTCATATATTTTATTCGGTTAGAAGTTTATAATTTTTTAGAATAGAAACGTTTAACATCTTCGGATTTTAAAGTTGAATCTTTAATTTATCATCATGAAAATATTTTTAGTTTTCCTTAATTTAAAAAAAAAAAAAAAAAATCTTTTAATATTGTACTTGTTAATAGGGGTGAGCATTTGGACCGGACTGAACCGAACCGGCTCTTGGACCGAACCGGTTAGGGAGAAAATCGTGGACCATGGACCGGACCGGATGCATCGTGTCTGTGTCCGGGTTTTCCGGTTTTTGGACACGTTTGGACCGGTACCACTTTAGTTGCATAAAGTATAAGTTATCTACATTGATGTAAAATATTATAACTTGCAAACTTAATTTTCCAAATAAAAACAACCAACATATAATTCAAGTTCACCAACAAAAGTTAACAATTTAAACACAAACATACAAAAATAATACCATAGCAACGAAAAACATAGTTTAAAGTTTAAACTTTAAAAGCAATCAAAACAACAAACTTCATAAACTCATAATCTAATCTTCCATTGGCTTCTTCCCCTTATCATTGTCATCAATATGTAATATATTTAAAGCTTGTGCAATCTCTACATAAACACAAATGAAAATGTTGTTAGTATTTAATAAAAAGTAATATTGTATAAAAAAAGAACAAAGCTTGTAATTTTTTTTACCCAAAGCTATATCATCATCGTTCAAGATGTCATCAACGTTGTTAATTATCGGATTTGTAGACTTTCTCACCCAATCTTGGGTGCATAACAAAGCTTCAACTATCAACGTCGATAAACTAGTCCGATACTCACTTACAACTCTACCATATGTGCTAAACGTAGACTCGGATGCTACACTTGAGATTTGTATCGCCAATATATCTAACAACAAAGAATTAAATTGTAATAACATTAATTTATAAATAAATTATGAAAGTCTAAAAAAAAGTAATCACCTTTCGCCATCCGAGCAATTGTTGGGAACCTAATTGCGTTTACTCTCCACCACCCGAGAATTGAGAAATCTTTTTTATAATTAACTATATTCTCTTTCAAATAAGTTCGTAACTCGTTATCCGTTGGATCCGAGTTGCTACCTCCCGTACAAAGAAAATCACCGAACAAATCATTATCATCATCAACATCAATGGCTATTTGACTCGCTTCTTGTTGAGATGATCCACCACTGTCAAATCGTTCCAAGTAGGTCATAAATAAATTTTCCATCCTATTCTCAACCTCTCGGACCATTTGACGTGCTTTTATGTCCATGCTCGCGGGGGTCAATGATGGTTCCATGTACCCGATCATTTTTTTAAAAGCATGTAACAAAAAAGGTGATTTGGTGGTAGGATCAAGTAAAACCGCAAAGTACATAAAATCATTCATCTTGTTGTATGCACCCCAATACTTTTCGTATTTCGTCCTCATATCTTTTACCATATCGAGAAACATCGGTTTGGTTGACCACTTTCTTAGATGTATGTCCACATCTAAGACTTCCCTGATAAAAAGATTTACCAAAGGTTTTGATGTAGCCGAAACAAGCTCTATTTTTGTTTTGATTTTTTCAAAGAATTTCACCATTTCGGTTACAACTTCAAAGTCATAATTTTCCGGTACTCTACCGAGATCCCTTTCATATGATTTATCTGTCAAAGATACATAAACAAACAAAATTATAGTCTAAACAAAATCTTAATAATTTTGCTGAAAAGATGATATATAACTTAAAAATAAATATTACCCCTTATGCCAAATTCCGTAAATGCCTCTCGTAACTCATATGCGGACTTCAATAACTCGAAAGTCGAGTTCCATCGGGTAGGAGTGTCACCACGTAGAAACTTCTTCGTTTGTAAGCCACAATCTTTCATCGCCTTCTTGAACTTGTTTATTCTTTGTGGTGACAATCTAATGTACCGTACCGCCTTTTGGATACACTCAACATGATAGTTTTGGTATTTTAGTCCATCCTTTACGATAAGGTTTAAAATGTGAGCCATACACCTAACTTGGAAATGCTTTCTACCCTCGTAAAGATTGGGCAACTTTTTGACCAAAAAGTCCATTGCCTTGTCGTTTGTAGCGGCGTTGTCCAAGGTAATGGTCATGACATTTTTCATTCCCCATCCACGAATACAATCGAGTAATTCTCGGCCCATATCCTCTCCCTTATGGCTATCTATCTCCCTAAAGTTTATAATTCTCTTGTGCATCATCCAATTCTCATCTATGAAGTGAGTCGTGACCACCATGTAAGTAGTCCTTTGACAAGAAGACGTCCAAGTGTCCGTTGTCAAATGTATAGCGGTCTTTGGGTTACTTAAAAATTGAAGCATTTGGGTTCTTTCTTCTATGTAAAATTTGGAAACATTTCGGGATATTGTATGTCTAGATGGCAACACAACCTTAGCATTAAGTGCATTGGTGTATTCCACAAAAGCCTCGTTTTCAATGAACTTGAAAGGTAATTCGCCTACCACAAAAAGGTTAAGTAATGCTTTTTTGATCCTTACATCATCGTGTTTCCATGTTTTAACACTAGTATCTCCATTTGACTCCTTTTTTAGATTCAATTTGGTTTGAGTTGGATCTTGTAGCTTATTCGGGTTTTTTTGACACCGATCTACGTGTTTGAGTAAACTAGAAGTCCCGTTCCTTTCCACATCCGCCTTTAGTAGCCTTTCACACCATTGACATTTTTCATATCTTCTTTCCATACCATCATCCTCTTTTATCATAACTTTATCAAATGAGTCCCAACAAGAGGATGTTTCTTTGCCACTTGTTTTTTTTTTTTTTTTTTTGTGACTTGTTTTCGTTTTGCTATTTGTTCTTTTTCGTTTGTTAACATTTGATTGATCATCTTTTGCCGAATCATCAACTAAATTGATTTGTGGTGTATCCTCAATAAATTCCTCTTCATCAACATTCGTATCCTACATTACATATAGTCGCAACAAAAATGTTTTCACAATTAATCAACAAAATATAACGACATACTTTATGACTTTCAACAAAAATTAACAAAAATCAACAACAAAAACATAACCTTAGTTTACATACAATCATAATAATTATTTTTTACCAACAAATAACCTAAATATAACAACATACTTTATAACATTCAATAAAAATTAACAAAAATCAACAAAAAATCATAACCCTAGTTTACATGCAATCAAAACAAAAATGTTTTCACAATTAATCAACAAAATATAACGACATACTTTATAACTTTCAACAAATATTAACAAAATTCAACCAAAAAACATACCCTTACTTTACATACAATCACAATAATTTTTTTTACCAACAAATAACCTAAATATAACAACATACTTTATGACATTCAATAAAATTTAACAAAAATCAACAAAAAATCATAACCCTAGTTTACATGCAATCAAAACACAAACTTTTTTCACAATTAATCAACAAAATATAGCAACACACTTTATAACTTTCAACAAATATTAACAAAATTCAACCAAAAAACATAACCTTACTTTACATACAATCACAATAATTTTTTTTACCAACAAATAACCTAAATATAACAACATACTTTATGACATTCAATAAAAATTAACAAAAATCAACAAAAAATCATAACCCTAGTTTACATGCAATCAAAACAAAAATGTTTTTACAATTAATCAACAAAATATAACGACATACTTTATAACTTTCAACAAATATTAACAAAATTCAACCAAAAAACATACCCTTACTTTACATACAATCACAATAAATTTTTTTACCGACAAATAACCTAAATATAACAACATACTTTATGACATTCAATAAAATTTAACAAAAATCAACAAAAAATCATAACCCTAGTTTACATGCAATCAAAACACAAACTTTTTCACAATTAATCAACAAAATATAGCAACATACTTTATAACTTTCAACAAATATTAACAAAATTCAACCAAAAAACATACCCTTACTTTACATACAATCACAATAATTTTTTTTACCAACAAATAACCTAAATATAACAACATACCTTATGACATTCAATAAAAATTAACAAAAATCAACAAAAAATCATAACCCTAATTTACATGCAATCAAAACACAAACTTTTTCACAATTAATCAACAAAATGTAGCAACATACTTTATAATTTTCAACAAATATTAACAAAATTCAACCAAAAAACATAACCTTAGTTTACATATAATAACAATAATTTTGTTTTGACAAGTATTCAACTAAATATAACAATATTGTTCGTTATTTCAACAAAATTTAACAAAAAAAGAACCAAAAATCGTAACCCTTACTTGAATTTCATCATCATCAAGTGCAATCCAATTAGCAATCCCGGTTTTTGATTCCATTAATTGTGAATCGAGTCTTGAGTGAATCGAGACTTGAGAGAAACGACACTTGAGAGTTGAGACTTGAGAGAGGGAGAATCCGGAATCAACACTTGAGAGAAACGAATTGCTACTTGCGACTTGAGGATACAGAAATCAGAATCGACACTTGAGTTTCACAATCGGGCATCGACTACTACTTGGCTGCTTGCGATGCGATTTAGAAATCAAAAAGGACAAGGGCCGATTTGGGATTTGAGATGATCGACATCGAAGGAGGTTTTTTTTTTGGTTTGGAAATTATCGGCTATTACGTGTTATGGGAAAGGGAACGTCGCTTTTGCTAAGGCTGGTATAATAAGGCCGATAAAACTTTTTTTTTTACCATGTCCAACCGGTCCTGGACCCGGTAAAAACCGGACCGAACCGGGAAAAAAACCGGACCGGACCGGATAGAAAACTTAGAACCGAGAACCGGCCCGAGGGTCCAAAAAAACGGTCCGGTGCGGTTCGGTCCGGTCCGGTTCACCGGTCCAAATGCTCACCCCTACTTGTTAATAATGTTTGCCTTATATATAAACAAAACTAGTTGTGACACCCACGTATTACATGAGTTAATTTAATATATATATATATATATATATATATATATATATATATATATATATATATATTTATATATATATATATATATATATATATATATATATATATATATATATGTGTGTGTGTGTGTGTGTGTTTAAATATTTGATAACTTTGAATTTATAAGAAAATAAGAAAAATAATGAATTATTATAATGTAAATGTTTTTTATCTTTTAAATTTAAACAAATAATTTAAATAAATAAACAATAAAACTAATTAGCTTTAATTTTAAGAATTTTGAAAATAAAAGGTAAGTTCATTAATGACATTGATATTCATTTATTACTATATTTATTGTAATTATTATATTAAAATATTATATGGAATTTAAAAAGTAGAAAAACTTATAAAATGACATGTAAAAAAAATTAATTTAAAATAAACATAAAATCATATTTGACAAATTAAATGAAAGTATGACAAGTGCCAAAAGAACCTTCATTTATTAGAATAGATTCCTTTGGGGTGAAAGCGAGAACAAGGAAAAAAACATTTGTTTCTTGGGAAATGGTTGTTTCACCCAAAAAAGTGTGGTGGATTTGGAGTAGGATTCTTAAGGGATCTTAATATCTCTCTCACGGTGAAGCGGTTGTGGCGTTTGAGAATTGAAACCTTTTCATTATGAAGTTGTGGGGTGACAGGGATTCATAATCTTAAATATAAACCTGACCATTGTTTATCACAAAGATTGTCTATGGGAGTTTAACATAGTATAGTAGGTATTGCAAGTGAACTGGCGAAACACGGTGTACACCTGGCTGATGTAATAAAAAAGAAAATAAACAGTGGTGATAAAACAATGGATTGGTCTGGATATCGAAGACTCGGAATGAAAGGTTGTTCAAGAATAGTCTTATTAACCCAACGAAGTGGCATGAAATGTCAATTCGACGGTGTATAATTGGATCAAATACCGGAGAGCGGATTGTTTAGTCAAATGGATTGGTGTATTTGCCCGTTTATTTGTAGTTTCTTTTATGGAAGAGTTGCTATAATTTTACGTTCATGATTTAAAAAGCAAAAATAATGAGAATGAATATTACTTAAAATAAGCAATCCTATTCACCAATATTTTTACTGTCTAAGAAACTCTAAAAATAATTTACTAATTAATATAATTTTATATAAGATGTTGCTAAAAAAACCTGTAAACATGTGTGTCAAGGTCAACACATACACCACCCACACACACAATCATCCATTTAAGATACCCTTTTTATAAATCATCGTTTTATTGAATGATTTAAATAATATATATATCTTTTGAAAGAAATTTAAGAATATGTTAAAAGTTTTAATCATTAATATTTTTAAAAGTTCTTTTCAAAAGATATATATATATATATATATATATATATATATATATATATATATATATATATATATATATATATATATATATATATATATATATAGTTAGGTTTATGTGAGATGGTCTAATTTTGTGAGACTGTGAGACACATTTTTTTATTTTTTTTAGTTAATTCAAGTTCCGAAAATAGTATTTAAAAAAAGAATTTTTGGATTTTTCCATTTATTCTGCATTTTAAAATTATTTTTTAGAATATGTCAGTGTAATATTCTATTAGAATATTTCACGTATTTTTCAAAAAAAATGAAATTTATTTTTATCTTTTTTATTTTCTTTTAGTTAATTCAAGTTCCGAAAATAATATTTAAAAAAAGAATTTTTAGATTTTTCCATTTATTCTGCATTTTAAAATTATTTTTTAGAATATGGCAGTGTAATAATCTATTAGAATATTTCACTTATTTTTTTTAAAAAAAAAGGAATTGTTTTTATGTTTTATTTTTTTTTATTTATTTTTAGTTAATTCAAGTTCCGAAAATAATATAAAAAAAGAATTTTTGGATTTTTCTATTTATTTTGCATTTTAAAATTATTTTTATATTTGGTCTCACGGTCTCACAAAATTAGAATGGTCTCAAATGAACCTGAACCTATATATATATATATATATATATATATATATATATATATATATATATATATATATATATATATATATATATATATATATATATATATAATAACTCAATAAAAAGATTTTTAAAAATTTTAGGAAGCTATAGCCTATAGGTAGAATAAACTGGACAATGGTTATTATTTAATTAACTTGATGTCAATGATCAAACATATAAACAAGTTAACTTTTACCTTTTTCCATAGAAACATAACAAAAAAGTTAGAGGTATCTAAGATGAAAAAAACCTAAACCTTGATTACTTTTTAATAACATTAATCCTAATTATAATATTGGTTAATTGGTTAGCGTTGTGTCAATTAGCTTAGGGGCAATAAAGACAAAAGTTGTGTCAATGAATGCCTTTATTAACACAAGAAAAGAGAGGCGAGTAACGATGGTACTTAAAGGGATACAATTAGCAATTGTCTTAATCAAACACCTAACTATATTCATTATTGATCAACATCTGTGGATCAAAATTATTTCATTTCTTAATCTAAAACAAAAGTCATTATTATTTTGACATTATAATCCAGATAATGGAAATTCAATGAAAAGGTTGTTATTTGTTGAAAATCTTGCCATACAGTCGTTATCTTTATCAGAAAGTTAGTTATCTTTTTAACAACCTAAATAACAGAAAATCATCTTCTTTTTTGGAGAGAGAAAGTATGAGGAAAAAGGGGGTCATAATCAAACCAAATAGCTACCTAAATGTCACTTTTATACTTTCTAATCAAAGTCAGACCATACATCCTTAAAAAACAAAAACAAAAACAAAAAACAAAAAAAGAAAAGAAAGAGCAAGCAATTAATACAGTCAACATTTTACAACACCATTGGCATTTATTCTGTCTCTTTCTCTCTTTTACCCTTTTATTACCAACCTTTTTTATTATATACACTCAAAACTCCAGACAAAAAACGATCTAATTACGTTTTCGCCCTCCTCCTCCTCCTCTTCTTCTAGAATTACTATTAGTCTTAGGGCTTGATTGATTTGGTTGAACAGGCAAAACAGTTCCCCCTTTAATCTCCTCTCTATCACTTGATGTTGCCAGTGTTCTTTGAGCTTCTATATAAATTTTCAAGTCTCTTATCTGTTCCTCAAGATCAACTATTTTCTCTTCCTTCGATTTCAATGATGCAATTTCCCTAAAATCACAAATACAAGTATAAGTATAGATACAGATATAGATACAGATACGGAAACAGATACAGATACAGATACAGGTAAGAACCTGTCTTGGACTTCCTTGCATTTTCTCTTGAGATTTTCTTGCTCTTTTGCAAGATCTTCATTAATCTACAAACAAAAAGAACAAATGAGAAAAAAATTAAAAGTAAAATGATTTAATAGAAAGAAATGAAATTAGGATGCTATAATAAGAAACTAACATGTGAAACAGATTTTGTCTCTTTAGCAACTTGTTCCAGTTTATGTTGAATTTCCTGTGTCTTTTCAGCTTCAGCTTTCTGTATTGCTTCACCTATCAATATCTCCTTTCGACTTTTTGCCTCAGCAAGCAACGTTTCATAATGCTGGAAAAAAATATAGATTATATATTCATTACCTCATAATTTATATTTTATTAAAAAAAAAAAAAAACTTTACTTGTCGTTGGGTCTCCATCTGGGTTGCAAGAAGAAAGTTGTATTCATCTACAATCTGTATTTTTTTTTTATTATCAAATAATAAATGAGAAAAATATGTAAAAAACTTCATAAAAAATATATTATATATAAAGTTACCGCATCAACTTTGGTGCTAAAAAGTGCTCCATCAACATCATCATCTTCTTTATCACCACACTCCCCTTCAAGTGATTCACATTGATGATTTGTTGCAATTGATTTGCTACCAATTTTTGATTGATTTAATCGGTGAACATATTTATCACCAACATAATCCCAAATCTGCTGTGTTTCTAGTTCAAGTGAATAGCTATGTTGAGCATGACGAAAATGCTCAATAGCATGTCCTTTTTCATACCTTCACACATTAATACATATTTACTATATTAGGGCATTATATTTTGGTTTCTTATGAGGACATTATACTTTGAAAACTTATGTTTTGTTTTTTGGATAACATTGCTATAATTGGGAAGGTTTTACAAAGTGTAATGCTCTAATAACAGGAGTAATATGTTACCTTCCACATCCTACAAAACTACATATCAGACAAACCCATGGATTGCTAGATGTTCCACAAACTGCACAAGTTGGTTTTCCATCCTGTTGTTGACAAAGTCGACAGACCTAACACCAAACACATTTTTTTAATCTAATAAGAGGATTTCACATTACAAAGATTAATTCATGTGGAGGAGAGTGTGTGAAAATGAACTGGTTATATGCCAACATATCAATACTACTAAGTTGTAACATCTGCACCCCAAGAATTGTGTGAAATATCAATAAATAGAAAGAATCAATAAACCAACCTGGCAAGACCAGAAAGGCCACTTTGTGATGCAAGAACATTGAAAGGAATGGTCGCATACTGTAATCTTTATTGCACTTGTGTCATGATCCAATCTCTCTATCATTTGAAGAATAATTGAAATATATCATCAACAAATACCATGTGCACACACAAAGATATAGGTATAGTAAAATCTTTGACGATTTAACAGCAGCTTACCTAAGCAAACAGGACAAGTAGGCAATTCTGTATACCCTGGCTGAGGGATGCTAGCGATCTCTGATGAATCTGTGTATTCCACTGATTGAGCGAAGTAGACATGGCAAACCTCAGTCTGAAAGTTAAACGCAACCAGAATGATTCAAAATCAATCAATTAGAAGTGCATCTATGGATGCGTATAGACTATATACACATGGCAAGTCAACGTGATGATTTAGCACACAAATCACTCGAACGTACTTCAAATCAAATACTCTCTCAAATGAGAGAAAACGAGATCAAGAATACCTCAGAAGGACCAAACCGCTTTCCGTTGTAACTACAACAGAATCCATCAGCAGCCGCTTGATTCACCAGCTTAATAAGCACGCTATACCGTTCTTCAACCGCATCATTTCTTCAAACATCGCAAAACGCACAGGAAATTCAATCCACAACTGAAAACAAAAAACAAATTACAAGAAAAATATCCGGATGTAATCGAGGCAATACCTGATGAAACAGAGATCGGTGAAGTACTCGACGTGAGAGCCACAGAAAGTGATGAACTCTTCAGGCGAAAGGTAGTTAGGTACAGCAACGATAAACGCAAGTGTGGTGCGTGTAGTGACGTTGAACAACGTCATAGTGGGGGAGGAGCTGAAGGTTGGTAGATTGCGGAAGAGGTGGACTACACCTTTGAGTTCAGTAGGACTGAACAAGTTTTTCTTAGACTTAGGGTTTGAACCTCCGGCGACGGCGGATTTGGTGCCGGATGTAGCGGCACCACCGCCGAACGGCGTCGCAAACGGTGGTTGGGAGGTATCAACTGTGTGAATTCGGAGAGCGAACATTCTATTCTTCCTCTAACAAAATCGATGGGTCTGTTGGCGGGCAAACCGGGAGAAGAAATGGGCTTAACGGAAAATCATCCACCCTTGCTTTTTATATAAGAGAAAACCAAAAAAAATAAAATATTTATTTTTTTATTTTTTAACTTTTCTTTTTCTTTGCATAAAAACATGTTAATTAAGAAGGTGGTTTTTTTCATTTTGTAAATTTTTTTCTGAGAGGGTTAATTTGAATAAAATATATATTTGTATAATTACTTTATTTGAATTATAATAAATTCTCCATAAGTTTAAATATTTTTTTATTACAAAAGAATTATTATTATAGCTAAATAATTATAGAATAGAAGTAAAAGTGTAAAACTGTACATTACCTTGCATATTTTTCTTTTCCATTTTCTGTTTTACATGAGTATATTTTATTCGAATCATTTTGTTATTAAACCACACCCTTTAATTACTATTTGTCAAATAAGGACATCCGAATTCAATTCATTAAGTAAGCTAACTTAAAAGGGACGGCATGTGTCATTTAATGATTTTCAATCATCAATTCGTAATTTTGTTAAAATTCCAACTATTCAGATTTTTGTTCTTTATTTTGTTACATAACATTAAAAAAAAATGTCCTTGCGATTCAAATGAGCGGAATAAAATTTCATACAAGAGGTATATAAAATATACAAGAGGTATATGGTTAAAATAGTGACACATGCACAATATAACTAATGTTATGTAATTGACTTTCCATATGGATCTTGAGACAAGTTGATATGGTTTATATTTTTTACAACACTACGTTTTTTAGAATTTGATTATTTTGATATCAATTCTTGATATCTTCTTAATTTCTATATTATCTATATATAATATGTTTTTCTTCTTAATTTCTATATATAAAAGTGGACAATTTTTCGTAAGTTAGATCATTTTCTTTCCTTACATCATGTTATTTATCGTTTCAATATCCGAGGTATATTTGAAGATATATTTTAAGTGAAATTCTTGAGAGTCAAAGATTCATATCTTTTAAGTTCGATCGATTGAATTTATCACCTTACTGCCGACGACTGAATTTATCATCTTTCACTGTATCAGTTCTTAAAGATGTCTTGAAAAATATACTTTTAGACTTTTAGTAGTAATTTTAAAAGTCAATAAACTCATATTTTTATCATATTTTCGCCGGACTATGTTACATGTGTACATAAACTGGATTTATCACATTATATTCTCTTCTTTTTTAATCAATCCTCACAATTTCCTCCAATATACTATTAATGAAATCCTTCAATGTCAGTAAATTCGAACATTTATGAATTTCCGTGAGTACATTAATGAAACCTTAAATGCCAACATGCTTATGAATGACACAAAGATCGTACTCATTTCATGTTTTAAGGAATTGTGAAATTTTTATTAACATGGCCGAATCTTCCTGTTTATAGTAATTTATCTTGTATTTTCGAGTCATCTTTATATATGTTATAGATGTGTTTAGGGCTCCCTTTTGTAAGGTTTGGGGGTGTGATAATGGCTTCTTTTAGCATGGTATTAACTTACGTATCATAATTGCAACAAAAAATTCCACAAAGATATGCTAGATGACACAATGATCTTCGTTTCAACAAAATTCCATTTTCACATGTGAGTATCATTCATCATTAATATTTATTCTTTTGTTTCAAGTATCATCCAGTTCATTTCGTCATTATTTAACCAACCACCCATGATTTATTTCTACAAAATAAAATCCATACTATCTATTTATCTTTATCTTGATATTGATTAATCAAATTCAGATAACGGTTGTAATAAAATATAATTTAAGAGATAGTGTTTGAAGATTGAAGTTGTAAGTTGCTTGAGTATTTTATAGATTCCCATTATTTAATGAATTAATGGATAAATGACCAAAGAAAACATTATTTTTGAATTGTTTAAAGTTGAAATAACACGATTTACTTTTTCATGAAGTATAATAATAATTTTTTTTCTAGACATGTTATTATTAAAATCATTTAGAATAATAATATATAATCTAACAATTATCTTGTTTTTTTAATTATTAATAATGAAAAAAAAGAGAAAGAGTGTAATTTCTGCAAATAATCTCTATCCAAACAGTGGAACTATTATTGCGATCTCACATAATCATCAGTTCCATAAGCACACCCAAACGCCTCTTAAATAGGGAACTAAAATATCACTTAAAACATGTTTTAGACCAAAATCTATTTCATAAAAATATTTTGTAATTTCAGCCTTTCAAATTAAAATCTTACTGGTAAAATAATTGCTAACATTTTTATTGTAAGTTTAATTTAAGTGACGGATTTTTATGAATATGAGAACTCTTTAGGGGGGTGTTTGTAAATTGTGAGATGCAGAAAACCATTACAACCCAATGAAAAGATGGAAGAATGATTCAGACTTCGGAGGTTTAAGAAAACAAGTATAACAGTCTGTTTTAGTCTCTCTCTCTCTCTCTCTCTCTCTCTCTCTCTCTCTCCTACGCGGTTTCAACTCTCTCCCAAATCCCAATTGTTAATCGTTCGCAATCGCTGCTTTCAATTGTCATGTATCGGAGCTTCTTCATCCATTTTAATCGATCAAAATTCTCCAAGAATTAATCGGTACCTGTTTATCATCAGTCTCTGTAATCTGTATGCATTCTATCGATTTTTTTTTTTGTAATTCAGATTTCATTTCCTGGATCATTTTATAATGATTGATCGTAACTTTGGAAGCTAAAATGATCGTTTCAACATCAATTTTATTGAATTTAGCGAATATAGTAACGATCAGCTGTATCAACTAGAAAATTTTACTATAGACGCTATATTCGCTCTCATAGCATATCATAGTTTCATCTCGAACGATTTTAGTTTGTTAACTACAGAACGATTAATTGATTGTGGCGATTTTAGATTTTCCCTCCGAATTTTGTGCATTTGCGCTTCTAGTCAACAACGCTTTTAAATCTTCGATAATGGAAATGATATTATGTTAATAGATTTATCATCGATTAATTTCAACACTATTCACTAATCTTTTCTGCAGTTTTGAGGTCTGAAACTAGAGCTCGTGTTTCTTTGTATGGGTTCAAGCAGTTTCAGAAAGGCAATTGGTGTGGTTAAAGACCAAACAAGCATAAGCATAGCCAAGGTTTCTGGTAATATCGCAAGGGATGTTGAGGTGCTTATAGTAAAGGCAACAGCCCACAACAATGAACCACCTGAAGAGAAATACACAAGGGAGATCCTTAACCTTACATTTTACTCTTCAAGTTACGTAAATGCCTGCATTTGCACTATTTCTAAACGATTGAGTAAAACACATGATTGGATTGTGGCATTGAAGGTCTTGATGCTTATACACAGGTTGTTAGATGATGGGGAGCCTGGATTTGGTGAGGAAATGATTCATATGAACCGAAACAGGACAAGGGTTTTGAACATGTCTGATTTTCATGATGAGGTTCACTCAAATTCATGGGAGCATTCAGGTTTTGTTAAAACTTATGCTTTGTATCTCACTCGGAAGCTTGAATTCATGGCATTTGACCAAAATATTGCAAACTATAGTTCACATTTTGAAAAGGTTTTGGAGAGATTGCATCATCTGCTTCGTGTTCTTGATAGGGTTTTATCATGTAGGCCAACTGGGGATGCGAAAAGTACTAGGATTGTGCTTATTGCACTACACCTTGTTTTGAAGGAAAGTTTTAGGGTTTATGCTGATGCATGTGAAATGATTGAAGTTTTGCTTCAAGGATTTTCAGAAATGGAGTATGATATTGGTGTGAAGGTTTTTGATCAATTTGTTTATGCAGCTAAAATGAGCGATGAACTTGTGGTGTTTTATAACTGGTGTGAGGAAATAGGTGTTGTTAGATCATCTGAGTTCCCAAATGTACAAAAGATTACAGATAAAATTTTGGGTTCACTAGAGACATTTTTAAGTGAAAGAAAGATTGCGTATGATAATGGAAAAATAGATGAAATAAAGGCAGTTCCTCTTCCTCCACCGGAAAGTCACAACCCACCACCACCTGCCGCCATGCTAACTGGAGACCTTCTGAATCTAAAGGATGATGGTAATGGGAGATTACAATCACGAGAAGACCCTTTTGCAGCATCACTCAGAGTTTTACCTCCTTTATACATGTGGAAGCAATATGGATGAATTACAAAAATTATGTTGTATAAATTAAACTGAAATTACAAAGTTAACAGGGGAAGGACATACATATGAACAAAAAACCAACTTCGCATCTCAAAAAATGGTAAACTAAATCATCATCAATACAAAAAAAAAATGGAATTTTTCTTACACAAAATTGTTGTTGTTGGTGTTTAGTTTAGTTTAGATGAGCTAATTTAATACCAAAGCTGCAGCCATCTTCAATCCTTTAATACCTGTAGTTATTTATTTCATTCGTTATTCAACAACCAAAAGGGTAAAATGGTCATTTACTTGATGGAAAAAGAAAGAGACTTACATAATCAGCAAGATCTTCGAGTAATTGAAGATCACTCTTCACAGACCCTGTGGATTTTTTTAGTTTGAGGAAAACAAGAGGTGACATTACATCACTTGCAAGTTCCAACCCTTGTATATATCTGACAATCCTGTAATATTCATAAGACATCTGAATAATATGAAATAGTGTAATTTTCATGAAATAAAATTGGAAGACAAACAAATTACAAACCTGTGGTTAATGTTTTAGAATTATCTCTTAACTTTGTTATGAGTTGAGGGTTTTCCTCTATGACATCAATAGCAGAAATTGCAGCACTTCCAAATATGGGGGAAGAGATGCAGAAAACACATAACCAGAGCTGCTTAGCCTCGACACAAACATGAGCAATCTACTTTATTTTTTTACTCATCAAAGCAACCTACTTTACATTTATTAACTGATAATAGCAATGTACTTTTTTTAACCTATAATAGCAAATATACAGCCAAATGCTAATATTAAATAAAAATATTCATTAAAAAAACATTTGTAAACAAAATAATATCTTTAAACAACAATAACAAATTATAAAAACCTAGCAACTTCAAATCTTTTGTAACCAAATTTTCGCCTAAGAATTCCAAATCTTTTGTAACCAAATTTGCTTTCATTTTTCCGTTTGTGATTGTGTATAACATCTTCAATTTCTATAGAAAAATCAATATACAAACAAAGTTAATAGATCACTAATGCCGTCTATTGTTACGTCGATCATGCTTTAAACTCTACTTAGTGCATCTATCGGCTTCCTCAACTTTCCAACGTAATCTTAGGTTTACACCAAAACCCTGACTATTGATGTTGACAAGCTTGTTGCATTTGGACCTAGTACACGACTCTCCGTGCTAAACAAAAATTTTGATGCCATGGTCAAAATTTGTGTTGTCAAAATATCTAACAAAAAGATTAAAATATAACTTAGAAATTTAATAAAAAAACTCTAAAATTTAATAAAATACTCAGGAAAAAAAATAGAAATTGATAAACATTTATTTTAGCTTTTTTTATTTGAAAGAAATTAAGAAGTGATCGGTATACAAAACTTGAAATTTGGAAAGGGACCCCTTTTCTTTCAATCATTTTCTCCATGTTCAATGGTTTCAAACAATTTTCCAAACAAAACCCCTAGAGATGTCAAAAAATATTGTTCAGTATGGGGTAATTTGTTTAAAAAAATCAGGGATTGAAACAGAGGTAAAGGTTAACTCCCGTTTTAATTTTGGGGACGGGTGCTTTTTATCTAGAGACATCCTTCCACCAACGCACGTACCCAAAAACAAGAAAAACCTATATATGGAAAGAGAGAGGTGGTCGAGTACCACTCCCACCCCAAAGGCAATTATTTTCTTGTTTTCCTTTCAATCTTTTTTTTACTTCTCATGAACGTACTTAACCTAGTGTAACAAGGAAGAAGGTGTAGGGGGTAAAATACATACTTTGGACTGATATTATTATTAAAATTTTAAAGTTGTAGTCTAAATTCGTAATGTATGTGAATATATATATATATATATATATATATATATATATATATATATATATATATATATATATATATATATATATATATATATATATAACCACAATGATGTAATTCGTAATTCGTTGTATAGTGAGGTTTGATGTTGTTGTTGTTGTTATGTGCAGTACACTATGCTTTAATATGAGTACGTAGGTTAGGGGATTTCTGAAATTTTAATCAGAATATGGTTGTGAATCCATGCAGAGATGAACTAATTCCTGTTGGTATTTTGTGTATAATTCCCCGACACCAATAACTTCTTCGCTTTCTGGGTTTAATCCTCGTAACACAACCAATTTTTCCTTGATTGTGGCAGATGCGTCGTCGTTTGGATCTAACCCCTCTATAAACTCCCCATGAATTTCCCGGCAGGCTATGATGAACATCGCCGCGCTATCTGGTCGATGAGCCTCACGCAGCACCGCCAATGCTTCTTGTAAACATCCCGCTGCTACATACATTATTAGGGCCCTGAAATTAAGGACAAATACATATATACATATATATATGCTACGTAATTTTGAAAACCTTTATTTATTTATTATTTTTTTTTACTGAAAACAAATGATGATAATTCATACCTCCAAATGTTATGTTCCGCATTCAACACGTGTCCCGCCCATCTTTGCATTACCCTACACTTAAAATATATATATATAACAAAAATTAATTAGAACTATTTCTCGTTGTGATTATATTGTCTTGTTTTATTAAAGTTGGAATTGAACTGTAAATAAGAGATTAATAAATAAAGTACCTTGAATAATCACTTCCTTTTAAATGTGTTGCTGCTAAGGTTGCAGCATCTGTCCAACACCCTGCATCTTGCAGCTGACAAACATAATAAAAAATAATCTTGATTCGTGATGGAATTCTAAATCTAATAATAATAATAATAATAATAAAATGAATGTGAATGACATGACATGAGAGCAATCAGAACCTGTGAACAAGCTTCTTGATATCTCCCAACAGCACAGAGGAGGTGTGTGCCAGATAATGACCTGTCAGTCCTCACCATATTTGCTGCAACCACCTAATAAATAAAAAATATATATATATATATATTTTTTTATGGTGGAAAAATAAAATAAAAAAAGATGAGATGGCAATTGTATGTTACCTTTACTGCGAGTTCATTTAAAGATCTTGAGACAGCAGATGAAAGAGCAACAGCACGCAAAGCATTTGGGTAGAAGAAGGAGCTCTCCGGGGGAGTTGAAAGCAGTAAATTCACAGCAGCATCCAAGTTACCAACTGTCACTAGCCTAATAAATCACAATGCCTTAATAACAAAAACTTGTAACAGAAAATGAATGAAAAACAGAAAGGGATGAAAACTGACTCATGGACTTGGTTTTGAATAGCTTGTTCACCCTCCAAGTTTTCATGCCAAGTAATACGTTCACTAGCATTTTCCCATAACTCTTCGTGCTCAAAAGCCATCATCCTAAGCTCACCATTACTCTGTCCTCCATTCATCATGGAATCCATAATCAAACAATATGGCTAAGGAATGAAACTAAGAAAATGAATGGAATTAACCATTCCATTCCAATGAAAAAAAAAAAACTTACAAGTGAATTTGAGTTTGTCAACCTTGGTACAGTTCTCCTCTTCATGGTGAACATCCTACTTAATACAGCTGACTCATCAATGGTAGATGGCAATTTCACAGGTGCTTTTTGCAAAGACTTTTTAGCCAACATATTCAGTGAATGCTTTAATGCACGTGGCAATTGCAACCAAAAACAAGCCTCCAAAGTTTCACCAAATATTGCAGCTGCAAAAGCAAACCTTGCAGCACAACCTTTATTCACTATACTACCATATTGTCTCACCCTCTCATCATCAAGCACACAACCTGATTCAAACCAAAACCAAAACCAAAAACAAAAACAAACTTTTTTTTTAATACACATCATTCTACTTATAGTAAGAAGAAAAGAGAAGTATAATAACATGGTTAAAAAAACCAAAAAGTACGTTCTATATGTTGCATTTAGGCTGAAAATAAAGCTTCACCTTCTCTTCGGTAAGGCTCTAATGCTTTAAGAAGTAACTCAGGGACAACAGAATCACCAATAGGTGATAAATCAATTAAATAACTACGAAGGTCTCCAACAGATGCTGATGAGCTTCTTGATATTTGGGAATCTGAATCTCCCCCCTTATCTGGAATTGAACTACATGTGTTAAACCATGAAGGCTTTACCCCATATTGCAAGATTAACCTCAATGCCTGTGGTTTAAAAAAAAAGGATATTTTAATAGTATAAAATAAAAAGATCATATAAGCCATATGATATTAGTGTGAATAAAGTCGATCTTACTAATGCATGTGCTGTAGGAAGTAATACAGGAGAACATAAAGGCATTGGCCTAAATCGCTCCTTCACAGATCCAGGTTGGGCATCATAACCACTTTTTTTATCACTGAATGAAAAAGATTATAAAATGTTAGTACTGGATAATATGTTTTGGTCATAAATAAATATCTTGAAAAAAAAGTGATGCATACATGTTAACCTGAACAAGGCGAAAGCTACTATCAGCTCCAGCAATACATAATACCAATGGATCATTTTTATCAGTTCGTACAGGTAACCAATCAAGCTCCAACACAAGTGTTCCTGGAAACCGTGTTTGTAATAGGGAATTTGCTAAAGGATCCTGTGAATCCTGGAAAAAAAAAATTACAGCCTTGATATAAAAAAAAAAAAGATTCTAAGTAGCAGAAAAAATATGACATAAATGATGAGTAAGAAAGAAAGTTACAAGATCAAAAACAGAAAATGTGTTGTCATTAAACAAAACAGCAATTCGTCCAAGGCTTCGATCTCCAGGAACAACAGGGGAGAATTTGATTCTTCTAATTCCTTCTCTGTGAGTGTTGAAAGAGGAAGATTGTCCCGTTGTCACATCCCACCACCTTACATTTCCTAATCTATCCCCCATAACCTTTATACATGTATATAAATATAAATAAGTCAGTGACAATATCTTTTAATATTATATATATATATATATATATATATATATATATATATATATATTTAAAAAGAAAGAAAGAAAGAAACTAACCACATGAGGCATACGATAAGCCATAGCTGTCACCATCCCTTCAGTAGAAACAAACGAGGAGTCAGGCCACTTTGGTCTGTAAATAACAAATACATATCATCAACTTATAATTGATTAAGAAAAAAAAGTTATATATATATATATATATATATATATATATATATATATATATATATATATATATATATATATATATATATATATGTGTGTGTGTGTGGAAGAAATGGATAATAAAAAGTACCTGAAATCTCGGATCCTTCGTCCATGAACTTCAAACACCCCACAGGAGCCATTTACTAAACCAAATGAAAAAGTCTCTGTAAAATCTTCTTGAGCTCCATCTGCAAATTACTTTAGAGTTGAGAGGATGAAAACCTTTATTGCATTTACAATAAGATTTAGCAGAGAAGAAGCTTACTACTTACTAGTGTCTGTAGAGGCTCCTTCAGATGCTACAGAAGTGTTGTCTTGAGAATTAGATACAGATTGTCTAGAGGCTCCACTGTGAGAGGGACGTGGAACAGTAGGAAGAGTCCACTCCAAAACTGTGAATGGAAGAGCTAAAGACCTAAGCTGCAAAAACAAAAATACTACAATAGATGTACACGATTGAATAAATCCCTACACATACTTTTCTAGAGTTCCAAATATGATTCTTTCTTTTTCAAAAGCTTTGAACTTCTTTTATTGAGGTCAATTTGTATAAAGGGTTAAAAAGTTGGACACTTTATTGACTTGTAATTATCATTTCAAAATAGGAAAACAATCAGACATTTTACCATAATTGGAGTTTTTGTCATTGCCCAAACCTCCACAGGTGCATCACGAAACAAGATCAAAAGATACCTACAAAATATATCAAGAAAATGTATCAGTAAAACATCCACAAGAAAGGGTACAGGGTACTCCTTTTCAAGAACAACCTTCCAGAAGATGACACACGGAGAGCTCTTATTGATGCACGTTCAGGCTTTTGTAAAACCCTAAATGCTCGATTGTGACCACTTCGAAGGCATGTAACAACAAGCCTATTGACATAGCTTCCAGACTTCTCACTTCCCTGTATTGAGTACATAACCTTTATAAACATTTATAAAAATTCAAAGATGAATTTGGAGGTTTTTTAGTATGTTTAATACCGGACTGTATGAGAATGAGACAAGTCTAGTGTTTCCAAGCCACCTTAACCCTCTTACAAGATTATTATGTACAGAAAAACTTGCAGCTACAGCATTTGCAGAAACATCAATAACATCAATTGAACCATTTTGAGTTCCTAAAGCAACCAGTGGAACAGCCACTGCAGGATGGTTTCCACCACCTTCACATATCATAAATGTCTCATTCACTAACTGATGAATGTAAAAATTAAATTTTAAAGAATCATATGGAAAACTGGAAAGTATAGAGATAACAACTCACTTGCCAATGTTGCTGTCAAAGAAGGAGAAGGAACAGCCAACAATGTCAGTGTTGAAGAAAGGAGATGAAGTTGGCCAACAAGACTGATCTGCACCAAGATTTTGATTCACAAAATGCATGATTTATATAAGGAAAATAGAATCATAACTTTGAACTTATAGAAATTGAATAAACATGGTTTAGTATTAGCTATTAACCTTGAGTGTTAGATTATCCTGGCTTACAGTAGAGGCTGATGGATCTTTACGGACTTCTATAACATGTGCAGGGTCAGATGCATCTTTTGGATTATCTGTGGGGTCTTCACAAGTCAGAAGCCAATTCCAGATTTTTCCATCATCAGAAATGGATATAAAATGTGTTCTACAAATGATATGTGAATCATCACGAAAATCAAAAGGATTATCAAAATCCAAATCAAATTCGTTGTCAGGAGATGAAGGTTGATGTCCATCGGAAAAATGCTTGCCGACATTTTGGAGGGTGGCATCCGATTGAGAGATGACAACTGCAAGAACTGAGGGAGTTGGGATAGATGTGCCAATTGATGGCGTCAATTCTTCCATCAGACACTTCTCGTGTACCTGTTCTCCTCTGCGGTGATATGCAAATGATTAGGTTTTCCGATTCCCTAAAACTCCTAAACCTTATGCAATTCTAGACGACACTACAATAATAAAACTTATAGTTGTAAATTGACTATAACAATGGCACAAATAAGCAAACCATATATGTTTTGCGTTTTGGTTAAGCGGCAATATTTACTTACTCCTTTCGCCGCCAAGCACTAAGCCGGCCGTCGAGATGAGCACAATAAACCAGCTCCATACTTGGGTCCGGCAACACGTCGAGAAACTTCCCACATCCTCTCGGTAAACTGGAACGAGACAGAGCCGTTTCGTACTGCAGATCAAACACGATTAATTCCCTCGGAAAAGTGACATACAAAATGTGCCTCCAATGAGGCGAAAACACGAGTTTGACTGCATAAGTTGGGAACGTCGCTGTCGCCGGGGAATTATTTAGTGTAGTGGCTGAACCAACGCCGATACCGACTTCTCTCTCAAGCTTATTCAACTCAGAGACATCGGTAGGGATTTTGAGTTCTTCCAATACGACATCAGATTCGGACACGTCTCCAAGAACTTTGATTGACAGGAGAAGGCCTTTTAAACCTATGGCGCATAAATGGCGGGAATCGAAGGGGTCACGTTTAATACACGAGAAGAGTTCCGGAGATGCATCGTATTTGAAGAAGCAACGTCCGGTGGGGATGTTGAAGAGAGAGAGGAGTGATGGTCCCATTAGGGCAGCGATTATCCATGAGTCGGATCGGGCTTGGATCCAGCAAAGGTCTTGGACTCCAAGTTTGGAGTTTTGGTCGGTTTGGAGGAAGAGCGAAGGGGCTGATTTCTGGCGAAGGTCGAGGAGGCAAATACGGCCTTGGCGGTCGCCGGCGGCGAGGAGAAGATGAGAGTGGGACGAAGAAAGGTCATGCGAGAGAAGGTCTAGACGGAGCGACGTAGGGCACCAACGGACGGAGGTGACATAAGGAGACAGTGAGGAAGAGGAGGATGTGCTGCTGGTGCCGGAGGTAGCAGCAGGAGGAGGGATGGGAAAGACGCAGACGAGTTGCATGGAGCGAGTATCGAGGATAGGGACGGTGCTACCGGCGGCATATGCGAGGAGGCCGGTTGATACGAGGTCAGCGGATCCACCGTTGTTGCGGGAGGGTGGTCCCGGTAGCATGCAGTCCGACGAATCGGTCGGTTGCCGTTGAACCAACGACATTGTGTAACATCAAATCTCCGGTGAGCTGATTCCGATATCGTGATATGCAAATCTGCACAAAGGTGGTTGAAGGAATAACGAGTTTTTTGCAACAATAGGTTGAATATAGAAACATTTTGTAAAAATGCGTTGATTTTAGGCCCCACATAAAAATCAACGTATCAATGTATAATTTTACATTTTGATCCTTTAGCTTTCATAATAACCCCGCATATTATATGTTATATTTATTTTATATCTTCTTTTATAAAAAATATATATATTTTTTTATCTTTTTTACAAAAAAATGTAAATTTGTATATATTAAAAACATACAATTGAAATATGTCTATTATGTTATTGCAATTTACACCATTAGAAATTTTTAATAAACACATTCTAATTGATAACTCTATTGAATATATTACATGTTATGAAATTACGAAATTACAAGATAATTAAAGATACAACTACAAAAGAAAGTAAACATGAACTAAAAACTAAATTAAACATAAAATTACAAGAATAATAACAGTTACATGGTTCACATCGTATTGGATATTGGTTGAGAATTTGAACAATTTCTCCTATTATGACCAGGTTGATGACATAGTCCACATTTACGATGTTCATCAGGATGCCGCACATCCATCTCGTTACGAAATCGATTTGCACACCTCCGACCTCGACCAACAGCAGATTTTGAGTTATTTGCTTGAATACTCCAATCAACCTCTAACTAATAATCAACATGAGGAAATGATGAAAACCCATCATTATATTGTTGCTTGTACGTTACAGTTGTATAAACAGGATTGATAATGGAAAAAGGGTTATCCCCTCTAAAATGACAAATTGCAAGAGCATGTGAACAAGGGAATCTTTCCATCTGCCACTTACCACATGTACATGTATGTTGATAATAACTTGGTGACAATTCTATAGACACCTTCATTATAGTTGAACTTAGTTAAAGTATGACTTTGTGCACAAGTGTTATGTTTACGAAAGAGACGCCACATACGTGATGGTAGAGGTGCGTTGCAATTCATTGCAACATCACTATGTTTTCTAAAATGTTGCACAGTTCAATTGAATGTAAGATCAATACACCCCCTAATAGGTAGTTGTCTTGCTCCTCGTAGCGCATTGTCCATAGATATTTGTCGTTAACGACCCCCATTGATGATTTTCATCATAAAAAAGACACCATTAACTTTTATCAATTTGGTCTAAATATTGCCAGGCTTCAAGATTGATTGCTTTGATTTGTTTCTTATATTTCACAAACTTTCTTTTTTGTGTGGTGCTTCCAATATCCCAAAAAAATGATTTAAGCCTCACATTCTTGTACTTTTTCATGAGATTGCTTATGGTGTGTGACAAAATCGATGGTATCCTAATGGCTCTTTCCATTCCTCTAGATTTGTCATTGCATGATTATTCCTTGATGTTTGTCTAAAATAAAACACAGTTGTCTGTTTTGAGCAACAAAATGTCTGAACTAATACAAAAACCAACTCCAATTGTGTGTAGTTTCCTTATCAATAATGGCATAAGAACTGGTAATATATTATTTTTTGCATCTTTTGTAACAACAATAATCATTTTACCCTTGTACGAACATCTTAAATGACAAGCATCGATGGAAATAATAGGTCGACATAGATGAAATGCATTAGTTGCAGGTCCAAAAGCCCAACAAATATACTTAAATGCTGCCACATGTGATGAGCCATTTGGATTATGAAACCATTTCACGACGGTGTTAGGATTTGAAGTTTGCAAAGTTGCAATGTACTTGGGTAACTCTGCAAAGTTACTTTCCCAAGTTCCATAAATGTTCTTTATGGCTTTTCTCCTACTATGCCATGCCTTCCAATAAGAAACATCAACATTTAGAATATTTTTAATATCTGCCTGTATATGTTTCACTGGATAAGCAATATATTTTTCAATTGAGTGGATGATGTAGAAGGTTATAGTTGCAGAGTTTAAACTTCTATTGTCATTGCCTCTACAAGATCCGAAACAATTGTGTGCATCCACCCAACAAGTGATCTTCCACATATGATGGTTTTTCTTTTTCGTTGCACACACATACAATGCACACTGCAGTGTATATGGGTCAGTATTAGAACTTCCTTCTTCACCGCCAAGAGTTTTACACTTTGCTATCCAAAAACTACTTTTACATTCACAAACCTTAAACTTTATATTTTGCTTGATTGACCAAAGTCTTACTGCCTTTTTTACATGATCCTTATTTTCAAACAACATTCTTAACCTTTTTTTTCGGATTCATTCCAAAAATCTAAATGAATTTTGTCTCGAATATCTACTATGTCATCATCTCCTTCATCTCCAATATCGTTCATAAAGTTCATAATTAGACTTTTACTCACAATCAGAGTTTTATTCACATTATCGTTAGACTCATCCCCGACATCACTTAATGATTCACTAACACTATCTTCACTAAATTGGGAGTTGGGTTCATCAAATCCAAAGTCATTATTTGTATCACATCTAGCACCATTAGGTAAAGGAAATTGTACATTAGAGGGGTTAGTGACAAAATCAATATACTGAACTGGCTGTGATACTCCATAATTGTTAAGAAAATCTACAAGACTACTATTCATAGGCCACATTATTTGCAACTGCAAATTAAATAATAATATAAAATATATAATTATCATATTTTATATAATGTTTCACATTAGATATTTGAAATTTAGACAAGAGTATGTACCTTACAATTTAGTTGCGAAGGAAGATTCTTGTATGGAGTTACAAACGTGACTAAGGAATTAAAGAAGAAACGTTGGGATTTCAAATTTATGATAACTATGGTTTATGAAAATGATGATTGGAAACTAAAATAGTGAATTCAATATATACATCAGAAAATGAATTGAACATAAACAAAACTATAATTATTATTTTTTATTTTTACTTACATATTTTCATATGAAAATGATAATTCATACTTTTACTTTTGCATATTGATAGTGACAATTAAGATATCTACTTTTGCATGTGGATAGTAACAACTGAGACATCTACTTTGTGACAATTCAATGACTTATTATTTTTTTCTACAAACAACTTGACATAAAAATTATATATATATATATATATATATATATATATATATATATAATTAAAAAGAAATATTTGATATTTACATAAATTCGGATTATGTAATTTTAATAATAAACTTATATATTATATGTAAAAATAATTAAAATATAAATTAAAAAAAATTAAAGATATAAAAATTAAATAATATATAAGTTGTGGAGTTATTATGAAAGTTGAAGGAGCCAAAATGTAAATTAATATAATGATACAATTGTTTTTATACGTGGCCAAAAAAAAACCCATTTTTTGCAAATCAAATAAAAATCAACCCATTTTTTATACCAATTTTTACACCCATTTTTGCAAAAAAAAAAAAAAAAAAAAAAAAAAAAAAAACTCAAGGAATAGAAATTGCTGATATGAAATAATTTACAATTTAGGTGACTTTTACAATTTAGTACCTAGACTTTTATAATATGGCTTATGTTGTGCATTTTCAAATAAATTGTTTTAAGAGTTTTGGAATTTTCTTTGTTTATATATATATATATATATATATATATATATATATATATATATATATATATATATATATATATATATATATATATATATATATATATGAAAAAACCCAATTCCAAAAGTAAGATAAAACCAAAAAATTAAAAAAAGAAAAGAAAAGAAAAAAGAAACTCTTTTGAGATTAAATATTTACACCCAAAAGTATAACATGAAATCTTTGATTTTCTTTTCACTAAGACAATTGATTAAAAACAAATGTGATAGTGTATATTAAAATACCCTTAAAATCGGATCATTCATTATAACCATTGAAATATTTCATATAATAATGTAGCACAACAAATCTCAAAAAGAAAATGAGAGTTTAGTTTGTGATTATGGAGATGTATATCCACAGTGTTGGTTTTTCTTTTTATGAGGACAAGTGTTAAGATTACGAGACAAACGTTTGGGAATACAGGTTCATGGCATCACCAAATTTGCGCCAATATCCGTAAAAGATGGCTCCAACTTTGAATTAATATTTGTTATAGATCCACACAAGAAGGCGGAAGCCACCATACTTGAAGGGTGGATACGAAACAATTTTGTTACTATAGTTGAATAAATATGATGTTATAAATGGATAGAATTCTAAATTGCATTGTATTAACAAATAATGAATTAAAAATATAATATTGTAATATATTAAATAAAAGTATAACAATTATTTTTTTCGAACGGGCAAAATTATAACTAAATAGTACACAAATAACTAAAAACACCTTTGCATTTACCTTTTATTATTAACAACCATCCAAGTGGTATGGTGTTATTATTTGAGATTTAAAAACTTCAATAAATGTATTATCCGATGAGATTCTAACCATACTTACTAAAATATAGCAAAAAGGACATGTCATTTACTTCAAGTCACGCCTCGTTCTTATAGAGCATGTTCTTGCACACAATTTTCTTTTTCTTTTTTAAGCTTAATTATTATTATATATATATATATATATATATATATATATATATATATATATATATATATATATATATATATATATATATATATATATATGTTCAGGTTCATTTGAGATCATTCTAATTTTGTGAGACCGTGAGACCAAATCTAAATATATATATATATATATATATATATATATATATATATATATATATATATATATATATATATATATATATATATATATATAGGTTCATGTTCATTTGAGATCATTCTAATTTTGTGAGACCGTGAGACCAAATCTAAAAATAATTTTAAAATACAAAATAAATGGAAAAATCCAAAAAAAAAAATTTTAAATATTATTTTCGGAACTTAAATTAACTAAAAAAAATAAAAATAAAATAAAATAAAAATAAAAAAAATCCCGTTTTTGTTTTTTAAAATATGTGAAATATTCTAAATAGAATATTACACTGATATATTGTAAAAAATAATTTTAAAATGCAAAATAAATGGAAAAATCTAAAAATTCTTTTTTTAAATATTATTTTCGGAACTTGAATTAACTAAATATAAATAGAAAAAAAATAAAAAAAATTCTATTTTTTTTTTGAAAAATACGTGAAATATATTCTAAATAGAATATTACACTGTACATATTCTAAAAATAATTTTAAAATGCAAAATAAATGGAAAAATCAAAAAAATCTTTTTTTAAATATTATTTTCGGAACTTGAATTAACTAAAAAAAATTAAAAAAAAAATAAAAATAAAATAAAAAAATAGATAAAAAAATGCGTCTCACGGTTTCACAAAATTAGGCCGTCTCACATGAACCTAACCCTATATATATATATATATATATATATATATATATATATATATATATATTAAAGTTATGTAACAAGACTTTGTTTTGTTTGGTTGAATTTTTTTTAAATTAATGTTACATCATTCACCCTTCACCTTTATGCTTTTGTTTACAAAAAACCTTTTCACTTTCGTTTGAATTTTTCACAACCATTGCATTTTATTATATATTATTAGTATTTAGTCATATTAATATTTTTTTTTTTGCAGGAATGGTCTCTCAACTATATTTGAATCATTTTAAAGCTGCTTCCTTTTTGTCTTTTTTGGTCCCTCTACTTCCGTTGGTTATTTGTAGCATTATAGGTTCCTATGTTTTCTTTTAATTGTCACTTTATTAGTTTTGCTTACAGATTCAATGATGTTTTTTATTTTTTATTTATTTATTTGTTTATAGATCAGTTAAAGAGGGAATAAATGAGCAACTCAAACTATAAACATTTTCAAAGAGCAAACAACGGAAAAATTATCGCATCCGATCCCCGCAACGCGGGGGTTCCCCATCTAGTTATAAATCAATCCTAGAAAAAAATATTGCAAAAACCATGTTACCATCATTTTTTAAAGGTAAACAATGGGAAGCTAAGTTATTGTTTCTTTACATGGATTTATAGTTAAATCCTCTTTTGAAGAATTATATACTAAAATCTTCACCCTTAAGAAAACCAGTTGTTTTTTAAGAGATATTTGTTCTAATTTTTTTAGCTATATATGTTTCTAATTTTTTTAGCTATATATGTTTCTTAAAGTTCAGTCAACACCAATAACCACTAATTCTATACTTGGATAGAGATGAGTATTAAAGAGTGCCACATAAATCCCAAGCACAAAGAGTCGGATTATGGGTTCATACGGGAAGATGTGGTCCAAGAAGCCAATATGGACGATAGATGCAACACTATAATTTTCTCATAGGAATTAACATATATAAGAGGCTATAATTTGCAATAATATCAATGTCCAGTGTGGAAATCTAGTCTATAAAACAAACAAATTGGAACCAGTACAAACCCAGGGGTCACAAAATCCAACACATGTCATAAAGATGACACACATAGATATTATAGTCGTTTATCCACCTATAGAAACGACATGTCGTCTCTATAGGTATGTCCATACAACTATTCTTGTTTTTCTCTATAATTTCTCATTTTTCACATCACAAAATTGCTAAAGCAGTAAATTTACAAAATAGCTAAAACGGTAAATTTAATTGCAAAACATTAAAATTCAATTAAATCTCAAAACACTACATTATTGCAAATATAATTCATACGAAGAACAAAATTATTAGAAATTACATCTCATTGAGTGCTGAACAGAAAAATTAAGCACTGAATTAAGCTAAACCAGCTACTAATGTGCAGCTGAGAAATCACATGTTAAGGTTATTAGAAGACTCTTACCAAACATAAACCCCAATTCCAGAAAGATTCTCACAACATAGAATACTCTTACCTAAAATGTGATAAGGAGTTATTAGATTGATTATGTTAATAAAAGTAGAAATTAATGGAACAGATGTAGATGACAATTGTTTCAAGGTCTGCTTAGTGTGCTTATCGGTTCCTTTTGTTGCTTAAATTCAAAGTGTAGTATAAATTTAATCACAAAAAAAAAACATTAAACAGACCTGTAACACCCCAATTCCGGTATGATATTTATATTGTTATTTATTGTTATATTTCTTCAAGTTTTAAGGGGAACTCGACGAGTCAGTAGCTGGACTCGTCAAGTTGGGTCGCAATTTCGAGCACGTTTAAGTTGGCGACTCGGCGAGTCCATATTCCGGACTCGGCGAGTCCGCCAGTCTGGATGAAACCCTAATTTCAAGGGTTTGCTCCCTATATAAACAACTTTTGGGGCCTCAAGTCAGCACCCATCACCCCTCAGAGCTTCATTCTCGAAACCCTAGAGCCCTTTTTACATTTTGTGTGATTTTGGTGTGTTATTTGAAGATTTTGAGAGACAAAGAAAGGTAGATCAAGAGGAGAAGAAGGAGATCCTAGATCTTTGAGGAATTTCAGAAGAAAGTAAGGTATATATTGGCCCTTTTCTGTTTCTATGCTTAAATCTCCTTTGTGAATCCATTCTTAAACCATTTCTTAGCTTAGTAGTGGCATAGAGGACTCATGGAGTTGATTAACCTTCAGATCTAGTTAGATTTGATTTCCGCGAGCTTAGATCTAGCACCTTTATGGATCCATTTTGCATGAAAGCTCTAGATCTACTATTATAGTGTGCTTTAACCTTAAAACTTCCATTTGATGTTATTTACACGTAAAGTGGGAAACTTTACGTGTAAATCGAGTCCTAGGAACCCAGATCTACTAATGGCATGGATTAGTTTCAAGCAGAATCGAGTGTATAATATTTGCATGCATACGACTCGGCGAGTCGTTCTTCTAACTCGACGAGTCGAGTCGCGAGTCCCTTGTGTTTCCTTTTTCGAGTTATGCCAAGTGGAGCCAGTAAGTGAGAAGTGGACTCGGTGAGTTAGAGGGTTAGACTCATTCGTGGAAGAACTCGGCGAGTCAATGCCCTGACTCGACGAGTCCAAGGCGATCTTCATACTTCAAGAACAGAGTCGATGAGTTGTTCATACAACTCGACGAGTCACAGCTAGAATAGTCATCTGATGAAGGAGAACTCGACGAGTTATTCATACAACTCGGCGAGTCAGATGTAGATTGTCAGAGTGTTAATAGCGAAGAGGAACTCGCCGAGTTTGCGCCAAAACTCGACGAGTAGTAGTGAGTGGAATCAAGGAAGTAAGAGTAAGGACTCGACAAGTTGGCGGCCCAACTCGACGAGTCAGGTCAACTGAATGTTGACTTTGAAAGTTAGGTTGACTTGGACCAGGGGTAGGAGAGTCATTTTACCCTCGGTATTATTATTATCAGTATTTGATTAATGGTGCTCATGGATATTGTAGCCGGGGTGAAACCGAAGACGCAACAGACAGATTCCAGAGCAGTCCTTTCAGCAGCTAGGCTACGAGGTGAGTTTCCTTCCAGTAGGAATGGGTCTAAGGCCACAATGCCGGCCCGTTTAGTAGCAGTAGTTTCCGGACTTTGGTCCGATGCAGTTGTTAGTTTGTTTGATGCCTTCGTGGCTCAGACAAGATTTATGTGTTAAGTGTTATGGGCTACGACCTGACATAGTATGCAGTATATGAGTTTGTGATCATGTGTGTTATGCTAGTTGATATGTGTTTTTGCTATGCTATGCTATGCCCAGTTAGTTTCCGGACTTCGGTCCGATGCAGTCAGTTCCGAACCTCGGTCCGATGCAGGGGACAAGGTCCCAGTCAGTTCCGGACTTCATTCCGATGCAGTTAGTTCCGGACTTCGGTCCGATGCAGGGGACAAGGTCCCAGTCAGTTCCGGACTTCGGTCCGATGCAGTTTCCGAGCTTCGGCCCGATGTAGTGGGCAAGGCTTAGTACGTGTTTATATGCTATTGTATGGTATGTGGTATTTTGGTGGAGCTTACTAAGCTTCGTGCTTACAGTTTTAGTTTTGGTTTCAGGTACTTCCGCAAGTAAGGGGAAGAGCTCGGGATGATGGCATCGCACACACCACAACTTCAGTCTTTATCCTGGGAGTTTGTTTTGATTCATAGTTTGATTTGATACAGTTGTTTCACAACATTTTATTATGAGTTGAGATATTTGACATATGGTTTTTATGATATGACGATCAGTATATGATTCTTATTAGTATTTAAACAAAAAAAATGGGTCGTATTTTGGGATGTTACAAGTTAGTATCAGAGCCTTGGTTTGAGGGATTCAGGCACACTTCTGGGTGTGTCTGAACTCAAACTAAGGAAATGGTAAAATGTTTTTTTCAAAAGAAAAGAGTTATAGAAAGGTAAAAAGAAATTTTTAAGAAAGATAAAAACTTTGAAAAAAGAAAAGGGTGTGGTGCATGTGATCAGCCGAGCTCAAGTAAGTACTCCCAAATTACCCATACAAGTTATGTTATGAATATCAGTTTCAATTTTAGTAGAACAGCATGCTAGTATAGAATTAAGGATCTAGGAGGATGCCTTATATGTCTGCTTTATGTGTTTCAGCCTTATAAGAATTGCATGCTAGCATAGAGTAGTAAGCAGTAGGATAGCCTGTTAGGGTTATGCCTGATAATGTGAGCTTAGCATTGTATGCTAGTATAGTTTCCCTCTTATGAGGATAGAATTGCTTGAGTAGTCTCCTATGTCTGAATGCTGCTTGCTTTGTGCTTTGGGGACTCTAAGTGATGGGAGTTAGCCATTAGGTGAAAGAGTCACGTCACATGTGAACAGGGTTAAATAATCTCAGAGTGCTAGACTTAGCCCTATTGCGCAGCTCTTGTCTGAGTCTAACCGTTGTAGGGACAAGTCTTTTACTTGAAGGATTATCTGAGCCTCACCGCATGTGATGGTATTCAGGTGCTGGCTAATTGGCATCACAAGGAGGCTTTTAGCAGCTGAGGACTGGATCGGGTATAGTCAGAGAATTCCATAGGGAAAGCCTAGGATGAGAGTAGCAGAGATCATTAGCAGTAATAGTGACTTGGTGGAGTCGAGGCAGTACTTGAGGAAAGTACGGATAGATGTGGAAGGTAGTATGGGCCCGTACTACTGGAAGCAGAGGATGCGTACTCGAATCAAGGAAAGCTGAGATGAGACCAGGAAACTTGTGGTAGTAGTGCTTCCACGAAATATATCAGTGTTCCTGACATTTATTATGTTGTGTTTCAGAATGGTGGAATTACGCCCTAGACCAGCAATCGGCAGTTCAGGTGCCGGAGGGGGATTAGGATCAGGCCCGGAGGCCGGGCAGTTGGATGAGCAGACCAGGGAGTTTCTCTCTTCAGAGATTACTCGCACCATACTTGAGCAGAATCCTGTGATCTTCAGTTCGATCAAGGAGGGTATCTTAGAGATGATGGACGAGAGGCTGAGTACTTTCCGTGCTGAGGTAGCAGCCATGATGGGGTCGCACACGCTTACCTTCAGGGAGTTCCGTGCATGTGGAGCTCCAGATTACCACGGGGCGCGGGACCCCATAGCGAGCACCAGATGGTTGGCAGATGTGGCCAACGCCTTCTGCACTAGCAGATGTCCCGAGGGGGACAAGGTCAGATTGGTGTCCTGTCTTCTGAAGGATAGGGCACGGGATTGGTGGGAGGAGATTGGTCATGCCATCGGGGATGATGCAGCTTTGGATGCCATGACCTGGGCAGACTTTACTACCAGATTCAGAGTTGAGTTCGCACCGGTTATTGAGGTGCAGCAGTTAGCCCACGAGTTTCAGGATCTTACCCAGACTACTGAGACGGTGGCGGAAATTACCGCCAAGTTCAGGGAGACGGCAATTCTCGTTCCTCAGTATGCGGTTGATGAGGAAATGAAGAAGGCTCATTATCATGAGATGTTGCGGAGTGATATTCGCCGGTTCATGAGCCGGTCCAGCTGCAAAACGCTGGATGACATGATTGCGAGGGCTCGAGAGAGAGAGATTGACTTTGAGATGGAGAGGAAGAGGAAGCCGGAGGCAGCTCCAGGTGCAGGGAATACGGGCAAAAAGCCCATGGGTTTAGATCATAGAGCTAGGAACCAGTAGAGCCATGCTCGGTGTGGCAAGTGTGGGAGATTTCATGACGGGGCGTGCAAGGCAGGGAGTGCCGGTTGCTACAAGTGCGGCCGGACTGGGCATATGAGCAGAGATTGTACAACCACTACTGCCGCCGTTGCAGCATCAGATCTGATTTGCTTCCATTGCAATCAGAGGGGACATAAAAAGTCCAAGTGTCCGAGTTTGGCTGCTGCAGGAAAGGTGTCAGCACCTGCTCCTGCTACTTTGAGGATTACAGATGGCCGTCAAGGCCGAGCTGAGACGCCGGTGGCAAAGAGTAGGCCTTTTCAGCTGACAGCAGAGGAGGCGCAAGCGACTCCTGACGTGGTGACAGGTATGTATTTTTCCCTTATCTCAGTATTTATTTCTTCATTGTTTCTTATGGTTATATGTTTTGTATAGGGTTGTTCTCAGTGAACGGCATTTCAGCTACGGTATTGTTTGATTCGGGAGCTACCCGATCATTGGTCTCTCTTGCACTTAGCAAGAGGTTTAGCAGAGCTCCAGGGAAGCTAGATTGTCCACTTGAGGTTGAGATTGCAGCTGATAGGACCATTAGGGTGGCAAGGGTGCACATAGGGTGTTCTCTGCAGTTGTTCGATGAGCAGTTTCCGGTGGACTTGGTCCCTATTCCACTGCGAGGGAATAAAGTCATAGTAGGCATGGATTGGCTGAGCCCCAATGGGGCGGTGATAGATTTCAAGCTACAGTTAGTGAGGGTACGCACTGCCAGTGGGGGAGTGTTAGTGATTCAAGGAGAGAAGCCATAGCGCGGGCCAGTTCTGTGTTCAATAGCGAGGGCAAGAGGCTACTTTCAGCAGGGTTGTGTCAGCTATATTGCCTATGTTTCAGATGCCCGGGAAAAGGACAAGATGACAGTTGATGATGTTCCGGTGGTGCGAGATTACTCGGATGTATTCCCGGAGGAATTGCCGGGGATACCTCCTGAGAGACAGGTTGAGTTTGGGATCGATCTAGTCCCTGGTGCGGCTCTGATAGCCAGGGCACAGTATCGGTTGGCTCCCCCAGAGATGCATGAGTTGTCTACGCAGCTGCAAGAGCTGCTGGACAAGGGATTTATCAGGTCGAGCAGTTCGCCCTGGGGTGCACCGATTTTATTCATGAAGAAAAAGGACGGGTTGCACCGTATGTGTATAGATTACCGGGAGCTGAATAAGGTAACGGTGAAGAACCGTTACCCAATTCCAAGGATAGATGATTTGTTTGATCAGCTTCAGGGAGCGTCTTGGTTCTCCAAGATTGATTTACGCTCCGGATATCACCAAATGCGGGTTAGAGATGAGGATGTGCAGAAGACTGCCTTTAGGACCAGGTATGGTCATTATGAGTTTGTGGTGATGCCATTTGGGCTCACCAACACTCCGGCCGCGTTCATGGACCTCATGAACTGCGTGTGCAGGCCGATGTTGGATCGGTCTGTGATAGTATTTATAGATGATATCTTGGTGTATTCCAAGACTCAGGAGCAGCATGAGGAACACCTGAGAGAGGTGCTAGAGGTTTTGAGGAGGGAGAAACTTTTCGCGAAGTTCTCAAAGTGCGAGTTTTGGTTGCGCGAGGTGCAGTTCCTTGGTCACCTCGTCAACCAGAAGGGTATTTTGGTAGATCCGGCCAAGATTGAGGCTGTGATGCAGTGGGAGGTTCCGAGGTCTCCATCCGAGATTCGGAGTTTCCTAGGATTGGCAGGGTATTACAGGATATTCATCCAGGATTTCTCCAAGATAGTAGTACCGCTCACCCGACTGACTAAGAAGTCGGTAGCGTTTCGTTGGGGGCCTGATCAGCAGGTAGCGTTTGAGACCCTCAGGCAGAGATTGTGTGAGGCATTGATTCTTACCCTACCAGAGGGAGTGGAGGATTTTGTAGTTTACTGTGATGCCTCGATCACAGGTATGGGAGCAGTGTTGATCCAACGAGGTTGTGTGATAGCCTACGCCTCGAGACAATTGAAGCCTCACGAGGCTAACTATCCTACACATGATTTAGAGCTGGGGGCAGTGGTGTTTTCCCTCAAGATTTGGAGACATTACCTTTATGGGGTCCTTTGTACCATTTACATGGATCATAAGAGTTTGAAGTACCTCATGGATCAGCCGAATCTGAATATGAGGCAGAGGCGATGGTTGGATGTGTTAAAGGATTACGATTGTGAGATCCTTTATCACCCGGGGAAAGCCAACGTAGTGGCCAACGCCTTGAGACGCCAGGCAGTAGCGGCCCCGATCAGAGACATTTGTTTGAGGATGATGGTGATTTCTCCATTATTGGAGCAAATTAAGGAGGCACAGGTAAAAGGCCTCAAGGAGGAGAGACAGAAGTGTGAGAGGATCGTGGGCCGAGTAGCTTCTTTTGACTATGATAGTAGAGGATTGTTGACCCTTCACGGGAGAGTTTGGGTGCCGTACTAAGGTGGCGTACGGCAAGTGTTGATGGATGAGGCCCATAAGTCTCGATTTTCCATTCATCCGGGGGCTACGAAGATGTATAGAGATCTTCGACCCTATTATTGGTGGCTCTGCATGAAGCGGGATGTCGCCTGGTATGTGGAGAGGTGTCTGACCTGCAGGAAGGTTAAGGCAGAACACTAGAGACCTCACGGAAAGATGCAGCCATTAGACATTCCGGTGTGGAAATAGGAAGACATTACCATGTATTTCATCACAAAGCTTTCCAGGACTACGCGTGGAGTGGATTCTATATGGGTTATTGTGGATCGGTTGATGAAGAGTGCTCATTTTATACTGATTCAGGAGAGCATATCAGCAGAAAAGTTAGCTGATATTTATGTGAGGGAGGTAGTGGCACGTCATGGAGTGCCTGTTTCGGTGGTGTCAGACCGAGATGTCCGTTTCACTTCCAGATTCTGGAAGCGGTTTCACGACGAGATGGGTACTCGTCTCGATTTTAGCACCGCTTTCCATCCTCAGACGGACGGACAGAGTGAGAGAACGATTCAGACCCTCGAGGACATGCTACGGGCATGTGTTCTAGACTTCGGTGGCAGTTGGGATACGTACCTTCCGTTAGCGGAATTTTCGTATAACAATAGTTACCACGCGAGTATCGATCGACCTCCTTTCGAAATGCTCTATGGGAGGAAGTGCAGGACCCCGATTTGTTGGGGAGAGGTCAGTCAGCGAGTCATTGGGAGCACCGAGGTGGTGCTCCAGAGGACATAATTGATCCAGCAGGTTCGTGGCAGATTGCAGACTGCTCAGAGTCAGCAGAAGAGTTACGCCGATAGGAGGCGTTCAGATTTGGAGTTTCAGGTGGGCGATATGGTCCTCCTAAAGGTTTCGCCCTGGAAGGGTGTTATCAGATTTCAGAAGAGGGGAAAGCTGGGCCACAGGTTCATTGGTCCTTTTACGGTTTTGGCCCGGGTGGGTCGGGTTGCTTATCGGTTAGATCTTCCGTCAGAGCTTAGCCAGATCCACAACACTTTCCATGTTTCTCAGCTGAGGAAGTGTTTGGTGGACGAGTCAGCAATAGTGCCCATTAAGGATATTCAGGTTGATAGCAGCCTGAATTATGTCGAGAAGCCAGTTGTGATCTTGGATCGGAAGGTGAAGACCTTGAGGAACAAAGTGATTCAGTTGGTAAAGGTGCAATGGAAGCACTGTAAGGGTTCTGAGTGGACGTGGGAGTCCGAGGAGGAGATGCGGGGGCATTACCCCGAGTTGTTCTTGGATTCAGCAACATCAGACTTCGAGGACGAAGTCTGAGACAAGTAGGGGAGGGTTGTAACACCCCAATTCTGGTATGATATTTATATTGTTATTTATTGTTATATTTCTTCAAGTTTTAAAGGGAACTCGACGAGTCAGTAGTTGGACTCGTCGAGTTGGGTCGCGATTTCGAGCGCGTTTAAGTTGGTGACTCGGCGAGTCCATATTCCGGACTCGGCGAGTCCGCCAGTTTGGATGAAACCCTAATTTCAAGAGTTTGCACCCTATATAAACAACTTTTGGGGCCTCAAGTCAGCCCCCATCACCCCTCAGAGCTTCATTCTCGAAACCCTAGAGCCCTTTTTGCATTTTGTGTGATTTTGGTGTGTTATTTGAAGATTTTGAGAGACAACGAAAGGTAGATCAAGAGGAGAAGAAGGAGATCCTAGATCTTTCAGGAATTTCAGAAGAAAGTAAGGTATATATTGGCCCTTTTCTGTTTCTATGCTTAAATCTCCTTTTTGAAGCCATTCTTAAACCATTTCTTAGCTTAGTAGTGGTATAGAGGACTCATGGAGTTGATTAACCTTCAGATCTAGTTAGATTTGATTTCCAGGAGCTTAGATCTAGCACCTTTATGGGTCCATTTTGCATGAAAGCTCTAGATTTACTATTATAGTGTGATTTTAACCTTAAAACTTCCATTTGATGTTATTTACACGTAAAGTGGGAAACTTTACGTGTAAATCGAGTCCTAGGAACCCAGATCTACTAATGGCATGGATTAGTTTCAAGCAGAATCGAGTGTATAGTATTTTCATGCATACGACTTGGCGAGTCATTCTTCTGACTCGGTGAGTCGAGTCGCGAGTCCCTTGTGTTTCCTTTTTCGAGTCATGCCGAGTGGAACCAGTAAGTGAGAAGAGGACTCGGTGAGTTAGAGGGTTAGACTCATTCGTGGAAGAACTCGGCGAGTCAATGCCCTGACTCGGCGAGTCCAAGGCGATCTTCATACTTCAAGAACAGAGTCGATTAGTTGTTCATACAACTCGGCGAGTCACAGCTAGAATAGTCATCTGATGAAGGAGAACTCAATGAGTTGTTCATACAACTCGGCGAGTCAGATGCAGATTGTCAGAGTGTTAGTAGCGAAGAGAAACTCGCCGAGTTTGCGCCAAAACTCGACGAGTAGTAGTGAGTGGAATCAAGGAAGTAAGAGTAAGGACTCGACAAGTTGGCGGCCTAACTCGACGAGTCAGGTCAACTGAATGTTGACTTTGAAAGTTAGGTTGACTTGGACCAGGGGTAGGAGAGTCATTTTACCCTCAGTATTATTATTATCAGTATTTGATTAATGGTGCTCATGGATATTGTAACCGGGGTGAAACCGAAGACGCAACAGACAGATTCCAGAGCAGTCCTTTCAGCAGCTAGGCTACGAGGTGAGTTTCCTTCCAGTAGGAACGGGTCTAAGGCCACAATGCCAGCCCGTTTAGTAGCAGTAGTTTCCGGACTTTGGTCCGATGCAGTTGTTAGTTTGTTTGATGCCTTCGTGGCTCAGACAAGATTTATGTGTTAAGTGTTATGGGCTACGGCCTGACGTAGTATGCAGTATATGATTTTGTGATCATGTGTGTTATGCTAGTTGATATGTGTTTTTGCTATGCTATGCTATGCCCAGTTAGTTTCCGGACTTCGGTCCGATGCAGTCAGTTCCGGACTTCGGTCCGATGCAGGGGACAAGGTCCCAGTCAGTTCCGGACTTCATTCCCATGCAGTTAGTTCAGGACTTCGGTCCGATGCAAGGGACAAGGTCCCAGTCAGTTCCGGACTTCGGTCCGATGCAGTTTCCGGGCTTCGGCCCGATGCAGTGGGCAAGGCTCAATACGTGTTTATATGCTATTGTATGGTATGTGGTATTTTGGGGGAGCTCACTAAGCTTCGTGCTTACAGTTTTAGTTTTTGTTTCAGGTACTTCCGCAAGTAAGGGGAAGAGCTCGGGATGATGGCATCGCACACAGCACAACTTTAGTCTTTATCCTGGGAGTTTGTTTTGATTCATAGTTTGATTTGATAAAGTTGTTTCACAACATTTTATTATGAGTTAAGATATTTGACATATGGTTTTTATGTATGACGATCAGTATATGATTCTTATTAGTATTTAAACAAAAAAATTTGGGTCGTATTTTGGGATGTTGCAAGACCTTTACATAATGGAGATATAGGATGAATTAAGTACCACTTTTGGTTTGTGTGAATCAACTAGACCACTGATGGCTGCATAACTAATAATATATAATGAAGACATGCCTCATTCTTTATACCATTTTTGTTTGTAAGTTGTAATATGAGTCATAGTAATCATTTAAAAAAATCCCACAACAAGACATGCCTTTTTCTTTTTGTAATGTATTCCTTCACCACGCCATGAGACATCATTTGTAACAGCCATGGGAGGTCTCTATGAAGCTTCCATACTGTATGCATCAGTCTTGATGAACTCACTAACGATTTTAGCTTCAATTAACTCAGGGTAACCAAAGTCCATAATTGAGGGTAAACATGCCAGGCCGAATAAACAATGGTGTGTGTCATGCAATCACCCCGAGCTCTTCTCTCCGCTACCGGAAGTACCTGAAACCAAAACTGAAAACCGTAAGCACGAAGCTTAGTGAGTTCCCCAACCTACCACATACTATGCATAATCACATACTGCAAGCACTGGGTCACGCCCGCTAATTCAGGCCTTGCCCGCTACATCGGGCCCCGCCTGGCTTCGAGCCCCGCTCGATATACATATCTGTTTTACTTTAGGTCCCACCTGTTTCTAGGCCCCGCCTGCTAAACATATGCAACATATAACCATAACATATAACACATAAACTAAACATACCGTACTGCATTACTGTCCTAAGGCCTCGCCTATCTTGGGCCTTGCCCTTGTCTTGCTACTAGTGAGCCATGGAGCCCTGTCCAAGCTCCTGTTGTTAGTGAGATATGGGTCCCCGCCCACACTCACCTTCCTCTTACTTTGGGCCTCGCCCCTGTTCTTCTACTAATTAGATATGGAACCCCTTCCACACTCCGCTAATGGTGGGGTACGAGACCTCGCCCACACCCACCTCCCTAAAATTAGGGTTTCTGGACACTGGGCGTACGCTAGGCGTACTTCCTCTACATTGGGCGTACGCCTTAAGCACCCACGATCCTTTTACCCTTAAACGATGGGCGTACCCCAGCCTTACGCTGGGCGTACTCGCACGTTTACCACCTTGCATGCATGGTTCTTCTACTCATTTATATCTAATAGGGGCCATTTCTGTCAATAACTTCAAAATGTTATAACTCCTTCATCCTAAGTCCGTTTCCAACGAACTCTATATCCACGAAAAGGTGGCGAGAAGCCCTACGCTTCTAGAAACACACCCCAGCCCGAAACCTTCTCGAATAAACTGAAGACCCATAAATGACCAAAACGCCCCTAGCCCTGGCTTCTAAAACCCCTAAAAGAATATTTTAGAATAAGACATTACAGAAGATTTTTACCTCAAATGAGTTGGAAATGGAACACAACTTCTAGATCTACCTGCTTCCTCTTAAACTCCCACGCTTCTTTTTCCTTCTCAAGCTTCACAACCACCTAAAATACACAAAAATGGCTCAAGAACACTTAAACAAGGTTAAGGTTTCAAATTAGGGCTTTCTGGACAAAGGGGGTCGATGGGGGTAGCCACAATGGGGGTGTTAATGTTGGATTAGTGTGTAAGTCCATAACTATAATTGGTATATACTTGACCCGACCCGGTATGGTCCATTTGGGTTGCATGGCATCATGCATTTGGATAGAGTAAAACGAGAGAAATAACACTTAAGGTTTATTAATATATTATAAGTTCTAATATAATAATAAGATTATTTAATTAGTATTGATCAAGAATTAATCTAGAATTAATTAAGTGATCAAAAGCAGACTAATTAAATATATGGGTTGATTTTGTAAATCATCCATACTTGTATAGTGGGCTAAGACTCCGTGGATTATCAAGTTGGGCTAAAACCCATAGGATACTCCATGGATGCTCCATGGTGTATTTGAACCCATGGATCCAAGGAAATGGAAAGCCATGAGAATTAGGGTTTACCTTAATTGTAACAACTATATAAGCATCCTATTATTGATAAAATCGGCCACTAGTGAATAAGTGAGGGCAAGCCGATTTTTGAAGTGTTCTATTTTCTCTCTAAGTTATACCAAATGCATTTGATGTTGTGTGAACCATTTGAGGTGTCACACTTGGGGAACTAGGCTCTCAAGCTACATGGAATCAAGCACCAATAAAGAGGTATGTCATTCTACTAGATTTTATATTATTTGACTTTATATTATGCTAGTTAGAGCAATACCTTGGAAAATTGATATTTGCATGTATAATAGAGAAAACATAGATCCAAGGTATTTAGGGTTGCATGTACACCATAGGAGTGTTAGAATTCTCAAAACCCATCAGTTAAGTCGTTTAAATTAGGGCTTCCTCTTGAACTCCCAAGCTTCTTTCCTTTTCTCAAGCTTTACCATTCACCAAAATGCACAAAATGGCTTTAGAATACTCAAACGAGGCTAGGGTTTCAAGGTAATGCCTTCTGGGAGTATAAGGGACGATGGAGGCTGATATGGGGGGATCTAAGGTTTTTAAATAGGATGTAAACCCTAAATATTAGGGTTTTTTCCAGACAGCTCCTACTCGTCAAGTCGGTCTTCCGACTCATCGAGTAGGTAACTAAACCCCCGCGTCCAAAAATGTTTCTACTCGACGAGTTGGGCCTCCAACTCGCCGAGTCGCAGGCCAAAAGTGATAATTACATGAATAAAATGCGTACCAGGAACTGGGTGCTACAAATCTCCCCCACTTATTTTAGACTTCGTCCTCGAAGTTTGTTGCTGGATCCAGAAACAGCTCGGGGTAGTGCTCCCTCATCTCATCCTCCGACCCCCACGTCCATTCCGAGCCCTTTCGGTGTTGCCATTTCACCTTCACCAGTTCGAGCCTTTTGTTCCTCAGATCCTTCGACTTTTGATCAAGGATCACCACAAGCCGCTCGATGTAGTTCAGGCTGTCACTTGAATATCCTCTAATGGCACCACTTCCGAATTGTCCACCAGACACTTACACAACTAGGAGACGTGAAAAGTGCTATGAATCTGACTGAGTTTGGCAGGCAGATCCAGCCTATATGCCACCTTTCTGTAATGACCCAATTTTCACAACCAAAAATTTCATTTTTGATTAAGTGATTTGCACAACATTTGTATAAAAATATATACCGATCATATCATTTAACAAAAGCATGTCTCGTATCTGAAAACCGAATCGTAAAAACATAATAATGTCAGAGTACAAATCCTAGAATAACTCATAATGCGGAAAACAAAGAGTGTGTGTATGATGTGCCGCTAACGTGCCAACTCCTTACCTTTCACTGAAGAGGTACCTGAAACCAAAACTGTAACTGGTAAGCACGAATCTTAGTGAGTTTCCCCATCGTACCACATACCATGCAATCACATAACATACATATTGTCGGGCAATTCTGGGGTGCCGGACCTACCTGGTACGACCATTCTGGGGTGCGACCTACCCATGCAGCCATTCTGGAGTGCTATCCTTCCCATGCGACCATTCTGGGGTGTCGTCCTACCCATGTCAAGCCATTCTGGGGTGCTGACCTACCCGTCCGTCCTAACAACCGACCCTCGGGGACAATTCCACCCCTTACTAATACTATCACATATATCATAACATAAACTGTCACACCCCAAAACCGAGAATGGCAGAAACGTTCTGGGGCAGAGGACGTCATGTAATGTATCACAACAATGCAAAGTAGTAAACAAGCAACAACATCATCCATTGCATTAATAGTATAAGTTTCAAGTACATGTGAGTTCTTTCATAGTATAAATCTACATAATGAATATTCAAAATAAAAGACGAGTCTTGACTGCTCCGTCTTCACAAAACCTGGTCGTCGTACCTGTCTTATTTGTGACCTGAGAATACAAGTTATTTTGAAAGCGAGTATCAACAATAAAGCTGGTGAATTCATAAGTATTAATGTGTCTTTGATTTACAAAACTGGAAAGTAAAGACTTGTAAAAATTTGGAAAAAGTATGTATAAGTATGAACTGTTTGAAAGTAGTTGAAAACGTTTGAACACCCTAGCAAATCCCTATGATTTCTATTAGTATAAAGAGTAGTCTTCTACCAAGACCTAACTGTTTTGAAAGTACGCATCACTGTAAATGTGACGGTTTTTCCCTGTTTAACTATTGTTATAAAACTATAGTCTACCTCATCGATTATGTAAATGTGTCACAAAATAAAAGTAGTAATATAATTATATAAGTATTAGTCTACCTCGTCGTTTATGCGAATGTATCACAAACTAAAGGAAATGAACTAATAACTTAAATATTATCCTTTGGTACTAGGATAAACATGACATAGGAATTACCGAATAGTATTAACTGTAGTCATCTGAAGATGTACATTTACCTCTGTTACTAACAGTTGGGTGTAGGAATAGTTAGTCCCTTAAAGTATATATATAATGGTATCAACCGTAGACATCCGTAGGTGTGCATATACCTCTGTAGCTAACAGAGATTATAGGAATGGTTAGTCCCGCAAAGTATCCTTTTGTACTAGGATAGACAGATCTAATCTACATGTATAATATGTAATAGTATCTCATCATATACTATCTAGGTTAAAGTATCCATGTAAGAGGATTCATGTAAGTGTATATATGTAAACGTATTCATGTAAGCGCATCTATGTAAACGTATTCATGTAACATGTAATTTATTGTATAGACTTATGAATGAATTGACTCTTGTGTGATTCCTTGTACTTGGAATGGTAAATAGTATCTCCTAACTACACCTATTATAGTTATTAGTAATGTACGTGTATAACCTGAAGTATGCCTTTGCTACCCAAAGTTACTGAACTGACTGAGGAAAACTTTTATGTCTACATATGTATACATGATATATAACTAATATTTAGATGACATTCGGATGGATAACCGATACTCCATAGCCACATCCCAACGAGGAAAAGGAAATAGAGTGAGTTAGCCTCCCTAAGTCCTTTAAACATTACTTATATAACTATACATATATGGGCATGAATTTGATAATATAAAAGCATAAAAGAAGTTTTGTAAAACCTTTGAAAAAGATTAATATCTAAGAAAATATCGACTTGATGTCAGTTTATAAAACGATTGAAAGTATTTTGTTTGATAAGACAGTTTAAGTATAAGGAAAACCTTTGTTTGAAAACACCTTTGTAACAGAGTTTGAAAGGAACTTACAGTGTGTAAGGAAGTTTGATAAAGATTTTTAAACATGTAAAAACGTTTAAGAAAGTCATTTGAAGTAATATGTTTGGTAAAACTGCTAAATGTGTAGTAAATCCATTTGTATACTAGTTATAAATCCCATATGATTGATTAATTAACAGCAAGTATAGCAAAAGATTGATGTTTTTCGCACGAGGATAATCATATGTTTACTTGTATCCCCCCCTTAAAAGTGTATAAAAGCATTTATAAAGTATTTGAAAAATATAATTGTAGGGGTATGAACTCACTTGATTGAAGTGGTTGATTTGAAGTAGTCGAGAGAAGAATCGAACAGAACTTTGACTCGAGAGAGTTGAAATCTCGGGATTCTCAGGGCTCTCGGGAGTGCAGAACTTCCTTTGGGGCTCGAGTATGAAAAAACGGGGCTTCACGCAGGCAATACTTCAACTGGAGAGAAGCAGTATCTCAGGAACTTCAGGGAGTCGGGCCTTGCGTTGTGTTCTAGGAGTGTTACCAAGGCTTCGGGGTGGTTTAGAAAGGTTTAATAGTGTAACAACCCGGAATTTCAGGTATTGTTATAATATTGTTTTTGGGGTGTTTTAGGAGGGGACTCGGCGAGTTGGAGCCAGACTCGCCGAGTAGGACCACAGACTGGGTCGCGGGTTCGCGACTGGACTCGACGAGTCCATTATGGACTCGGCGAGTCTGCGCTGTTCAGCGGAAACCCTAGCCGTTCGGTTTTGGAACGTATATAACGGACTTATAGGCCGTCATTGTCCGTCTTTACCGACTGAGAAGAACCCTAAATTGGTTGTGAGCATCTAGAGCAAGGATTGAAGGCCATTGGTGATCTTGAAGAAGTTATTGTGCAAGGAAGAGAAGGGTTTGGCTAAAGGAACAGCAAGGGAATCAAGTTCTGAGGATTGGGGACATAGAGAGTGCCTTATTCAGGTAATATTTCGGATCATATTCTGTTATGTTGATGTGTGCATGGATTTAGGGTTTATGGAACCCTTTTGTGACTAGATTGATTGTTACCCTTGTTCCCCAAACGATTATAACCCTGTATTAGGACCTTTAGAGGTCCAGAATGTCCCATGCCTGTGTATTTCGGGAATTAAGAGAGGTTTTGGATTAGAATCCTTATGACTTAAGTCAAAAGGTAAATTACAAGTTTTGGGGTGTAGCATGAGCACCTAAATGAAGGTCTTACGTGTTGTACCAGCTTAGGAGGACCAGACCTATGAATGGTCGGGACAATACTGATCTCAGGAAGCAGTTTGATCGACTGCATGGCATGGACTCACCGAGTCCGATGAACAGACTCGGCGAGTAGCTTGGAGATTAACTGGGACTCGTTGAGCTGTTCTTCAGACTCGGCGAGTGGAGTCGGGGTGGCCCCGCGATTCTTCCACGAGGAACTCGTCGAGTCAAGAGGGATACTCGACGAGTAGAAAGGGAACATCAGGATTTGGTGAGGACGTCTAGACTCGCCGAGTCGCCTTAGCACTCGCCGAGTCCGGTCAAGTTGACTGTTGACCGTTGACCGTTGACCAGAGTTGACCTGCATGTGATTTCTTAGGGTCAGTGTCTTGAAAGATAAAAGTATTAATAAGGGATATATGATATTATAGGGAGTCTGTAGCTCGGCGGATCGAGTGCGAGTGATTTCAGGAGTCGCTAGCTTTCATTACCCACGAGGTGAGTCTTCTCACTATACTGTACCCGGAAAGGTTTGACTGTGTGACCGGAAGGTCGGATATGATATGTGTTATAAGTGCTATAAATGGAAAGGTAATTGCTATGCGTGCTATGTATGTTTATATGGGCCGGAAGGCAATATGTTATGTGATTGAAAGGTCGGATATGATATATGATATATGTGCTATATATGTTGAATAAATGTATTATTTGCTGTGTCTGTTTATGGGCCGGAAGGCAATATGTTATGGGCCGGAAGGCGATTATCTCAAGGGCCGGAAGGCGATTGTGTTGTGGACCGGAAGGTCAGGGCCTGGAAAGGCGTATATGCGTAAGTAGTATACTGAGGAACTCACTAAGCAATTATGCTTACAGTTGTTATGTATGTGTTTCAGGTACTAGCGAGGACCGTGGGAAGGCGCCGGCATGATGCGTACACACTGTTGATGTTTTGAGATCTTGGGGATTTTATGATTGTATTTTGATATGAAATTTGGAATAATTATATTTGGTTGAAATAAATCACTTATTTTAAATGAAAAAAAATTTGTTTGAAAATTTGCGTTGTTACAAATAGCGTGTAGAAGTAGGAGAGAGGATAGGGTTGAGCAACCAAACTCGGAAGGCTTCAATTTCTATATATAGGCACCATTTTGACTCTCACGTCGTGAGTTTTGCATAACTCACATCGTGAGTTTGGTCCTGAATCGTGATGGCATGCATTACTCGTTAACTTGCTCCGGAAGGGTCACTGACAGCTCACCTCGTGAGTTTTTCTTTGTTCACCTCGTGAGTTTTCTTGACAGCATGGGGTTTCGTGACCCAAACTTGTAAAATCCGTAACTTTCGCGTACGAGCTCTGTTTTCGACGTTCTTTATATGCACGTGTAGCTGAAAATATGCTCTACAACTCTCATTTAGACTCTATCGGAAAATTTTTAATTTATTTTTAATTAATTATTTTTAACGGGCCGGGACTGAAAAAGTCCGTTAAAAATCCATAACTCCTTCATCTGATGTCCGTTTTCGCCATACTTTTCACCATTGCACTACTATTGTTGATGTCTTTGATTCTTATTTAGGTTGTTTCGGCCAAAAATCTCTCGATCTCTATTTCGAGTTTTTAGCTGCCTACTACTATATCCGAATCTTGGAAAAATCATAACTTCCTCATACGAAGTCAGATTTGGACGTTCTTTTTACGTACGTTTACGGTTTAATGATATCTACAACCTTCATTTAGATACTTAAAGCTAAAAAATATTGTATCGAAACTTCGTGTTTTTACGTCTATCCGTATTGTCGGTTTTGTCGGGAATCTTAGAATGGTTATAACTTCTTCGTTATAACTCGGATTTTAGTGTTCTTTATATGTACGAAAACCTTGATACGATTCCTACCACTTTATTTAACCCAAATAAGATTTTAGGAAAGTTAAATTTTGATATAAATTTGACTAGTGTTACATTATATTGTCTCGAAATATCGGGTTGTCACATCATCCCCCCGTTAGAGGGAATTTCATCCTGAAATTTGAGTTTAAGCAGAATTGAAAACTTTGCTACAGATAGAAGTTTGATTTGATGATCACATTCCCAGGTAAGCTCAGGTCCACGCTTGGCATTCCAGCGAACCTTTCACTATCAGGATACAACTTTGCTTCTTTCGTTTGACTTCACTGGTATGATAACTCTTCTAGGTCGAATGTATGTTGAGTGTTTTTGTGGTCTGTGAAAATATTACACCTTGTACCCTACAAGTAGTGTGTCCAGATCTTCAGAACAATTACCATTGCTTCCTGACTCAAGATCATGTGTTGTATAGTTAACTTCCTGCGTCTTAAGTTGTCTTGAGGTATAGGCAGTGACCTTTCCTCTTGCATAAGAATACAACCAAGCCGTTGGTTGGATGCATTGCATTACTCCACGAAATATTCTATCCCCTTTGGGAATAATATCGATGCGGTGCACCAGGCTTACTTTAGCGTTTGGAACGCTCTTTCTTGTTTACATACAAGTCTGGTGCTCCCCAAGGTGAGAAGCTTGGCCTAAAGAATCCCCTTCTGAGGAGTTTGTTAAGCTCACTGGGGAGTTCCTGCATCCCATTTGGAGCTAGACGATAAGGTGATTTGTCTATTGGGGTAGCCCTTGTAACTAAGTCGATTATGAACTCGACCTAACGTTGCGGTGGTAATCCCAATAGTTCTTCTGGAAAGGTGTTAGGAAAGTCGTGTACTTCTAGGATGTTTTGAATGTCTTTCGCTTCTTGTCTTGTTACGATGATGTGCGCAAGGAATGTGTGGTATTCCTTTCGTAAGCGCTTTTGAGCTTGAATACACGAAATGATGCGAAGGTTCACACTTGATTTGTCTCCATAAATAACAAGAGGCTCTTTGATATGGAGGTTAAGATGAACTGATTTCTCAAAGCGCTTGATGTCATCTTGATGTAGACTCAACCAATTTATACTGATTATGATGTCAAAACCTTATGGTTGATTAGATGTCGTGAAGATCTGAAAGAAAGTATGAGTACTCATGAATTAGGGAAAAAGATAGGTATTCCTAAGTTTATTCTCATGGAGGCATGATCACTCGCAGTCTTGGGCAGTCTTCGTCCAGAAGTTCATAGTAGAACTCATACCTAGTTCATCAATCACAGTCTCAGGTATATGAGTCGTATATAATTAAGATTGAAAAGGTGGGTCTTTGGATTGAACTTGACGTACTGCACGAGTGGTACTTCGGGGAGGTTTGCTAAGGTTTCTTTGGAAAGGATAAGAAACATGAGGTACTCTACGCATGAGTACTTCGGAGTTCTGAAGTGATAGTTTCGTTAGAAATATGATTACGGAGAAAGAGATTTACGCACGAAACTGGTATTGTGAGGATCAAATAGACTCTGATCGTATGATGAAATCGCAATCACTTGGAAATAAGGCACTAGATTTGATCATAACAGTTTTACAGACAAAACACAACAGTGCAACTTTTAACAGAGTTACCGTAATATGGGTTTACTACTAGATTAATGCTGTGAACTAGGTATACTACGAAAGACAAGTATACACAGCATGAGGGTCCCTTAACTGACGGGTCCTTACAAAAGATAAGACTCAAGTTGCACTAGTTTTAAACATGTTTTAAAAGACATACATAATACTGACGATTGGAAGTGAACCTATACTATAGTAGGGTCCTTCGTTGCCTCTTTCCATTCTGAGGTCAAACTCCTCCCGTCCCACCGTCATTCTTCTCTGTTGGGCAGTCCCTCTTGAAGTGTCCCATTACGCCACATAGATGGCATACACTAGAAATTTCGACGTTGGTGGTTGAAGTAATGTGTTGGATCCGAGTCTTGCAGTAACGGACGATGTGTCCCTTTTTATTGCAGTTTAAGCACTGCATTTTCCGATAAGGTCCATGATGATGATAGTTGCATTTGTTGCACTTTGGGAGATTGCCAGCATACTGTCTGGTCGGGTTAGGGATAACTAGGATACTAGAATGGATGGTAGTAGGAGGTACTGAAGTCGTGGCCGCGAAGGCTGCCACAATTTGCTATCTTTTGCTCGCCCCTTGGGGTGATTTTCCTTTAGCTTTAGCCCAGGACTTTCATTTGTTATTCTTGGGTTTGGGATTCGGGGTGTCGTGGTAGTTTGTTGCTCGTTGAGGTACTTGATTGTTACATGGATTGGAATTATTGTTAATGATCCCGCTAACAATCGCGTTGCTAGCATTAAGGTGGGTCAGAACAGCTGTCACGGCAGCTGAAACTGCAGCTTGAAAGGTAGTTGCATCAATCTGAAGAGTTGGTGTTTGGTTGATGGGTTGATCACTTTTCTTCGGCGACATGATTCTATTACACAGAAAGAAAATGAATTCGTGAGCGAGTATGGTTAAACTTAGATGTAGTTCGATCGTTCATGTAAAGAGTCGAAGTATGTTCTTGAAGGTTTGACCTACATCCCTATGATGCAGTCCTAGTACAGATTAGAAGTAAATTAATAGAATGGTCTCAAAACGTTTATCGTCCAAACAAGGGTATTATTGGTTGGTGGATAACATGATCCAACCTTTGAGAGAGACTTGGAAATGATTCCAGAGTTAAATTACCATAGTCCAATAACTTGACTAGATGGGGTTTCAGATAGACTCCCATGAAAGCATGATGAAAGCATTTGAACATAGATTGACACAAAGGTTAGCCGACTATCGATATCATTGATGTTTAAGATGTTATAGGTTTGGGGAAATTGACCTTGTTATAGGTCATACATCATATTCGGAGTAGAAAAGTCTTTGACAGCATAAATACTTAACTAAACGTACTTACAGTACAAGGTAGTCACATAGAAAGTACTACACATAACATAGACATGAACACGGTTCTTTAAAACAAGGAAAGAAGGAAGTAAGGTATCTCCTGCCGGTGACGCTCACCCCTATGGTGAACCCTTAGTTCGGCTAGTTGACGTTCCATATCAAGCAGGTATCTTTCGTACACCCTCTGGCGTACTTGGATCTCTATGACTTCGGCTTGGGTTTCAGCTAGTGCTTGCAGCAGGGTCTCTTGGTTTCTCTCAGATCTCTCACTTGTGTGATCAAGGCGATTGGTGCGAATGGTATGCATTCTTGCATTGGCATTAACCTCTTTGATACGTTGGAGAGCCGTCATGCCCTGAATTTCGTTTCGGGCAACTCTACGGATCAGAATTGGAAGAATTATGTCTGCTGAGCTTCCTTCGCTTATGCTGTAGAAGTTTTGGTCTCCATTAAACGACATAGGCTAATCTTTCTTTTCGCTCCATGAATCCAAACATTCTACCCAAGGGGGCGCCGGGCCATGATAAGCGGGACGAGAGTTAGGATTTAGAAATGGAGCTACCGGGGGTAGGTTCTCAACTTCGGGTTCGGAGTTATCATCATTCGAAAGGTCTTCAACATGGTGATCATTCAAAGGGATCGGATGATCATTCTCTGGTTCTTCTCCAAACCATCCAACATTGCCTTCGTTCGGAAGGTATGGGTTACCGTGGGGATGGAGTCCAGCCATGCAATCTATGCGAGAATTGGGGTAAGGAAATAATTATTAGGCAAACTTACTAGATAATTATTAAATAATCTTCATTAGTTACTTCACTATTTTTAAAGTGCATACCAGTTATATGTAATCAAAACAGGATAGGCCTTCGAATAAGGAAAGTGATTTGTACACAACAGGTTTTTGCCATACACAACAATTTATGCATAATTGAGCTGTACAGTACAACATTTTAAAGCACCAATTGTTGTGTATGGAGAAAAATTGTTGTGTACAAATCATCTCCCTTCGAATAAGTGACCTTAACTCCAAATTGGCAAGGAACAGGGGTAAGCAAAATTCACAGATTCTAAGTCTATGACATCCTAGTAACATATAACCTTAGTGTATCCACTTAGCAACTACTGACCTAGTAATGAAGATCCTTTTTAGTTCTCAAGTAAGTAATTATAGTAACACAAAATACTCCAATAGTATTTTAGACTTATGTTTTGTTCTAATGTTCTCATTGTGGTAGTGTTGGTAAGTTTTTAGACTTATTGCCACATCACAACCATTCTTGGGCATATGCAAATCACTCCTCAGACCAGAATAGTTGATCAGGCTATGTCACTCCCAAGACTGACAATACATCCCCGAGCTTATTTTTGATATTCAACAATCGTAATACTTTTGTTCTTGTCATTGTGACACGGATTTTAGTATGAATGCAGGCATGTATACTGAGTTAAATATTTTATTATTTAAAAGTATAAACTCTTGGTCAGAGTATTTTAATCCCGATGTGTTTATAGTTCGTATATATTTAATGGGTTGATATACTAGATTCATTATAAACAATGCTCTGATACCAATCTGTCACAGCCTAAATCCGAGAACGGCGGAAACATTATGGGGTGGAGGAGTCATGTAATGTATCACAACAATGAAAAGTAGTAAACAAGAAACAACATCATCCATTGCATTAATAGTATAAGTTTCAAGTACATGTGCGTTCTTTCATAGTATAAATCTACATAATGAATATTCAAAATAAAAGACGAGTCTTGACTGCTCCGTCTTCACAAAACCTGGTCGTCGTACCTGTCTTATTTGTGACCTGAGAATACAAGTTATTTTGAAAGCGAGTATCAACAATAAAGCTGGTGAATTCATAAGTATTAATGTGTCTTTGACTTACAAAATTGGAAAGTAAAGAATAGTAAAAATTTGGAAAAAGTATGTATAAGTATGAACTGTTTGAAAGTAGTTGAAAACGTTTGAACACCCTAGCAAATCCCTATGATTTCTATTAGTATAAAGAGTAGTCTTCTACCAAGACCTAACTGTTTTGAAAGTACGCATCACTGTAAATGTGACGGTTTTTCCCTGTTTAACTATTGTTATAAAACTATAGTCTACCTCATCGATTATGTAAATGTGTCACAAAATAAAAGTAGTAATATAATTATATAAGTATTAGTCTACCTCGTCGTTTATGCGAATGTATCACAAACTAAAGGAAATGAACTAATAACTTAAATATTATCCTTTGGTACTAGGATAAACACGACATAGGAATTACTGAATAGTATTAACTGTAGTCATCCGAAGATGTACATTTACCTCTGTTGCTAACAGCTGGGTGTAGGAATAGTTAGTCCCTTAAAGTATACCTATAATGGTATCAACTGTAGACATCCGTAGTCGTGCATTTATCTCTGTAGCTAAAGAAGATTATAGGAATGGTTAGTCCCAAAAAGTATCCTTTTGTACTAGGATAGACAAATCTAATCTACATGTATAAATATGTAATAGTATCTCATCATATAGTATTGAAGTAAAAGTATCCATGTAAGAGGATTCATGTAAACGTATTCATGTAAGCGCATCTATGTAAACGTATTCATGTAACATGTAATGTATTGTATAGACTCATGAATGAACTGATTCTTGTGTGATTCCTTGTACTTGGAATGGTAAATAGTATCTCCTAACTCCACCTATTATAGTTACTAGTAATGTACGTGTATAACCTGAAGTATTCCTTTGCTACCCAAAGGTACCGAACTGACTGAGGAAAACTTTTATGTCTACATATGTATACATGATATATAACTAGTATTTAGACAACATTCAGACGGATAACCGATACTCCATAGCCACATCCCAACGAGGAAAAGGAAATAGAGTGAGTTAGCCTCCCTAAGTCCTTTAAACATTACTTATATAACTATACATATATGGGCATGAATTTGATAATATAAAAGCATAAAAGAAGTTTTGTAAAACCTTTGAAAAAGATTAATATCTAAGAAAATATCGACTTGATGTCAGTTTATAAAACGATTGAAAGTATTTTGTTTGATAAGACAGTTTAAGTATAAGGAAAACCTTTGTTTGAAAACACCTTTGTAACAGAGTTTGAAAGGAACTTACAGTGTGTAAGGAAGTTTGATAAAGATTTTTAAACATGTAAAAACGTTTAAGAAAGTCATTTGAAGTAATATGTTTGGTAAAACTGCTAAATGTGTAGTAAATCCATTTGTATACTAGTTATAAATCCCATATGATTGATTAATTAACAGCAAATATAGCAAAAGATTGATGTCTTTCGCACGAGGATAATCATATGTTTACTTGTATCCCCCCCTTAAAAGTGTATAAAAGCATTTATAAAGTATTTGAAAAATATAATTGTAGGGGTATGAACTCACTTGATTGAAGTGGTTGATTTGAAGTAGTCGAGAGAAGAATCGAACAGAACTTTGACTTGAGAGAGTTGAAATCTCGGGAGTCTCATGGATCTCGGGAGTGCAGAACTTCCTTCGGGGCTCGAGTATGAAAAACCGGGGCTTCACGTAGGCAGCACTTCAACTAGAGAGAAGCAGTGTCTTGGGAACTTCGGGGCGTCGTGTTCTAGGAGTGTTACCGAGGCTTCGGGGTGGTTTAGAAGGGTTTAATAACGTGTAGAAGTAGGAGAGAGGATGTGGTTGAGCAACCAAACTCGGAAGGCTTCAATTTCTATATATAGGCACCATTTTGATTCTCACGTAGTGAGTTTTGGTTAACTCACATCGTGAGTTTGGTCCTGAATCGTCATTGCATGCGTCACTCGTTAACTTGCTCCGGAAGGGTCACTGACAGCTCACCTCATGAGTTTTCCTTTGTTCACCTCGTGAGTTTTCCTGACAGCATGGGGTTTTGTGACCCGAACTTGTAAAATCCGTAACTTTCGCGTACGAGCTCTGTTTTTTATGTTCTTTATATGCACGCATAGCTGAAAATATGCTCTACAACTCTTGTTTAGACTCTATTGGCAAATTTTGAATTTATTTTTAATTAATTATTTTTAACGGGTCGGGACTGGAAAAGTCCGTTAAAAATCCATAACTCCTTCAATAGATGTCCGTTTTCGCCAGACTTTTCACCGTTGCACTACTATTGTTGATGTCTTTGATTCTTATTTAGGTTGTTTTGGCCAAAAATCTCTCGATCTCTATTTCGAGTTTTAGTTGTCTACTACTATATCCGGATCTTGGAAAAATCATAACTTCCTCATACAAAGTCAGATTTGGACGTTCTTTTTACGTACGTTTATGGTTTGATGATATCTACAACCTTCATTTCGATACTTAAAGCTAAAAATATCGAAACTTCGTGTTTTTACGTCTATCCGTATCATCGGTTTTGTCGGGAATCTTAGAATGGTTATAATTTCTTCGTTATAACTCGGATTTTAGTGTTCTTTATATGTACGAAAACCTTGATACGATTCCTACCAATTTATTTAACCCAAATAAGATTTTAGGAAAGTTAAATTTTGACCTAAATTTGACTAGTGTTATATTATATTGTCTCGAAATATCGGGTTGTCACATAAACATACTATCAAACATATCTAGGCTGTCCGAACTACCCTTCGGTCCTAACAACCGAACTTGGGGACTATTCCCCTCCTACTACCGCTATCACATATAACGTATCATGTCAGCATATAAACATATCAACACATACTATCAGACAAATCTGGGGTGTCTGACCTACCCTTCGGTCCTAACGACCGAACTCTACTACTATCACATATAACATATCAAGCCAGCATATAACATACCAGGTAGTAGCAAACCTAGATGGTATCACAAAGACAGTCATCTAATCATACAACTCCTACTGGTGGGCCGACATTGTGGCCATAGACCCACCGCTACTGGAAGGTAACTCACCTCGTAGTAGCTTCTGATATGTGCGGGAATCCTCTGACTGCTGCGGCTGCTGCTCTGGAAATCCTCCAGCTATAATTCCCACAAAACACTTAGTCATACACTGCTAACTGTTCTTAGGGTAAGATGACCATTTTACCCCTGACCAAATCAAAGTCAAAGTCAACTTCTAGTTGACCTGACTCGCCGAGTTGGCTCGCCAACTCGCCGAGTCCATATCCTTCCATTTGTCCTTATGCCCGTCTCTACTCGTCGAGTTAGGCAATGACTCGATGGGTTTTCGTTCTAAATGAACATCGACTGAATCCTCATCCGACTCGCCGAGTTGTATGAACAACTCCTCGAGTTCATCTTCATCCTTAAGAAGTTGGCCTTGTACTCGTCGAGTCTGCTCATGCACTCGCCGAGTCCCATGAACTTCCAGTACAATGGATTAGTCCAGAACGTTGGGTCACTCCCTGGGACCCCTAAAACCTCTCCACACTCAACTGGGTCCTCATGACCCTCAACTGATATGGGACAGAAACCTTGGACTTGCCGAGTCTAAGAATGGACTCATCGATTTTGTCACATCCTCTCACTAAATCTTCGATTTCTGATGTACAACCCTTGATCAAAAGATAGATCTATGCTTCTACAATCGATCTAGCACGTTAAGTTACAACCTTTACGTGCTTGCATGGGACTTTGAGCTCAAAATGTCCTAAAACAATCTCTTACAATGCATGGGGCCTTCTTTGAGTGCAAGAGCCACTCCTTTCTGCCTTGTAACCCCTCTAAGGTCCTAGATCTAAAACATCAACCCCTTACCATGCTTGCAATCATGGTTGGTGACCAAAATGGCTTTGAAAAGCCCTAAAACTCCACAAAATGGGATCTATCAAAAGAACAAACAAGTTATAGACTTTATACCTTCTGAAGACTGCAAATGATGCTCAAACTCAGGTCCTTATAGCTTCCTCTTGATCCTTCAAGCTTTTCCTTCCTTCCTTGGGTCACAAAAGCACCAAAATCACTCCAAATGCCTTAGATTGCTTCAATAACGGCTAGGGTTTGCTATGGGGGTCTTCTGGGAGAAAATGGGACGAAAGAGGCCAAGTTAAGGTGTTTAAACATGGTGCAAACCCTCGGGTTAAGGTTTTTGTCCAGACAGGGCCTACTCGCCGAGTCCGGGACCCGACTCGTCGAGTCCACAGCTTAAACCCCGCGTCTCATCCCGCTTCTACTCGGGGAGTTGGTCCTTCAACTCGCCGAGTCCAAGGCTAAAATGCAAAAATATTAATAAAAGAATACGTACCAAGAACCAGATGCTACAAATCTCCCCCACTTATTTTCGACTTTGTCCTCGAAGTCTGTTGCTCGATCCTGAAACAGCTCGGAGTAATTTTCCATCATCTCGTCCGCCGGCTCCCAAGTCCACTCCGAACCCTTCCGTTTGTGCCATTGCACCTTCACAAGTTCCATTCTTTTTTCCTCAAATCCTTCGACTTCCGGTCGAGGATTGCCACCGGTCGCTTAATGTAGTTTAGGCTGTCATCATCCTGAATGTCCTCCAAGGGTACCACTGCTGAGGTGTCCACCAGGCACTTTTGCTGCTGAGAAACATGGAAAGTTTTGTGTATCTGACTGAGTTCGGCTGGCAAATCCAGCCTATATGCCACCTTGCCCACCCGGGCTATAACACTGAACGGTCCAATGTACCTGGGGCCCAACTTGCCCCGCTTCCTAAATCGGATAACGCCTTTCCATGGCAATACCTTCAGGAGAACCATATCCCGGACCTGGAACTCTAGGTCTGATCGACGCTTTTCGGCATAGCTTTTCTGCCGACTTTGAGAAGTCTGAAGCCTGCTCCGGACCTGCTGAATCTTCTCTGTCGTCTTGAGCACTACTTCAATGCTCCCCATTACCCTCTGGCCAACCTCACCCGAACATATCAGGGTCCTGCACTTCCTCATATATAGCATCACGAAGGGAGGACGATCAATGCTCGCATGATAACTATTGTTATAGGAGAACTCTACCAATGGAAAGTAGGTATCCCAACTACCTCCATAGTCTAATACGCATGCTCGCAACATATCCTACAGGGTCTGGATGGTCCGCTCGCTCTGACCATCTATCTGCAGGTGAAAGGCGGTGTTAATATGCAGACGAGTACCCAACTTGTCATGAAACTTCCTCCAAAACCTGCAAGTGAACCGCACATCCCTGTCTGAAATCACAGAAACTGGCACACCGTGTCGTGCCACCACCTCTCGGATATAGATGTTGGCCAACTTCTCGGCCAAAATGCTCTCCTGAATCGGGATAAAATGGGCGCTCTTGGTCAATCGATCGACGATGACTCAGATCGAATCCACTCCCCGCGCGGTCCTGGGAAGCTTAGTGATAAAATCCATCGTGATGTCTTCCCATTTCCACAACAGAATATCCAACGACTGCATCTTGTCGTGAGGTCTATGATGCTCATCCTTGACCTTTCTGCAGGTTAAGCACCGCTCCACGAACCATGCCACATCCTGCTTCATGTAGGGCCACCAATAGTCCAGACGAAGATCCCTATACATCTTCGTCGCCCCGGGATGAATGGAGAACCGAGATTTGTGCGCCTACTCCATCAGAACCTGGTGCACACCCTCGTGGTATGGCATGCACACCCTACGGTGTAGTGTCAGTAATCCTCGACTGTCATAGTCGAAGGAGGAAACCTATCCCACGATCCACTCGCTCTTCCGATGTTCCTCCTTCATGGCCTCCTGTTGGGCCTCCCGAATCCGCTCCAACAACGGAGTCACCATTGTCATCCTCATGCAGATATCCTTGATCGGCGCTGCCTTGCGGCTGAGTGCGTCGGCCACCACATTGTCCTTACCCAAGTGATAAAGGATCTCGCAATCGTAATCCTTTACCATGTCCATCCACCGACGCTGCCTCATGTTTAGATTCAGCTGATCCATGAGGTACCTCAAACTCTTATGGTCATTGTAGATGGTACATCGAACCCCATAGAGGTAATGACGCCAAATCTTGAGGGCGAATACAACAGCCCCTAACTCCAAATCATGCGTCAGGTAGTTCGTCTCGTGAGGCTTCATCTGCCTCGACGCGTAGGCGATGACATGCCCTCTCTGCATCAATACTGCGCCCAAATCTGAGATGGACGCATCACTGTACACAACAAAATCATCCATGCCCTCTAGCAGAGCTAAGATTGGCGCCTCACACAATCTCTGTCTTAGTGCCTCGAACGCGGCCTGCTGCTCAGGCCCCCAACGAAAGAGCACGACCTTCCTTGTTAGCCTGGTCAGAGGTACGACTATCTTGGAGAAATCCTGGATGAATCTCCGATAGTAGCCGGCTAATCCTAGGAAACTCTGAATCTCGGATGGAGACTTCGGAACCTCCCATCTCATCACGGCCTCCACTTTGGCCAGGTCCACTGAGATCCCGTTTTGGTTGACGAGATGCCCAAGGAACTGCACCTCGCGTAACTAGAACTCACACTTGGAGAACTTAGCATACATGTTTTCCTTTCTCAAACTCTCCAGAACCCCTCGCAGATGCTCCTCGTGCTCCTCCTACGTCTTGGAGTAAACCAAGATATCATCAATAAACACTATCACAGACCGGTCTAACATCGGTCTACACACACAGTTCATGAGGTCCATGAACGCGATAGGAGCATTGGTGAGCCCGAATGGCATCACCACAAACTCGTAGTGGCCATAGTGCGTCCGAAACGCAGTCTTTTGTACATTCTCCTCTATGAACCTCATATGATGATATCCTGAACGCATATCAATCTTGGAGAACCAAGATGCTCCCTATAGTTGGTCAAAGAGGTCATTAATCCTCAGGAGTAGGTATTGGTTCTTCACCGTTACCTTGTTCAGCTCCCGGTAATCTATACACATCCGATGCGACCCATCCTTCTTCCTCACAAATAGAATCGGGGCTTCCCAAGGAGAGCTACTCGGTCTAATGAATCCCTTGTCTAACAGCTCCTGCAACTATGTAGACAACTCCTGCATCTCAGGAGGAGCCAACCGATATGGTGCCTTGGCTATCGGAGCCGCACCAGGGACTAGGTCGATCCTGAATTCCACCTGCCGCTCTGGAGGTATCCCTGGAAACTCCTCGGGGAAGACATCCGTAAACTCTCGCACTACAGGCACATCGCCCACTGTCTCCTTACCCGCCTCCCAGGTGTCCATAACATAAGCGACATATCCTGCTCAACCCTGTTGAAGGTAACGCCTAGCTCTCACTGCTGAACATACCGTTGGTCCTTGCTGTGGCCTTTCGCCTTGAACTACCAACTCTCCCCCACTTGGGGTCCTGGTCTGAACCAGCTGCTACGCGCAATCTATTATTGCCCCAGTAGGGCTCAACCAATCCATGCTTATGATCACCTTGTTCCCTCTCAACGGAATAGGAACCAGGTCCACCAGATAACGCTCCTCAAATAATCTCAGAACACAGTCTCGGAATACCGTCGATGCTCGCACCGATCGGTCATCTGCAATCTCTACCTCTAAAGGGCAATCCAACATGCCCGAAGACTCAGGAAACTTCTTGCTAAACGCAAGAGAGACAAATGATTGGGTAGCCCCCGAATCAAATAGTACTGAACTGGGATATCGTTCACATGGAACGATCCTAAACAAAGCACATAGATAACATATCAAAATCACAACAATGCATCATAAAGCATAATGATAAGAAATCATACCCGTCACCACATCGGGTGCAGCGCGTTCCTCCTCGGTAGTCAACTGGAATTCCCTGCTCCTCACCACTGGAGCCTTTGCCTTGCCCTACCGGCCATCAATGATCTGCAGGGTTGCTGGAGCTCGCGCCTTCACTGGCGCTGATGCTGCTGTCAACTGGGGGCAGTTGGCCTTCTAGTGGCCCTTCTAGTTGCAGTGGAAACATAGCAACTCATACTTCTGAATAACCGGTGTAGGGGCATTACAGTCCCTACTGAAATACCTCGTCTTGCTGCACTTGTAGTAGCCCGACGATCCCAATCTACACACCCCCTCATGTGGCCTGCCACATTTCCTGTAGCGGCCCGGTCCTGACTGGCCTTTCGGCCTACCGTCTAATCCCTTGGGCTTCTTCCCCGAAGCCCCAGTTGTCTGACCCTCCTCTATATTTCTTTTCCTGACACGCTCTAGATCAATCTTCCTCTCCCTTTCCCTGGTAATCATGGAATCTAGGGTAGGGCAAGCTGATAAACTAACATGCTCCCGAATGTCGGCCCGTAGCATGTTGTGGTAGCGAGTCCTCCTCATATCCTCATCCCCCGCATACTGGGGCACCAGCAATGCCCTCTCCCAGAACTTGGCGGTGATCTCCGCCACGGTCTCTGTAGTCTATCTCATGTTTAAAAACTCCTTGGTCAGATGTTGAAGCTCTACAGCTGGCGCAAACTCTGCTCGGAACCGGGTCACAAGATCTGACCATGTCATAGCCTCCATAGCTGAGGCTCCCAGAGAGTCACCAAACGACTCCCAGCAATCCCTATCCTGGTTCCTCAAACACCCTGCTGTAAATCGTACCTTCGCCCCCTCAAGGTAGAAGCTGGTCAGCTGCGCGGACTCAATGTCCGCAATCCATCATCTGGCAGCAATCGGGTCCTTCGCCCCGTGGAAATTTGGTGCACTACTACCCCTGAAGTCCTTAAAGGACAGTGTACGGGATCCTGACTAGCCAGTCGCCATATCACTCCTGAATGCCCTGAGGCGATCATCCATCAGCTCGACTATCCCTTCCTTTATCGAACTGAAAATGATGGGGGTCGACTCAAGGATGCCTCTGGTGATCTATGACGTGATGAACTCGCGTAGCCTCTCATCTACTGGCTTAGAACCTGATCCCGAACCCGATCCCTCTCATGAACTGCCAATTACTAGCCTCTGCCGTAGTACCACCATTCTGCAAAACATAATGCCAACCGTTAGTGATACCGATACATCTCGCGGGATCACATCCACTACAAGTTCCCTGGTCTTGTCTCAGCCTTCCTCAATTTAGGTAGGGATCCTCTGCTTTCAGTAGTATGGGCCCATACTACCTTCCACATCTATCCGTACATTCCTCAATGATTACCTTGACTCCACCAAGTCCCTTTCACCACTGCTGATTCTCTGCTATTCCCATCCTAGGCTTACCCTAGGGAAAATATATAACTCCACCCAAACCGGTCCTCAGCTGTTGAAGGCCTCCTTGTAATTCCAATTAGCCATTACCTGAATACCATCACATGTGATGAGGCTCAGATAATCCTTCGAGTAACAGACTCGTCCCTACAACGGCTAGACTCAGACAAGAGCTGCGCAATAGGGCCAAGTCCAACACTCTGAGATTATTCAACCCTGATTACATATGACGTGACGTATTCACCTAATGCATAAGTCCCATCACTCATAGTCCTACAAAGCACAAAGCAAGCGGCATTTGGACGCAGGAAAAACTACTCAAGCAAATTTGTCCTCATAATGAGAAGCTGAACTAGCATATAATGCTGAGCTCATACTAACAGGCATAACCTAAACAGGCTATCCTACTACTATCTACTCAATACTAGCATGCAATTCTCATAAGCTGAAGCACATAAGGCATCATTCCTTGATCCTTAGTCCTATTCTAGCATGTTGTTCTACTGAAACTGGTAAGCATAAGATAACTGATATGGGTACTATGGGGAATACTTACTTGAGCTCGGCCGGTTGCGCACATCACACACTTGTTCCTTCTCAAAACTCTTTTATCTTAGCTTTTAGGAAGTCATTTTCCTTGTAAAAAAAATCTTTTAATCCCTTGGTTTGAGTCCAGACACCCCCGAAGGTGTGTCTGAATCCCTCAAACCAGGGCTCTGATACCAACTGGTAACGACCCAATTTTCACGACCAAAAATTTCATTTTTGATTAAGTGATTTGCACAACATTTGTATCAAAATATGAACCGATCATATCATTTAATAAAAGCATGTCTCATATCTGAAAACCGAATCGTAAAAACATAATTATGTCAGAGTACAAATCCCAGAATAACTCATAATGCGGAAAACAAAGAGTGTGTATATGATGTGCCGCTACCGCGCCAACTCCTTCCCTTTCGCTGAAGAGGTACCTGAAATCAAAACTGTAACCGGTAAGCACGAATCTTAGTGAGTTCCCCCATCGTACCAAATACCATGCAATCACATAGCATACATACTACTGGGCAATTCTGGGGTGCCCGACCTACCCGGTATAGCCATTCTGGGGTGCCGACCTACCCATGCGGCCATTCTGGGGTGCTGTCCTACCCATGTCAAGCCATTCTGGGGTGCTGACCTACCCGTCGGTCCTAACAACCGACCCTCGGGGACTATTCCACCCCTTACTGATACTATCACATAGATCATAACATAAACATACTATCAGACATATATGGGGTGTCCGAACTACCCTTCGGTCCTAAAAATCGAACTTGGGGACTATTCCCCTCCTACTAATGCTATCACATATAACGTATCATGCTAGCATATAAACATATCAGCACATATTATCAGACATATCTGGGGTGTCTGACCTACCTTTCGGTCCTAACAACCGAACTCTACTACTATCACATATAACATATCAAGCCAGCATATAACATACAAGGTAGTAGAAAACCTAGATGATATCACAAAGACAATCATCTAATCATACAACTCCTACTGGTGGGCTGACATTGTGGCCATATACCCACCACTACTGGAAGGTAACTCAACTCGTAGTAGCTGCTGATCTGTGCGGGAATCCTCTGACTGCTACCGTTGATGCTACGGAAATCCTCCGACTATAATTCCCACAAAACACTTAGTTATACGTTGCTAACTATTCTTAGGGTAAGATGACCATTTTACCCCTGACCAAATCAAAGTCAAAGTCAACTTCTACTTGACCTGACTCGCCGAGTTGGCTCGCCAACTCGCCGAGTCCCTATCCTTCCATTTGTCCATATGCCCATCTCTACTCGTCGAGTTAGGCGATGACTCGACAAGTTTTCCTTCTAAATGAACATCGAATGAATCCTCATCCGACTCACCGAGTTGTATAAACAACTCATTGCGTTCATCTTCAACTGATACACATGTCCTGTCCTTGACTCGACGAGTTGTATGAATAACTCGTCGAGTTCATCTTCATTCTTAAGAAGTTTACCTTGGACTCGTCGAGCCTACTCATGCAATCGTCGAGTCCCATGAACTTCCAGAACAATGGCTTAGTCCTAGACGTTGGGTCACTCCCCGGGACCCCCTAAAACCTTTCCACACTCAATTGGGTCCTCATGACCCTCAACTGATATGGGACAGAAACCTTGGACTCGCCGAGTCCAAGAATGGACTCGTCGAGTTGGTCACATCCTCTCACTAAATCTTCGATTTCTGATGTACAACCCTTGATCAAAAGATAGATCTATGCTTCTACAATCGATCTAGCACGTAAAGTTACACCCTTTACGTGCTTGCATGGGACTTTAAGCTCAAAGTGTCCTAAAACAATCTCTTACAATGCATGGGGCCTTCTTTGAGTGCAAGAGCCACTCCTCTCTGCCTTGTAACCCCTCTAAGGGCCTAGATCTAAAACATCAACCCTTACCATGCTTGCAATCATGGTTGGTGACCAAAATGCCTTAGAAAAGCCCTAGAACTCCACAAAATGGGATCTATCAAAATAACAAATAAGTTATAGACTTTATACCTTCTGAAGACTGCAAATGATGCTCAGACTCGGATCCTTATAGCTTCCTCTTGATCGTTCAAGCTTTTCCTTCCTTCCTTGGGTCATAAAAGCACCAAAATCACTCCAAATGCCTTAGATTGCTTCAATAATGACTAGGGTTTGCTACGGGGGTCTTCTGGGAGAAAATGGGATGAAGGAGGCCAAGTTAAGGTGTTTAAATAGGGTGCAAACCCTTGGGTTAGTGTTTTTGTACAGACAGGGCCTACTCGCCGAGTCTGGGACCCGACTCGTCGAGTCCACAACTTAAACCCCGCATCTCATCCCGCTTCTACTCGGCGAGTTGGTCCTTCAACTCGCCGAGTCCAAGGCTAAAATGCAAAAATATTAATAAAAGAATACGTACCAAGAACCAGGTGCTACACTTTCCCACCCGGGCTACAACCCTGAAGGGTCCAATATACCTGGGGCCCAGCTTTCCCCGCTTCCTGAATCGAATGACGCCCTTCCAAGGCGACACTTTCAGGAGTACCATATCCACGACCTGGAACTCCAGGTCTGATCGACGCTTGTCGGCATAACTTTTCTGCCGACTCTGAGCAGTATAAAGTCTGCTCCGAACCTACTGGATCCTCTTTATCATATTAAGTACCACCTCGGTACTCCGCATGACCCTTTGACCACAACATATCGGGGTCCTGCACTTCCTCCCGTACAACATCTTGAAAGGAGGTCGGTCGATACTCGCATGATAGCTATTATTATAGGAGAACTCCGCCAATGGAAGGTAAGTATCCCAACTACCTTCAAAATCTAAAATACACGCCCGCAGCATATCCTCTAGAGTCTGGATGGTCTACTCACTTTGACCATCCGTCTGTGGGTGAAAGGCGGTGCTAAAATGAAGGCGAGTACCCAGCTCGTCATGAAACTTCTTCCAAAACCTGGAAGTGAACCGCACATCCCTATCGGAAATCACTAAAACTGGCACACCGTGTCGTGCCACTACCCCCCTGATATAGATGTCGGCCAACTTTTCAGCCAAAATTCTCTCTTGAATCGGAATAAAATGGGCGCTCTTGGTCAACCGATCAATGATGACCCAAATCGAATCTACTCCACGCGCGGTCCTGGGAAGCTTCATGATAAAATCCATAGTAATGTCCTCCCATTTCCACAATGGGATATCCAATGGTTGGACCTTGCCGTGAGGTCTTTGGTGCTCAACCTTGACCTTCCGGCAGGTCAGACAGTTCTCCACGAACCAAACTACACCTCTCTTCATACAGGGCCACCAATAATCAAGACAAAGATCCTTATACATCTTCTTCGCCCCGAGATGGATAGAGAACCTGGATTTGTGTGCCTCCTCCATCAATACTTGGCGCACACCTCCTTGATATGGGACCCATACTCTACGTTGAAGGGTTAACAGTCCATAACTGTTGTAGTCGAAGGAGGAAACCTGACCCACAATTCGCTCACTCTTCCGATGTTCCTCCTTCATGGCCTCCTGCTGGGCCTCTTGAATTTTCTCCAACATCGGAGTCACAACTGTCATCCTCAGGCAGATGTACCTGATTGGCGCCGCCTTGCGGCTAAGCGCGTCAACCATGAAATTGGCCTTCCCCAGGTGATAGAGGATCTCACAATCATAATTCTTTACCACATCCAACCACTGACGCTTCCTCATGTTCAGATTTGTCTGGTCCATGAGATACCTAAGGCTCTTGTGGTCCGTGTAAATAGTACAACGAAACCCATAGAGGTAATGGCGCCAAATCTTGAGGGCGAAAACAACAGCCCCGGGCTCCAAGTCATGCGTCAGATAGTTCTCCTCGTGAGGCTTTAGCTGCCTCAAAATGTAAGAAATAACATGCCCTCTCTGGATCAATACCGCGCCCAAACCTGAGATGGACACATCACAATATACCACAAAATCCTCCATTCCCTCCGGCCGGGCTAAGATTGGCGCCTCGCACAATCTCCGTCGCAACGTCCCAACTCGGCCTGCTGCTCGGGCCCCCAACAAAAGACCATGACTTTCCTTGTCAACCGGGTCAGAGGCACGACTATATTGGAGAAATCCTGAATAAATCTACGATAGTAGCCTGCTAATCTCAGGAAGCTCCGAATCTCGGATGGAGACCTCAGAACCTCCCATCTCATTATGGCCTCCACCTTGGCCGGGTCAACCGAAATCCCATTCTGGTTGACAAGGTGCCCAAGAAACTACACCTCGCGCAACCAGAACTCACATTTAGAGAACTTAGCATACAAGCTCTCCCTCCTCAACGTATCCAAAACCTCCCGCAAGTGCTCCTCATGCTGCTCTCGCATCTTGGAATAAAGCAAGATGTTGTCAATGAAAACTATCACATACCGATCCAACATCGATATATACACGCGGTTCATGAGATCCATGAATGTGGCAGGAGTATTGGTGAGCCTGAAAGGCATCACCACAAACTCATAGTGACCATAACGCATCCGAAAGGCTGTCTTTTGCACATCATCCTCTCCGACCCTCATCTAATGATAACCTGAACGCAAATCAATCTTGGAGAACCAAGATGCTCCATGTAGCTGGTCAAAGAGGTCATCAATCCTCAGGAGTGGGTAACGGTTCTTCACTGTTACCTTCTTCAGCTCTCGATAATCTATACACATCCGATGCGACCCGTCCTTCTTCTTCACAAATAAAATCGGGGCTCTCCACGGTGAACTGCTCGGTCTAATGAATCCTTTGTCTAACAGATCCTACAGCTGTATAGACAACTCCTACATCTCAGGAGGAGCCAATCGATACGGTGCCTTGGCTATCGAAGCCTGGTGGTTGTCGAGGCCAAGAAAATTAATACCATAAATATTACACACTAAAATAGTGTATAGTGGTAAAGGGATCGTATCCATGGAGATTGGTCCAATTTTATAACTCTATGAGAAATCTCCTTGTTAAAATATTTGTAAAATGATAATAAATTAAAAATGGGGGGTTTGGTCTTTTGAAATACTTGAAATAAACTAGAACTAAACTAAGATTTAAATAAACAATTTCAACAAAAATAGGAGTTTGATGTAATATCAATAAGAGAAGGATTGTTGACTTAAGGTTTCCTCACTTTGACTTTTGATGAACATATCATTAGAATCCAATGGTGCAATAGTTGACTTAAATCCATAATTTGGCTATAGTAATCCAAGAAGCTTGAGATTACCTAGACTTTTCTTAGTTTTTAAAATGGTTAGAGAAGCTCATAACAATTTCATTATTCAAAGTCACAATTTCCATTAAGCATGTAATTAGTGAAAGTCAACTAGCATTAAGAACCAAAAAGTCACCAAATCCAAGAGGAGTCAAATGCATTCTCTACCATGTTGGAGGAAATGTTTTTATGATTGTGTGAAGCAAAAACAACACAAAAATCATTTGTTGCTTGCTAATTTGAGGATCCTTTACTTAATCAAGAAATTAACCAACTAATCACCACAAACACATTTAAACTCATGAATAGAAACATACAAGTAGTGATAAGATGTTAAAACACAAAACATTCCCATAAAGATTTAAGAACAAGTTCATGGATCCTTCAACATTCAACAAAAGTTCAAAGGATTCAACAAAAGTTCAAAGGATTCAACAAAATTCAACCAAGATTAGTTTTGCCAAGCATGGCTAAACTCAAAGAAACAAAGTTAGAGAAGATTGTACCAAACATTAAACAAGAATCAAGAGGTGAAAAGATGATGTTCTTGAGGTGTTCTTGGCCTTAAAAAATCTTCAAAACTCCAGAGAGAATGCTCAAAAATTGGATGTCTAAGAGTGTGCAAAAGTGGCACACCGACCTTCCCCATATAGCTCAAAAGAAGAATTTATGGAATTGCCCCTGTAGGAGGTTGCGCGACCCGCATGCTGTTGCGCGGGTGTCCTTGGATGTAGCATCTTTGAGTTTTGGGCCTCCATAGCTTAGCCCACTTGGCCCAGTTCAATCCCAATCTGCATACCCCCTCATCGGTCTTGCTGTATTTCCCACAGCAGCCTCGGCTCTACTGGCCTTTCGGCTTAGTTTCTGATCCCTTGGCTTCTTTCCCAAAGCCCCGGTCACGTGTGCCTCTTCAACCTTCCTCTTACGGATATGCTCCAATTTAATCTCTTTCTCTCTCCCTCGTCCTAGTAATCATAGAATCCAGGGTCAGAAATGCTGAGAAACTGACATGCTCCCGGATATCAACTCTCAACATGTCATGATAGCGGGTCCTCCTCATATCCTCATCTCCCGCATACTGGGCTACCAATAAACCCCTATCTCGGAACTTGGCGGTGATCTCCGCCACTATCTCTGTCTTCTGCCTCATATCAAGAAACTCCCTGGCCAGCTGCTGAAGCTCCACAACTGGTGCGAACTCAACCCTGAACCGTCGGCCATGTCATAGCCTCAATAGTCGGGGCTCTTAGAGAGTCACCAACCGACTCCCATCAATCTCTAGCCATGTCCGTTAAGCATCCTGCAACATAATGAACCTTCGAACCTTCAGGGCAGAAGCTCGTCAACTGTGCAGACTCAATGTCTGCAATCCATCGTATGGAAACAATAGGGTCCTTCACTCCATGGAAATCCGGCGCACCACTGCCCCTGAAGTCCATGAAGGACAGTGTGCGTGTCCTCATAAAAGGCATCTCCCTAGATCCTTAGCCCTAATCTAGCATGCAATCCTCCTAAACTGTAACGACCCAAATTTTCATATAAATTTAAACTTTTCAAAACAACCCAATTCATTAAGTTATTACAAAAAGGTTTTCAATACATTTATTATCAGAGTATTCCCAGGTCCATTTCATAAAACATAAACACGAGGAGCGGTACAATCACGCCTTTGCCTTTCCACAGTCTCCTGAAGAACCTAAAAAACATTAAACCACAAGTGTAAGCCCGAAAGCATAGTGAGATACCTCCAAAATACCAACCACATATACCATACACATAACATGCTATATCATAACGAATCACAGAACAACCATGCATATCGGGTCTACTGTGGGACTGGTCCGCCTTGTCGGGCCTTCAGTCCACCTGGTCCACTCTCCGAGTCCATTCATGTCCCTCAAGTCTGCAGTGTGGTTGTTCCGCCCGCACCGGGCCTTCAACTCACCTGGTCCACTCTCCGAGTCCAATCATGTCCCTCGAGTCTGTAGTGTGGTTGGTCCGCCCGCACCGGGCCTTCAACTCACCTGGTCCACTCTTTGAGTCTACAGTATGACTGGTCCGCCCGCATTGGGCCTTCAGTCGACATGGTCCACTCTCCGAGCCTCGGCACGTCTGGTCCGCCCTCGTGGGGCCTACAACCTATCCGGACCGCTCGCTGGGCCTTCGAAACAACGGTCCGCCCTGGGTATCTTGGCCTACAGCACGAAGCATGACCCGCCTCAACCCAACTCCAGTCCAAACAACCATGTGCACATAAACATGCAATCACATAACAATTCATATTCAGGCAAACCGATCTAGCAAATCACATAAAACAACATACTCTAACAGGATACCGACCTAACCGGTCACTAGCATAGCATCATCGTATCTACCAGGATACCGACCTTAACCAGGTCTCTAACGAATACCATCCGAACTACTCGGATGCAAACATATCAAAGCAATAACATAACAACAGATACTCGGATCTCAATCCGATAAAGGGCCGGCCTTAGTGCCTTAGACCCTGTTGATATAGTGAGGATAACTCACCTCGAAACTGCTGGCTGAAAGGATAAGATCCCGCTGCTCCAAATTCCAACACGAACACCTCCACTGAACACCAAAACACTCAACTCAATAAATAACCTTAATTACCAAAATACCCCTGGAAGACAACTGGTCAACCCTTGGACATGATCAAAGTCAACCCCTGTAGACTCTACTCACCGAGTCAACCCGATGACTCGTCGAGTCCCCAAGCTCAGAACTTCCCTCAATCTGCGACCTAACTCGCCGAGTCACCTCGAGACTCGCCGAGTCCAACAACTCTCAGTCCACTCGCACCCAACTCACCGAGTCATCCCTTGACTCACCGATTATCGACTCAACCAGAAAATATTGGGACTCTTCGACAAGACTCGCCGAGTCCAAGAACAGACTCGCCGAGTCTAAGGCTATCCTCAAACTACTCGCCGAGTTGTTCATCCAACTCATCGAGTTCCAGCTCATCTTCAAGCAACTCGTTGAGTCTACCCATGTGACTCGCCGAGTACCACCAGTCTGAATCCATACAGAAGCATTCCAGGCCATGCAATTGATCCAAAACATAGATCTAGCCTCCTACAACCCATCCATCACGTAAAGTGGCAAACTTTACGTGAATCCAAAGAGATCTAAGCCTTATACACTTTAGGGCTAGGGTTTGGGACATGATGGCTTCACTAAGCACTCAAACACAGGGACTTTAATGCTCTCTAGACCTTCCCCATTCCAAATCTGAGGTAGCAACCTCAGATCTAACCTCCAACTCCAAAACACACCAAGATAAGCTCCCCATAAACCCTAAAATGATGAATCCATATGAGTAACAGCCTAAGAACGAGATATTACCTCAAAAGAACTCCCCAACTACAATGAAACTCGAATCCAAGCAAAACCCCTTGCTCCAAGCCTCCAAACTCCCAAGATTCCTTCAATAAATACCCTTCAAGCTGCCAAATGCACTTTGATCCATTCACACACGAATGCTAAGGGTTTCTGGACTTGAGGATGAGTAAAGAGGCTAGGGGAATGGATGTTAAGTTCTTTATATAGGGCTCAACCCCGATAATTAGGGTTTTCTCCACTCAGCACCTACTTGTCGAGTCTATCTTTGGACTCGCTGAGTAGGCCACTTGACACGCGACCAAAGTCGCGACCCTACACGCCGAGTCCATCCATGGACTCGCCGAGTTGCCCTTCAAAATTTACACTTTTAGCCCTTCAACTCTACTCTTGATATTTCAGGATGTTACATAAACATATGATATAACATAACAAGTATGAGTATCTTGGGGAAAACTTACTTGAGCTCGACCGGTCGCACACATCACACACCTCGTTCTTTCTCATAACTCTTTAGTTTAGATTTTAGAAAAAAAATATTTCCTTGTAAAAATCCTTCAAGCCCTCGGTTTGAGTTTAGACACCCCCGAGGATGTGTCCGAATCCCTCAAACCAAGGCTCTGATACCAACTTGTAACATCCCAATTTTCAAGGCCAAAAATTTCATTTTTAATTACGTTATTCATAACATAGTTTACCAAATATTGCCAATGTCATATCAATTTATAAGAATCATAACAACGTGTGTGAAAATCATGTCATCAAAAGTAATAAAATCAGAGTACAATCCCAGAGATCTCCATGCAAAATCCATAATGAGTGTGTGTGTGATGCACTGCTACACTGCCGACCTCTTTTCCTTAGACAAAGAGGTACCTGAAACTAAAACTGAAACTATAAGCACAAAGCTTAGTGAGTTACCCTATCATACCATATACCGTACATAACATATACTGCCAGGCATATCTGGGTGCCTGACCTACCACTTCAGTCCTCTCGACTGGTAACCTTGCCTAACATATCTGGGTGCTGGCCTACCCCTTCAGTCCTCTCGACCGGTCATCGTGGACTATATTGCCCCTCTACTACTACTACCACATAAAAATTGTAGCACATAAGATAACTAACACGACTGGGCATTAACTACCCCTTTGGTTATTATAACCGATACCGGGGTCTATCCTACCCCTACTATCATATAATACATAGCATCATAGCATACTTGCACGTAATCATAATGTATCACACATACCAGACAAATATCACGAAGACAATCATCTCATCTATAACTCATACTGGTGGGCCGGCCTTGGTGCCTTAGACCCACTTCTACTGGAAGGTAACTCACCTCGATGTCGTGTAGAATCCGCACAGTCCTCAACATGGGTATCAACTCGTATTTACTCCTCAATCTATATACAACGATCTTTATCGATTATTATGCATACCAATAACCCTTACAGGACTCAACCCAAACCCAATTCAAAGTCATCCTACAGTTGGCTTGACTCGCCGAGTTGGCCCGCTAACTCGTCGAGTCCCCATCCCTCCTAACCCGACTCTACTCGTCGAGTCTAGCAAGAACTCGACATGTTCTCCTTCAATCATAACATGAGGACAATCTTCAACTGACTCGCCAACATCTTACTTGAACTCGTCAAGTTTAACTTCCTCATATGAACTTGTCTAGACTGTGACTTGCCGAGTTGTATGAACAACTCGTCGAGTCCGTCCTCATGGGTTGGGAGATTGCCTTGGATTAGCCGAGTCTATTCTAGCACTCATCAACTCCCATGATTCCCAGGTCCCTTAAGAGCCTAAACAACTTGGGGACTTTCAATACTATCATCTGGTCCATCGATAGAAAGTATTTGGCGGTCATTACGCCCTGACTTGCCGAGTCCTAAGAACGACTTGCCGAGTCCATCCTTAACCATTAATATATAGTTGATTTAAATGGGTCTTAACACATCAAAACCATAGATGTAGCCTCCTAATGTCCATATTACACGTAAAGCCTCCAGATTGGTGCACATGCATGGGATCTTTGGCTCAAAAAAGCCATAAAATATGGTCTACAAGATGCATGGGGTGTTTATGGCAACAAAGTTGGGATCTTTATGCCATAAAGACCCCCAATCTAAAGTCATAACCCCATATTACACTTCATAACCCGAAAATGGATTAGAAGCCCTAAATATACCAAGATCCAAGCCCTAAAGATGATTATTTACATGGAAGATCAAGATAGGCTCTTTTTACTGTAAATAAGCTGGAAATGGAATGAAATCTCTGGATCTCCAAGCTCCAACTTGAACTCCCAAGCTCCTTTCCTATCCTGAAGCTTCACAATTCACCAAAATGCACAAAATGGCCTTAGAATACTCAAACAAGACTAGGGTTTCAAGGTAATGCCTTCTAGGAGTATAAGGGATGATGAAGGCTGAGATGGGGGGATATAAGTTGTTTAAATAGGGTGTAAACCCTAAATATTAAGGTTTTATCCAGACAGCTCCTACTCATCGAGTCGGTCACTAAACCCCCGCATCCAAAATCGATTCTACTAGACGAGTTGGGCCTCCAACTCGCCAAGTCCCAGGTCAAAACTGATAATTACATGAATAAAATGCATATTAGGAACCGGGTGCTACACCAATTAAGTTATTGGAACCTAGTGCCTACGATGTGGCCTTAGTTTGCCACAGTGTGGTGACTGGGCTAGAGCTGTCTATTTTGTTGCTTTGCTGCCATGGCGTGGCTAAGGATAGCCACAACGTGGCGACCAATTGGAGTTAACTTTGACTTTGACTTTTGACAATTGACTTTTACCAAGTTTGACTGTAGGTCGTTTGGGATATTTTTAATAGTAGATTGGGCTTGGTCCATGTGTGTTGTACAGGTGAGCCGTAGAGCCGTTAGTTGGAGCAGTATTCTGTTCAACATCTTCCTCACATTAATGTGAGTTTTCTCACTGTACTTGTGGGTCAAAGGCACCAATGTCGGCCCACTAGATTATGTATCTTGGTATATTGAACTGATGGTATTCTGGTTATATGTTAGATTGGTAGATTTGTATGATTACATGTGTTCACTGAGTATGTGTTAGACATTTAGATTCATATGATTACCTATACTTACTGGTTATTGATTGTTCTTGTATATATAAACATGTTATGGTTGGTTGGGTTGAGGCGGTCATGCTTTATGCTGAAGGCCAAGATACCCGTGGCGGCCTGGATAGACTGAAGGCTCGAGAGGCGGTCCAGTCAGGCCGAAGGCCCGAAAAGTGGTCCAAATAGGCTGCAGGCCCTGTGAAGCGGTCCAGTCAGGCTGAATGATCATATATGCATGTTGTTGTCTGTATGGTTGTGTGTGGTACTTTGGGGGAACTCATTAAGCTTTAACATACAGTTTGATGGTTATGGTTTCAGGTACTTTAGAGGACCGGGGCAAGGCGAATGCTTGATCATGCACATCCTTCAAATTTTATGATATTTGATTTTAGGATACTCTGATCTGTGATTATAACTTTTGGAAACTATGTTTGTAAACAATTATGGTTTTTGGCTTGGTTTTGAAAAATGAAAAATTTACCTTGATTTTTGGGATGTTACATCGTGGAAAATAGCTAACTATATCGTGGTGGACATTTTCTTTATGTAGGCGCCAAGATTTCCATGAAGATCATCGGGGAAGCTTCCATGTTCAACATGTCACCAAATGATGGCAAAGGTATGACCACGGCATGACAAATACTTTTTGCACAATTTTCTTCTTTTGATGATATCTTTAAGTCTCAACGTCTCCAACTTGTGTTGTAGCTCATTTTTCCATGATAATGTCTTTTTTGGCTACAAAATAGATTTTTTAATGTGGTAAGTACCAAATATCTTAATAAATGGAAAAAAAGAGCTAAATGTACTTGAATATTGCACAAAATATATGACTAAATATAACAAAATCAACATCTTTGTATGATAGAATGAGATTGTGCTCTTAGGAAGATAGGCTAGTTAACAATTTCATTTATAAGATCGTTCCATCTTATTCAAATGTACTTTATCTTGGTCATCATGATGATACGAGTCCTCTTATTATTTCATATTCCATAATTTATTCATGTTAGTCAGTGGAGTTCCTATTGACACCAACCTGTATGATTTATAGTGTTTTATTATTTTCCTTTCGTTTTGCGTTTCCCAACCTGGATGACACATAACCATCCTAATTCCATTAACAATTCCAATGATACTTCACCTTATAAGTTATACCCAATTATATATTTTACATTAGCATAGAAAATTTCGATATATGCATTCATAAACCCTTTCATAAAGCACTTAAGACTTAATTGTCAATAATATTGGTACTAAGGTTGTCATCCCTTCGTGATTCTCTCATTGTTTAAGCCTAGGAGTGCAAGTCGCTACTTAATTTACTTAAAATGTGGCTATGCTTAACCCTCTCTTATTTTAAAATCGGTATTTTTTAAGCCCTTATTATTTAAAAATCTTGGCTTCACCCCTTACAAAAATCATCACTAAGTCATAGATAAATACAATACATATTCTGAATGTAATGCCTAAGCTCCCCTCCTATTCTTCTAATCATCAAAAGGTCTATATGTAGGAAAGTAAGTCCTTCCTTTTATCTCTTCATCATTAAGATAAAATACACGACATTATAAAAAATACGTAAGAGAAATTTGTCTTTGTCAGATACATATCTTTGGACAAGTAGAATTTCAAATCATTGTATCATTTTTTACTTTAAATCAAAATTCATAAACCTTCACTTTTGAAACTCATTTCATAAAAATTTACTTTTACACATGTTAGATTTCAAATCATTCATAAACATTTGTTAGTAGTCCAAGAAACCTATGCGGATGAAAGAGTACATATGAACCAGAACGAATACAAACAATTGATCAATGTTACATTTGATAACACCGTTAGATTGCTATGCCATATGCTTCCTCTAGATTTTTGGAATTCTCGAATTTGTACAAATAGATAAGTATTCAAGTCCTAGGAATATAATGTTAGGGTTTGAATTTCAATACGTATTTAGATACATATGGGCATCTATCTTTTATGTCAATGTTATTGATATACATATGCTTAAAAAAATAACCCTTTTAAGTACGAAACTAGAAGATGCTACAGTGTCGATAAATCTATTTCGTGAGCATAAGATCCACATTTTCCTCACAAAACACGCCTTTTTAGCTTGAATGTTGATATCATAGACACGATGACACTGTAAAAAGAAGAACACAAAAAAGACACTTATAAAAATGTTATAAAGTAAATTTACTTTTATTCTAAATAAAGATAAAGATAGATAAAATTTTAAATTAAAAATACACTAGTAATGTAGTTGTACCTACTAATTATATCCAGTTATACACAACAATAATGAAGGCATGTGGTTCCACCACCACGATACCTTATTCAAGCATGTCTAGCCCTTGTCTAGGGTAACGTAAGATTATAAGTATAAGTTTGAATATGACGGTTTTAACCTTGAAAAGAAAAGATATACCAGTTCATAGATACCACAAAACGAACGCTCCTCTTTAAAAAGTAAAATTGTTAACACCAACAATGTAGGACCAATGATTGTACCATAAAAATCAATGGAAAGACACTTGGGTTCGTACCAAATAGACGACATGTTTGTCGATCATTGCCCAAGAAAAAGACCCAACAAACGTCACTGTTTGATCAAAATGTAAAGATAAGATCTTGGGAAAAAAGATTCCTTCTTCCATTTCTATGTTAAATTGACAAACCAGAAGCAAAAGCTGTCCATGACAGTGTCATCCTTATGCTTGACAATTCTTAATCCACCTCCCCACTCCACATATACGATTTGGTTGGTAGTGAATTCGAAACTTCAATCGCTATCAATGGCGTCTTTGTGGCCCCCTTCAATTTCTATGCTTGTGAGGGTGGGGTTTCTTCTCGTTTCTCTGTTTTTCTTCTTTTCTCTCACTTTTTGTTAATTATTTAGGGCTGTATTTGCTTGTTTTTCCACTTGAAAAGCTTTCGATTTTTAGGTTGATTGTAGAAGATGCCAAGACCTGGGCCAAGACCATATGAATGCGTGAGGAGATCTTGGCACAGTGATCGTCATCAATCCATTAGAGGTTCAATCATTCAGCAGATTTTTAGGTAGATTGAGTCTCGATTATTTGATTATTTGATTATTTGACTATTTGATTGTTTGGTCTTTGTTTGAGATGTTACTAATAATGCACACCATGTGTTTGATCAGGGTCGTACATGAAAATCACAGTACTTCTACCAAGAAGAACAGAGAATGGCAACAGAAATTGCCTCTTGTTGTTTTAAAATCAGAGGAAATCATGTACTCAAAAGCTAATTCAGAGGTAAAATCCATACATCTCTTCTATTATTATCCATCATCATCAATCATTTGTTTGATGTTTGATTCTGATTCAAAACTGTTAACAAATCAATTAGGCTGAATACATAGACCCTGATACACTATGGGACCGAGTAAATGACGCCATTAACATCATAATCAGGAAAGATGAAAGCATCGAAACCGGTGAATTCTTGCCCCCTTGCGTCGAAGGTACACATATTTCTCCTTAATTTTCGATCAAATTCATCTCCTTTTTCATGGGTTTTTAATTTAAGACAAAAAAAGATGATTTTTAATCATGTTCTTGATTGATGGTGTTCAGCGGCACTTAATCTGGGATGTGTTCCTGAAAGAACATCAAGAAGCCAAAGAAACAGTAACACCCGAAGCTATTTAAGCCCGAGAAACCAAGATCCTGATGCTAAATTGCCCAAAACTATCGACACTCGAAATCAAACTCATATTTCCACTTCTGGTCCCTCGTTTTATCCGCCATTAATGGAAAATCAAGCTTCTGTAGCTTCATCTTCGGTGTACCCATTATACTATGGCGTCCATTTTCAACCTCGAAATCCGATAACGGGATTTCAGACGACCCATGAAGATTCAAATCGGATAATCGTCGGAAAACCCGTTTTCCAAACAGTTCACGAGCGTTTGCCGCTTCCGTTTACGAATTTGTCTGGGTTTAATCTAAATAAAACCGCTGGTGAAGAACAACCACCACCATCGTCTCCGGTTGAATGTGATTTATCGCTAAGATTGGGTCTTGTTTCCAGTAGCTACGGATGCGGAAAAGGTTTGACTTTGGTCAATGACGTTGACTCGGGTCAGAAGAAGGAGTTCTCTTTCTTCCCGTTGAATTCAGAGGGTGAACATGTTGAGAACTTGGCGACGGATGTTAGGAAGCGGAAGGCGGCTGTGGTTAATAACGGTGGTGGAGACGGTGGTAGGCGTTGGTGGCAATTAGAGCCTGATTTCAACCAGAAAAGAAGAGGTCTGTAGATAACTTTTTGTTTTTATTTTATTTACTTTTGCCAATTTTGAGAAAAAATATTAGTAGAAATCTTGATTATGCATGAGTACTTGTGTTTTAAAGTGTTAAAAAAGAGTCCTAAAATTGCCTTTACTTTTACGAGTCTATTACAAGTCAAAGTAGCGCATTCATATCATAGATGTGTAAAGGTTGTGCCTTGAATTAAAAAGTGGTTCCATGATTTGTCCCAATATTTCGGTTCGGGTTCAAATGTATCAAATTCCAGGCTCTAACAACTAAGAGTGAGCAAAATACTTGTTGGAATCGTCACTGACTGGGAACCAAGTATGTAATTCGGTTCGGTTTTTTGTTCCTTGATATCCATAAATTCGATTTTCGATTTTTTTGTTCTGGTTCTAGACTCCAACAATTAGGAGAGCAAAATACTTGTTGGAACTGAACCTGAATCATAATTAGAATAAGAATCGAATAGGGACCGAATATATAATTTGTAACACCCATAGTTTAATACCAAAAATATACCCAACTTTTTCCTTTTTATAAAATATTATACAATAGTTATATAATACATTTTAAACATCAAGTCTTCAAAAGTTAATAAACATACAAATGAAAGTGCAGAGATCGTATTGGGTTGTTACAAATATTACATAAAAGTTAATAAACATACAAAAGAAAGTCCAACCATCGTATTGGGTTACAAATACTACACTGTATGTTTACTGATATACAAAAGTGACTCTTGTCATTTCCTTTATTTCCAAAAGACCTTGACTACTAACTACTTTAGTTCCTAAAAACACATTAATAACACATACAATAGTAATGAATAAAACCATTTTCGTAAAACTTTGATCACATTATAAAAATCGTTGTATAACAAAATGTAACTTATCATGTTTCTCAAAACATTCCATGCACATCTCAAAGAGTAGTAATTCACCACCAAGTCTACTGTTAATACCGTTTCATTGGTATTATTGTCACAAAACTACCAATTTCATTTCATTCTCATTCGATGGTTTTTCAGTCACAAAGACTAACACAACATATTCGGGGTATGACAATCACTAAGAGGTCGTTTGCTAGTTGCTAATTGGGTTAAAGCTGATTGGGTTAAAAACTGAATTGGTTAGAAGTTCTGACTAAGTTTACTTCTAACTGAATCTTATTTTTGATTTTGCATTTGATTGACTATGCAAAATGACTATATTACCCTCAAACAATATTTTTATAATAACTCCTTTTGTGATTTACCATTTAATTAATAACATTATATTTTTTTATAAACAAATTCAACCTAGTAAAAAATAAATAAATTAAAGATTTACACCTTTTGTTTGGATTATTGGCTTGATATACACATACTATGAGTAAAAGGATGAATTGATGATCTCATCGCCAATATCATGATATTTCTCTATCTCCAACCATTTAAACTTGCAACAAAGAATCAACCAAAATCTTTTTCTTGATCAGCCACACTCATCATCTTCCTCTTCCTCTTGACACCATTGCCGCCTTCTTTCCCTGTTCTGTACTGAACACTACACATTTGTAATTACTTTTATCAAGCAATGACAACTTACATGAGTTTAAAATATCTCTAACACAAATTCAAGCTTTACACTTTACAATTGACCATTATTACTCAATAACTAAATTCGAGAAAACCAATTAATACTGTGCATGAAGTTAATTTTTATCCTAATCTAACCATTAAACAGGTAAACACATTCCATGCGATCTCTATTACAACTTGCTATACCTTTTCTTGTTTTTTCAGTTCAAAAAGCTATAGTGGTATTCATTTGAAACGACCCAAAAACACGACCCAAAAATTTTCGTTTTTCCATATAATCAAAACCATAATATAAGTATCATAACATAAAACATACGCGATGTATCCCCAAAACATAATAAAATATTGTGCGGAAAACTGTATCATACTACATCAATCCAAAACATCAAGAGACATCCCCAGGATAAAAGCTATGCTGTGGTGTGTGCGATGCTGTCACCCCGAGCTCTTCCCTTTGCTTGCGGAAGTACCTGAAACCAAACTGAAACTGTAAGCACGAAGCTTAGTGAGCTCCCCCAAACTACCACATACCATACAATAACATATAAACACATATTGGGCCTTGCCCACTGCATCGGGCCGAAGCCCGGAAACTGCATCGGACCGAAGTCCGGAACTGATTGGGACCTTGTCCCCTGCATCGGACCGAAGTCCGGAACTGACTGACTGAACATGGCATAGCATAACACATCAACTAGCATAACACATATACGACATGCTACATCGGGCCGTGGCCCGGAACACATAATACTTAACACATGAAACATAGCACACAAACCCTGTTCGAGCCACGAAGGCATCGAACATACTAACTACTGCATTGGACCTAAATCCGGAAACTACTGCTAACTGAACGGGCCGACATTGTGGCCTTAGACCCATTCCTACTGGAAGGAAACTCACCTCGTAAGCTGGCTGCTGAGTGTGTGGCTCGGAAAGCTAACGGCGGCTGCTCCTGAATCTCCTCGGCTACAAATCCATAAACACACTCAATCAAATACTAAACACTGCGCTTGGGGTAAAATGACTCTTTTACCCTCGGTCAAAGTCAATTATCTTTTGGGCTGACTCGCCGAGTTGGGCCACCCAACTCGCCGAGTCCCACTCTCACTTTTCACTCTTACTCACTGCTACTCGTCGAGTCTAGGATCGACTCGACGAGTACCCTCTTGATCCAAGAACTCAGACAATCTTCATCCGACTCGCCGAGCCGGATGAACAAACTCGACGAGTTGTTCTTGATCCTTAAGAAGATTGCCTTGGACTCGCCGAGTTGATGAACAACTCGCCGAGTTGATGAACAACTCGCCGAGTCCCTCCATCACTGAGTTTACCCTTAACTCGCTGAGTCCACTCCCTAACTCACCTCGTCCACTCGACACTGATAAAAACTGAAGAACTCGGGACTCGCGACCCAACTCGTCGAGTCGTTCTTCCGACTCGCCGAGTTGCCGCCATGCAACTGATTTTTACTTGATTTTGTTTGAATCCAACACATACAATTGATAGATCTGGGTCCAATAAGCTGATTTACCACGTAAAGTTTCCAACTTTACGTGTACAACCTCATGAATAAGGGAAATAAGGCTAAAAGATGCACAAAATGGGTAGATCTATGGTTATCATGCAATATAACTCCAAAAAGACAGTAGATCTGGGCTCTACAACACCCCAACATTCAGATCCATAGCTATTTCGACTTAATAAGGCGTTCATGAAAGTGTAAGGCTTGGAACAAGCATCAACTAGCTCTTAGGAGAGCTCTAATGGAAGTTTAAAGCACATAACAAGATGGAACTCCGAAAATACCTCAATTAACTCTGATTTGGCCTTGGATCTTTGCACTACAACACTTCTCCTTGCTTCTTCCTTCTTCTCCTTCTTCACACCTTCACAAAATGGCACCAAAACACATATAAGCTCTTCAAGGGAGGTTTAGGGTTCTAACACTGCGTTCTCAGGGTGAGGGAGGCGAGGATGGGGGCTATAAGGTGGTATAAATAGTGGGCAACCCGGGGATTTTAGGGTTTCACCCAGGCAGATGGACTCGCCGAGTCAGGGATATGGACTCGCCGAGTCCCCGGCTCACGCGTGCCCTCAGGCGCGACCCTACTCGGCGAGTCAGGCTAGAACTCGCCGAGTCCCTCTTGAAAAACTCACTATAATTACCAATAAATCAACATACTGGGAACGGGTCGTTACAATTCTCCCCCACTTGTCTCAGACTTCGTCCTCGAAGTCTGCTACGGCTGGATCTGCAAATAACTCCGGGTAGTGCGCTCTCATTTCCTCTTCAGCCTCCCACGTCCATTCAGACCCCTTCCGATGCTGCCACTGCACCTTTACTAGCTGAATTACCTTGTTCCTCAAGGTCTCGGTCTTCCGTTCCAGAATCGCGACCGGCTTCTCGATATAATTTAGGCCGCTATCAACCTGAATGTCCTCTAAGGGAACGACTGCTGTCTCATCCACCAAACACTTCCTGAACTGCGACACGTGGAAGGTGTTGTGTATCTGACTAAGCTCCTCAGGGAGATCTAACCGATAAGCAACCCGACCCACCCGGGCCAAAACCCTGAAAGGACCAATAAATCTGGGGCCCAATTTGCCCCTCTTCCGGAACCTGATGACACCTTTCCAAGGTGAGACTTTCAGAAGAACCATATCTCCCACCTGGAACTCCAAGTCCGAACGCCTCCTGTCGGCGTAGCTCTTCTGCCGACTCTGCGCAGTCTGCAGCCTACTACAGACCTGCTGGATCAATTCCGTCGTCTTGAGCACCACTTCGGTGCTCCCTATAACTCGCTAACCGACCTCGCCCCAACAAATCGGGGTCCTGCACTTCCTGCCATATAACATCTCAAAAGGAGGTCGATCAATACTCGCATGATAACTGTTGTTATACGAGAATTCCGCTAACGGAAGATACGTATCCCAACTGCCCCCAAAATCTAGAACACATGCCCTAAGCATGTCCTCAAGAGTCTGAATCGTCCTCTTGCTCTGCCCGTCAGTCTGAGGATGAAAAGCGGTGCTGAAATGGAGACGAGTACCCATCTCGTCGTGGAATCGCTTCCAGAATCTGGACGTGAAACAAACATCTCGGTCCGACACCACCGATACCGGCACTCCATGACGTGCCACAATCTCTCGCACATAGATATCGGCTAACTTTTCCACCGATATACTCTCCTGAATCGGAATAAAATGGGCACTCTTCGTCAATCGATCCACTACTACCCATATCGAGTCCACCCCGCGTGCGGTCCTGGGGAGTTTGGTGACAAAATCCATGGTGATATCCTCCCATTTCCACACGGGAATGTCTAACGGCTGCATCTTGCCGTGAGGTCTCTGGTGCTCCGCCTTGACCTTCCGGCAGGTCAAACATCTCTCCACATACCAAGCGACATCTCGCTTCATGCAGGGCCACCAATAATCAAGTCGAAGATCTCGATACATCTTCGTCGCTCCAGTGTGGATAGAAAATCGAGACTTATGAGCCTCGTCCATCAATACTTGCCGTACCCCACCCCAGTACGGTACCCACACCCTACCATGAAGCGTCAACAAACCCCGAATGTCGTAATCAAACGAAGCTACTCGACCCACTATCCTCTCGCACTTCTGCCTCTCCTCCTTGAGGCCCTCCATCTGAGCCTCCTTGATCCGCTCCAACAACGGAGTGATCACTGTCATCCTCATACACAGATCTTTGATAGGGGCCGTCGACACCTTGCGGCTCAGGGCGTCGGCCACCACATTGGCCTTCCCTGGATGATAAAGGATCTCATAGTCATAGTCCTTCAGCACGTCTAACCATCTCCTCTGTCTCATGTTCAAACTTGGCTGATCCATAAGATATCGCAAACTCTTGTGATCCGTGTAAATAGTACAGCGGACCCCATAAAGGTAATGTCTCCAAATCTTGAGGGCAAACACAACTGCCCTCAGCTCCAAATCGTGGGTAGGATAATTAGCCTCGTGAGGCTTCAACTGTCTCGAGGCATAAGCTACTACATGGCCTCGCTGCATCAATACTACTCCCATACCTGTGATCGATGCATCACAATAGACTACGAAATCCTCTACTCCTTCTGGCAAGGTAAGGATCGGAGCCTCGCACAATCTCTGCCTGAGAGTCTCGAACGCCGCCTGCTGCTCAGGCCCCCAACGAAAAACCACCGACTTCTTGGTTAGCCGGGTGAGCGGCACTGCTATCTTGGAGAAGTCATGAATAAATCTCCGATAATACCCTGCCAGCCCCAGGAAGCTCCGAATCTCAGATGGAGACCTCGGGACCTCCCACTGCATCACGGCCTCAATCTTGGCCGGATCTACCAAAATACCTTTCTGGTTGACGAGATGACCAAGAAACTGCACCTCGCGCAACCAGAACTCACACTTGGAGAACTTTGCGAAAAGTCTCTCCCTCCTCAAAGTCTCCAACACCTCCCGCAGGTGCTCCTCGTGCTGCCCCTGTGTCTTGGAATACACCAAGATGTCATCTATAAACACAATCACCGACCGATCCAGCATCGGTCTGCACACGCGGTTCATGAGATCCATGAACGCGGCTGGGGCATTGGTGAGCCCAAATGGCATCACCACGAACTCATAATGACCATACCGGGTCCTGAAAGCAGTCTTCTGTACATCCTCATCTCTAACCCTCATCTGATGATAACCGGAGCGTAGATCGATCTTGGAGAACCAAGACGCTCCCTGAAGCTAATCAAACAAGTCATCTATCCTCGGAAGTGGGTAACGGTTCTTCACCGTTACTTTGTTCAACTCCCGATAATCAATGCACATACGATGCGACCCATCCTTCTTCCTCACAAATAAGATCGGCGCTCCCCAAGGCGAACTGCTCGGCCGAATGAAACCCTTGTCTAACAGCTCCTGAAGCTGTGTAGACAACTCCTGCATCTCAGGGGGAGCAAGTCGATACGGTGCTTTGGCTATCGGAGCCGCACCAGGAACTAGGTCGATCCTGAACTCAACCTGCCTCTCTGGAGGTATCCCCGGCAAATCCTCGGGAAACACATCCGGGTAGTCACGAACAATAGGAACATCATCAATCGTCGTCTTGCCCTTCTCCCGGGCATCCAAGACGTAAGCTACAAAACCGGCGCAACCCTGCTGAACATAGCGCCTCGCCCTTGCGGCGGAACAAAAGATCGGTCCTCACTGGGGCCTCTTGCCCTGAATCACTATCTCTCCCCCACTGGGAGTGCGAACCCTCACTAGCTGAAGCTCACAATCAATCACCGCCCCATTGGGGCTCAGCCAATCCATGCCCACAATAACTTTATTCCCACGCAGGGGAATAGGAACCAGGTCCACTGAAAACTGCTCATCAAATATCTGAAGGGAACATCCTCTATGTACTCTGCCGACCCTCACGGTCCTATCATCTGCTATCTCAACCTCTAATGGACAATCCAGCTCCCCTGGAGCTCTGCTAAATCTCTTGCTAAGTGCAAGCGATACAAATGATCGGGTAGCCCCCGAATCGAACAATACCAAAGCAGGGATGCCGTTCACCGAGAACGACCCTAAATAAAACATATCATCAAGTAATATTCAAATGATATTATAACAATTAAGAGATGGAGGAAAGATACATACCCGTCACCACATCAGGAGTCGCTCGCGCCTCCTCTGCTGTCATCTGAAATGCCCTGCTCTTCGCCACTGGCGCATCAGATCGGCCCTGCCGGCCATCCGTAATCCTCAAGGTGGCAGGGGCAGGTGCAACCACCTTCCCTGCTGCAGCTAAACTGGGACACTGGGACCTTTTATGTCCCCTCTGATTGCACTGAAAGCAAATCAGATCTGATGCTGTAACCGTAGTAGCAGGGGCCGTACAATCCATACTCAAATGCCTAGTCCGACCGCACTTGTAGCAGCCGGAACTCCCTGCCTTGCACGCCCCCTCGTGCAATCTCCCACACTTGCCACACCGACCGTGGCTCTGCTGACCCCTAGACCTGTGATCTGAAACCTTGGGCTTTTTGCCCACACTGCCTGAACCCGAAAACGCCTCCGGTTTCCTCTTCTTCTCCATCTCGAGATCAATCTCCCTCTCTCTAGCTCTGGCAATCATGTCGTCCAGCGTTTTACAACTGGACCGGCTCACAAACATGCGAATGTCACTCCGCAGCATCTCATGATAACGGGCCTTCTTCATCTCCTCATCGGCTGCATACTGAGGAACAAGAAGAGCCCTCTCCCTGAACTTGGCGGTGATCTCTGCCACTGTCTCTGTAGTCTGGGTAAGGTCCTGAAACTCCCTAGCTAACTGCTGCACCTCAATGACTGGTGCAAACTCCGCCCTCAACCTGGTAAAGAAATCAGCCCAGGTCATGGCATCCAATGCCGCATCATCCCCGATGGCATGTCCGACCTCCTCCCACCAATCCCGTGCCCTGTCCTTCAGAAGACAGGACGCCAATCTGAACTTGTCCCCCTCGGGACACCTGCTAGTGCGGAAAGCGTTGGCCACATCCGCCAACCATCTGGTACTCGCTATGGGGTCCCGCGCCCCATGATAGTCTGGAGCCCCGCATGCCCTGAACTCCCTGAACGTAAGTGTGCGCGAGCCCATCACGGCCGCCATCTCAGCACGGAAAGTACTCAATCTCTCATCCATCAGCTCTTAAATACCCTCCTTGATCGAACCGAAGATCACAGGAGTCTGCTCCAGTATGATGCGGGTAACCTCAGAAGAAAGGAACTCTCTAGTCTGCTCATCCATCTGCCCGACCTCCGGGCCTGATCCCGATCCTGATCCCCCTCCGGCATCTGAGCTGCTGACTGCTGGTCTCGGACGCAAAACTACCATTCTGAAACATATCATAACCACATCAGAACACTGAAATATCTCAAGGGATCATGATACTACTACTAGCTTCCTGGTCTTGTCTTGGCCTTCCTTGATTCGAGTACGGATCCTCTGCTTTCAGTAGTATGGGCCCCTACTACCTTCCACATCTATCCGTACTTTCCTCAAGAACTGCCTTGACTCCACCAAGTCACTTCTACCGCTGCTATTCTCTGCTACTCTCATCCTAGGCTTGCCCTAGAGAAACCTCAAGCTCAACACGACTGGTCCTCAGCTGCTGTAGGTCTCCTCATAATGCCAGCTAGCCACCACCTAAACACCATCACATGTGATGAGGATCAGATAATCCTTCAAGTAAAAGATCCGTCCCTACAACGGTTGGACTCAAACAAGAGCTGCGCAATAGGGCCAGTTCCAGCACTCTGGGATTATTCAAACCTGATTACATGTGGTGTGACGTGTTGACCTAATGGCTAACTCCTAGTACTCAGAACCCCACCAAGCACGAAGCAAGCAGCATTCGAACAAGGGAAATAGACTCAGGCAAAACTATTCTTATAACAAGAAACTGCACTAGCATAGGATGCTAAGCTCATACTATCAGGCATAACCTAAACAGGCTATCCTACTGCTGTCTACTCAATTCTAGCATGCAATACTCATAAAGCTGTAACACATAAGCAGACACATAAGGCATTCTCCTAGATCCTTAGCCCTATACTAGCATGCTGTTCTACTGAAACTGAAACTGAACAAATAACTTGTATGGGTAATTTGGGAGTACTTACTTGAGCTCGGCTGACCGCATGCACACACCTCTATCTTGTTAAAAACAATTCTTTCTTTCCAAGTGCTTTCAAAATTCTTTTTGTAAAACATTTTTATTTCACTAAAATCTTTTATTTCCCTTAGTTTGAGTTCATATACACCCGGAAGTGTATCCGAATCCCTCAAACCAGGGCTCTGATACCAACATGAAACGACCCAAAAATTTTCGTTTTTCCATATAATCAAAACCATAATATAAGTATCATAACATAAAACATACGCGATGTATCCCCAAAACATAATAAAATATTGTGCGGAAAACTGTATCATACTACATCAATCCAAAACATCAAGAAACATCCCCAGGATAAAAGCTATGCTGTGGTGTGTGCGATGCTGTCACCCCGAGCTCTTCCCTTTGCTTGCGGAAGTACCTGAAACCAAACTGAAACTGTAAGCACGAAGCTTAGTGAGCTCCCCCAAACTACCACATACCATACAATAACATATAAACACATATTGGGCCTTGCCCACTGCATCGGGCCGAAGCCCGGAAACTGCATCGGACCGAAGTCCGGAACTGATTGGGATCTTGTCCCCTGCATTGGACCGAAGTCCGGAACTAACTGCATCGGACCGAAGTCCGGAACTGAATGCATCGGACCGAAGTCCGGAACTGACTGGGACCTTGTCCCCTGCATCGGACCGAAGTCCGGAACTAACTGCATCGGACCGAAGTCCGAAACTGACTGGGACCTTGTCCCCTGCATCGGACCGAAGTCCGGAACTAACTGCATCGGACCGAAGTCCGGAACTGATTGGGACCTTGTCCCCTGCATCGGACCGAAGTCCGGAACTAACTGCATCGGACCGAAGTCCGGAACTGACTGACTGAACATGACATAGCATAACACATCAACTAGCATAACACATATACGGCATGCTACATCGGGCCGTGGCCCGGAACACATAATACTTAACACATGAAACATAGCACACAAACCCTGTTCGATCCACGAAGGCATCGAACATACTAACTACTGCATCGGACCTAAATCCGGAAACTACTGCTAACTGAACGGGCCGACATTGTGGCCTTAGACCCGTTCCTACTGGAAGGAAACTCACCTCGTAAGCTGGGTACTGAGTGTGTGGCTCAGAAATCTAACGGCGGCTGCTCCTGAATCTCCTCGGCTACAAATCCATAAACACACTCAATCAAATACTAAACACTGCGCTTGGGGTAAAATGACTCTTTTACCCTCGGTCAAAGTCAATTATCTTTTGGGCTGACTCGCCGAGTTGGGCCACCCAACTCGCCGAGTCCCACTCTCACTTTTCACTCTTACTCACTGCTACTCGTCGAGTCTAGGATCGACTCGACGAGTACCCTCTTGATCCAAGAACTCAGACAATCTTCATCCGACTCGCCGAGCCGGATGAACAAACTCGACGAGTTGTTCTTGATCCTTAAGAAGATTGCCTTGGACTCGCCGAGTTGATGAACAACTCGCCGAGTCCCTCCATCACTGAGTTTACCCTCAACTCGCTGAGTCCACTCCCTAACTCACCTCGTCCACTCGACACTGATAAAAACTGAAGAACTCGGGACTCGCGACCCAACTCGTCGAGTCGTTCTTCCGACTCGCCGAGTTGCCGCCATGCAACTGATTTTTACTTGATTTTGTTTGAATCCAACACATACAATTGATAGATCTGGGTCCAATAAGCTGATTTACCACGTAAAGTTTCCAACTTTACGTGTACAACCTCATGAATAAGGGAAATAAGGCTAAAAGATGCACAAAATGGGTAGATCTATGGTTATCATGCAATATAACTCCAAAAAGACAGTAGATCTGGGCTCTACAACACCCCAACATTCAGATCCATAGCTATTTCGACTTAATAAGGCGTTCATGCAAGTGTAAGGCTTGGAACAAGCATCAACTAGCTCTTAGGAGAGCTCTAATGGAAGTTTAAAGCACATAACATGATGGAACTCCGAAAATACCTCAATTAACTCTGATTTGGCCTTGGATCTTTGCACTACAACACTTCTCCTTGCTTCTTCCTTCTTCTCCTTCTTCACACCTTCACAAAATGGCACCAAAACACATATAAGCTCTTCAAGGGAGGTTTAGGGTTCTAACATTGCGTTCTCAGGGTGAGGGAGGCGAGGATGGGGGCTATAAGGTGGTATAAATAGTGGGCAACCCGGGGATTTTAGGGTTTCACCCAGGCAGATGGACTCGCCGAGTCAGGGATATGGACTCGCCGAGTCCCCGGCTCACGCGTGCCCTCAGGCGCGACCCTACTCGGCGAGTCAGGCTAGAACTCGTCGAGTCCCTCTTGAAAAACTCACTATAATTACCAATAAATCAACATACCGGGAACGGGTCGTTACATCATTATCATCTAAAAAAAATCTTGAAGCAATTCATAGATTGGGACCAGAACCAACTTGGTATATGAGATTTTTTGAAGCAATTATCAGCTAAAGAAAAAAACGTTCTGATTTCATACATCATATAGGGAAAAAAACTTCAAAAACTTCATACATCAAACATACATCATATAGGGAAAAAAAACTTCATACAACAAAAATCAACACCAATATGGTGTTACACTGAAAAAATCGATACAAAAAAACTCACGAAGAAGATGGGAAGCAACAGATACCATGTCGACGGAAGTATTTTGCTCTGATTGCTTCGCTGTGGGGAAGAAATCGGCTGGAAGATAACTATGGAAGTGAACGGCTTCAAGTTGTCTTAGGTTTCTCTAGTTCTTCAGTGGAGGCATGCAAGAAAATAATAGGGCAAAATGGGAAGTATCGACTTTTGTTGCCAGTTTGTCGATTGCAAAGAAAGGACCGATACAGTAGAAAAACTTGTACTGAGTCCTCATGTTGGACTGAGTCCTTCATCTTCTAATCATTATCAAACATGTCATTTGGCTTTTTTTGGACTCAATCTCCTTTGGACCCAGTTAAATCCTACATCAAACAGGCCCTAAGACTATCCCAATTTATTTATTCCTTTAGAACATTAACAATTTAACACCAAGTTTGCTAATGTCTATCTTAAGGGGACTTATATAGGTCCCGAGGGGTCTCGCGAAATTGCTCTCTTTCTTTGTATTAATATAAAAAAATAATTTTTACTATTATTGTTGTAACATCCCAAGTTCAGAAGCAAGAAGTTGAAGGGTGCTAAGTGAAAATAAAGGAAGGGACTCGGCGAGTAGGTCTCTTGACTCGTCGAGTAGAAGCGGGTGTCGGGCACCTGGTTAATGATGGGTTTTAGCCAAAAGACATCCTATGTGCTCATGCAAACCCTAAAGCTTGGATCTAGGTTTCTCTATTGTACATGCTTTTAATCAAAGATTTAAAACCATAGATCTAATCAATATAACACATAAATAAGGGTTTAGATCATACCTTGATTGTTATGTAGCAATAATAATCTCAAATCCTTCTTGTATTGACTTTAGAAAGCTTAGAGTCACAAATGTCACTCCTCTAATGGTTCACAAAGACCAAGAGCAAGAGGATGAAGAGGAGAAGAGAAGGAGGCTGCCCAAAACGTATGGAAACCCTAGAAGAAGTCTTGTCCACGTTTTCGGGCATAAGGGTTCTCTAAATAGTGAGGCTATTAGGGTTATCTAATAGGGAAACCCTAATTTGGATGCTTAGGCTCTAAGCAACCCATGAACCCCTTACTTAAAGGCCTTTGGACGATTTCTAATGGGTTTCCCCATAGAATTCGTCCACCCCCTTCAATATGGAGTCCATTACCTCAATATTCAACTATTATACAATTAACAGTTCAAGTCCCTTAAGTTTAATTAATGTCTTTTAGCCACAAACTTAATTCTTATTAATTCTTGACTAATATTAATTAAACAATATGATTTCTCCTTTAATATATTATTCTCATAATATATTAATAAATCATATTTAATCCTTTCTCTCCATAATTCATCCTATCAAGTTGCTTTGGTGAAGGCAACCCAAAATGACCATGCACCATCGGGTCAAGTACATACCAAAATAGTTATGGACTTAGACACTAATCCAACAGTCTCCCACTTGGATAAGTCTAATAACTATTCTGCGTATGACTTCAGATCCTGATCTGCAATCGTAGCTTTCTAAAGCCGTTGTCAACTCTGATCTTATCAGATACGCGTGTCCTTTAGATAAGGGATCATATATTCCTCCATTCTAGATATTATCGTATAGACTGAGACATGGATCTAAATCATTCTCTCTGTCTATGTGTTGTTTCCCGAATTCAGATTTATGACGACTAACAACAGACTACAATTGAACACATCAATTTAGTCCCGGCTTGGCCAAGCGCTTAGGTGCCATCACTAAATCATCGAGGGGCCCACAAATATCGCTTTTATCCTACTTTGGATAAAAGGAACGGATAAACTTTGACTCAATGCTCGCTTGCACTCACTCACCAAATCACACCCAACAATATGTTTTATAACACCAAGTTATTGGTGCGTTTACATATTATCAATGTGCCACCGATTCGTAATATACAACTCACACATCTCAGTTTCAAGAATATAAGATGTTATCGTCTCACCAATCACTCGTGATGAAATCCATGAAGTGATCCAAGTGAGCGTGGGTTTAATCTAATGCTCGAATCATATTCATAAGCACTCATGAACGTTGCAGCAAACATTTGCTTATGTCCAAAACTCCTTAGACAATCCACACACCAATCCATGACAGTCTTCATTCATATCTACTTCCAACATATGAACGACTGTGGTCCGTTCGAATAATTTGACTGTTCTCAACCAATTAAATTATTCAGGAAGTCAAAACATGCAAAGTGAAACACAAGAATAATACTAATCCCATATAGCCTCAAACCTTTGAGTATAAATAAAACACCTTTTATTTATCACCATATCGATTACTCATTATTTGTCGTTTCGGGTAATCAACTTCTTACTTGAATTATTACTACACTTGTCCCATGCTCTTAGCATGCACACAATGTTAACTTATGGTTCTTACTTTGTGAAATATATCAAATGAACACATTTCCAATCATATTCATTTCGCAACTCCCAATCCTTATCATAAGTATAAGAATATCAAATTCTTGCTACTTATAGAATATGTTAGATTCTAACATTTTATGCAATGATTCTTTTGTGATGTCACTGCACTAATGTCACAATGACTATTTCCAATGAATTACAAAGCTCTCTATCGGAAATTGTCACAAGACAATTCCATAGATGTGATGTCTCTCACTCAAAGTACATTCCTTTGAACATCCTTTTTGCATAAAATTTTCTAATCTAGACATTGATTCTCAATATCCAACTCCCAATGTGGAAACCATTCCATACTTACCATATGACAACTCATTCTTAATAGAATCTTATCTATCCATAATTATGTCGATATGATCCATCCAATACTATACTTCAAACTACTCACAAGCGACCAATCCTTGGCGAACTTTGGATTGTCCTTTGATAGTTGTTTAATTATCTTAGTCAAAACCGATTCTTGTCCTTTTCCCTCTAAATGCGCTAGACATTTGGAAAATTTTAGAATGGTCAAATTGTACAACATTTGCAATCAATCCTATACCCGAAGCGTATGGGACACGGTGCATAATGTCTTACATAAAGATTTGATACTTTATCAATCTTCTGCCATAATATTTTATGTGCTACGTTCTTATAATTCGAAATATGAAGAGGAATGCCGTAATCTTAATTGAAATTTAAGAACACACTATGTATCCTTGACTAAATTTATTAACATTCCACAACCTAAGCTTTTAGATTTGAAATGAAGCATAATATTCTCTCTGTAACAACGCAAATTTTCAAATAAAATTTTCATTTAAAATAAAGTAATTTCATTCAACCAATAGTATTTATTTCATGTTTCATATCAAATAAATATGTAAAATCCCCAAGATCTCAAATGGCAGCAGTGTGTATGCATCATGCCGGCGCCTTCCCACGGTCCTCGCTAGTACCTGAAACACATACATAACAACTTGTAAGCATAAATGCTTAGTGAGTTCCCCAGTATACGACTTACACATATACGCCTTTCCAGGCCCTGACCTTCCGGTCCACAACACATTGCCTTCCGGCCCGTAAACATAATCGCCTTCCGGCCCATAACATATTGCCTTCCGGCCCGTAACATATCACCTTCCGGCCCATAACATATTGCCTTCCGGCCCATAAACATATACAACACATAATACATATACTCTAACACATATAACACATATATCATATATCACACCTGACCTTTCTGTCTCATAACATATTGCCTTCCGGCCCATAAACATTCATAGCATGCATAACAACTACCTTTCTATTTATAGCATAAATAACACATATCATCCGACCTTCCGGTCACACAGACAAACCCTTCCGGGTGAAGTATAGTGAGGAGACTCACCTCGTGGTAATGTAAGCTATCAACTCTTGAAACTACTCGCACTCAATCTGCCGATCTGCAGACTCCCTGTAATACCATATACCCTTATCAATACTCTTATCATTCAAGACAACTGACCCTAAGAATTTACATGCAGGTCAACCCTGGTCAACGGTCAACTTGACCGGACTCGTCGAGTGCAAAGGCGACTCGACGAGTCTAGACGTCCTCCCCAACTTTCCCTGTTGTTCCCCTTTCTACTCGTCGAGTATCCCTCTTGACTCGACGAGATCCTCGTGGAAGAATCGCGGGGCCACCCTGACTCCACTCGCTGAGTCCGAAGAACAACTCGGCGAGTCCCAGTGAATCTTCAAGCTACTCGCCGAGTCTGATCATTGGACTCGGCGAGTCCATGCCATGCAGTCGATCAACTGCTTCCTGAAATACGCATGGTCCCGAAATACGCAATCATGGGACTTTCTGGACCTCTAAACATCCTATTACTGGGGTATAAACGTTTGGGTAACAACATTATAATCTATCTAATCACCAAATGGGTTTCATAAACCCTAGATTCGTGTACACATCAAAATAACAGAAATGGTCCGAGTATTACCTGAAAACGCACTCTCTGTGTCTCCAAACCTCAGGACTCGATCCTCCTTGATATTCCTTTGGCCAAAACTCTTCTTCTTCTTGCCTAACAAATTCCTCAAAGTTCCAATAGCTTTCCCTCCTGCTCTAGACGTCCACAAACGATTAGGGTTCTTCTCAATCGGCCAAAAGACGAACAATGACGGCCTAAGAGGCGTTATATACGATCCAAACCAAATGGCTAGGGTTTCTGCTGAACAGCGTCGACTCGCCGAGTCCATATCTGGACTCGTCGAGTCCAGTCGCGAACCCGCGACCAATCCTGTGGTCCTACTCGGCGAGTCAGACACCAACTCGCCGAGTCCCTTCCTAAAATGCCCCAAAAATAGTTTAAAGCAATACCTGAAATTCCGGGCTGTTACAACTCTCCCCCACTAGAACTAGACTTCGCCCTCGAAGTCTCACTCTGCGAATAACTCCGGATGTTGCTCCCGCATCTCACGCTCCGGCTCCCAAGTCATCTCCGATCCCTTCCGGTGTTGCCACTGAACCAACACCAGAGGTACCTCCTTGTTCCGCAGAACCTTGATCTTCCGATCCCTGATAGCTACTGGTCTCTCGGCGTAATTCAGGCTCGCATCCACCTGAATATCCTCTAACGGAACCACTGCCGATTCATCGGCTATACACTTCCTCAACTGTGATACGTGAAAGGTATTGTGAATCTGTCCCAACTCTGCTGGCAACTCCAACCGATAAGCTACCCGACCTACCCTTGCAATTACACGAAATGGACCTATGAACCGGGTCCCCAACTTGCCCCTCTTTCTGAACCGGATCACTCCTTTCCAAGGAGAAACCTTTAGGAGAACGAAGTCGCCAACCTGGAATTCGAGCTCGGACCGGCGTCTGTCTGCATAACTCTTCTGTCGGCTCTGGGCGGTCAATAACCTCTGCCTAACTTACTGAATCTGCTCGGTCGTCTGAAGTACGATCTCTGTACTGCCCATCACTCTCTGTCCCACCTCTCCCCAGCAAATGGGAGTCCGACACCTCCTACCATACAACAACTCAAAAGGTGGCATACCAATGCTTGAATGATGGCTGTTGTTGTAGGAAAACTCAACCAAGGGTAAATGCGCATCCCAACTACCCCCGAAGTCTAACACACACGCTCTAAGCATGTCTTCCAGTGTCTGAATCGTCCGCTCGCTCTGATCGTCTGTCTGGGGGTGACATGCGGTACTAAAATGTAGTTTAGTACCCAGCTCTTCATGGAATTTCTTCCAGAACCTGGAAGTGAAGCGTACATCACGGTCTGAAACAATCGAGATCGGCACTCCATGCCGAGATACTACCTCTCTCACGTATAACTCTGCCAACCTCTCCGCTGACGAACTCTCGCTAATGGCAAGGAAGGGTGCACTCTTCGTCAATCTATCCACAATCACCCAAATTGCGTCGACTCCCTTGGCAGTTCTCGGCAATTTGGTGATGAAATCCATAGCAATCTGTTCCCACTTCCACTCAGGAATCTCCAAGGGCTGCAACTTACCATGCGGTCTCTGGAACCCTACGGCAAGTCAAACACCTCTCAACGAACCAAGCGACGTCTCTCTTCATGCAAGGCCACCAATATTCCTTCCTCAAGTCCAAATACATCTTCGTAGCACCGGGATGGATCGAGAATTTCGATCTATGAGCCTCCTCCATCAAAATAGTACGCGTACCGTCCACGAATGGTACCCAAATCCGACCCTGAAACGTCAGAAGTCCTCGTCCATCCTTAACGAACTCTGAAATTAACCCAACGACCCTCTCTTTCTTCTGCATCTCGGATCTCACAACCTCGGCCTGCGCACCACGAATAGCATCCAATACCGGGGTCATCACCGTCAGTCTCAGACATACATCTCGCAATGGAATGCTCTCCCCCCTACGACTCAATACATCGACTACCACATTAGCCTTGCCTGGGTGGTATAGGATCTCACAGTCATAATCCTTAACCACGTCCAACCATCTCCTCTGACGCATATTTAGGTTGGGTTGATCCATCAAATACTTCAAGCTCTTATGGTCCGTGTATATAGTACAACGAACCCCGTACAGGTAGTGACGCCAAATCTTGAGAGGGAACACTACTGCCCCCAACTCTAAGTCATGCGTGGGATATCTCGCCTCGTGAGGCTTTAGCTGCCTCGATGCATAAGCTATCACATGGCCCCTCTGCATCAACACTGCACCCAGTCCCGAAATCGATGCGTCGCAATATACGACAAAGTCCTCCATCCCTTCCGGGAGAGCTAATACCGGGGCTTCGCACAGTCTCTGACGAAGTGTCTCGAAGGAAGTCTGCTGCTTGGGTCCCCATGAGAATGTAACACCCTTCCGGGTCAATCTGGTGAGCGGTACCGCGATCTTGGAGAAGTCCCTAATAAACCTCCGATAGTACCCCGCCAACCCAAGGAAACTCCTGATCTCGGAAGGTGACTTCGGTGCCTCCCAACTCATCACTGCTTCCACCTTGGCCGGATCGACCAATATCCCTGCCTGATTAACAACATGTCCAAGAAATTGGACCTCCCGCAACCAGAAGTCACATTTGGAGAATTTTGCATATAGCTTCTCCGACCTCAGCACCTCAAGGACCTCCCTCAAATGTCCCTCATGCTGCTCTCTAGTTCGCGAATACACTAGGATGTCGTCGATAAATACAATCACAGACCGATCCAGCATCGGCCTGCATACCCTGTTCATGAGGTCCATGAACACTGCCGGGGCATTGGTGAGCCCGAAAGGCATCACCACGAACTCGTAATGCCCATACCGCGTCCTGAATGCTGTCTTCTGGACGTCCTCATCCCGCACTCTTACCTGATGGTACCCTGATCTCAAATCGATCTTGGAAAACCAAGATGCCCCTTGCAACTGATCGAATAGATCATCGATCCTCGGTAACGGATAGCGGTTCTTGACCATCACCTTGTTCAACTACCGGTAATCAATACACATCCGGTGTGAACCATCCTTCTTCTTGACGAACAGAATCGGTGCTCCCCACGGCGAGCTACTCGGCCGAATAAATCCCTTCCCCAACAACTCCTGGAGTTGCGAGGACAACTCTTGCATCTCTGGAGGTGCAAGACGATAAGGCACCTTCGCAATAGGCGCAGCCCCCGGAACCAGATCGATACCAAACTCCACTTGCCTCGCAGGAGGTACTCTCGACAACTCCTCGGGAAAAACATCTGGAAACTCACGCACCACTGGAACCTCCTCCACTGTCCTCGGTCTCTCGGAAGCCTCCCGCGTATCCATCACATACGCCACAAAACCTCTACATCCTTGCTGTAGGCATTGCCTCGCCCTAGCGGCCGAACAAAAAGCTGATCCCGAACGGGTACCCTCGCCGTATACCGTAAGAACTCCCCCACTAGGGTCTCGTATAGTCACCAGCTGACACTCACAGTCGATGACGGCGCTGAATCGGCTCAACCAGTCCATGCCCACGATGACACAGACACCCCCCATCGCAATAGGAATTAGGTCAATCGGAAACGCAACCCCGAAAATCTCTAGCACGCATCCCCGAAGAACCTCCGTGGCACAAACCACCCTCTCGGCCGCAATAGAAACGCTCAGAGGCCGACTTAACGGCTCACGACTAATGCTGATATGCTGACTAAAAGCTAACGATACAAAGGATCTACTCGCACCCGAATCAAATAACACTAGAGCAGGCATAGAGTTCACAAGAAAAGTACCTACACATACATTAACATAAGCATAACATTTCGACTTTAAGGTAAATACGTGAATTACAGCATACCTGCCACAACATCGGGCGTAGCGCGGACCTCCTCCGCAGTCAGCTGAAAGGCTCTCCCGTGAGCCCTCGGGGCCTCGACCTTCGCCGGTCGGGTCTCAATAGTCCTGGTAGTCGGTGTAGATCCCTGACGAAGCTGCGGGCACTCGGCCTTCCGATGGCCTGTCTGGTTGCAGTGAAAGCAAACCATAAACCCCTTAGGGCAATCCCTGGCAATGTGTCCCTCCTTGCCACACTTGTAGCAACCACCAGCTCGACACGCCCCCTCATGACCCTTGCCGCACTTTCCGCAAGTGCGGCCCTTCGGACCTCCCATCCTCGAATCAGCGGACTTGATCCGCTTAGCTGCCGGCTGAGACTGCGCCGACCGCTGATCCACCTGCCGAGACTCGGCCTCCTCCTTGGCCTGGGTCTCCAACTCGATCTCGCGCTTCCTGGCGTTCGCCTGAAGCTCAGTGAAAGTACGATAGGTGGAGTTTGATACAAACTCCCGGATATCCCTCCTCAAAACACCTAAATACCGGCTCATCCGTGACTGCTCCGTAGACACCAGCTCTGGGCAGAACATCGCCCTCTCGTGAAACTTCCGTGTGACCACCGCAATGGAATCAGTACCCTGCTTAAGGGTCAAGAACTCCTGAATCAATCGTTCCCTCTCCACTGGGGGAACATACTTGTCCCTGAACATCTCAGTAAACCTCTCCCACGTCACCGCTGTAATCTCCGCCAGAGTGAAGTTCGCCGTCACGAACTTCCACCAATCCTTCGCTCCCAGACGGAGCTGGTTCAAGGCAAACCGTACCCTCAGGTGCTCTGGGCATGAACAAGTGTAGAAGCACCCCTCAATGTCGGCGATCCACCTCATCGCCGCAATCGGATCCTGCGTCCCATCGAACTCAGGGGGTTTCGTGTTGCTGAATTCTCGGAACAGCAACGAATCGCCCCCTTGCGGCCTGGCAGCGGCCACGGCTGCGGTAGCGGCAGCAGCTACAGCCTCAGTCAGTGCGGCGTACCGCTCCTCGAATGTCTCCATCAGCGTGGTCTTAATAGACCCAAACATCTCCGGGATCTCGGCCCGGATCGCTGCAGCTACCTCCTCCTTGATCATCTGACGAATATCCTCGTCACTCACAGTGCTCGAACTCGCCCCATGACATGTGGTAACCATGATGTCTCTGAAATACAACATAAAATTATCAGAGACTCCATCAAGTACAATTGTACTCGATAACACAACCCTACTCGGTCTCCGATATCCAGAGATTCTTACTTGGGTCTTCCACCGACCCGGTGCCTTCGGTAGTACGGGCCCAATACTACCGACCACACCGTATCAGTATTCGTCCCAAATCTTCCTCCCCAAACCCCGAATAATGAGTACTCTTCTTCTAATATGCACTATCTACTTGCACGCTACCGAGTATCTCATATAAGCAATCTTCCTAGACTAAGGCATCACAAAACAGGCCATTCTAGTCCTATCATGTATACCTAGTCTTCTAGCATGCATAACAATTCATAATTCAGTGCATAACATAACATTGTAAGGTATTCTGGGGATCTTTACCGTTCGGGCACTGGCTGATCGTACACACTGCTCCGTTCTTGTTTACCACTTTACCATTTATAAAAATTTATATCTTTATTATTTTTAAAAGATTTTTCCTCAAATCCTCGGTTTGAGTTCAGTTACACCTGAAGGTACACCCGAATCCCTCAAACCTGGCTCTGATACCAATTGTAACAACGCAAATTTTCAAATAAAATTTTCATTTAAAATAAAGTAATTTCATTCAACCAATAGTATTTATTTCATGTTTCATATCAAATAAATATGTAAAATTCCCAAGATCTCAAATGGCAGCAGTGTGTATGCATCATGCCGGCGCCTTCCCACGGTCCTCGCTAGTACCTGAAACACATACATAACAACTTGTAAGCATAAATGCTTAGTGAGTTCCCCAGTATACGACTTACACATATACGCCTTTCCAGGCCCTGACCTTCCGGTCCACAACACATTGCCTTCCGGCCCGTAAACATAATCGCCTTCCGGCCCATAACATATTGCCTTCCGGCCCGTAACATATCGCCTTCCGGCCCATAACATATCGCCTTCCGGCCCATAAACATATACAACACATAATACATATACTCTAACACATATAACACATATATCATATATCACACCTGACCTTTCTGTCTCATAACATATTGCCTTCCGGCCCATAAACATTCATAGCATGCATAACAACTACCTTTCTATTTATAGCATAAATAACACATATCATCCGACCTTCTGGTCACACAGACAAACCCTTCCGGGTGAAGTATAGTGAGGAGACTCACCTCGTGGTAATGTAAGCTATCAACTCTTGAAACTACTCGCACTCGATCCGCCGATCTGCAGACTCCCTATAATACCATATACCCTTATCAATACTCTTATCATTCAAGACAACTGACCCTAAGAATTTACATGCAGGTCAACCCTGGTCAACGGTCAACTTGACCGGACTCGTCGAGTGCAAAGGCGACTCGACGAGTCTAGACGTCCTCCCCAACTTTCCCTGTTGTTCCCCTTTCTACTCGTCGAGTATCCCTCTTGACTCGACGAGATCCTCGTGGAAGAATCGCGGGGCCACCCCGACTCCACTCGCTGAGTCCGAAGAACAACTCGGCGAGTCCCAGTGAATCTTCAAGCTACTCGCCGAGTCTGATCATTGGACTCGGAGAGTCCATGCCATGCAGTCGATCAACTGCTTCCTGAAATACGCATGGTCCCGAAATACGCAATCATGGGACTTTCTGGACCTCTAAACATCCTATTACTGGGGTATAAACGTTTGGCTAACAACATTATAATCTATCTAATCACCAAATGGGTTTCATAAACCCTAGATTCGTGTACACATCAAAATAACAGAAATGGTCCGAGTATTACCTGAAAACGCACTCTCTGTGTCTCCAAACCTCAGGACTCGATCCTCCTTGATATTCCTTTGGCCAAAACTCTTCTTCTTCTTGCCTAACAAATTCCTCAAAGTTCCAATAGCTTTCCCTCCTGCTCTAGACGTCCACAAACGATTAGGGTTCTTCTCAATCGGCCAAAAGACGAACAATGACGGCCTAAGAGGCGTTATATACGATCCAAACCAAATGGCTAGGGTTTCTGCTGAACAGCGTCGACTCGCCGAGTCCATATCTGGACTCGTCGAGTCCAGTCGCGAACCCGCGACCAATCCTGTGGTCCTACTCGGCGAGTCAGGAACCAACTCGCCGAGTCCCTTCCTAAAATGCCCCAAAAATAGTTTAAATCATACCTAAAATTCCGGGCTGTTACACTCTCCCTTAATTATAGCAAAACTACTTTACATCCTTACTACTTTGCAAAGTATGACTCTTGTTTTCTATAATTAATATTGCTAACTTGCAATACTTGCCTTAATAATCATACAATCATAACATTTATGCTCCCATTATCATGATGATTATTATAAACATAACACTTATGCTCCCACTAGCTTTGACATGTATTCAGAAAACAGCTTAACTTTCAGAAAAACAATACCTATTGAATTTCTTAAGTTCATGTTTCTAATACCTAATGCTTTGATAATCTTTTATAAAGGTTATACACCTTTCCTTTAGATAGCTCATATGTATGTCTAAGCAATTGAGACTAATTGCCAAATATCACAATTTGAATCATGGAAAGGGATACCGTAACCATAATCGAATTCGAGAATACAATTTCACAATCACTATCTTCTTAAAATCTCTATTCGTGAAAGCATTTCCTCACAGTCATTTTCATGAAGGAGGGAATCTTATGACACTTAGATTTTAATGGTGTATGTGTTCCTATCCATGTGAACTTTGACAAATTCAAACTCATATGGACCGAGCTTTCTTAATCTTGATTTCTTTCCTTATGGTAACACGGCTGCCCACCATGTCTTCCAAGTAGTTAAGCAGCTCACCCTTTCCTATCAATGTACTTTTCATTGATCAAGGTCCTTGCCTTTTATGCATTCAAATGAGAACTCATAGGGCTCACATGCATATTTAACTCAATTGGAATGGCACAGAAACAAGAGAATGTCAATATGATAGGTTATAAACTTCAAGTCGTGTGCTAGTGATGATCGATAAGGTTTATTATTGAAACCTTTCAAGACCATTAAGACTCCCACTGACTCCTTGACATATAAGATTCTCTTGTCAATAAGCATTTCTTGACAAACAAATATTCAAGAGTTAGTGTAGTTTTTATCAAGATAAAACACTTAATAAATTGGTCCTAGTTGGTCTTTGTCTTATCCAAGACATCACAACTTTCCAACTTCAAATGTGCAAGAATAAGAAAACCTTTTTCCAAATTCTACATTTGATGAATGTTTTAAACCTTCTTAAGACTTGTCACTCAATGTCACAATCTTAACTTTAAGACTTGGTTTTGGAATGAAGTATGATTGACTTCTTGATTTAACCATTTCTTCAATTCTCGATTCCTCTTCTTAGACATACAATTGCACAAAGATTCACTTAGAGGATCAATTGAGATATGGTTCTTAATCATTAAGACTAATCATAAAACATAATAAAAGGTACTCTCCTTTCTTCTTAGAATAGAGAAACTTTTATCTTTCTGCCTACTTGATTCTTCTTATTCGTTCTGCTATTGATTTAAACCTTTTCAATCAATTCAGAATTACACTTAATCTTATAAATATAATCATATTTACTAAACCTTTAGTGAATCATGACGAATATCTTTGTTACGCTTGTGGTGGACTTGATCAACACACAACTTTGTGTACTCGATCTCCTAATCCTTCATTTGACACTTTGTCAACAACTCAGTCTAATTTCCAAATATGAAATTTCTCATTCATCGTGCAACCAAGTTGCATGATTCAAAGTTTCTGTCCAATTGAAACTTGGGTGATGAGAAACTCTCCCTATTTGGTAAACTCATGACATTTCCTTAAATAACATAATTAAGAATCACATCCATTTGGTATAGAAATATGCAAACAACAATTTTTCATAATGATTTCATTATAAGGAAATAAATAAATAAGCAATTGAGTCAAATAATAATTTATTTTATTCCTAAAGCAGCGGAAAACATTTGTCTTTACAATGCAAAATCAACTGAAAAACTATGTAATCAAATATTCCTAACAACTCTATCATAACTTTCTAAGCTCAAAATCTAATCTTCGAATCCATGCGATCGAGATCCATTTCTTCGTGATTAGACTCATCTTGCTCTTTCATCAAGCTTCCTCTCTTTTCACTGATCCTGCAAAACATTCAAATGCAATCTTATCACATCATGTATTAAGAATCAACGAATAGTAACTTAATGGAGTTAGATAGCGGATTTTACCTGAAGCACAACCATAGTCTTTGACTCTCCCATCTTTTGGACTCTTCAGGCTCTTAGGGCAGACTTGTATCCAACGCCCTTTCACTTGTCAGCAAATGCAGGTTGGTTCTCCTAGAACGTCCTCGGAAGCATGTTCGGTTGACTCTCCCAAAAAATATGCTCCATTGCTTTGCCAAACCATTTCTGATTCAACAGCAATGAGCATGTAAGTTAGGTCAATGAGGTTTGCATCATGATCCATCATATAATACTTTCTTTTGAACTCATTATATGATTCAGGGAGTGACTGTAGAACCCAACCTATAGCCAAATCATCAGGGAATGATGCACCCAAGATTATCCCTATCGATGTGTGATTTCATTCCCAAAACGTGGGCACACACGGGTTTACCATCTTCATGTTTCATTTCCAATAGGGCTTTAGTGACATTGAACCTTTCAATTCTTTGATCTTGTGGGTTAGGGAGAACAACAGGAGGAGCAGGAGGAAGTGAAGCATGATTTCTTTTCCTCGATCGAATCATGGAATATCATCTTCATGTGGAATGCTTGTTCCACGGGATTTGGGAAGACCATAGTTGTCGTACTTTGACATCTACAAAAAGGGAGAAAACAAATTCAAGTTAGTTGATTGATTGAGTCCTTAATAAATCACCCAAATGATATATTAAGGCTAGGAACCAACACAATACTCCACAACTCGGGAGAGGGATGCCGTAACCCTAATTGCAGAACATTTGAAGGTAAGTGAATGACGATTCACTAATTTTCCACCATGAAAAACGAAAAACAGATTAAGTCTTAAATGTATTGAAAACTCCTAGATCCTTTGAGATTCATTGAACCTTTTCAATGGCATGTTTAAATCTCGATATGCCCCTCTAGTTTGTGACTGGGATGCCGAGGATCACAAAGCGGGTGTGAATAAGCTTGCAAATCTACATGGTGCCCTCACATGTTACAGTCACCTATTGGATGTGTCGGTTAACCACACACGCTCCACCGAACTATAACAAACATTGAGTCACCCTTTGCTACCTTTTCTTAGAACCATTTAGTGTGCCAGTTAACCACACACGCTCCACTAATGTCTTTGGAAGGGCACAAAGTGTAATTTCATGGAATTGCATCAATTCACTTTTGCCTAAAGTAACTAAGATTGGGAATTTTATGAAAACATTTAGTTACTTTTATACTTTATTATACTTATAATGGAAGGTTTCTGTCCTATCCTACCCGTTCGGCTAACGACCTTCCACTAGTCAAGAGTGCGGTGGGTAAGAGTGGATACCCATTCAATTGCCATTTTATAGGAAATTTCCTTAAACACCCCTTGTAGACCAGCTTCGTGAATGAGGCCTACTAACGGTAAGACTGACTTTTACTCATACATATATATAATGTTAGACTTTTAATGTTATATATAGTATAGGGTGTATTTTACACTTTTAAAATACTAGGTGGTCTAATTTAATAATTATACTTTTAATTCAATTGAATTGTAAACCAAAACTTTTATGGATTTATTAAACCTCTTTTAATTATACACTTTAATTAATTAATAAAACCATAAGGGTGAGATTTGAACTTTTCAAAACAGTACTAGGCTTTTAGAATTTAACATTCCTAAATTAAACTTTTAATCAACTTTTAAATTCCAAAACTTGAGGGTAAGTTTTGAAACATTTCAAAACATTAGGGTTTAGAATTTAAATATTTCAAAATTAAACTATTTAATCAAAAATTTAAATTCCAAAACTTGAGGGCAAGTTTTGAAAGTTTTCAAAACATTAGGGTTTTAACTATTTAAATTTCAAAACAAAACTATTAAGTTCAAATTTAAACTATAAAACCTAAAGGGGAAAAATTAAAACTTTTTCACAAGATTATCTAAATTTTGACAATTATCTTTTATTTAGGTAAGGATAATCACAAAATATTGATAAAATTCAGATTTATAACAAAAACATATTTAAGGTAATTATCCAAAGCCAAAACAGGAAGAAAATCGCAAATATTAGCTGTCAGACGATTTGACTCCTCGAGTCTGGACCTGGACTCATCGAGTATAGCTGACTCGACGAGTGCACCAAGTGTCTCGGGGAGTCAAACTCTCAAAATCCAAAAAATTCGATTTTCAGTGCTGATTTCGATCAAATATGCATCAATACAATAGAAACCAATCTAGGCTCTGATACCACTGATGGGTTTTAGCCAAAAGACATCCTATGTGCTCATGCAAACCCTAAAGCTTGGATCTAGGTTTCTCTATTGTACATGCTTTTAATCCAAGACTTAAAACCATAAATCTAATCAATATAACACATAAATAAGGGTTTAGATCATACCTTGATTGTTATGTAGCAATAACAATCTCAAATCCTTCTTGTATTGACTTTAGAAAGCTTAGAGTCACAAATGTCACTCCTCTAATGGTTCACAAACACCAAGAGCAAGAGGATGAAGAGGAGAAGAGAAGGAGGCTACCCAAAACGTGTGGAAACCCTAGAAGAAGTCTTGTCCACGTTTTTGGGCATAAGGGTTCTCTAAATAGTGAGGCTATTAGGGTTATCTAACAAGGAAACCCTAATTTGGATGCTTAGGCGCTAAGCAACCCATGAACCCCTTACTTAAAGGCCTTTGGACGATTTCTAATGGGTTTCCCCATAGAATTTGTCCACCCCTTTCAACATGGAGTCCATTACCTCAATATTCAACTATTATACAATTAACAATTCAAGTCCCTTAAGTTTAATTAATGTCTTTTAGCCACAAACTTAATTCTTATTAATTCTTGACTAATATTAATTAAACAATATGATTTCTCCTTTAATATATTATTCTCATAATATATTAATAAATCATATTTAATCCTTTCTCTCCATAATTCATCCTATCAAGTTGCTTTGGTGAAGGCAACCCAAAAGGACCATGCACCATCAAGTCAAGTACATACCAAAATAGTTATGGACTTAGACACTAATCCAACAGTTAAGTGGCCTGACTCGCCGATTCGGCGGCTGGACTCAATGAGTCAGTGCTGGACGAGGAAAAACCATAACCTTCGGGGTTGCACCCTATTTACAAGACTTAATGTCCTCCCCTCAGCTCCCTTAGCCCCCTTTGAGATCCTGAAACCCTAAATCCATTGTGAGAGTCCTTGAAAACGAAATTGGATCTTGGATAAGTGTCTTTTGAAGAGATCTTGAAGACCAAGAAGCTTGGATCAAGGAGATTGAAAGAACATAATTTTGTGGTTTGAGCTAGGCATCATTTTGTATAGATGATAGTGTCATTTTGCAGTGATTGTGTGTTGTCGTGTAATGTGTGTTGCCACACATGTGTGTGCGGCCGCACACATGTGTTTGGTTGCACACTCTTGTGCTGGTAGGAGGAGTACTATTTATAGCAACTGAGTTGTGTCAGTTTGTACTGGTTGCTTGTGTCAGAACTCTGCAGTAGTTGTACTTTTCTCAAGATGTACTTGACATTTACTGAATATAGATGTGTGCATGCTTGATTTTAGTTCTTCTTCTTCTTCTATATCTCTCCTTTATTATAATCAACTTCATTGATTACTGAATTGGATCATTAAATTTGGGACTAACAATTAGTATCAGAGCTTGGTTGTATCAATCAATTTTTTCAGATCTGGAGCTTATTTGATCTTATTTTGAAAAGAGAACAACGTTTTTGGATAGATCTCGCAAAAATAAGGGGGGTTACTTCTTTGCATTTTTCATAAAAACGAGTTTTTGATCGATTTTTAGAGCAAAAAGGGGTGAAAAACGTCGTTTTTTCGCGAACCGGTTGAAGGAGTGCGGCTGGTTGAAGTTGTGCGGCTCAGCAGCCTCGGTGTGTGGCTCAACAGTGTGCGGTTCGGTGTGTGTGGCTCGGACGTGTGCGGTCACGGTGTACGCCTCGGAGTGTGCAGCTCGGTCTCGCTTAGCAGCCTTCGCATACAAAAGGGGAAACGAAGTTCAGGTGCCAGGGATTGAACCCTAGACCACCTGATCATTAACCAGGGCGCCTTACCAACTCATCTGGACTTCTCTTTGTGTCACTCCTCTAAAATTTTATACATATCTTGTGCTTCTCGGTTTATACTTTCAAAATTTGACAAAATCAGCCCAAAAAATTAATTCCTTTAATTTTTAAAATCCTTTTTCAACCCAAGTTTTTTTTGTTTTTAATTTTTGATTTTATTTTTGACCTTAAAATTTTGACTTTGACTTTAAGTTTTGACTTTCTCGTTTGACTTTTAATTTTTCAAATTTGACTTTTCGGTTTGACTTTTAGGTTTGACTTTTGAGTCTAACTTTTTAAATTTGACTTTTATGGTTGACTTTCTCGGTTTTTAAGTCAAAGTGCAATTAAAAATAAAAAATAAAAAAATGAGTTCCACATCAATTCCGGTAAATGAAGTTTTTTGTACTCCATCTTGTAAAGCTACGATTAAATTTCTTCGCGTTCAAATCAATTTATTAAAAAAGGAAAATGAGGACCTCAAATACGAAGGCTATACTCTAAGGAAAGGTCAGAAACCTTTAAAAGCACAATTAGAGGCCAAGACTAAGGACTTAGGAAATTACAATAAGATTACAGCAACAAGTGTGAAAATTATGATCACATTAAACGCAAACTTGTTGCCGTAACTGAAGATCTTGATGCTTTGAAAATAAAGTGTGGAAAAACAGATGTTAGTTTCAAAAATGATACTGCATCAAGTAAGACAATCGAGTCCTTAGTAGAAAATCAATTGAGTTTTAAAGATAATCAAACCTAGGGTCTAGGGTATCACAGTGTGCCACCTCCTTTTAATCACAATTATAACCCAACCCTTTAGACCAATAAGGAAGAAATGACTACTCAGTATGGCTAAAACCCTGCTCCAGCTTCAGTTAAGACTGAACAATCAGGGCCAACTGAGGATGTTGAGCTGAACGATACTAATGCTTCTACTTCATGTGCAGGTAAAGTAGCAGAGAATGAGAACAAGGAGAACACCATTGAACAAACCAACATCTCCTTGAACTCTGAATCTGTTGCTTCAAACTCAATTGCTTCTGATCAACCTGCTGTTGATAAATACAAGCCACCATTTCAAGCTAAACAGAGTAACTGTTGCAACTATGCGTGTGGGAAAAGCAAGAGACAAGGCAAAGATACGCCACCAGGGGCAGGAAGAAACAACTCCATAGTGAAGAAAAAGACATGCTTTCACTGTGAAACACCTGGACACATTGCCAAAAATTGTCCTAATCGAGCATACGTTCCCTACTACGCATAAGGGTGGCAGAACACGCCAAGAGGGAGATACTTCAAAAGAAACCTCTCCAGGTCACGTTCAGACAGTGGCGAATGGAATGCCACGAAAGGCAAGAGTTCAACTCCCAAGGCTAAGAAATCAAATCCCAAGGTCAAGAAGGGAATGTCGGCTAAGAAGCCAAATCCAAGAGATGCTCCCGTGAAGATAAAATCAAAGTCATCAACGGCCGACATCAACTACAAAAGCAAGTACTGAGCCACCCATCGGATCGAAAAAATGGGTCAAACCTAACTACAAATGGGTTTGAAAGGTTCAATCTCCCAAATCACCTAATGAGTCTAACATTTCCACATATTCTGTTTGTCATAAGCAGGACATGTCATGGGAGAGATTACCCTGCAAAGATGACAAAGGTCAATCGAGTTTCAAAATGGACTGGGTTCCAAAGACCAACTGATCCTGCTTTGTGCTGGAGCAGCTATGGAGGCATATCATCAGACTTCGGTTTGTTGATAGTGGTCGCTCCAGGCACATGATAGGAGGCATCTCTCAACTATAAAACACTCAGAACATTGTTTGATAGTATGTGTCCTTGCGGGAAGGGAAGAAAGGAAGTGGTCACTCATGGGGTTTGTGCTTAACGACATGAAGAATTTTCGGATCTGTTCTGAGTTTATGTGTGCTGTTCTCAGACCTTCTAGATGCAAATTCAATCGGTGATTTACGGTTTGAGTTTTCTTCTCTATACTCCTGAGTTTTTCTTAATCTGATTCGCTTTAAAGACAAATTTTTGTTTTAGGATAGTTTAAATTTGCGCATTTACTTTCGTTTCTCTCCTATGCACAAATTTAGGGGGAGAAATAAAAACAAAACAAAAATTAGAAAATTTTAAAATTAATTTAAAAAAAAAAAATATGTTGGTTATGGAATGTGCTTAAGGGAGATGTTTTGGGAAGTAAGTGATAACGTGCAATCTGAGTCTGCGTAACGTACCCAAAGTTGAAGGGTCTATGCTCTGGTTTGATGCGTCGGTAGGTACGAAGAATTTAACAGACTTGACTAGGTGCAGATGAACTTAAGGAATCTAGAGACTTGATAAATCTTGACCTAGTTAGTTCTCTTTAGCCTGACAATACGACACGTGGATAGGTTGAGCAGGGAGATATATATGGGAATCTACTCGTCACATTAATTGAACCCGTATCTGGAACCGTGGTTTAACTTTTCCTCGATGTGCGGATTCTGTCCTTAATTCCGGTATTGATGGGGCGACTGGTAAATTCTGATGAATTAGGTCTGTAGAAAATTATTTTCTTTCTTTCTTACTGTTAGTCATATGTTGTCTCCTCTGCATGATTGGAAGAGATCCGACCTGAACTGCAACATATGCAAATCTATTTCTCTGCATATTATATCTATGAAATTCTTCTTATCTATTAGCCATATGCTTTCTCCTTTGCGTGATTAACAATCCGACCTGGTACACATCATATGCAACCTTCTACTTCTCAATCCCTCTAAAATTATAAGTGATAATAATCTGAATCGATCTTCTCTTTTAATGATTGTCTGCTCACCCGATGTAAGGAGTACTCTAGAAGTCTTTGATTACCGGGGCATATCTGGAAGCGGGAAACATGTTCCAGTACACTTAAAATTGAACACTCAAAGATTGTCTATAGATCTTGCTGCTCAATTTAGGTGGACAACAATATCCCTGGTCGTCATCAGCAGAATGGTCCTTAAGCTATATTATCTAGAAACTTAGGATCATATATAATATCTAGGAACTTAGGATCACATTGTCTTGTCACTTATAGTATGTCCTAATTTTGTCACAATTTTTCGTGTTTAAATGGACAATAATACCGGCGATCGAACAGACAAAGACGTGAAGATAGAAGGTACTGACAAGCGGATAAAGGTTGTCTAAAAACTTTGATCCCAAATCATTCTTAAAGTTAGATATCATTTTATTTTTGTTAAATTTGTTCATAGTTTTCCTCTATGCATAAATTTTATGGGCAGAATTAAAAAAAAATAATAATTCAAAATCAAACAAAAATCAGAAAATTAAATATCCAAAAATAGTGTTATTTCTTGTTCAAAAAAATCAAAAAATTTAAAAATATTTTTGTTTCTATTTTGTTTGTTAATTTTTTTTTTTTTTTTTTTGAAAAGTGATTTCAGGTATAGATAAGACTCATGGAGTTTGTGTTGAAGATTTCTGAGCCAAGGCTTCATCTGTGAGCATTGAAGAATTTGCATTCGGAGGAGCAAGAAATGAAGATTATTCTTTCGTCATTCCATCCTTCAACCCCAGAAGCAAGGTGAAGCTGAAATTGAAGAATATGTGACAGATAGCATTGAAGTCCCCTCAATCAATTTGATGCTATTTATGAACCTGCTGAAGTGATCCAGAAGATTTGTTCTCTCTGTTCTCTTTGAAGATTCTAAAGCTGAAAGCGCCATCTTTCAAAAATCAGTACATCAAGCCTCCTCACCTAATATGCATTCAGAGTCAAATCTTGAAGAAATGCCCAACTGCTCAAGATGAAGTCATTTATTGAAGATTCATCAAGTTCATCTTGAAGCTATGAAGAATTTGAAGATTAATGCTGAAGCCAAGTTCCCAATGAAGATTAACAAGAAAAGGCAGCTACTTTTTAGGGGGAGTTTGTTGGGCCAATTAGAAAAGAAAGCTATAAACCAAGGGGGAGATTGTTGGGTCAAAAATATGGTTTATACTTTGCTTTTCTAGGAAAATATATTTTTGTGTGTACGGCCGTACACGTGTGTACGGACGCACACCCTGTGTACGGGTGTGTGGCTGTACATATGTGTATCGCTAGAGGTCCATATAAATAGAGGAGTGCATGTGGGAGTGTACGGTTGAATAAGAGAAGAGAGCAACTTGTAGAGAGAGAAAGCTAGAGAGAAGAAGTGTGTGTGTGAGAGAATCTATTGTAAGGAGGATCATTCATATTGAATACATCATTAGATTCATCATCTTCTTCTTCTCCTTCTCTTCTATATTGATCTGACATCATTCAATTGATTGGGATTCCACACCATCAATTGGATCTGATTGATACACAAGCAATTTTGGGGACTTACAGAGATTTGTGGAGATTCAAATTACTCTTCAGTAGGAGATTGTTTTGGAGGTAATGAATCGTTATCCTTAGCCTTCTCCTTTCTAGATCCATCTTTCATGGAGTTTTAGGGTTTGTTTGGAGATGATATTATAAGTTCTTGGTGCATAAGTTAGATCTGGAGTTGAAACTCCAGATCTGAGCTCTATTTGGACCAAAGATGCAGAAAGCCCTTTTGGTTTTTATGCATAAGCCATTCCCCATGAGTTAAGTTCCTTTCTAGCATGGTTTTTGGTATTATGGGACATGAAGCATGTAAAGGTAGAAACTTTATGTTGCTAAAGGACTCTAGGAACCCAGATCTATTGTTTGGAGCAAAGGAGTAGCTCTGTGACTCGAGATTATGGGAATGCATGTATGTACTCGACGAGTTTGGGAGATGACTCGGCGAGTCGGGATAGGGATTAGACTTTGAGTCTCACAGTAACTTGGCGAGTCGCATGGGTGACTCGGCGAGTCATATGATGATGAGCTTGGACTCGACGACTTGAAAAACAACTCGATGAGTCTGATGAAGAGTGCCCTGGACTCGGCAAGTCTGTTCTTCGACTCGGCGAGTCACGACGCAGAACCCCCAACCTTGTCTGGTTAAGACTCAGAGCAGTGAGTTTAGTGGTGATTCATTGAGTTGGAAGTTTGGGACTCGGAGATTGTTGGATTCGATGAGTCATGGGGTGACTCGGCGAGTCGAGTCAATCAGAAGGTTGACTCTGACTAAGGACATTGACTTTGACCTTTAGGGGTATCACGGTAAATTGGTAATTTATGTCAATAGATCATTGATGGTTTTAGGTGTTAGAGTTGGAGGCAGTGCTTTGGGATTTAGCTTTCGCGGTTCGGTTCGGCAGATTTCAGGTGAGTTAACCTCACTATATCGACAGGGTCTACGACACCAAGGCCGACCCTTTATCAGATGGGAATTCGAGTATTCTTTGCTATGTTATTGATTTGCTAGATCTGCATCCTGGTATTTAGGATGGTATTATGTTAGTGACCTGGTTAAGGTCGGTATCCCAGTATATAGGGTAATGTTATGCTAGTGACCGATTAGGTCAGAATCCTAGTTAGGATGTTGATAGGCTATGTGATTTGTTAGATTGTCTGTCTGGTTAAGGATTACTATGTGATTAATTGTTTTATGTGCACATGGTTGTTTGACTGGGGTTGGGTTGAGGCGGGTCCTGCTTTGTGCTGTAGGCCAACATACCCAGGGCGGACCAGATATTCCGAAGGCCCAACGAGCTGTTCAGATAGGCTGAAGGCCCCAAGAGGGCGGACCAGACGTGCCGAGGCTCGGAGAGTGAACCAGGCCGACTGAAGGCCCGATGCGGGCGGACCAGTCATACTGTAGACTCAGAGAGTGGACCGGGTGAATTGAAGGCCCGGTGCGGGCGGATCAAGCACACTGTAGACTCGATGTACATGGCTAGACTCGGAGGGTGGACCAGGTGGATTGAAGGCCCGGTGCGGGCGGACCAGTCACACAGTAGACCCGTTATGCATGGTTGTTCTATTTGCGATATGTTATAAGTATGTTTATGTGTGGTTGGTATTTTAGGGGTAACTCACTAAGCTTTAGGGCTTACAGTTCAGTGTTTTGTTCCAGGTACTTCAGGAGACCGTGGCAAGGCAATGGCGTGATCGTAACGCTCCTCATTTTTATGTTAATGTTTATGGGAGACTTTGATAATAAACAAATTGAAAACTTTTTTGTAATAATTTATGGATAAGGATTGTTTTTGAAAAGTTTAAATTAGTTGGAAATTTTATGGTCATTACAATTGTTCAACTAAAACCCTATGATATTATTAATGAAGTTCAATGATATAATCAAAGGATGACATGGTAAAATTGGTCTTAAACTTTGGATTAAGGATCTTGTCTAAATTCGGTGTGGGTTCAAATCTCACTCTCAACAAAATTCTTTTTCTTTTACATTTTATTGTCGAAATCTAGGTTCTAAATGTCGTGGGATGTGGCTTGGTGGCAAGGACAAACATCAATCCATGACGAATCTTGATGAGCAATGATATTTTTCTAAACACGACAATTTTATATATATCAAAAAATAATCACATAATCATAAAATTATATCAAATATATCACGTTTTCCGAAATGTTATATTAACACTTAATATAAAAAAGTTAACAAAAACTCCATTGTTTTAGGTCTAATCCGAAAAAAAACTTAGCACATTGACACATTATTTATGATGCCACACCTAACAAACCCGTATTAGACATGTTCATAACAACTACACCACGCCTTACGCCATGACAGGCTTAACCAGTCTTTTAGAACCATGGTCTGAATTAAGTGTCTCAACATGTGTATATTTACGTTAAGGTTAGTTGTTTATAATTAAATAGATAATAAATGCCCATTTTCTTGTTTGAAGTACACATGTAGGTAAACGAAAACAAATAAATAATATAATAATTTCAAAGATTGTCCTTGTAATTTACTTAGAATTGTATATTTAGTGTGTTTTTTTGAAAATATTAAATAATCATCCCTACTTTGGTGTTTTGAAAATTTTAAATAATCATTACTACTTCCGTTCATGTTTTATCTCACAATTCTCACCTTAAATAAAATGATTTTTGTATCATTTTATAATATTTTATTTATTTATTTATTTATATTGATAATGCACCCACCCACTTCACATCATCTATGGTATATCCTTTTTCTCAACTATTTTTATTGTTCAATGACAAAAAAGAAAGTATGTCATGCTTGTATAACGAATTATTATATAGATATGTAGTGTAACACTCGGTTTCGAATTGTTTCATTATTCGGGGTCGTGGCCCTATTATCGGACATCGTAAGGCTTAGGGACTTGGGGAAAAAGGGAATCGACTTTTTTGGACGTGCGGTTGTTGATTAAGTAATCTGAGTGTTCGTTTGTGTTTCGGAGCCTAATGGTATAATCGTAATTTGGTAGCTCAACCCTTTATGAATTTTGGATTTTTGTTCGGGAAGTTCTAAGGCAAGGATGAGTTGTTAGAAGTGTAGGGATTCTCGTCACCTTTCGTAGATATAAAGTTCGTTGGAAACAGACTTAAGACGATGGATTATGGCCAATTGAAGTTCATGTGATTTGGAGCTTGGTCGAGTACGCAAGGCGTACTCACCATGTACGTTGGGCGTAATGGGTTAATGCATTGTGGGTGGTCCTTGAGTACGTCGGTTGTACTAAGGGGTACGTGGGGCGTACTCCCTTAAGCTAGAAACCCTCGTTTTTAGGGTTTTACCTCTATTTAAGCATCCTTTCTTCTTGATTCTTGATCCATACCATCCTCCAAGCCTCCTAAACCCTAAAATTCGACCCTGAGCCACCATTTTGGAGTTCTGAAGCCTTTGTGAGGAATCTTGGAGTGTATTTGTGCTTCTTGAAGAGTTTAGAGTATGTTGAAGAATCATCCTTTGGAATGGGGCTTGTAGATCCAGAAGTTTCTCATCTTTTGCAACCTATTGAAGGTAAAAAGCTCTCATCTTGGCATCTCTTTGGTAAGATCTTGCTTCGGGTGGTTTATAGTACATATTGGTCCCTTTTTGGTTTATATTTATGAGTTTGAGCTCCTCTCAGGAGTTGGACACTAGATTTGGACGTTTTAGGTGTCCCAAATACATAAAAATGTGCTCTTGATAGTTAATATCAACCCATACATGTGTATTAGCCTCTTTGATGAAGTTGTAAAGTAAGAACTTAGATTTGGGACCCAATGACATCATTACTGTAGTTGCTTAGTGTATGCATCACGACTGTACATAATTAAGATCTTATAGCCTGAGAATGTTTGATTTGGCCTTATTTCATGCTCTTGTTTGATGAAGCTCTTAGGGTAGGATTAGGCATTCAAACGTCTATAAGGTCCATCGTTATGTATAGCTAGCATACACGAGTGCTGCAGGATTAGTGGAAGTTTCATGGGTGGGTTGTGTGAGGCTGGTAGGTCAGTTATGAGATAGTTAGCCTTCCTCTAGGAGTGAGGATTGAGCGGCCACCATGTATATGTATATTGTTAGGGTGTTGTGATGATACTTGAGATAAATATGGGTAGGTGTGGAAGGTAGTATGGGCCTATACTATTGAGAGCACATGACCTATACGCGTAGCAAGGAAGTTACAACCCCTAGAGTTTAGTTGGGAGTTGGTTCCTTGTTGTTTGTGTAGATTATCTGAGATCTTTCTGGGTTATTATCAGAATCGTGGTTACGAGACGTTGTGAGACCGGATCCGGATCAAGACCAGGAGATGGCAGCCAGGATAGGCCAGTATTGTCAGAGGACCGTGTCAGTGAGATCATTCGGGAGGAGGTGATTAAGATTGTCCGGGGATAGTTTCCGGAGATGTTTTGGGTCTATTAGGACCTCCATGGTTGAGTATTTCGATGAGCGCTATGCAGCCCTTGCTGATACGGCTGCCGCAGCAGCTACACCAGCTGTAACGATGATAGGGGGAGGAGATGATCGAGCTTTCCAGTACCGGGACTTGTTACTGGGACATATTCTGATGAGTAGAAGGCTGTAGTTACTTAGGATTAGGAAGATGTTTTGTACTCGTTACAGTCCGCGAGTTGAGCAGGGGAAGGTACCACATGAGTTTCTAGATTTGAGGCTTCGGGGGGTTTTGCTCGAGGCTGGAATACGAGTCGCGAGGACTCTAGAAAGGAGTGATGATTATGTTCAGTTGGGGTTTTGCAGATGGAAGTAGAATGGTTAATTGGTGGATTGGAATGTCATTTTATAGGGCAAGGATTGTGCCCTTTCAGTTTTCGAGCTCAATGGAGTGAGCAGACTTGGGACCCCAGGACCAGGTTGTATTCTAGCTCAGGGTCAGTTAGTTGCAGGGGTTGGCGACATTATTTCAACGTTGGTGAGAACATATGGGTCTATGTGGCATAAGTATCTAGTGAGGCGTACGTGATTACCGTCCCTACCCATAGGAGCTACGATCTGATTTGCCTTGGACCTCTTGTATCTGGTGGTAAGGATCGATTGTGCAATCTATTGAGGCTTTGGGATCGGAGACTATGTCTTGGGGGTAGTTTGTAGCTCAGTATAGGGCAGAGGTTGCTTCAGCTACGGCAGTTCAGCTGTGGATGACTGAGCTGGTGAGTGAGTCAGGGTGCAAGACCCTGAATGATATGATTTCTAGAGCCCGAGAGCGGGAGATTTGTTTGGAGCACCTTGGGTAGAGGGGTATTATGTGGGAGGTTTGCGGACAGGGTCCCACAGTATGGTTATTCAGCGTTGTCAAGATTCAGTGGTTCTAGTAACCGTTATTGATTGGAGGATGGGAGAGCCAAGGGAAGTAGCTCGTTGCTAAGATATTAGTTGGAGCACCTATCTTTAGGTCTTTAAGGATTTTAATGTGAGATCATTCAAGCATTAGAGGTTGTCGGTATCATTGTAATTCAGGAAGTGTTCATCTAGTTCTTAGAAGTGTGTGATCATTTGGAATTGGCTAGTGATGGAGCACTAGTTGATAAATGCTAATCGTCATGGGGTTTATCATTGTAAGGCAAGAAGGAGTGGGGGACTTTCAATTCTCACGTGCCTTGAGAATTTAGTTGATTCTAAGTGGGGGAGCAATCTTGAAACTGGGATAAGTTTCGCATCATGGTCAGGAAGGAAGACAACCCAAGTGGCTGTTCAGGTTGAGGGTCGTGTGCATCGGGAGTTCGATAAAACTACCTAGCATGTGTATCACGTCTTCTCGGTGATTGATAGCAGAATTTGGCAAATCAAGGTGGGGTCCTAGTCACGTATTAAGTTTAGTGCGGGTGTTTAGTCGAGTGTGTGCTCGACTTTGCGGGTTTTCGGATTGATAGATTGAGGGTAAGGTATCGGGCTGCGGTTGTGTTAGAGCGAAAGTGTTATAAGACTACGGGGGTAGCCATATCATTCACAAGCGGTCAGATAGTATGGAAAGTGTTGTAATATTGCGGGGGTAGCTGTAGCATTCACTAGCAGTCAGATAGTGATGGAAGTGGTTTGAGACTACGGGAGGACTCGTAGGATTCACGAATTGTTTCAGACGATTAGGCAAGGGTGGGCCAGTTTTCTAGATTGTGGGTAGACCACTATATAATTGGAATTAGGAAACGATAGGTCGTTAGAGACCGGGCATGAGGTAAGACTATAGTATTCTGGTAGCGTTCACTTTTTTTATTTAGTTCGATGGCAACATATTTTCTGGTCTTTATGGTCGGATGGACCTGAAGGATTGATGGAGCCATGGGAGATGATATAGCTAGGCCAGTTATTGCTCTTCGAGTTTCCTTCGGGAATCGCATGGAGGGACTATACGATTGCTCGTTGGTTCAACAATCGAGCAGAAATCTGGTATTTCGGTTGAGTTTTCTGTCAAGTATAAGTGTACTGCAGGGAAATTTGGTGTGTGAATCTGTCTTCTAGTAGGAACCTCAGGTTATCAAAAGTTGAGTAACTAGTTGGGATATAAGTGCAATGAATTCGACAATGATTCAGTGTGGGCAATCTGGCAGGGATCCAGACCATCTCGAGACTTCAGATTTTGGATTGAGTAAATGTGATCATATTACAGGGAATTCATTTATCTTAGGTTTTAGAACCATGTAAGGGTTGATTACGGTTGCCTCGGAAAGGATGGGGGTATGCTTATAGTTGTGACCGTGTCGCTCCAGTCATTTTGTGTGTTAGGAATGGTAAGGAATGATTTCGAGGACGGAATCTGATTTAAGTTGGGGAGAATTGTAACATTCCGATAATAATAATAATAATAATAATAATAATAATAATAATAATAAATAAATAAATAAATAAAAATGAATAAATCAATAATATTTAGCGGAGAGTTGGTTTTGGGGAGCCAAATGATATATTTTAGACGTTCGGGGGGGTCAAAGTGTAATTTCAGGATGTATTTTGTAAAGATTTTTAGAAGTTACAGTGTGTTTGTTAAGTATTGGACTTAAAATGAATGAATTTATGGAAGCGGGGGCTGAATGGTAACATATGGACTTCATTTGAAAATAATTTGTAGAGGAGGGGCTGTTTGGTAACGGTTAGACCTAATATGAGAGGAATTGTGGGAGTCGGGGTTTAAACGGTAAATAATGGGGTGAATTCGAAATGATTTTTAGAAAGGAGGGACCATTGTTGTTATTATGCGAATAAGTTTCTTAAGGACCGGGTATTTAACTCCCGTCCAAATCCTAACCCTAAGGGATGTAACAGCCGACACCCCACTCCCTCTTCATCCTCCAGCCGCCACCATTGTTTCTTACCCCTCCAGCCACCGCCCCTCCATGCCAAAAACATCAGTAGTTCTATTGCCGACAAAGATGTTCACTGCAAGCCGATGTCGTCAGGGTGATCGGAAGACGGGGATCGGGTTTTCGCCGTTGTCTTTCGTCGGTAAAGGCACACTCCTTTCCCATCTCTTCGCTTTTTTGTTCCTCCACCCCATCGAGAAGCCATGACCGTGCTTTTGCCACTGCTGTGATTTCCGGTGAGAAACTAGAGAATACGAGTGGGAGAATAAAAACAAGAAGTGGAGAAGGTGTTGATGTTGCATTCGTTCACTAAATAGGATGTGTTTTCTGCAACTTTTTCCCCTTTTTCCGTGCCTGGAACCGACGTCAAGACCATCTAACTGTCGCCGCTTAGGCCACAACCTCATCCCGTTGTCACCCTCTAACCACTGCATGCCACCAGGTGGGTGGTGGTGTTCGTTTTGTTTTTTAGCATATGTTGATGTGGGTTGCTGCTATGATCGAGTTGTGTTTATGTGGTTGTTTTGTTTGATCGGAAATGTAAAAGTGGGCAGCCACCACCACCTCCGACCACTGCCTGCCGCCACAGGGCGACTGTGTATATGTGTGTTTATTGGAGTTTTCAAATGTAAAAATGTAATGTATTATAACTACCATCGTGAGGTGGTGGCTGCCGCCTCCTGCCACCACCAGCCACCGTGTTGGATGGCGGTGTGCCTCGTTTGTGTTTTGACTCGTTTGGGATGCTTGGACAAAATGGGCCTAATGAAACCCTAATGAGCCCAATGAAGCCCTAAATGACCTAAAAGCCCAACTATTTGACTAATGGGCTAGTATTGGGCTGGAAACCCTAATTAGGGTTTTGAAAACCCTAATGACATAAAACCCTAATTTTGGGAAATTATGAGGACCCGCACTTGAATTAATTACTAAACTAAAAATGTTAATGAATAATCATTTGCAAATTAACCTAAGGCAATATTGGACTTAATAGATTAAGTCCTTAATGTGTTAAGTAGGAACACTTAACCCTAATCGTCATTTTATGTGAAAACCCTAATTTCACTTGGGCCTTGAGTTGGGCCTTTCTATTGAGCTTTGGTGATTGGGCCAATAATGGGCTTTTCAAAAACAATCATATGAACTAGAATAATTGGATGGGCTTTAGTGTAAGGCCCATATGAGCGGTTAGGCCAAATTTGAAAATTAGGCCATAGATAGGCCATAATTTGGGCCTTGATGATTATGAGATATTGGGCCATTTGAATGCCAAATGTTTGGACTGTTCTAAAATGTTGGGCCTTAAGGGAAGACCATGTATAGGTTTGGGCCTGTTCGGTGCAGAAGTGTTGCGTCATTGGGCTCGATACATGGCCCAGTTTTGTTATCCGGTTTGGGCTTGTCCAACCATGATTTTTGTATTAGGGTTTAGTATTCAAAGATGCATGCATGCATCCTTAGTAATTATCAGTTTCATTATTATTGATAGTAATTGTACTATAAATCCTAGCTCGCCTCTACTGTGGGAGTTCTTTATCGAGCTCTACTGAGGTGTGACTATATTTGAATCATTAAGCATTACTTGATTCTATATCGTGTTTATTTTCTTTGTTTGTTTTATTGATTAAACCTGTTGAAGCTCTAATCGATCTAAAAGTTTTTTTTAACCTATCAATTGGTATCAGAGTAGGAGACTGTGTAATCTATACACATCTCTTCTGTTGAAGAAGATCCTAGGGTTTTTCTGCTTTGATCGATACTGTTAGAATCATCATTTGCTATTGACGTTGTTCTTTAGCAGGTGATCTTACCCTAACGTTATTTACAAGTCTGATCTTAAGCAGGTTTTTTTAATGAACATCATCATGTCCATGGATGATTCCCAGTCAAACCCAATCAATATCTCCAATAGTATCGGATCGACGACAAGGATTCCCATTTTGCACACTCAAGATTATGAAGTCTGGACGCATCACTTTGCGGACTATATGATTGGTTCAGAAGACAATGGATACTTGATCTGGGAGGCGATTACTGTAGGTCTATTTGCTCACTCAAGCACTTCAAGAATTGTTAAAACTCAAAAGGAATACAATCAACTCGTTAATGATTTGAAAGACATACCCCAAGATGAGAAGGAAAAGTTTCAGTGTTAAGGATGATTAGGTTTGCTTTACAATCTGACACATTTCGGTTAGTGAGTTCGTGCACAACAACGAAGGAAATATGGGACATGTTGAAGGAATTGTATTCTACAGATGAAGATCTAGCATTCGATCCAAACTTTATTGCTCTCAGAATTTGGTGACTTGAAGCAGAAGTCTGAAGAAAAGCTTATTCAACCTTTTGATCGATTTAATCATCTCCTTAGTAAGATGATAAAGCATGGGATAGAAAGGAAAGTCATTCAACAAAAGGTCACATTTATGAATGGCCTTAGACTCGAATGGATGGCTGTTGTGTCTACTGTGAAAGCACATGAACAATTCAAGGCTTATTCTCTGGTAAAGCTAGTGGGAATATTGAAGTCACATGAGAGTACAGTGACGAAGGAACGAATGTGGTTTCTAGCATGTGGTCATTAGCTCTAATCTCCAAAGGAAAGAAAGCTGCTGAAGAAGAAGATTTAGATCTTTCTGAATTTGATCTAACTAGTGAAGAGTTTGCTTTGATGGTGTCAAATCCCAAGAAGTTCATCAAAAGAAGGTTCTCAGTCAATAAGAACCGAAAGTGATAGCGAAGCTACAATGCTGAGAAGGTGAAGGAGGCACCGAAGAGTGTTCCTCAGTCTGAAGAACCAAATAAGGAAGCAAAACTTGATGGTGACTCAGGCTTTAATTGTCACTATTGTGGAGGCAAAAATCACTTTTCCAAAGATTGTATGTTGAGAAAGAAGTCTGAAAAGAATGAAAATGATGACGAGGAAGAGAACGTCATACGACTATTGGAGGAAATCAAGAAGAAGAAATATGGATCTCATAACACTATGAATGCTCTAATTGTGCAGGGAAATACTATTGATGATGAATTTGGCGGTGTTGAAGTTTGGTCGACTGATTCAGAAGATGAAGAAGTGAGGAAGCCCACTCACGGCAGGGATTTGTTGGTGAAAGAAGAAAACGTTGCTGGAAAGTGTCTGATTGTGACTTCTGAGGTGTCACAAATGAGAGGTTATACCACTGATGGGGGACGAGACGAAGCGAATGAGCGAGAATATAGATGTTTTGTAGCGAAACCTATCAGTGAGCAGATCAACGAATATGATGAGTTGATCAAGAAGGTACAATCTATTCTTGTTTCTTTAAACATCCCTATCACTAACTATGAAAAAGAACTAAATGTATTAAAATCTAAAATTTCTAGTATAAGTGGTAGTTTAACTCAAACTCGTGTCACAAACTTTAACCTAACCGATCAAATCATCAGGGTATCATCGAAGAGTGATGAGAGGTGTATGTGGATAGAGCAAAGAGAGAAGGAGTTGATTAGGTCTAGGGATGAAACAATTTATTTGCAAAGAGATAATTTAAAGCTTTTGAAACAATGAAATGTTTTTTGTTTGATTGCTAAAAGATTATATTCAAACATTACTCAATTACATCTTAATTGTGATATAGGAAAGAAGATACATCATATGATTGTATGCTTCCTTGAGTTCAAGGAGGATGAAATCGATGCCGATGCATACAACTGTGAAAACTTTCTTTCTTCTGATGATATCTCTCCCTCATACAAAATTGGTCTAGACAAAATAGAGTCCATCATAAAGTCAAAAAATTATAAGGACATGCTCAAAAACTTATTGGATGAAAATAAAAACTAAAAATCAAAATTGAAACTGTATAGAGATTTGACTCTTTGAATGCCATGTTGAATTCAGAAAATAAAATTGATATTGAAAACACTTCTGAATTTAATGAGGATGATGATATGAGTGAAATATCTGTAGAAGACGAGGTGGATTGCTACGAATTTGTCAAGAGCGAACCCGAAACCAATAAAAATCTTATCTCTAAAAACTCTATTGAATTTGCTCGCTCATCAAAAGACAAGACTAAAGTTCTCAAGGAAAAGGCTATTGTATATCAAAAGGTCCAAACAACTCCAAATCAAGTTTATATAGTTAAAGGAGTTACACAACAACAGACAACCAAATTAACAACATTAGTAGAAGAAGATAATGCTAATGGATTCGATGAGTTTTTCTGGTCAGCACGGATAGATAACGCCGATGAAACAGAAGGTTTGTATCAGGAAACATCATGGAGAGTGAAAGGTAGGTATGTGGCAGAACCGCTTAACGATCCTACACAATTTGACGTGCCAAGCACAAGTGGTACTAAAATTGACTTAGGCGAGCCATTCAGGGTGTCAAGTGAAACCTCTTCGCTAAAGAGCGTAAATCATGCTCAAGTACCGAAGCGATAGGCCAACATCCATAAAACTCCAAAACAAGTGTTAGAAAGAAAGAATCAACAAAATTTGAGATACAAGAAGAATCTTAATGAGAGAAAACAGTTTTGGCGATCTCAAAACCCCAATTACGCTCGCTATGAAAAGACTTCTGAGCGAAAAGAAGAAGCAAAAGCAAACTCAGCTTCTCACATTCAACAAAATCACAACAATCGAAAGAGGAGTTTCGGTCCTCAAAATCAAGATAACCGAAAACAGAGCTTTGGTCTACAAACGCACAGAAACCAAAAGAGAAGTTTCGGTCATCAGATGGACGATAACTGGAAAAGAAGTGTCGGGATTCAAGTTGTGAGAAATCGAATGGATGGTGTCGGTCCTAAATCAACCATTGAAAGGAACCAAAGGGAAGGTAGTTTTGGCTCTCAACCAAGTAAGGGTAATGATCAAAAGCTTAACACTGCTCCCAAGTCTCATCTTTCTTACCCACACTCTCACTCCCAGAATGATCGAAAGGGAAAAGGAAAGCTCTTTCCATAAAATGAAAAGAAACCGGCGTTTGAACCCAAAGTGGAGAACTGAAAGACTGCTAACGTCGAATCAAAACTGAGCCTGAAATAATCAAATATAATAAAATCAAAGTTTTCACCATAAAGAGAAAAGATGAAACAACCTTAATAAAAAGAACCTTTTTCGTTGATGTTTCTCTTCCAATTCTCTTTTCTATAAAAGGCTCACAAGGACCCAAGAAACTTTGGGTTTCTAAATCTGCTTAATTTTTGCAGGTTATACGTGACAAGCAGTTCGATGATGAGTGGTAAATAGACAGTGGCTGCCCGCATCACATGACAAGAAGAAAGGAAGAGCTGAGGGAATTTTGGTCCCTTCTAGATGGTGGATGTGTCAAGTATGGTAATAACTCTTTTGGCACAATCAAAGGTTAATGTATGATTACCAATGGTGATTTCCCGATAGGAAAAGTAGCGTATGTTGAAGGTCTTCAACACAACCTCATCAGTGTTTCTCAACTGGTGGTCGATATCGGGTTAAAAGTTTCGTTCGATGATGATGGCTCAGAGATTATTGAAAAGAAGATGAACAATATTTTGCTGAAATCAAAGCGAAAAGGGGAGATGTACCCTTTGAATCTCAATCCTATAAGAGGAAAACCAATAGTTTGCTTGCTAAAAAAGGCTCATTCAGAGGAAAGCTGGATGTGGCACCGGAGACTCTCCCATCTCAACTTCAAAGACATCAACAATCTAGTACTTGGCGATCAAGTTCGAGGTCTTCCAGTTCTGAAGTTTGATAAAGAACACTTGTGTGCTGCTTGTGAAATGGGAAAACAAAGTTGACAAAGTCACCCTTCTCGAGTCAATACAAAAATTATTGATCCACTAGAATTAAATCACGTTGATCTATGTGGTCCATCTTCAATCGAGAGTATTGGTGGTAACAGATATATACTCGTTATAGGGGATGATTTATCTCGATTTACCTGGGTGTTTGTTTTGAGGCAGAAATCAGAGGCTACTCCCAAGCTCAAACTCTTTATCAAGCAGGTAGAAGTTCAACTGCGAAAGGTAGTTCGAAACATCAGAAGTGACAATGGGTTGGAGTTCAAGAACAAACACTTTGAAGATATTCTTGCAGAAAAGGGAACAACTCACAACTTTTCTGCTCCATATACTCCACAAAAGAACAAAATTGTTGAAAGGCGAAACCGATCTTTATGTGAAGCGACCCGGAGTATGCTTAGCTTCGCCTTGCTACCTCTGTATTTTTGGGCAGATGCCATTGCTGCTGCTTGTTTCACACAGAACATATCTTATCTCAACAAACGTTTTTCCATCACTCCATATGAGATCTTGAACAACCGAAAGCCTAATGTAAAGTTTTTTCATGTGTTCGGTTCCAGATGCTTCATCTTTTATTCAAAAGAACATTGAAACAAGTTTGATGTGAAAGCAGATGAATGAATCTTCCTGGGTTATTCTTTAACCTCCAAAGCATACATGGTTCTAAACAAGCGTTCCAAGAAAATTGAAGAGACTTATTATGTCACCTTCGATGATAACTACATTAAGAAATTGAAGACAACTGAAGGTTCTGTGGAGGAAATATTTACTAAATCTAGTCAGGCTACGGTACCAATCTCAAACCTATTTCAGTTAAATCTCATCTTGAAAACATAAGTCTGATTTCGCCATTGACACCAAGATTAAGGAGGACCATGCCCAAAAATCTACCCAACTGGAAGTTCAAAATGCAAATCTTACTCATGCTCAAAAGGAAATTGAATCACTGAAAACTGAGCGAGCGGTTCTCAAAAGCTGTGTTGGGGATGTTCTGTCTATTTTGAGTAATCTTTAGCATGCTCATGATCCTGCCCTCACTCTTATAATCAGGAATCGCTTAACAACCAAATTACTTCCGGCGATTCAAATGCTCTATCAGATTCAGGGTGTTTCGGAACCGATTGTTAATCCGAAACAAGGGGGGAGAAACTCAACATACTTTAAATCTATCCAACATTATTACTCACACCCAACCAAAGGTTAATGTAGCTTCGGTTTCGCGGCATGATGAGTTGCAAAGTATTGTTGATGATGATGATGATGTGGAAGAAAAAATAGTCGAGGCTTTAAAGTGAAAGAAAAGAGATAAGGAACTTGATGAAAATTTGAAGATTGCTAGAGCAGAAGAAGTGAAAGAGAGGAAACTAAAAGAAACTCATGATGCTTTAATCTGCAAACAGACTCTTTTTCCTGCTTGGACTAGGGAGAAATTGATAAAAGAAGCGATTGAATGTCCTAATGTTCATTGGCTAGAGCCGGTTGCTTCGTTTGACTGCGATAATACGAGGGACTCGCAGTTTGATATGCCAATCACTTGTCGGGCTTGTGTTTTACTACTTTAATCCTATTGCCGAAGTCCCTTCTCCATACCCGAAGGTTGATAGAGATTTGATTGATTACTATCTGGAATTTGCTCAGCCTCAATATTTGACATGGAGTGCTCAAAAGATAACATCTGTTAAAGTCTTTAAACCGACTGTTCCTGAGAAATTCATAAATGTAAAGTTCAGGGTAACCCGGGGATCTGATGATTCGGTGCATATGATCACTTTGGCTGATCTTCCAAATCTAAATCCACACGATTGGATTTTACCGTTCAACATTCTGCTCACTAACGAAGAACATTATGAGTCGATTCTTGATCATATCAAGAGAATGCTGGCTTCGTATATTCATGAAGTTGCGAAGAAGTGGCGAATATTCTGAGAAAGAAGCCAACAGTCAAGCCTATCGTAAAGCCAAGTGATCTTAACAAGATGCAGATAGGAAAGATAGATCCACAACACCTCACTGTTATGTTCACAAGAGGTGAAGGTGAAAAGTTTCTTTTCGCTCTTGCTGACAAACATCTATTTTCTACCTCTTGCCTGGAGCATGTACTTGATATCACTTAACGATGCAAACGTAATAGTGATTCGGACAAGAAGAATATTTCTGACATGCTTCGGTGGTATATTCAGTTTTGACATACTCATTTGGCCATCATACCGAAGGTGTTTAAGACAATAAATAATTTGGCCCCTTCTCAACCAAACTAAGGTCTCGCCTCTATTGAAGCAAAGGGGGAGATTGTTGGGTCCAGAAGTGTTGCGTCATTGGGCTCGGTCAATAGCCTAGTTTTGTTATCCGGTTTGGGCTTGTCCAACCGTGATTTTTGTATTAGGGTTTAGTATTTAAAGATGCATGCATGCATCCTTAGTAATTATCGTTTTCATTATCATTGATAGTAATTGTACTATAAACCCTAGCTCGCCTTTACAGTGGAAGTTCTTTATCGAGCTCTGCTGAGGCGTGACTATATTTGAATCATTAAGCATTACTTGATTCTATATCGTGTTTATTGTCTTTGTTTGTTTTATTGATTAAAACTGTTGAAGGTCTTATCGATCTAAAAGTTTTTGAACTTATCAGGGTCCAATTTCGAAAATTAGGCCATGAGTTGGGCTTTGGTCTATTGGTTAACTATTGGGCCTTTGGAGTATGAGTTGGACTTTGGGATTAGGAATCTGTCAACCAACAGCTGGAGTTTTATCCGTGGGACTTCAGCAATGTGAGACGAGTTTTCCTCACTATACTCAAGTGTCAAAGGCACCAAGGCCGACCCTTTGGATTGTTATCCTGAAATGTTATGCTAGTATGATCTGTTAGATCGGTATCTTGGTAGATAGGATGGTATGTGCTATTATGATATGTTAGATCAGTATCCAGGTAGGTAGGATGTTATTATGCTGCTATGATCTATTAGATAGGTTTATCTGTGTATAGACTGTGATGTGATTATTTGTTATATGTGCACATGTTTGATTTGTGGTTAAGGCTTATCTGCTTTATGCGAAAGCCAATAGACCTGGGCATTTGAAGGACCAATATATATGGTTTCGACTAGGCATCGTTTCATGAATAAGTTAGGGCTTTTGTTAATGTATTTTGGAGTCATTTTTGTGTCTGGTTGAGTTTTCGATCTAGGAGTCTTTTGTTAAGGTGTGACCGAAAACCAGTTTTTGGTCTGCCAACCTAAAACTGTTTTCGGTCCTTATTGGTATATATATGTGGTAGGTTGTCAGATTAAGTGAGAGTTGTACGTGGCTAGGATTTCAGTTCCTGAGTTGTATCCGACATTTCCAAGTGTGAATTGTATGAAAGCTCGGTTTTACTCTTCTTCTACTCCAATTCTTCTTAGTTTTCTTGTGCTTGATTGATCATTGGTGAATATCCATTCATTTTGGACCTTACAATTGGTATCAGAGCACAAACCGGTGTTAATAAAGTGTATTGTTTTAGTTGTCTGCTTCACAGTCACGTTCTTCACGTTCTCGGTCTATTGAAGTTTTTTTTGTTCGAGTTTTGAAGATCAGATCATAGTTTGCATTGTGTGGAATAGAGACCTGCTTGAATTTCAGTTTAACTGTTAAAATCTTATTGTTTTCAGTTTGATCTTCATCAATCGAAAACGTATTTTCAATTGATTTCTACCCAGATCTAAGCCATTTAGAAGCTACATTTGAGGTTTCAAGTGTGTGGAAATTAAAATTAGATCCAAAATTTAAGTTTTTCGTTGAAATCTGTGAGTTTTCAGCTGAATCTTCAGAAACCGAAAGTTGTTCATCAACCAAAATCCTTTGAATCTTCAGAAACCGAAAGTTGTTCATCAACCGAAATCTTTTGAACCTTCAGAAACCGAAAGTTGTTCATCAACCGAAATCTTTTGAACCTTCAGAAACCAAAAGCTATTTATCAAATGAAATCTCTTGAATCCTCATAAACCGAAAAATCTTCGTAAACCGAAAACCTTAATCATTCATAAACTGAAAACCTTTGATCCTTCATAAATCGAAAAACCCCCTTTACTTCAGAAACCGAAAACATTATCACCACTCAACCGAAAACTACTTATGTGATCCTTTTTATTTGTTTTTGAAGTCAACTTTTATAAAAGTTAAAAAAAAAACATAAAAAAAACAAACAAAACAATGGAATCTCAAAGTATGTCAGCTCACCATGAATTAGATGCGATTATGGGAACTACTTCTCGAATTCCAAGATTGTTATCTGCGGAAGGATTTCCAGAATGGAAATATCGGATCGAGAAGTACATCAAAATAAAGGATTTCAAAATTTGGCGAAGCATTCTTAGAGGTCCCATCCGTATTACAACTACATTGGAAGATGAAACCATAACTGGTTAGCAAGTTGAGAACTACACTGATGATGATTTTGAGAAAGTCGAGGAGCAAGAAAAGGCTCTTGCTACACTTACCATGGCATTATCTCCGAAAATTGCTCAATTTTTACGTGAGTATACATCAGTAAAGGCCTTATGGGAGGCACTAATAGACGTCTTTGAAGGCAACGAAGACATGAAACAGAGTTGAAAAGACATGCTACGACAAAAGTTCAATGTGTTTAACTATGTCTTGGGAGAAACAGTTGAAAATCAGTTGCAAAGGTTTATCACACTCACCACATAAATGAGTTCTGCTGGTATGATGGTTACAAGATCAGAGATCAACAAAAAGCTGCTGAACTCTCTACCAAAATCCTGGGATATGAATGTCTCAGTGATTAAGATGACCAAAGATTTGAACCCGTTTGAGTTTGGCCGAAACGATGGTGATCATCAAGGCTTGTGATCTTGATGATAAACAAAGAGAGATTAACCATGTCAATTCATACTCCACAACAAATATTGGGATTCAAACCACCAACAACACCGCTTTCTCAAGCTTTTCTACTTCTCAAGCTCCTCAAGTTCATGTTCCTCAAGTTCAACCCTATGTAACTCATCAGCCCACCTCATATGTTTTACCTCAAATGCAATAAACTCAAGTTCCTCAACCTCAAACTAGAGCTCAAAAAGTTGGTTCTAGTGTTGGTTCATCCACAGCTGCATCAGTTCAATCTCATGGAATCAGTACTCAAGCTTCATCTTCAAAAGAAAAGGAAGAAAATATGGCTCTCGTGACTGGATTCGTAATCTGCTACGACGCCATTGTGGCCGGAGAACTTTCCCTACAACTCTCATTTTTGACCTAGATCAAATCCATCATGAGGATGTGGAAGAGATGGACATTACATGGCAAATGGCCATGGCGGTTTTCAGGGCAAAGCAATTCTCCAAGAAAACAGGAAAGAACAATTGGAGTGTGAATTCCGACAAGAAAGTGGGATTTAACAAAGGAAAACTGCGATGTTACAACTGTCATGAGCCTGGGAATTTTGCAAGGGAATGTCCAAAGCCAGATCAAAGAGAGTTGTACGTGGCTAGGCTTTCGGTTCCTGAGTTGTATCTGACATTTCCAAGTGTGAATTGTATGCAAGCTCGGTTTTACTCTTCTTCTACTCCAAATCTTCTTAGTTTTCTTATGCTTGATTGATCATTGGTGATGATCCATTCATTTTGGACCTTACAACATTCCAACCTGATGATTATAGGCCATAAGTATTCCATCTCGAGGATGATTGGACTCGTAGTATGTGTGCATTCCAACCCGATGGTTATAGGCCGTGAGTATTCCATCCCGAGGATGATTGGACTCGTAGTATGTGGGCATTCTAACCCGATGGTTGTGGGGCTAGGGTATTCCATCCCGAGGATGTCTGGACCTGTATATATATATATATATATATATATATATATATATATATATATATATATATATATATATATATATATATATATATATATATATATATATTGGCATTCCAACCTGATCCGGATGGATGACTGGACTTGGAGGTTGATTAGGCCTGGGGTATTCCAACCTGATGGTTGATTGGACCTGACAGATTTGTCAGTGTATACAGTGTGACTGGACTGCTTCGTGCGATAGTAAACATGCCAAGGGTATTCCATCCCGATGGATGTTTGGACCCATATTATGTTGGCATTCCAACTGAATGGTTGAGGGCCTGTGGTATTCCAACTCGATGGTTGACTGGACCCATAGTATGTTGTTTGTGATTATATGTATATTGTTGTATGTATGGGTATTTTGGGGGAACTCACTAAGCTTTGAGTTTACAATTTCAGTTTTGGTTTCAGGTACACCAGATGATCGTGGGAAGGAAAAGGTGTGATTGTACAACTCCTCATGTTTGTGTTTATGTTTCTGAGATACTCTGATATTATACCATTTTGAAAACAAACTTTGTAATGTTTAATGGTTTGAAATGTTTTAAAAAAAAGTTTAAATTTGGCATGATTTTTATGGGTGTTACACATCATAAATCGATACTACGGTAGGGGTAGGGGCATTATCATATCATAATCGCTCTGTTCCTCAGGCGTGTGTGGTACCACCTGGTCTTCTTCCGGGTAAGGGTGTGACACCCAGTCCCATATATCCTCCACATCGCTCCGATCTCTTGCATAGGATATCAAACATGAAGATTTTTATGAGAGATAATATGAGAATCATATAATACATATAACTTCCTATTATAAGTATATATAGTATATAGTACCGTATCTTTTGTGATTCTTTTTATGGCAGGGGGTATGTCGAATACCTATCTGTAATCCGGATATCCTCAAGGTGTAATATTCCACTATATGTTGAATCCTCTTGCAATAGGTGTTGATATAAGGCTCTAGTCATCAGGAAGTCGACCTAGGTATCTGATCCAAAGATCCTCTACCTTCAGGCCTTGACCTAATTTCTTAACTAATTGCACTAAACTATCGATGCATAAACCCTTAAGCATTTAGGTTGTCAAATACGGCATCCATATTTAGGTGTGCATTGGTTAGACCATAATAAAACTTAGTTGTACATTCTAGGTCTAGTTGTGGTACAACTGTAGTACTGGACTAACCCTAGGATTCGTTTATGACCTAAAATCTTAAATTGTTATTTAAATGGATAGCTTTTATAATATATAGGTATATTTATAAGAGTTTGTATAACTCTTTATCTAGTTAGTGTTTGATTCGGGGTATTTTATTAATCCTATGTTTTGTACTTCAAGACTATTAAGTAAGGATCGGCCAGATTAGAAGTGTCGGAGGGCAGGACCATTTTAGCATATAGCCATTCTGAAATCCAACAACCGAAATGACAGTTCAAACTAGTCACCTCTCATGTAAGTGGGTTATCCGCATGGTAATTGATAATAATTCTTCTATTATATTTAACTAATTTAAAGAATATTCCCTATGGTATAGTCGTAGTCCTAAGGAACTACTATTTTCCTACAACCTGTAGCTCTGATACCAATTTGTTCCCTAAGAAGCATCGGGTTATGTTACGTAGGGTAATTGGATCGAGGCCTAATAGATATATTGAATATTAAACATAATATAACACAAATGATACTTTTATTTATTATAATTTATTTCGGGTTACATTGTTTGATAGATCAAGCACACATCCTGAACATAACTAGAAACGACAACCAAAATAAACTCCAACAATCTTCCTTGACGACATCCTGCTCTGCATGACTATCCTCAACACTCATCTCCCCGAGAATAAATGTATTTTGAAAACTTTAACATAAGGTTGGTGACTTCACAAGTTTTTATATTTTTCTACTTTATTTGATTTTATTGTGAAAATCATTTTCTTTTTAGAAAAACCTTTCTATTTTTGTTATGATATTTTACTGACCTTAACTTATTATCTTTCTAGGATATTTTACCGATCCTATCTTATTATCTTTATATCTTAGGATATCTTATTAAAGCTAAATTATTTTATTAACTACTCGAAGGCGTCCTTCTAGGTAGTCGGGTCTCTAACGTTGTTGGAATGTATTACCACGAGCCCCCATAATCGACGATGTAGACTAATAATTTCCCCGCATGACATTTAACCGGACGTCAAATAGTGCTTGTATAATAAAGAAAGCTATCCCATCGGGATTGTAGCTAGCAATCACAGGTGGGGGTGTCAAACCCCTTATAGATCTATACATATCTTTTTGTCTATTATACGATTGACGATTATAGGTTCGGGGTAGCCGAATTTAATCAGGCTAAAGATGAATAACAACAACTCAGTAACACATTAACCTTAGGCATTTTATCTTTTTATATTTCTTACTTAATGATTTCCTATAACTATCACAATATAACGTTTTTACTTTATATTTGATAATTAAATTATGTAGATCTCATAATTATCTTATATATATATATATATATGTATATATATATATATATGTATATATATATATATATATATATATATATATATATATATATAGATATATATGGGGCAGGATCTTTGAATCATATTTACGCTCCTCAAATATTTCTGAAACCTCAGGATCCTTAGACATGCTCCAGGATCCTGAGTATTACCACTAATATTCCTAACATTTGTAACAACTATATTTTCTTTATTTTTCTCACATGTGCAGAATTAGTCAACACAAGACCCATTCTCGATGGATAGTCATCTCAACCAAGGAAAAGACCTGGAATACCAAGTCAAATAACATTCATATATTGATTCTGGAGGATCCCGTAATTATCGAACTTCTTTTCACTTACACTAGACTATAAATAACACATGTATCTAGCACAAAACTAACACACACACGATCAACTCTACCATTGCTCTTGTACTCATATTACTTTCACAATCTTTGTAACCTTAGATTAAAATCAATAAACTACATCAAGGCAGGTGATTATTATCACCTCTGTAACACCTGGTTCCTAGAATTTATTTTAATCTAAGTATTTTTGAATTTTTAGCTGGGACTCGGCGAGTTGTAGGCCCGACTCGCAGAGTAGAGTCGAGATATTGGGCACGTTTAAGTTGGAAACTTGGCGAGTCCATATCCTGGACTCGGCGAGTCCACCAGTCTGGAAGAAACCCTAGATCCACGCGTTTTGCATCCTATTTAAGTCATGTTATGAACCCCAAACTCGCCCCCTTCACCCTCAGAACGTCATTTAGCAAACCCTAGCCATTATTTGGGCATTTTGAGCATATCTTGTGTATCTTTTGAAGTTTGGAGAAAAGAAAGAAGGAAGGACTAAAAGGGAAGGTGAGAAGCAAAGATCTAGAGTCCAATCCAGAGTTTGTTGAGGTATAATCCGAATCTTTTCTATTTCTATGTTGATCTTCCATTAGAAATCCCATTTAGGCCATTTTATCCACTTCCTAGCTTGATTGTAGGGGAAAAATCGTATTGAGTTGAATAGCCAATGGATATAGTTGGGTTTGAGCTTCAAAAGGTCAGCTCTACCACCTTTATGGAGCCAATTTGCATGAAAACCGTAGATCTACTCTTTTAAGTGTCGTTGAGCCTTTAAATCCCTTCTCATGCATATGTACACGTAAAGTTGGAAACTTTACGTGGTAAACAAGCCTTAGAAACCCAGATCTATAAATTGTATGCAATGATTTTGAGTAGAATCGATTGTATAGAACTTACATGCAACCAACTCGGCGAGTCGTTCTTCAGACTCGGCGAGTCGGGTCGCGAGTCCTCAAGTTTCCCCCTTCTATGTTTTATGCCGAGTGGAAATAGTGAGTTTTATGTGGACTTAGTGGGTCGGAGATCGGACTCATTCATGGAGGGACTCGACGAGTCAATGCCCTGACTCGGCGAGTCCAAGGCAATCTTCATATCTCAAGAACAGTCTCGGCGAGTTGTTCATACAACTCGATGAGTCCCAGTTGGAGTGTTCATATGATGAAGGAGAAGTCGACGAGTTGTTCATACAACTCGGCGAGTCAGATGCAGATTAACTAAGTGTTTGTATCAAAGAGGAACACGTCGAGTCTATGCCAAAGTCAACGAGTAGTAGCGAGCAGAATTGAGAAATGCGAGTAGGGACTCGACGAGTTGGTGGACCAACTCGACGAGTTTGGTCAAATTTGTGTTGACTTTAACCAAGAGGTTGACTTTGAATAAGGGTAAAATAGTCATTTTACCCTCAGTATTGTTATCAGTTTTTGATCGAGTGTACTTATGGAAATTGTAGCCGGGGTGAAACCGGAGCAGCAACACACAGATTCTAGAGCAGTTCATTCAGCAGCTAGACTACGAGGTGAGTCTTCCTTCCCGTAGGAATGGGTCTACGGCCACAATGTCGGCCCGTTTAGCTAGCAGTAGTTCCGCACCTCGGTCTGATGCAATAGTTAGATTGCTTGATGTCTTTGTGATTCAAGTATGTTTTGTATTATGTGTTCCGGACTTCGGTCCGATGCAGTATGCCGTATATGTTTATATGCTAGTTGATATGTTTATGTTATGCCATGTTATGCTCAGCCAGTTTCCGGATTTCGGCCCGATGTAGGGGATAAGGTCCCAGTCAGTTTGGATTTCGCTCTGATGGAGTTAGTTCTGTACTTCGTTCCAATGCAGGGGACAAGGTCCCAGTCAGTTTGTGATTCAAGTATGTTTTATATTATGTGTCCCGGACTTCGGTCCGATGCAGTATGCAATATATGTGCTTATGGTAGTTGATATGTTTATGCTATGGCATGTTATGCTCAGTCAGTTTCCGGACTTCGGCCCGATGCAGGGGACAAGTTCGGATTTTGGTCTGATGCAGTTAGTTCCAGACTTTGGGCCGATGCAGGGGACAAGGTCCTAGTTAGTTCCAGACTTCGGTCCGATGCAGTGTGCAAGGCCCTGGTTAGTTCCGAAATTCGGTCCGATGCAGTTTCCGGACTTCGGTCCGATGCAGTGGGCAAGGCCCAGTATATGTTTATATGTTATTGTATGGTATGTTGTAGTTTAGGGGAGCTCACTAAGCTTCATGCTTACAGTTTTAGTTTTGGTTTCAGGTACTTCCGCAAGTAAAGGGAAGAGCTCGGGATGATGGCATAGAACACACCACAACTTCAGTTTTTGTCCTGGGAGTTGATTTAGCTTTTCATTGACAGGATTTGATACAGTCTTGATACAATTTTCTGGTGATACTTTGTTATGGTTTTGGATACATTGACGTATGAGTTTTATTTTATGGTATTGATATAATGATTTTAGTAATGATTAAACAAAAAATTTTGGTCGTATTTTAGGATGTTACAAGTTGGTATGAGAGCCTTGGTTTGAGGGATTCGGATAGACTTTCGGGTGTGTCTGAACTCAAACTAAGGAGACGGTAAACGATTTTCAAAGGAAAAACATTTACGAAAAAGAGTTTTGAAAAAGAACTTAGAAAGAAAAAGAGTTTTGATAAAGAGAAAAGGTGTGGTGCGTGCGATCAACTGAGCTCAAGTAAGTACTCCCAAATTACCCATACAAGTTTATATTATCAGTTCCAGTTTCAGTAGAACAACATGCTAGTATAGGACTAAGGATCGAGGAGGATGCCTTATGTGTCTGCTTTATGTGTTTCAGCTTGATAAGAATTGCATGCTAGTAGTGAGTAGGCAGTAGTAGGATGGCCTGTGTAGGTTATGCCTGATAGTATGAGCTTAGCATTGTATGCTAGTACGATTTCTTGGTTATGAGAATAGTTTGCATGAGTATGTTTCCTTTATCCGAATGTTGCTTGCTTTGTGCTTAGTGGGACTCTGAGTAATGGGAGTTAGCCATTAGGTGAATACATCACGTCACATGTGGTTAGGGTTGGATAATCTTAGAGTGCCGGATTTGACCCTATTGTGCAGCTATCATTTAAGTCTAACCGTTGTAGGGATGAGTCTTTTACTTGAAGGATTATCCGAGCCTCATTGCATGTGATGGTATTCAGGTGGTGGATAATTGGCATTGATAGGAGGCCTTCAGTAGCTGAGGACTGGTTTGGTTGGAGTCAAAGTTTCCCTAAGTCAAGCCTAGGATGTGAGTAGCAGAAGTCAGTAGTAGTAGTGACTTGGTGGAGTAGAGGTGGTTCTTGAGGAAAGTACGGATATATGTGGAAGGTAGTATGGGCATGTACTACTGAAAGCAGAGGATCCGTACTCGAATCAAGGAAGGTTGAGATGAGACCGGGAAGCTTGTAGTAGCAGCGATCCCTTGAGATATTTCAGTGTACTGACGTTTGCCATGATATGTTTTCAGAATGGTGGTTTTTCGACCTAGGTCAGCAGCCTGTAGTTCAGGTGCCGGAGAGGGATCAGGATCAAGCTCGGGAGCTGAGCATCTAGATGAGCAGACTAAAGAGTTCTTCACTTCAGAGGTGACTCATATCATTCTTGAGTAGACTCCAGTGTTCTTTGGTTCTATCAAGGAGGGTATACTAGAGTTGATGGAGGAGAGACTAGGCACATTTCGTGCTAAGGTGGCGGCCATGATGGGGTTGCGCACGCTTATGTTCAGAGAGTTCCGGGCTTGTGAGCTTCAGATTATCATGGGGCGCGGGACCCCATAGCGAATACGAGATGGTTGGCAGATGTGGCCAACACTTTCCGCATGAGCAGATGTCCCGAGGGGGACATGGTCAAATTGGCGTCTTGTCTTCTGAAGGACAGGGCACCGGATTGGTGGGGGGAGGTAGGACATGTCATTGGAGATGACGCAACTTTGGATGTTATGAACTGGGCTGACTTTACTACCAGGTTCAAAGCCGAGTTCGCAATGGTTATTGAGGTGTAACAGTTAGCCACGGAGTTTCAGGATCTCACCCAGACTATAGAGACAATGGCGGAATTTACCTCTAAGTTCAGGGAAAGGGCGCTTCTCATTCCTTAGTACGCAACTAATAAGGAAATGAGAAAGGCCCGTTATCATGAGATGTTGCGGAGTGACATCCACCAGTTTCTGAGCCGGTCCAGCTGTAAAACGCTGGATGACATGATTGCTAGGGCGAGAGAGAAAGAGAGAGAGAGAGAGAGAGAGAGAGAGATAGAGAGAGAAATGGAGAGAAAAAGGAAGCCGGAGGCGGCTTCGGGTTCAAAGAGTTCGGGAAAAAAGCCCAAGGTTTCAAATCACAGATCCATGAGTCAGCAGAGCCATGGTCGGTGTGGCAAGTGTGGGAGAGTGCACGATGGGGCGTGCAAGGCAGGGAGGTCCGGCTGCTACAAGTGCGGTCGGACTGGGCATATGAGCAGAGATTGTACAGCCACTACTACCGCCATTGCGACAATAGATCTGATTTGCTTCCAATGCAATCAGAGGGGAAATAAGAATTCCCAATGTTCGAGTTTAGCTGCTGCAGGAAAGGTGTCAGCACCTGCTCCTGCTACTTTGAGGATTACAGATGGCTGTCAAGGCTAAGTTGAGACGCCGGTGGCGAAGAGTAGGGCTTTTCAGCTGACAGCAGAGGAGGCGCGAGTGACTCCTTACGTGGTGACATGTATGTATTTTTCCCTTATCTCTACTTTTATTATTGATTGTTTCTTATGGTTATATGTTTTGTTTAGGGTCGTTCTCAGTGAACGGCATTTCAGCCACAATATTGTTTGATTCGGGGCTACCCGATCATTCGTCTCTCCTGCGCTTAGTTAGAGGTTTAGCAAAGCTCCTGGGGAGCTATGTTGTCCACTTGAGGTTGAGATAGCAGCTGACAAGACCATTAGGGTGGCGAGAGTACACATGGGATGTTCTCTACAGTTATTCGATGTGCAGTTTCCGGTGGACTTGGTCCCTATTCCCCTGCAAGGGAATAAGGTCATAGTAGGTATGGATTGGCTGAGCCCCAATGGGGCGGTGATAGACTGTGAGCTGCAGTTAGTGAGGGTTCACACTCCCAGTGGGGGAGAGTTAGTGATTCAGGGGGAGAGGCCACAACGTGGACCAGTTTCATGTTCAGCAGCGAGAGTGAGGCGCTATTTCCAGCAGGGTTGCGCCGGTTATATTGCCTATGTTTTAGATGCCCGAGAGAAGGTCAAGACGATGGTTGACGATGTTCCGGTAGTGCGAGACTACCCGAATGTATTTCCAGAGGATTTTCCTGGAATGCCTCCCAAGAGACAGGTCGAGTTCAGGATTGACCTGGTCCCTGGTGCAGCTGCAATAGCCAAGGCACCGTATCGGTTGGCTCCCCCCGAGATGCATGAGTTGTCTACGCAGCTGCATGAGCTGCTAGACAAGGGTTCTATCTGACCGAGTAGTTCACCTTGGGGAGCATCGATTTTGTTCTTGAAGAAGGATGGGCCGCACCGTATGTGTATAGATTATCGAGAGTTGAATAAGGTAACAGTGAAGAACCATTACCCACTCCCGACGATAGATGATTTGTTTAATTAGCTACAGGGAGCGTCTTGGTTTTCCAAGATGGATTTACGCTCCGGGTCTCATCAGATGTGAGCTACGAATGAGGATGTGCAGAAGACTGCTTTCAGGACCCGGTATGGTCATTATGAGTTCGTGGTGATGCCGTTTAGGCTCACCAACGCCCCTGCCGTGTTCATGGATCTCATTAACCGCGTTTGTCGGCCATTTATGGATCGGTCGGTGATAGTATTCATTGATGACATCGTGGTTTATTCGAAGACTCAGGAGCAGCATGAGGAGCACCTGAGGGAGGTGCTAGAGATTTTGAGGAGGGAGACACTTTTCGCAAAGTTCTCCAAGTGCGAGTTCTGGTTACACGAGGTGTAGTTCCTTGGGCACCTCGTCAATCAGAAGGGTATTTTGGTAGATCCGGCCAAGATAGAGGCCGTGATGCAGTGGGAGGTCCTGAGATCTCCATCTGAGATTCATAGCTTCCTAGGGTTGGCAGTGTACTACATGAGATTCATCGAGGATTTCTGCAAGATAGCTGTACCACTCACCCGACTGACTAAGAAGTCGGTGGTGTTTTGCTGTGGGCCTGAGCAGTAGGTAGCATTTGAGACCCTCAGGCAAAGATTGTGTGAGGCACCGATCCTTACCCTTCCAGAGGGAGTAGAGGATTTTGTAGTCTACTGTGATGATTTGATCACAGGTATGGGAGTAGTATTGATGCAGCGAGGTTGTGTGATAGCTTACGCCTTGAGACAGTTGAAGCCTCACGAGGCTAAATATCCTACGCGTGATTTAGAGCTGAAGGCACTGGTGTTTGATCTCAAGATTTGGAGGCATTACCTTTATGGGATCCGTTGTACCATCTACACGGATCATAAGAGTCAGAGGTATCTCATGGATCAGCCGAATCTTAACATGAGGCAGCAGCGGTGGTTAGACGTGGTAAGGGATTGTGATTGTGAGATCCTTTATCATCCAGGGAAGGCCAACATAGTGGCCGACGCCCTGAGCCGCAAGGCGGAAGCGGCCCCGATCAGGGACATATGTTTGTGGATGACAGTAATTACTCCATTTTTAGAGTAGATCAGGGAGGCTCAGGTCGAGGGCCTCAAGGAGGAGAGGCAGAAGTGTGAGAGGATTGTGGGCTGAGTAGCTTCCTTCGACTATGATATTTGAGAATTGTTGACCCTTCATGGGAGAGTTTGGGTACCGTACTAGGGCGGAGTACGGAAAGTGCTGATGGACGAGGCTCAGAAGCCTCGATTTTCCATCCACCCATGGGCAACGAAGATGTATAGGGATCTTTGACCCGACTATTGGTGGCCCTCCATGAAGCGGGATGTCGCCTGGTATGTGGAGAGGTGCCTGACCTGTAGGAAAGTTAAGGCGGGAGACCAGAGGCCTCATGACAAGATGCAACCGTTAGAAATTCCAATGTGGAAATGGGAAGACATCACGATGGATTTTGTCACTAAGCTGCCCAGGACCGCACGTGGAGTGGATTAGATTTGGATCATAGTGGATCGGTTGATGAATAGTGCTCATTTTATACTGATCCAGGAGAGCATATCGACTGAGAAGCTAGCCAATATTTATGTGCGAGAGGTTGTGGCACGGCATGGAGTGCTTGTTTCAGTGGTGTCAGATCGAGATGTCTGTTTTACTTCCAGATTCTGAAAGAGGTTTTATGACGAGATGGGTACTCATCTCCATTTCAGCACCGCTTTCCACCCTCAGACAGACAGGCAGAGCGAGATGACGATTCAGACTCTTGAGGACATGCTCCGGGCATGTGTCCTAGATTTCGGTGGTAGTTGGGATACGTATCTTCCGTTAATAGAATTTTCGTATAACAGCAATTATCATGCGAGTATTGACCGCCCTCCCTTCGAGATTCTCTGCGGGAGGAAGTGCAGGACCCCGGTTTGTTAGGGCGAGGCCAGTCAGCGTGTCATTGGGAACATCGAAGTGGTGCTCAAGACGACAGAGTTGATCTAGTAGGTTCGTAGTAGACTGCAGACTGCGCAAAGTCGGCAGAAGAGTTACGCCGACAGGAGGCGATCAGACTTGGAGTTTCAGGTAGGCGACATGGTCCTCCTGAAGGTATCACCCTAGAAGGGTGTCATCAGGTTTCGGAAGAGGGGCAAGTTGGGCCCCAGGTTCATCGGTCCTTTCAGAGCTTTGGCCCGGGTGGGTCGGGTTGCGTATCAGTTGGATCTTCCGGCAGAGCTTATCCATATCCACAACACTTTCCATGTTTCCCAGTTGAGGAATTGTTTGGTAGATGAGTCAGCAGTTGTACCCTTGGAGGATATTCAGGTTGATAGCAGCCTGTATTATATTGAGAGACCGGTTGCGATTTTGGATTGAAAGACGAAGACCTTGAGGAACAAGGTGGTTCAGCTGGTAAAGGTGCAGTGGCAGCATCGAAAGCGGTCTGAGTGGACATTGGAGGCTGAGGAGGAGATGAGGGAGCACTACCCATATTTTTTTCTAGATGCTGCAGCGACAGACTTCGAGGACGAAGTCTAAAATAAGTGGGGGAGAGTTGTAACACCTGGTTCCTGGTATGTATTTTAATCAAATTTTTTTTTTTCATTTTTAGTTGGGACTCGGCGAGTTGTAGGCCCGACTCGCCTTGTAGGGTCGATATATTGGGCACATTTAATTTGGCAACTCAGCGAGTCCATATCCTGGACTCAGCGAGTCCGCCAGTCTGGAAGAAACCCTAGATCCACGAGTTTTGCATCCTATTTAAATCATGTTATGAGTCCCAAACTCGCCTCCTTCACCCTCAGAACGTCATTTAGAAAACCCTAGCCATTATTTGGGCATTTTGAGCATATCTTGTGTATCTTTTGAAGTTTGGAGAAAAGAAAGAAGGAAAGACTAACAGGGAAGGTGAGAAGCAAAGATCTAGAGTCCATTCTAGAGTTTGTTGAGGTATAATCCGAATCTCTTCTGTTTCTATGTTGATCTTCCATTAGAAATCCCATTTAGGCCATTTTATCGACTTCCTAGATTGATTGTAGGGGAGAAATCGTATTGAGTTGAATAGCCAGTGGATCTAGCTGGGCTTGAGCTTCAAAAGCTCAGATCTAGCACCTTTATGGAGCCATTTTGCATGAAAACCCTAGATCTACTCTTTTAAGTGTCATTTGAGCCTTTAAATCCCTTTTCATGCATATGTACACGTAAAGTTGGAAACTTTACGTGGTAAACAAGCCTTAGAAACCATGATCTATAAATTGTATGCAGTGGTTTTGAGCAGAATTCATTGTATAGAAGTTGCACGCAACCGACTCGGCGAGTCGTTCTTCAGACTCGGCGAGTAGGGTTGCGAGTCCTCAAGTTTCCCCCTTCTATGTCTTACGCCGTGTGGAACCAGTGAGTTTTAGGTGGACTCAGTGAGACGGAGATCAGACTCATTCATGGAGGGACTCGGCGAGTCAATGCCCTGACTCGGCGAGTCCAAGGCAATCTTTATATATCAAGAACAGACTCGGCGAGTTGTTCATACAACTCGGCGAGTCCCAGTTGGAGTGTTCATATGATGATCGAGAACTCGACAAGTTGTTCATACAACTCGGCGAGTCAGATGCAGATTGACTAAGTGTTTGTATCAAAGAGGAACGCGTCGAGTCTATGCCAAACTTGACGAGTAGTAGCGAGCAGAATTGAGAAATGAGAGTAAGGACTCGACGAGTTGGTGGACCAACTCGACGAGTCAGGCCAAATTTGTGTTGACTTTAACCAAGAGGTTGACTTTGAACAAGGGTAAAATAGTCATTTTACCCTCAGTATTGTTATCAGTTTTTGATTGAGTGTACTTATGGAAATTGTAGCCGGGGTGAAACCAGAGCAGTAGCAGACAGATTCCAGAGCAGTTCATTTAGCAGCTAGACTACGAGGTGAGTCTTCCTTCCATTAGGAACGGGTCTACGACCACAATGTCGGCCTGTTTAGCTAGCAGTAATTCCGCACCTCAATATGATGCAATAGTTAGATTGATTGATGTCTTTGTGATTCAAGTATGTTTTGTATTATGTGTTCCGGACTTCGGTCCGATGCAGTATGCCGTATATGTTTATATGCTAGTTGATATGTTTATGTTATGCCATGTTATGCTCAGTCAGTTTCCGGATTTCGGCCCGATGCAGGGGACAAGGTCCCAGTCAGTTTGGATTTCGGTCTGATGCAGTTAGTTCTGTACTTCGGTCTGATGCAGGGGACAAGGTCCCAATTAGTTCTAAACTTCGGTCTGATGCAGTTTCCGGACTTCGGTCCGATGCAGTGGGCAAGGCCCAATATATGTTTATATGTTATTGTATGGTATGTGGTAGTTTGGGGGAGCTCACTAAGCTTCGTGTTTACAGTTTCAGTTTTGGTTTTAGGTACTTCCGCAAGTAAAGGTAGGAGCTCGGGATGATGGCATCGCACACACCACAACTTCAGTTTTTTGTCTTGGGAGTTGATTTAGCTTTTCATTGACATGATTTGATACATTCTTGATACAATTTTCTAGTGATACTTTGTTATGGTTTTGGATACATTGACGTATGGGTTTTATTTTATGGTATTGATCTAATGATTTTGGTAATGATTAAACAAAAATTTTTGGGTCGTATTTTGGGATGTTACAACCTCCCAAGGTTTTATGTTGGAGATCCTACAAAGGATCAAAGGCTTTCCTTGTAACTCATTTGTCTCACTTTGATTACCATTTGATACTTACATTAAACTAACACCACATCCTCTCATAAAATTTGGTCAAATTACACTTGATCAATTTTTGACCAAATCAATTTGGCACCCACCATAGGTTTGTGATGTTCATAATGGTTTGGGAATCATGTCTACCTACTTGAACATAACCTCTTCCTTCATTCCTCCCATTTCCTCCACCCCCAAGGGGAGCTCCCAAGAAATACTCTGAGGCAACGAATAAAAACACCTCTCCTGTCTCTACCCAATGATTTCAGGATCCTCCTATGCTGTGTTCCAATAATGAAATCTTCACTATGATGAAGAGACAGGAGTGACAAGTCACTGAATAGTAGGGGGATAATAGGACAACACCCAAGGAAGTGTAGAGAATGAGGGCAGATATCCACAAGCCTCAAGAAGCAGCACCCTCGATCTTGCATCCTAAGATCCTCAACTTTGACAACATGGGATCCTCAACGAACCACCGCGAGATAGGATCCTCAATATAAGCCTCTATTCCCACTTAGGGCACAACTCCAAGTAAGCAAGCCCATATGAGCTAGGATCCCAACGAAACCATTGTTACTCCTAATAACAAGGATCCTGGTAATTTCATCAATAATAATATCTTTACTACTAACTCTATGGATGTTGATGTGGGATGAGCTTGCTCATGGCCAAAGAACTTCAGCACCTATGCCATATGATCTCAAGTGTACCGAAAGTCTCCCTAACAAGGCACATGATCTCTGGATTCACTCCTGTAATTACTGACACCAAGGTCCCAAAGAGCTTCCAAACTCTCAACATGAAGCCTTATAACAGGACCACTGATCCTGAAGAACATGTGGCACAATACAGGGAAAAAATGGAGATCATCCCCATTCCCACACACTTGAAGGAAGCTTGTATGTGCAAGGGTTTTGGTTCCACCATTACAGGATCAACCTCGAAGGAACATTCGAAAGGATCATATGTATCCCCAACATTGTCATGGAAACTACCATGGAAGCCCTCAGGGATTTCATGAATAGGTTTGGCAGGGAAGCTCTAAGTATCCCCAACATTGACATGGAAACTACCATGGAAGCCTTCAAGTTCATATGATAACCCTAATAGGAATGCTGAATCCTCGACCCAAAGATCCCATAAATCTAAACCTCAATCCAGACCCAATCATCATAGGGTTAATGCCCTTGAGGATGAAGGGAGGAAGATGAATCCCCTACCACCTAGAAAGATAAGTTCAAATGGTGTACATACCACAAGAAAGGGGGAAAAGTCCACCACCTAGAAAGATAAGTCCAAATGGTGTACATACCACAAGGACTTTGGTCACATCATGGAAGATTGCATAGCCCTACGAAAGGAGATTAGTTATCTACTTAACAAGGGATATCTCAAAGAGATCCTCGGCATTAGAAAAGAAAGATTCAAAGAAAAGGATCAGGATCCTCATAAGACCCCATAAAGACAAGGATCTCCACCTTTGAGAGCTAAGGTCATCAATTTAATCTCTGGAGGATCTAATATTTGTGGCACCTCTTGCTATGCAGCGAAAAGAAATGCTAAAGTGTCAAAGATGGAAAAGAAGAAAGGCCACAAAATAACACTTGGATCAAAAACGAGAAGGAGATAACCTTCAACTAAACAGATAGAATAGGCGCTTATTATCCTTATTATGATGGATTAGTGATCACTCCTTACATCGCCAATCATTTTGCTAGAAGGATCCTTTTTGACGGAGGATCCTCAGTTAACATCATACTTCTGGATGTTTTGAAGAGGATGAACATCCTTGAAGCCAAAATAGTCAAAAGATCCTCAATACTGATTGCATTCAGTGGCAAACTAAAACATACAGTCAGCAAAATAAATCTAACTATTTACATAGACGGGGTAAACTCTATGCAACGCTTTTGTGTAACCGATATATTATCATCATACTTTTGCATGCTTTTAAGAGGATGAACATCCTTAAAGCTGAAATAGTCAAAAGATCGTCATTGCTGTTTAGATTCACTGGCGAAATAAAATATACAATCAGCAAAATAAATCTACCTATTTACATAGATTGGGGTAAACTCTATGCAACACTTTTATGTAATTGATGTATTATCCTCCTATAATGTTATATTAGGTAGACCATGGATCCAAAATATGAAGGTTGTCCCCTCAACATACTATCAATGTGTCAAAATGCCCACTCCATGGGGCATAGTAAAGATCATAGGTGACCAACAACAATCCAAGGAATGCTTCAAGACTTCGATAAAATCCTCAACAGTACCATGACAAGGATAGAAATTAAAGCAGGGGGCATGAGGTGTGTTGGATAGAAGAGTGTAGGATATAAAAGCAGTGCCTCTAAACCTCGAGGATGCTGAAGCCGAAAACATCATAGGATCCTCATTGCTAGAACAAATCGAACAAGTATTAATTAAGTTCCTAAAAGGTAGATGCAAAACATTCGCATGGAAGCATGATGATATGAAAAGACAAGAATATTATAGCTCATAAACTTAACATTGATCCTTCTTTTAGACAAATACAACAAAAAATAAGAAAGTTTACACTTGAAAGAAACCAGATCATCCAAGAAGATGTAGAAAAGCTCCTCAAAACAGGAATGATCAAGGAAGTCAAGTTCCCAAAATGGTTAGCCAATGTAGTCGTAGTACAAAAGAAGAACAAAAAATGGAGGGTATGTGTAGATTATACATATCTAAATAAGGCTTTCCCTAAGGATTCTTTTCCCCTACCACACATAGACTCGATGATAGATGCTATGGCTGGCCATGAACTGCTAATGTTGATGAATGCATCAGTGAGGCTCCAACAAATCCAGATGGAGCCATCTGACCAAGAGGATACCACATTCATTACACCAACATGTAGATACTACTATACTGCTAGGCCCTTTAGTCTTAAAAACACAGGTGCAACATACCAAAGGTTAGTTAACTGGATGTTCAAGGACAAACTTGGGGACACCATGGAAGTCTACATCGATGATATAGTGGTAAAATCAAAGAAAATTTAAGATCACCTCAAGGATCTTGAAGACGACTTCAACACACTAGATGGATATAACATGAAGTAAACCCTTCCAAGTGCCAGTTTAGAATGAGATCAGACAAGTTCCTTAGATACATTGTGACTAAAAGAGGAACATAAGCAAGCCTGAAGAAAATAAAAGCCATCATCGATTTAAGATCCATGTCCTCGATAAAAGATATTCAAAGAATAATAAGAAGAGTAATGCACTTAAAAAGTTCATCTCAAGATCCTCATAAAGGTGCAAGCCTTTATATAATATATTGAAGACGAAAAAAAGATTTGAGTGGATTAAAGAGCACAAAAATGCTTTTCAGGAACTATAAGTTCTGCACCATTGCTAGTGAAACCACTAGATGAGGAAGCACTCCTCCTATACCTTCTAGTATCCTTTAATGTTGTAAGTGTAGTTTTACCCAAGGATCTCAATGGGGACCAACATCCCATATACTATGTAAGTATAAGTCTCTTGGATCCTAAGACCAAGTGAATCTTGAAAAACTAATACCTGCATTAGTAACTGCTTCCACTTAATTAAGACACTATTTTGAAATACATAATATACATGTGAGAACTAATTGCCATATCAAGAATGTTGTGCAAAAACCAAAGATGTCTGGTAAGATATGAACAAATATCAGCAATAGAGTGACAAGCACTAGCATACTTTGTGGCTGATTTTAGTGATGATCTACAACATCAAGTAGAGTTGGAGAGTAAAGAAATTCAAAAAGAAGAAAGCATGGGAACATGGACACTCTCCATTGACTGATCCTAGAGCTTTAGAGGAACATGCCTAGGGATCATAATAAAATTGCCATAGGGGGACATCATACCCCAGGCAGTTAGCTGCAAATTCAGTGCAACCAACAATGAAGCTGAATATGAAGAATTGATCAAGGGATTAAAGCTGGCCAATAATCTTCAAATCAAGGAACTTCATGTATTTTTTAATTCCTTATTATCAACTAATCATTTTAATGGATCCTATCTACTGAAAGGTGAAAGACTAGCACTATACCTACAAATCCTTAAAAAGCTAGCCTCTGGATTTGAAACTTTCACCCTAAACCAAGTTCCCAGAGAAGAAAATGTTGAGACAGACGCGATGGCGAACCTAGGATCTTCCCATAAGATCCCGCCAAATATTAGGATCCCTATAACCCATATATTAACCCCAGCGATAGAAGATCCCTCCAATAAGCCAGATGATCCCAATCACCATGGCCAAACAACCGATGTAAAAATAATCAAGGATCCTGACCCTCAATTGTTTCCTCAGGATACTATTAATCGGAATGTCAAAATATAGGATCCTTCACAAAACTCCAAATCTTGGATCCAGCCCATAGTGGAATATCTCCAAAATGGCACAATCCCCAAAGAGGAAAAAACAAGAAAACATTCAAGATGAGGGCCTCACGATTTGTGATAATCCAAGGAAGACTGTACAAGAAATGCATGGAAGGTCCATAACTTAGATGCTTAGACGATCACAAAGTTGCAGAAGTCCTCTGAGATATACACGAAGAAGATTACGGCAACCACACTTGGGGGCAGATCCTTATGCTCCAAAGCATTAAGGACTGGATACTATTAGGCAACAATGAAAAAGTATGCTCTCTTGCGTGCCCAAAAATATGATTCTTTCCAAAGACATAACAACATCCTACATCACCCTATAGGACCGTTGTATCCTATGATTTCCCCTTGGCCCATTCATGAAAGGGATTCATGCTGGTAGTGATGGACTACTTCTCAAAATTGATAGAAGTTGAAGCCTTTGTTCAAATACGAGATAAGGAAGTGGTCTCGTTTATCAAGTGCAATATCCTGACTAGTTTCAGGATTTTTGTAAAGATCATATGCGATAATAGATCCCACAATATAATCAAAAGGACAAGATACTTTTAAACTAGTTGGGATATTAAAATGATAATGTTTATTCTTGGTCACCCACAAGCTAATGATCAAACTGAATCCAACAATAAGATCATAGTCAACAATCTAAAGAAAAGGTTAGATGAGAAGAAAGGAAGATAGGCAGATGAATTTCCTCTCATCCTATAGGCAGATAGGACTGCTTTAAAGGCAGCTAGTGGCCAAACTCCATAATCCTTGGTGTTTGGAATAGAAGCCATGATCCATTTTGAAGTAGTAATCTCAACAATAAGATATCAACTGCATGATCGGGAGAGTAACAATAGGATCCTAGCCTAGGATATCGGGAGAGTAACAATAGGATCCTAGCCTAGGATATTGATACTATTGATGAACGCATGGATCTTGCTAGGATTCGTATTGCTGCTCATCAACAAAGGATCACTAAATCATGTAATAAGAACATCAAAGTCAGAAGGTTCCACGTAAGTGACTTGGTACTTAGGAAAACGTTGCAATATACCAAGGATCCTAGTGCAGGTAAATTGGCACCTAGATGGGAATGACCATATCTTATTGATTCAAAAGTAGGAAAAGGGACATATTGGCTAGCCACCCTTAAAGGCAACATCCTGCCATAATCCTGGAATGCCATCCACCTACAAACATACTTCATGTAAGTTATGTCAATTATTTTCAAAAAAACTCAAGTTGTAGTCTCTCTACCCTCTACTCTTATCTCATTCTTTTTATTATTATGAAAGCCAACACTAACTTAAGCATCGAAGGGGCGTTAGCCATCCTAACGCCCACCCCAAGCTAACATTTCTTTTGCATTGGAAATTAAAGTTCCTAACATTCAAGGATCCTAATAGGTAGGGATCTTGACATTTGATGACCCTCATATTCGAGGATCCTAGGATTCGAGGATCCCAATAGATACTTAGATTTATAGTCTTGATGATTGCAATATGTACTTATCCACATAACTAAGAATAAAGACTGACCATCTCTCCTACAACTAAGGGTACTTAATCCACTATAAGGTTTAAAGAGTTAATTACCTTTTAAATACAAGTTACGGTTTCTACACATCGCGTGGCCACATGAAATCTTACTATGAGATGTCATTAAGGGGACCATTTCACACTTTAGTGACTAGGATATCCTCTTATTTCTGAACATATTTCAAGATCCGAACATTTAAACATAAGGTCTATAAAACTTATGTGTTATCCTAAGTTGGGATCTTCCCCAATGATTTCTTAAGGTTAATAACACTTATGTGTTATCCAAAGTTGGGATCTTCCCTAATAATTTCTTAAGGTTAATAACACTTACGTGTTATGAGAAGTTGGGATCTTACCCAATGATTTTTAAAGGTTAATAACACTTACGTGTTATCCAAAGGTGGGATCTCCCCAACAAAAACTCAAGATCTATAACATTTTCATGTTATCATTCGATTTTGGATTTTACCCAATGATTTACTAAAGTGTGTAACACTAACACGTTGCCTTAAAATTGGGATTTCCCCAACGGTCTACTAAGAACTATAATTGAAGTTGGGATACTCCCCTAAAGATATGCAAGGCTTGTGACATTATCATACAAAACAAGAGTTTTCCTATTTTTTTCTCCAATATGGCATTATTTCCAATTGATTTTTAAGGTGGGATCCTTACCAGTTTACAAAGTTAAGGATCATCCCTGATGAGTTCCTAAAGCAACCTTCTTTTCCATATGAAAGCTTCAAGACTTCTCATGAGTCAAATGGTCGCAAATCCTAAGGATGACCAGGTCTTATCTATCCTTTAAAATTATTTTTCTTCCTACATAAAAAAGATTTTTTATCCCAAAAGATGTTGATCATTTTAAGATCGCAGTTTGATAACTAATCGTTTCAGGCTAATCAGATCTTAATAGATTCTTGTAAGATTTGAACTTTTCAAGATCCTGACTATGTAAGGATCCCTATAAATCCTACAATCTAACCAAGAAAATTAAACATGCAGGAATATAAGTATTAAACAACCATATAGAAACAAAGAAGTGGTGCGTAAGTTCCAAACATTGTCTTGTACAAAATTTTGCAAAATATTCTTGTATAACAGGCCTAGACCGTGTCTTGGTCATCATTACTTGGGGTGTTCTCCTCCTTATTTGCTTTTGGTTGCAGCTCTTCAGGATCCTCATTAGTGTTGGCAAGATCACCCTTTAATTTGGCTGAGGCTGCTAACCACCCAGTCAGATTCTAGGATCCTACATTGGCTAAATCTTCAACTAGTTTGATCTTGGCCTCCCAGTCAGCCATGTAAGCATTGGCCTTTACCTCGACGATCACCTCTGCCATCTTCTCCTTGTTCTCATCCCCTTTCTTGGCCTTCTATTTACTCAAGAGTTACACTCTTCTTATTAGGTCCTCATTGGTTGCTTTCCACATATTATCTTGTTCTTTGAGGACTTGCTCGGCCCTCTCCACCCGAATCCTCAGATCAGTAGAGATATGGTCAGAGACCTGAAGCAAAAAAGATATTAGAAGCAATAAAGAGAAAATTGTGAAAAGAAAAATGATGTTGGTACTTACAGCCTATGAAAAGGAAACCAGCTTCAAGAGTGCGTCTTCCACCCTGAGATTCTCCAAGCTCAAATCCACAAGACTGACGCTCTTTCTCTTTTTAGATCCCAAATTTTTCACCGTGAGATATACGGGAGCTCTCATTATAGTAAATAAGTGTAGGGGTTGAATTTTTATAGTGAGGAGTCGAAATGGTCTGAGTATGTAAGGAGTCGAAATTAGTATGACTTCGACTCTCTATCTATTTTACAAGGCATTGTTATTTCGATACTTTGATGTTTAGTCCTTGTAATTCCCGTGTGTCTGATGTACCCTATAAATAAGGTAGGTGCATAGAGTAGAGTAATTCTCAAACACTTGGTTTCTCATTTCTGCTCTCGTTCTATTGTGTACTCATTCATACATAATCGATCCAAAGATATATTATTTACATCTTGTGTTCATTTACAGCTTGACCGTCTTAATCATCTGTGTTATTAATCATTTCTAAGAGACTTCAATTGGTATTAAAGCAGGATTTTCTCAATTAATTATAGTTTTCTTATGTTTTTCATTTTTTGTGTCGTTTTTTCCGATTCAAAATATTCTGCAATTTGAATGAGGAAACTTGTGTTGATCGATTGTTTTGAATAGATTCTACACTTTGCATGTTAGATTGAATGATTTTTGATCAATACGTGTTTGATTCCTTCTTAAGATCTCATTGTAAATCTAAAATCCTCTTTCTTCAAAATTTGTACAACAATGACGAACTTCAACATGAACATGATGTCTAATTTCTCTCACTTGCTCTGATCAATAACTAAGACTTCGATTTCGATTCCGAATTACTTTGGGAAATGGGTTGATAGGATGGAAGATTTTTTGAATGAAATCAATGAAGATCTAATGAGATCCATTAACAGAGGAGAATTTTGTCAAGCGATTTTAGTCGACATTGGTACTGCTGCTACGAATGAAGATATGATCACTCAAACAAAGAAGATGAAGGAGAACGATAAGAAATGTCTATGTGAATTACGTGGTGCACTTCCATTAGTAATTTATAGTTACATTCGAAGTTATAAAACTAAAAAAGAGATGATGGATACGTTGAAGGAGAAGTATCAAGGTAATGAGAAGATTGAGAAAAGTTCTTTGAAACAATACTTGTCTGAGTTGGAAGAATTTAAGCAAAAAGACAATGAATCAATCAAATCATACTATGATCATTTGAAAGAACCGATTTAGAAGTGTTCTCGATATGGAGTGACTCATTCATCCCTTGAGTTCAATCTCACTTTTCTTATGGGCTTGTAAAAAGAGTGGAGGATTATCAACTTAATGATCAAGACTCAAGAAAGTTTTGATGGTTATTCTCTTGTAAATATGAGTAATGTCTTGAAAGCACATGAAAGTGAGATCAATGACATTTCTGAAGAAAGTAAACTAAATCAGTGGAGGTCCTTTAGCTTTGATGTCTAAAGTTGTAGTGAATGATTCTGAAGTCAAATCAAATAAAGAAGCCAAAAATGACGAAAAAGGTTTCTTGTTTAACTCCGATGATGAAGTTGTGGCTTACAACTCAAACGAAAAAGTGAAGAAATTATTTAAGAAGCCTTTTGAAAAATTTCCAAAATAGAAATGAAGTTAAAGGAAACAATTCGACTGGAAAAAGTGTGAAGGATGAGTTAAAAGTTGAGTAGAAGGATGTTAAGAATTCGTATGAGAAGAAGGAGTGGAAACTGAAAGGTGTCTCAGGTTACAATTGTAACTACTGCAATGGGTTGAATAATCTAGAGAAAGAATGCAAGCTCAGGAAGAAAGAAGAGAAGAAGGAGTGAGTGAAGGATGAGGTGTATTATGATCAAAAGATAGAGGAGATAAGAGCTTGAAGTAAAGGAGTTTCTTTGGTGGCTAGAGGAGGTGATGAGGAAGAAGGAACTTATCAGATCTGGTCTTCTAGATATGATGATGATGAGAATCGAAATCCAACTCATGGATCTATGTATACGAAGTTGGACGAATATGAAGAGGAGAAAGTAATGTTGGATGATATAAGTGAAGAGGATGAGATTACTGGTCGGTGCTTCGTGTCCACTGACTCGACAAAATCACTGATGACATCTAAGGTATGTGATCTTATTAAATCATTTAAAATTACTTCATCTTTATATAATGATATTTTTTTGAGTTTGATAATATGTGTGCTTATCTTAATGACATGTTAATATCCATGAGTAGTGAAGCAGAACTATTCAAGTCCCATAACTATTAAGCCAAAAATAAATTAGAAGAAAAGAAGGGTGTAACAGAATCTCTAGATTTAAGAATCACAAATCTGTTAGTTGATAGAGATACTATTCTTATGGACAAAGTTATGCCTTTTAAACAACACAAATTTATTGTAATTCTGATAGGAGATTGTATGCTAAAATGAATGAACTTCATCATTCTGCTAAGATTTGTAGTGAACAACATCGCAAATTACTTCCTTTTCTTACTCATAAAAGAGAACAAATAGACGAAACCACATATGACTATGAAATCAAGATAGCAGATTATGATACAGATCCAATTGATTCATATACTTATGAGATTAAAATTTGAATGCTGATGATCTTGTGCATATTGTAAATGAGACCTTAACTAAAAACGAACAAGTCAAGATTTTAAACATGACTGAGAAGTCGACACTTGGTTCTCAACAAAATATTGCTTATGTTGAATATAATTCTGACAATATCAGTGAAATTGAGGAAGAGGAATGTGTCGATTGCTTACAATTGTCTATCATTAATGTCAATTCTATGGCTAAAGGTAAAGAAAGTGATGAATCGGTGTTGAAATTAAACAGTGATCATCCTTCGTCATCCAAAGTATGTGATCCTTGTGATCGTGTTGTGGTTGAATACTATATGAGTGATGAGGATAATGTTTTGAATGAAAACCAATTCCAAGAGTTGTGGTCGATCAAGTCTTCGATGACTCTAAGGAGTATTCGAATGTGTTAAAAAAATAAAGGAAATCTTTATCTTGAATCGAATTCAGTGGTTTATCCTAGATTCAAGGATTCAGAAGAAGTTTTGTTTCCAAATCAAGTATTTGTCACCAAATGAAATGCTATAATGTGGATCCATAATTGAACAAATTGGTAAAGGAAGAAAATGAAGGTGTGATGAAAGAAGGTTTTTATTTGAATCAAAACACCGTCGAAAATGGCTTGAACAAAAATTCGACAACTTTTCAACAACAAAAACCAAAACGTGTTTGGGCTGTGAAATTGAAAAATCAGTTGTTGATAATAAAAACAAAGAAAAAGGTGTTAACTATTCACTTAATGATCCAAAAAATCAAAAGGTGAAAACACAAACTCTTAAAGGAAACGTAAAGAAATTGGTTTGTGAGGAAGGATTTTCGAATTCAAAGGCACAAAATAAAGCCTATTGGAAAAATGTAAAAGCATTTCATAAACAAAAGGTTTTTTTTAAAAATCATCTAAAACTGTTCATATGTTTTCACTAAATGCAAAGAAATTTCAAAACAAACAATTTCAAAAGTAAAATGGTTTTCAAAAGAGTCGAACCCATGTCCAACATCAGTTACGACCAAATGATTTTCAAAGAAATGTTCAAAATATTGGACAAAGGAGCTTTGTTCAAAATCATGATGAAAGAAATTTTGGTCAAAGTCATGGAAAAGGAAATTTTGCTTAAAACAATGGTCAAAAGAATTTTATTAAAAATCAAGGACTAAGGAATTTTGGTCCAAATCACGAACAAAGAAATTTTGATCAAAATCAAAAGCTTTTTTTTCTTACAAAATTGTGTTGGTTATCAAAACCAATATTAGAATCGTTTTTAAAATCGATCAAAAAGGTCCTTTCCAAAAAGAGAATTTGAAAAATTGGAAGTTAAACGAAAGAAAAATGAACCCTTTAAACCTAAAAACCCACATTTTCCAAATACTGATTTGACACAAAAGATGAAAACTTCATTCACCAAAGGTCGAAATGATGTCAAAAACATCAGCCATTAGGTTGAAGGAAAAGGAAAACAATATCAATCTCGAAAGTATTCTCAAGAGCAAATACGAATCGCTTACGAGAAGTACTTGAATGATTCAATGAGTTGAATTACCTCGTTTCAAGAATCCACTCCAACATTGCGGAAGTGGAACGAAATTCCAAAGAAGAAATGTAACGGCCCAAATTTCAAGGCCAAAAATTTCATTTTTGAATTAACACATTTAATAAAAAATTCGCCAAAACCTTGTCAATAAAACATTTCATTACAAAGTCATAGTGTTGTATTGCAAACCATAACATCATAAGTATTAAAGATTAAAGTATAGTCCCAAAAACTTCTTGTGGAAACAGGTGTGTGTGTGTGTGTGTGTGATGCGTTGTTACATCGCCGGCTCTTTCCCCTTCGATGAAGAGGTACCTGAAACCAAAACAAAAGTTATAAGCACAAAGCTTAGTGAGTTCCCCCATCATATTACATACCAAACAATATCGTCGGTATCTTTCAACCGGTAATCCTTCATTGGTATCTTTCAACCGGTATCCATCATCGGTATCTTTCAACCGGTAATTAACATCAACATCTTTCAACCGGTAACTGGGGACTATTTCACCCCCGTTAACCGGTAACCGGTAATTAACATCAACATCTTTCAACCGGTACGAGGTGAGTCTTCTCACTATACTGTACCCGGAAGGGTTTGACTGTGTGACCGGAAGGTCGAATATGATATGAGATGTATGCATCATGTGTGATAAGTTATTCGATATATGTGCCATGTATGATATGCTTGTTATGGGCCGGAAGGCATTATGTTATGGGCCAGAAGGCGTCGTAAAATGGACTGTAAGGTTGACGTGGGTAGGACCGGAAGGTTTACCTAGTTGGGACGGAAGTCCCCTGAGACAGATGGACCGGAAGGTCAGGGCCCGGAAAGGCGTACGTTCGTAGGTTGTATTTTGGGGAACTCACTAAGCATTTATGCTTACAGTTGTTGTGTTATGTGTTTCAAGTACTAGCGAGGACCGTGGGAAGGCGTCATGTGATCGCACACACACTCAGGGAAAAATATTTTGTGATCTTTGTTTATGTAATCGTTCATGACAATATTATTTACATTGGAACTTAAATTATTACTCGATGTTTTGATGTTAGTAAAAAAATGAAAAGAAAAAAATTGGTTTAAAATTTACGTCGTTACAAGTTGGTATCAGAGCCTTGGTTTGAGGGATTCGGGTACACCTTCGGGCGTAACTGAACTCAAACCGGGGATTTGAGAAAATTTTAATAAATCAATAAAATTTGATAAGTGATTTTGAAACAACCAAAGAAGAAGGAGTGTGTACGGTCAGCCAGCGCCCGAACGGTAAAATCCCCAAAATACTCTTATAATATGTGTTATGAGATATGATATGATATGATACGCATGCTAGTAGACTAGGTATACATATTAGGACTAGAGTGGCCTGATTTTGTGATGCCTTAGTCTAGGGAAACCTGCTTCTATGAGGTGCTTGAGAGCGAGTGGGTAACTAGTGTATGACAAGAATAGAGTACTCAGGATTCGGGGTTTGGGGAGGAGGACTTGGGGTGAATACTGACGCGGTGTAATTGGTAGTATTGGGCCCGTACTACTAAGGACACCGGGTCAGTGGGCATCCCAAGTAAGAATCCCTGGGTATCGGAGACTGAGTAGGATTGTATTATCGAGTGTGATTATGCCCGATAGAGTCTCTGATATTTTTATGTTGTATTTCAGAGACATCATGGTTGGACCACGCCACAGACCTGGTATGAGTAGTGTGACTGACGAGGAGCTTCGTCAGATGATTCATGAAGAGGTAGCTGCAGTGATCCGGGCTGAGATTTCGGAGATGTTTGGGTCTATTAAGACCACGCTAATGGAGACATTTGATGAGTGGTACGCTGCGGTGACTGAGGTTGCTGCCGCTGCAGCTACCGCAGCTGCCAGACCACAGGGAGGTGACTCGTTGCTGTTCCGGGAGTTCAGCAACACGAAGCCACCGGAGTTTGACGGGACGCGGGATCCAATCGCTGCGATGAGATGGATTGCTGATATCGAGGGATGCTTCTACACTTGTTTATGTCCGGAGCATCTGAGGGTACGGTTCGCCTTGAACCAGCTCCGCCTAGGAGCAAAGGATTGGTGGAAGTTCGTGACGGCGAACTTCACTCTGGTAGAGGTCTCAGCTGTGACTTGGGAGAGGTTTACTACTATGTTCATAGACGAGTACGTTCCCCAGGTGGAGAGGGAATGGTTGGTTCAGGAGTTCTTGACCCTCAAGCAGGGTAATGATTCTGTTACGGTGATCATGCGGAAGTTTCATGAGAGGGCAATGTTCTACCCCGAGCAGGTGTCCACGGAGCAAGCTCGGATGAGTCGGTATTTGGGAGTGCTGAGGAGGGATATCCGGGAGTTCGTATCGAACTCGTCATATCAGACTTTTGCTGAGCTTCAAGCGAATGCTAGGAAGCGTGAGATCGAGTTCGAGACCCAGGCTACGGAGGAGGCCGAGTCTCAACGGGCGGATCGGTGGCCGGCTCAGTCTCAGCCAGCAGCCAAGCGGACCAAGTCCACCGATTCAAGGTCCGGAGGTCAGAAGGGCCGCACTTGTGGAAAGTGCGGCAAGGGTCACGAGGGGGCATGTCGATCGGGTGCTTGCTACAAGTGTGGCAAGGAGGGGCACATTGCTTGGGATTGCCCCAAGGGATTCATGGTTTGCTTTCATTGCAACCAGACCGGCCATCGGAAGGCCGAGTGCCCCTAGCTTCGCCAGGGATCTACGTCTGCTGCCAGGGTTACCGAGGTTCGGCCAGTGAAGGCCGAGGCTCCGAAGGCTCGTGGGAGAGCTTTCCAGTTAACTGCGGAGGAGGTCCATGTGGCGCCTGATGTCGTAGCCGGTATGTATTCTTTCATGTATTTACCTTTATACTGAGATATTGTGCTTATATTATGATATGCGTAGGTACTTTTCTTAGGAATTATGTGCCTGCTTTGGTATTATTTGACTCGGGTGCGAGTCGGTCTTTTGTTTCGTTGGCTTTTAGCCAGCACATCGGTATTGATCGGGAGGTGATGAGTCAACCCCTGCGAGTTGCTATAGCAAATGAGAAAGCGGTATACGCCACTGAGGTGTTTCGAGGATGCGTGATCGAGATTTTTGGGGTTGAGTTCCCTATAGACTTGGTTCCTATAGCTATGGGAGATGTCTGCGTTATCGTGGGTATGGACTGGTTGAGTAAGTTTGGAGCAGTCATTGACTGCGAGAGACAGCTGGTGATGATTCGAGACTCTAGTTGGGGAGTGCTCACGGTTTATGGCGAGGGGACCCGGTGTGGGTCGGCGTTTTGTTCGGCTGCCAGGGCAAGGCAGAGTTTGCAGCAGGGCTGTAATGGATTCATAGCCTACGTGATGGATACTCGAGTGGCCGCGGGGAGGCCTAATTTGATTTATGACGTTCCGGTTGTATGCGAGTTTTCGGATGTGTTCCCCGAAGAGTTACCGGGTGTGACTACGGAGAGGCAAGTGGAGTTTCGTATCGATTTGTTTCCAGGAGCGGCGCCCATCGCCAAGGCGCCTTATTGTCTCGCTCCACCGAAAATGCAGGAGTTATCTTCGCAGCTTCAGGAGTTGTTGGGAAAGGGATTCATTCAACCGAGTAGCTCACCTTGGGGAGCGCCGATTTTGTTTGTCAAGAAAAAGGATGGTTCACACCGGATGTGTATCGATTACCGGGAGTTGAACGACTTGACGGTTAAGAACCGGTATCCGTTACCTAGGATCGACGATCTGTTCGATCAGTTGCAGGGGGCATCTTGGTTCTCCAAGATTGACTTGAGGTCGGGGTAACATCAGATGAGGGTTCGAGAGGAAGATATCCAGAAGACTGCTTTCAGAACTCGTTATGGACATTATGAGTTTGTGGTGATGCCTTTTGGGCTCACCAATGCCCCGGCCGCGTTCATGGATCTTATGAACTGGGTGTGCCGGCCGATGCTGGATCGGTCGGTGATCGTATTCATCGATGATATTCTGGTGTATTCAAGGACTAGGGATCAGCATGAGGAACATTTGAGGGAGATTCTTGGGGTTTTGAGATCGGAGAGACTGTATGCCAAGTTCTCCAAGTGTGATTTCTAGTTACGAGAGGTCCAGTTCCTCGGGCATCTTGTTAACCAGAAGGGGATATTGGTCGACCCGGCCAAGATTGAGGCGGTGTTGAGGTGGGAGGTGCCGAGATCGCCCACCGAGATCAGGAGTTTTCTGGGTTTGGTTGGATATTATCGCAGGTTTATCAAGGACTTCTCCAAGATCGCTGTGCCACTTACTAGGATGACCCGGAAGAGTGTCACGTTTTCATGGGGACCGGAGCAGCAGTCCTCATTCGAGACGCTTCGTTAGAAATTGTGCGAGGCTCCGGTGCTTGCACTCCCGGAAGGGATGGAGGATTTTGTGGTGTACTGTGATGCCTCTATATCGGGTTTGGGGGCGGTGCTTATGTAGAGGGGTCATGGGATAGCGTATGCTTCAAGGCAGTTGAAGCCTCATGAGTCGAGATATCCCACCCACGACCTGGAATTGGGGGCTGTGGTGTTTGCCCTCAAGATCTTGCGACACTATTTGTATGGGGTTCGGTGTACGATATACACGGACCATAAGAGCTTGAAGTACTTGATGGATCAGCCAAATCTGAATATGCGACAGAGGAGGTGGTTGGATGTGGTGAAGGATTACGATTGTGAGATCCTGTACCACCCGGGCAAGGCTAATGTGGTAGCCGACGCATTGAGCCGTAGGGCGGAAAGCGCCCCAATCCGAGATATTTGTATGAGATTGACAGTATTGACCCCGATTTTGGATATTATTCGAGGAGCTCAGGCAGAGGCTGCGAAGCCAGAACATCAAGAAGAAGGAGCGGGTTGTAGGTCAGGTATCAGGATTCTTCACGGATGGTCGAGGGCTTATGACTTTTCAGGGTCGGATTTGAGTACCGTTTGTGGGCGGTGCGCGTACTATTTTGATGGAGGAAGCACATCGATCGAAATTCTCGATTCATCCCGGTGCTACGAAAATGTATTTGGATCTAAGGAAGGAGTACTGGTGGCCCTGTATGAAAAGGGATGTCGCTTGGTTTGTCGAGAGGTTCTTGACTTGTCGGCAGGTCAAGGCCGAGCACCAGCGACCGCACGGTAAGCTGCAACTGCTAGATATTCCCGAATGGAAGTGGGAACAAATCATTATGGATTTCATCACCAGGTTACTGCGGACTGCGAGGGGAGTCGATGTGATTTGGGTGATTGTGGATAGGCTGACAAAGAGCACTCATTTTCTAGCCATCAGCGAGAGCTCTTCTGCGGAGAAGTTGGTAGAGTTATATGTGAGGGAGGTAGTATCGCGGCATGGAGTGCCGATCTCGATTATTTCGGACCGCGATGTGAGTTTCACTTCCAGGTTCTGGAAGAAGTTTCATGAGGATTTGGGTACTAGGTTACATTTTAGTACCGCATATCATCCCAGACAGACGGTCAGAGTGAGCGGACGATTCAGACGCTCAAGGACATGCTTCGGGCATGTGTGTTGGATTTCGGAGGGAGCTGGGGGACCTATCTACCTTTAGCAGAGTTCTTGTATAACAACAGCCATCATTCGAGCATTGGTATGCCACCCTTTGAGCTGTTGTATGGGCGGAGGTGTCGCACCCCCATCTGTTGGGGTGAGGTAGGGCAGTGGGTTATGGGTAGCACGGAGATCGTACTCCAGACGACCGAACAGATTCAGCTGGTCAGGAAGAGGTTGTTGACCGCTTAGAGCCGACAAAAGAGTTATGCAGACAGACGCTGGTCCGAGCTTGAGTTTCAGGTCGGTGATCTTGTACTCCTGAAGGTCTCTCCTTGGAAAGGAGTGATTCGATTCAGGAAGAGGGGCAAGTTGGGGCCCCGATATATTGGTCATTTCCGTGTGATCGTGAGGGTGGGCCGGGTAGCCTACCGTTTAGACTTGCCAGCAGAGTTGGGGCAGATTCACGACACTTTCCATGTGTCGCAGTTGAGGAAGTGTATAGCCGACGAATCAGCAGTGGTTCCATTAGGGGATATTCAAGTGGATGCGAGCCAGAATTATGCTGAGAGACCAGTAGCCATCAGAGATCAGAAGATCAAGGTTTTAAGGAACAAGGAGGTACCCCTGGTATTGGTTTAGTGGCAGTCTGCTCATACCACTCGCCGAGTCCCATGACTTCCAGGTCCCTTTTCACGTCTAAACCCATAAGGGACTTCCTTCCTAACACTTACCCATTCACAAAAACGGTTTGGTGCACAATGGTCATCGACTCGTCGAGTGCCAAGAGCAACTCGCCGAGTCCAACCTTGACCAATTCCATACAGTCGATTTAACTGAGGTCTAACACACCAAAACCATAGATCTAGCCATCTAATGTCCATTTTATAGGTAAAGTTCCAAACTTGATGCACATGCATGGGTTTTTTAGCTCAAAAATCCGTATAAAGTGTCCTACAATGTGCATGGGGATCTCATGGCCCTAAAGTTGGCACCTTTATGCCATGAGACCCCTCTTAAGGCCCATATCTGAAGGCTAGAGTCCACATAACACTCCTTAAATCGGAAAATGGCTTGGAAGCCCTAAATGCACCCAAGATCTACAATCTAAAGATGAACAACCAAATGGAAGACCAAAGCAGGAGCATTTTACCTTGATTAAGCTGAAGATGGGTTGTGATTTCTGGATCCTCAAGCCCCAAGTCGAATACTCAAGCTCCTCTTCTTCTTCCAAGCTTCACAAGTCAACAAAAGCACCAAAATGGCCTTAACACACACACAAACGGCTAGGGTTTCGATATGCAACTCTAGGAGTGTGTTAGGGACAAGGGAGGCCGAGTTAAGGCATTTTTATAGGGTGCAAACTGTAACAGCCCGGATCTCCAGGTATCTTTACTTTCATATTTTCGTATTCTGTGACGGGACTCGGTGAGTTGGAGGTCGAACTCGCCGAGTCGGGTCGCGGTTTTGGACAGAGGTTCGCGTCCAGACTCAGCGAGTCCAAGGGATGGACTCGACGAGTCCGTGCTGTTTAATGAAACCCTAATTTCCTGGTCCTAAGCCATATTTAAAGGACCTTATGGCCCTTTATTGCGGCCACCTTGAGCCTTGAGTGCACCCAAGCGGTTGAGAGACCTTGTGAGTGAGATAAGAGGCTATTTATTCATCAATTTGTGTGTTATTGCAAGAAAGGAAGGAAAAGATCAAGCTTGAAGAGTTGGGGAGCTTGGATCTGCTTCTATTTCATCAAGGGAACCTTCTTGAGGTAACTTTCAGAGCTAAACTTCGCGTTTTGGTTGATGTGTCAAATCTAGGTTTCTTCTTGCCTTATTTGGCTTGGATTTGAAGTATGAAAGGTCCCATGGAGATATGGAACCTAGATCTGGACCTTAGCAGGTCCAGAAGGCCCCAAATGTTATGCTTTATGTCCATTCTTTTGAGTTGGAAGCTAGGGTTGCCATATTAGAGGTTATTTCCACAAAAAGAGCCTTGCATGTGTTGCATGGCGGCCAAGACTGAGACTTTACGTGATAAATGAGCTTGGGAAGGCCAGATCTATGTGTGTATGGAACGGATCTGACCACAAAATCAAGTTTTAGCTGATGCATGGCATGGACTCGCCGAGTCTGAAGTACAGACTCGGCGAGTAGCTTGAAGATTGTCCTTAAGACCACCCAGTGTGTAGTCCTGCCGAGTTGTGGGTGACTCATTGAGTCACAGAGAGTTAGAAAGGTATTTGACAGGTGGACCGAGTCGAGTTGGGACTCGTCGAGTTGTCCTTGCGACTCGGCAAGTTGAGTCGCGGTGGCCCCGTGATTCATGCCCAGGTGGAACTCGTCGAGTCAGGGGAGTACTCGACGTGTCAAAGGGAAAATCCTTGCGAGTTGGTGAAAACGCGTAGACTCACCGAGTCACTCTAGTGCGCTCGCCGAGTCCGGTCAATTTGACCAAAGACTGTTGACCAAGTTGACCAGCATTGACTTGATAAGGATGGTTAACCTTAGTGGTACAAGTAATAATTATAGATATATGATGTCCAAGGAGGATTACAGCTCGGGGGTTCGAGCACGAGTGATTTCCAGGGTTCACGAGTTATCGAGACATACGAGGGGAGTCTTCTCACTATACTGTACCCGGAAGGTCGAATATGATATGAGATATATGCATTATGTGTGATAAGTTATTCGATATATGTGCCATGTATGATATGCTTGTTATGGGCCGGAAGGCATTATGTTATGGGTCGGAAGGCATCGTAAAATGGACCGTAAGGTTGACGTGGGTAGGACCGGAAGGTTTACCCAGTTGGGACGGAAGTCCCCTGAGACACATGGACCGGAAGGTCAGGGCCTGGAAAGGCGTATGTACGTAGGTTGTATTTTGGGGAACTCACTAAGCATTTATGCTTACAGTTGTTGTGTTATGTGTTTCAAGTACTATCGAGGACCATGGGAAGGCGCCGACGTGATCGTACACACACTCGGGGAAAAGTATTTTGTGATCTTTGTTTATGTAATCGGTCGTGACAATATTATTTACATTAGAACTTAAATTATTACTCGATGTTTTGATGTTAGTAAAAAAATGAAAAGAAAAAAAATTGGTTTAAAATTTACGTCGTTATACAAACCCTCATATTAGGGTTTTTGTCCAGACAACACGGACTCATCGAGTCCGGTCTCTGACTCGCCGAGTCAGCCACTTAACTCCCGTGTCCAAATCGCTTCTAATCGACGAGTTGGGCCACCAACTCGTCGAGTCTCAGGAAAATGCAAAATACTTAATTTAAAAATACGTACCAGGAGCCAGGTGTTGCAAATCTCCCCCACTTGTCTTAGACTTCGTCCTCAAAGTCTGCGGCTTGTTCCTGGAAAAGCTCTGGGTAAAGCTCCATCATCTCATCCACCGGCCCCCAAGTCTACTCCGAGCCCTTTCGGTGCTGCCACTGCACCTTTACCAGCTCCACTCTCTTGTTCCTCAGATCCTTTTACTTCATGTCAAGGATCACCACTGGCCACTCGATGTAGTTCAGGCTGTCATCGACTTGAATGTCCTCTAAAGACACTACTGCCGAATCATCCACCAAACATTTCCGCAACTGGGAAACGTTAAAGGTGCTATGAATCTGACTGAGTTCGGCTGGCAGATCCAACCTATATGCCACCTTGCCCACTCGGGCAACTACTATGAAAGGTCCAATATACATAGGGCCAAACTTGACCCACTTCCTTAATCGAATGACACCCTTCCAAGGTGACACATTCAGGAGGACCATATCCTCGACCTGGAATTCCAAGTTGGATCAGCGCATGTCGGCATAACTCTTCTGCCGACTCTGAGCAGTCTGAAGCGTGCTTCGGACCTGCTGAATCTTCTCTGTAGTCTTGAGTACCACTTCGGTACGCCCGATAACCCTCTGACCAACCTCACCCCAACATATCGGGGTCCTGCACTTCCTCCCGTACAACATCTCGAAGGGAGGACAGTTAATACTCACGTGATAGCTGTTGTTGTACGAGAACTCAGCCAAAGGAAGGTAAGTATCCCAAGTACCTCTGAAGTCTAAGACATATGCCAGCAACATATCCTTGAAAGTCCGGATGGTCCGCTCACTCTTCCCATCTATCTGCGGGTGAAAGGCGGTGCTAAAATGCAGACGAGTACCCAACTCGTCATGAAACTTCCTCAAAAACCTAGAGGTGAAACGCACATCCCTTTCTGAAATCACAGAAACTGGCACACTGTGCCGCACCACCACCTCCCGGATATAGATGTCGACTAACTTCTCAGCCGAGATGCTCTCCTGAATCGAGATAAAATGGGCGCTCTTGGTCAATCGATCGATAATGACCCAGATCGAATCCACTCCTCACGCTGTCCTGGGAAGCTTAGTGATAAAATCCATCGTGATGTCTTCCCATTTCCACATCGGAATATCCAACAGCTGCATCATGTCGTGCGGTCTATGATGCTCAGCCTTGACCATCCTGCAGGTCAAGCACCGCTCTACGTACCATGCCACATCCCGCTTCATGCAGGGTCACCAATAGTCCAGACGAAGATCCCTATACATCTTCGTCTCCCCGGGGTGAATGGAGCATCGAGATTTGTGTGCCTACTCCATCAATACATGGCGCACACCCCCATGATACGGGACCCACACCCTACAGTGCAGAGTCAACAACCCCCAGCTGTCATAGTCAAAGGAGGAAACCTGACCCACAATCCGCTCGCTCTTTCGATGTTCCTCCTTCATGGCCTCCTTCTAGGCCTCCCGAATCCGCTCCAACAACGGAGTCACCACTGTCATCCTCAGGAAGTTATCCACGATTGGTGCTGCCTTGCGGCTGAGAGCATCGGCTACCACATTAGCCTTACCCGGGTGATAAAGGATCTCGGAATCGTAATCCTTTACCATGTCCATCTACCAACATTGCCTCATGTTTAGATTCGGCTGATCCATGAGGTACTTCAAACTCTTATGGTCCGTGTCGATGGTACAGTGAACCCCATAGAGGTAATGATGCCAAATCTTGAGGGCGAAAACAACAACTCCCAACTCCAAATCATGTGTCAGGTAGTTCGCCTCGTGAGGCTTCAACTGCCTCGACGTGTAGGCGATGACATGCCCTTTCTGCATCAATACTGCACCCAAACCTGAGATGGATGAGTCGCAGTACACAACGAAATCCTCCATGCCCTCTGGCAGGGCTAAGATTGGCGCCTCGCACAATCTCTGTCTCAGAGTCTCGAATGCGGCCTGCTGCGCAGGCCCCCAACGAAAGACCACGACATTCCTTATTAGCCTGTTCAGGGGTACGACTATCTTGGAGAAATCCTGGATGAACCTCCGATAGTAGCAAGCTAATCCTAGGAAACTCCGAATCTCGGATGGAGACTTCGTAACCACCCATCTCATCACGACCTCCAGCTTGGCCGGGTCCACTGAGATCCCGTTCTGGTTGACGAGATGCCCAAGGAACTACACCTCGTGCAACCAGAACTCACACTTGGATAACATAGCATACAAGTTCTCCCTCCTCAAAGTCTCTAGAACCTCCCGCAGATGCTCCTCGTGCTCCTCCTGCGTCTTGGAGTAAACCAAGATGTCATCAATAAACACTATCACATACCAGTCTAACATCGGTCTACACACGCAGTTCATGAGGTCCATGAATGCGACAAGAGCATTGGTGAGCCTGAAGGGCATCACCACAAACTCGTAGTGGCCATTACGCGTTCGAAATGTAGTCTTTTGCAGATCCTCCACTCTAACCCTCATCTGATGGTATCTTGAATGCAGATTAATCTTGGAGAACCAACATTCTTCCTGTAGCTGGTCAAAGATGTCATCAATCCTTAGGAGTGGGTAACGGTTCTTCACCGTTACCTTGTTCAGCTCCCGATAATCTATACACATCTGATGCGACTCGTCCTTCTTCTTCACAAATAGAATTGGGGCTCCCCAGGGAGAACTACTCGGTCTAATGAATCCTTTGTCTAACAGCTCCTGCAGCTGTATAGACAACTCCTGCATCTCAGGAGGAGCCAGCCAATATGGTGCCTTGGCTATTGGAGCCACACCAGGGACTAGATCGATCCTGAATTCCACCTGCCTCTCCGAAGGTATCCCAGGCAACACCTCGGGGAATACGTCCGTAAACTCACGCACCGCGGGCACATCACCCACCATCACCTTACCCGCCTCCCGGGTGTCCATAATGTAAGCGACATATCCTGCGCAACCTTGCTGAAGGTAATGCCTAGGTCTCGCTGCTGAACATACCGCTGGTCCTTATTGCGGCCTCTCGCCCTGAACAACCAACTCTCCCCCACTTGGGGTTCTGATCCCAACCAACTGATGCGTGCAGTCTATCACTGCCCTATTGTGGCTCAACCAATCCATGCCTATGATCACCTTGTTCCCCCTCAGCGGGATAGGAACTAGGTCTACCAGGTAATGCTCCTCGAACAGCCTCAAAACACAGTCCTGGTAGACCTCCGATGCTCGCACCGACTGGTCATCCGCAATCTCGACCTCTAGAGGGCAATCTAACATGCCCGAAGACTCCGGAAACTTCTTGCTAAGTACAAGAGAGACAAATGATTGGGTGGCACCCGAATCAAACAACACTTGTACTAGGATTCCGTTCACATGGAACGATCCTAACCAAGGCACATGATATATCAAAATCACAGCGATATATAATAAAAACATAAGGATAAGAAATCATACCCGTCACCACATCGGGTACAGTGTGTGCCTCCTCGGCTGTCAGCTAAAATGCTCAGCTCCGAACCACTGGAGCCTCCATCTTAACCTTCCGGCCATCCACAACCCGACTTGATGCTGGAGTCAGCACCACTGCCGGCGCCACTGCTGCTGCCAATCTAGGGAAATTGGCCTTTTTATGGCCCTTATGATTGCAATGAAAGCAAATCAGGTCTTACATCTGTATCGCCGCAATAGGGGTAGTACAATCCCTGCCAAAGTGCCCAATCTTGCCTTACTTATAGCAGCTTGAACCTGGCCAAGTGCGACAAGCTCCCTCGTGTGACTGACCGCATTTCCCATAGCGGTCCTGCCCTGACTGGCCTTTCATCCTACCATCGGATCCCTTTATCTTCTTCCCCGAAGCCCCCGCCATCTGCCCCTCCTCTGCCTTCCTCTTCTGGATGTGCTCCAGATCAATCTCCCTCTCCTTAGCCCTGGCAATCATGGAATCCAGGGTAGGGCAAGCTGAAAAACTAACATGCTCCCGGATGTCAGCTCGTAGCATGTCATGGTAGTGGGTCCTCTTCATGTCCTCATCACCCGCATACTGGGGAACCAACAAATCCCTCTCACGGAACTCAGCAGTGATCTCCGCCACAGTCTCCGTATTCTGTCTCATATCCAGGAATTCCCTGGCCAGCTGCTGAACCTCTACCACTGGCGCAAACTCTGCCCTGAACCGGGTCACAAAATCCAACCGTGTGATAGCCTCAACAGTCGAGGCTCCCAGAGAGTCACCAACCAACTCCCACCAATCCCTAGCCCGGTCCCTCAAACACCCTGCTGCATATCGTACCTTCGACCCCTAGGGGCAGAAGTTGGTCAACTGTGTAGACTCAATGTCTGCAATCCGTCGTCTGGCAGCAATGGGATCCTTCACCCCATGGAAATCTAGCGCACCACTCCCTCTGAAGTCCTTAAAGGATATTGTGCATGGTCCTGACTGGCTGGTCGCCATGTCACTCTGGAACACCCTGAGGCCTCCATCAGCTCAATGATCCCCTCCTTGATCGACCCGAAGATAATCGGCATCGCATCAAGGATACCCCTCGTGATCTGGGACGCAATAAACTCGCGTAACCCATCATCCACATGCTCGGATCCTGCCACCGAACCCGATCTAGACCCGGATCCTGAACCTCCTACTCCATGTCGCGTAACCACCATTCTGAACAATAACATACGAAAGTCTGGGTCACATATATTTTCTGGAGGTTTCACACACTTTTCAAGTTTCCCGGTTCCATCTAGGTCCTCCTTGATTCGAGTACAGATCCTTTGCTTTCAGTAGTACGGGCCCATACTACCTTCCACATCTATCCGTACTTTCCTCAAGAATTGCTTCGACTTCACCAAGCCCCTTTCTCCTGATACCCTTTCCACTGACCTCATCCTAGGCTTCCCTAGGGCACTCTCCAACCTACTCTCCATCATCAGCTTCACTAGGAGTCCCCACCACCTCCCCCTAACTAGCATGTGGATACCGTTACATATCCGCTCCTTAGTTAGTTGAAGCTAGTCAGAACCCCCATAGCACAAAGAAAGCAGCATTCGTTCTTTGAGTAACCAAACCAGGTATAACCTACACATGCCATCCTACTGCTGACTAAACATTCCTAGCATACAGCTCATACAAAAGGCATATAAATCATCCTTCCTAGATCCTTAGCCCTAACTAGCATGCAGTTCTCTGAATCAAAACCATTTAACATAACATAACAAGTATGGGTATCTTGGGGAAAACTTACTTTAGCCCAGCCTATCGCACGCATCACACACTTCGACTTTCTTAACAATTTCTCAGTTTAAACTTTAGAAAACCATTTTTCCTTGAAATATCTTTTAGTCCCTCGGTTTGAGTCCACACACCCCCAAGGGTGTGTCCGAATCCCTCAAACCAGGGCTCTGATACCAACTTGTAACGATCCAAATTTCTAGGCTAAAATTTTCATTTTTGAGTTAACGCATTTAATAAACAATTCACCAAAACCTTGTCAATAAAACATTTCATTACAAAGTCATAGTGTTGTATTGAAAACCATAACATCATAAGTATTAAAGATCAGAGTATAGTCCCAAAAAATTCTTGTGGAAACAGGTGTGTGTGTGTGTGTGTGATGCGCTGCTACACTGTCGGCTCTTTCCCCTTCGATGAAGAGGTACCTAAAACCAAGACCAAAACTGTAAGCACAAAGCTTAGTGAGTTCCCCCATCATACCACATACCAAACAATATCGTTGGTATCTTTCAACCGATAATCCTTCATCGGTATCTTTCAACCGGTATCCATCATCTGTATCTTTCAACCGATAATCAACATCAGTATCTTTCAACTGGTAACTGGGGACTGTTTCACCTCCTACCACTAGCATACAATCGACAGATATAAGCATACAGTCAGGCATATCCGGGTACTAACCTACCCTTGGGTCCTAAGGACCACTGCCAGGGAAACTAATCCCTACCATACACATAACATACCATCTAGATAAACCTCATAACCAACACCTAACCAGACGAAGATAATTATCACAGAGACCATTATCTTTTAAATACCCCTTTTGGTAGGCCGGCATTGTGGCCTTAGACCCACCCCTACTGGAAGGTAACTCACCTCGACATCGTGCAGTGTCTGAACTATCCTCGGCGCACAAGTCGACTCCCAACGACTCCTCGATCCCTACACGACAACCTTTAAGTTAACACACCTTACATACAACCCTAAATAGGGTCAGCCCAAGCTCAGTCAAAGTCAACATTGGTCAAAGTCAACATTTAGTTGACCTGACTCGCCGAGTTGGCCTACCAACTTGTCGCGTCCATGCTTTTCTAATCCCACACAAAACCCCGGCTCCACTCGTCGAGTCTAGCAACAACTTGACGGGTTCTCCTTCAACATAACATTGGGACCATCTTCATTCGACTCGCCGAGTTCCTTCTTGAACTCATCGAGTTCATCTCCAACTTAAGAACTTGTCAAGTCTATGACTCGCCAAGTTGTATGAACGACTCGTCGAGTCCATCTTCAAAGATTAGGAAATTGCTATGGACTTGCCGAGTTTGCTCATACCACTCGTCGAGTCCCATGACTTCCAGGTCCCTTTTCCGCGTCTAAAACCACAAGGGACTTCCTTCCTAACACTTACCCATTCACAGAAAGGGTTTGGTGCACAATGGTCATCGACTCGTCGAGTGCCAAGAGAAACTCGCCGAGTCCAACCTTGACCAATTCCATACAGTCGATTTAACTGAGGTCTAACACACCAAAACCATAGATCTGGCCATCTAATGTCCATTTTATAGGTAAAGTTCCAAACTTGATGCACATGCATGGGTTTTTTAGCTCAAAAATCCATATAAAGTGTCCTACAATGTTCATGGGGCTCTCATGGCCCTAAAGTTGGCACCTTTATGCCATGAGACCCCTCTTAAGGCCGATATCTGAAGGCTAGAGTCCACATAACACTCCTTAAATCGGAAAATGGCTTGGAAGCCCTAAATGCACCCAAGATCTACAATCTAAAGATGAACAACCAAATGGAAGACCAAAGCAGGAGCATTTTGCCTTGATTAAGATGATGATGGGATGAGATTTTTGGATCCACAAGCCCCAAGTCGAATACTCAAGCTCCTCTTCTTCTTTCAAGCTTCACAAGTCAACAAAAGCACCAAAATGGCCTTAACACACACACAAACGGCTAGGGTTTCGATATGCAGCTCTAGGAGAGTGTTAGGGACAAGGGAGGCTGAGTTAAGGTGTTTATATAAGGTGAAAAGCCTTATATTAAGGTTTTTGTCCAGACAGCACGGACTCATCGAGTCCGGTCTCCGACTCACCAAGTCAGCCACTTAACTTCCGTGTCCAAACCGCTTCTACTCGACAAGTTAGGCCACCAACTCGCCGAGTCTCAGGTAAAAATGCAAAATACTTAATTTAAAAATACGTACCAGGAGCCAGGTGTTACAAGAAAGTTGGTACTTTTCAAAAAAACGATGAGAAAGTGAAAGTCAATGTTGAATCTTTTCCACTACATGATTACATTTCGATGCCTAAAGCTAACGAAATTGACTTAATTGATAGTTTCAAATTGAAAGTTCATAATTGGGTCTTAGGTTCTTCATTGCATAATATGGTCCAAACCAATCTCCAAGTGACCAAAAGGTCTCGGGGATCTAAATTTTTCTGACTGATTAAACGTAATATGTTATGAGCAATATGACGAAAACTGGTATATCGATATTGGATGCTCGTGTCACATGACTGGAAGGAAGGAGAATTTATGAGATTTTCGAAAGTTGGACAATGTTGGGGTTGTCAAGTTTGGAAACAACAAAAAATTTAAACTCAAAGGTTATGGGAACTTAATGAATGGAAAATTAATTGTGAATATAGTTGCTTATGTTGAAGGACTAAATTACGATCTGATTAGTGTTTCGCAACTATTTGTTGGCACTGGGAATCCTGTTCTCTTTGATGAGGAAGGAAGTATTATCTCTAACAAAGAAACAAAGGAGATTATGCTAAAGTCAAAATAAAAGGGAGACATGTTTACACTTGACATGAAACCAATTGTGGTAGTTCCCACTGTATGCTTGTTGTTGAAAGCATCTTTAGATTTCAGGTGGTTATGGAATCAACGTATTTCTCGTCTCAACTTCAAAAATATAAACAAAGTTGTTCTTAATGATCTTGTTCATGGTTTACCTGTTTTAAAATTTGACAATGATTCATTGTGTGCTTCATGTGAGTAGGGAAAACATGTTCGTCAAGTTCATCCAATCGTATTTGATTCCAAGATCATTAAACCTTTGAAACTTCTTGACATTAACTTGTGTGGAATTTCGACTGTTGAATCTCTCAATAAGAAGAAATACATACTAGTAATTGATGATGACTTTTGTAGGTTTACTTGGGGTTTCTTTCTTTGATAGAAGTCTAAAACTACTCAAGTGATGGTTGATTTTATCAAGGACATAGAATTGAGCTTAAAGAAGAAAGTTCGAAAGATAAAGAGTGATAATGGAACAGAGTTCAAAAATTGAATTACTGATTCACTTTTGACTGAAATAGGCATATCACATAATTTTTCTTCTGCATATACACCACAAAAAATGGTGTAGTCGAAAAGAGAAATCATTCCTTGTGTGAAGTGGAAAGAATGATGCTCACATATGCGATTTTGCGTAAAGACGTGATTCATATGCTGAGGGGGAGATTAAGACAAATGTTAGGTCTAGGATCTCGGAACTACAATAAGGATCCTCGAACCTAAGAATCCTCAAACCCAAGGATCCTCCAAACCTAAGGATCCTCAAACCTCAGGATCCTAACTGTTATTTTTCTAATATTTATAACTGTTATATATTCTCTTATCTTTCTCAAATGTGCAGAAATGATCAACCAAAGACTTATTCTTAATGAATAGTCGTCAAAACCATGGAAAAATCCCGGAGGACCAAGTCAAGCAACGTTTATAAGTTGATCTTGGAGAATCTATGAATTTTCATAGTTCTTGTTGCTTAGCTTTAGACTATATAAATCACTTGTATTCATCAAACTAGACAAGATACATAGCAGAACAACCACACTTGTACTTACACTCTTTGTATTTTATCTATAATCAACATTTTTAATCGATAAAATCATCAAGCCAGGTGATCATTATCACCTCCCAAGGTTTTATGCTTAAGATCCTAGCAAGGATCAATAGCTTTCCTTGTACTTACACTCTTTGTATTTTCTCCGTAATCAACATTTTCAATCGATAAAATCATCAAGGCGGGTGATCCTTATCACCTTCCAAGGTTTTATGTTGGAGATCCTATAAAGGATCAAGGGTTTTCCTTGTAAACAACTTATGTCACTTTGATCTACATTTCATACTTGCATTATTCTGAACATCACAGCCTCTCATACACTTTGGTTGATCTTAGCTTGTTCATTTTTTGACCAAAACAATTTGACGCCCATCATGGGGTTGTGGAGTTCAAAATCCTTAAAAAATCATGTCTACACAATCGTTCCTGTCCTCCTCCTTGATTCCTCCCATTTCCTCCACGAACCTTCCACCACCGCCGGCTTGAGCTCCCAAGAAAGTCTCAGAAACACCAAAGAAAAACACCTCTTCGATCCTTACCCCAGGACCCCATGATCCTTCTGTGTTGATTTCTAACAACGAGATATTTACTATAATAAAGAGACTAGAACGACAAGTCGCCCAACAGCAGGAAGATAACAGGACAATTCTCAAGGAAGTGGAGAGAATAAGGACATAAATTCAAAATCCTGAGGAGGTAGTTCCCTCGATCTCGTAACCTAAGATCCCGAACTTTGATAACCCCGGATTCTCAAGGGTTCATCGCGAAACAGGATCGTCAATACCGAACTCAGTTCCCACTCGGGGCGCTACACCAAGAAACTAAGTCCGTACGACCCAGGATCCCAACGAAACCTTTGTTACTGGCAACAACAAGGATCATGGTAACTCCATCAATAATAATATCTTTACTAGTAACTTTATGGATCTATATATAGGTTTAAGCCCGATCATGGATAAGAAGCTACAACAACTAAGAAAAATGATCTCAAGCATACCTGGAGTAGTTCAACCTGTAGCTTAAGTATCCCCCACAAGCCACAAGATCTCCAGATTTGCTCCACCGATAGCTGATACCAAAGTCCCGAAGCGCTTTCAGACCCCCAAAACGAAGCCTTATGATAGATATACGGATCCTGAGGATCATGTGGAACAATACAGGGAGAGGATGGAGATCATTCCTATCCCCACTCACTTGAAAAAAGCATGTGTGTGCAAGGGATTTGGTTCCACCCTCATAGGATCATCTCTAAAATGGACGCTTAACGTTTTTCCTTATTCGATTACATCATTTTCTCACTAGATTAATTTGTTTAATATTTATTTTCGTGTAGCAGAAAATTCGAAAAAGTCACTAGCGATCTTTATCATGTGGTTCAGGATCCTTAGGAATCCCTGATGGGTTTTGAGCATTCTAACACTTCCTAAGTGTACATGCAACCCTAATAACCTTGGATCTATGTTTGTCTAATTATCATGCAAAGTTGAATTCCAAGGTTATATTCCTATCTAGCATACATGGGGAACAATTTTAACATAAAGTATAGATAGAATAACTTACCTTGTTGTTGTTTGTGTTCCTTGAAACCTTGTGAGCCTAGCACCCCAAGTGTGATGCCTCAAATGCTTCACACAACACCAAATGCTCTTGGAAGAACTTATGAGAGAACACACACTTCTCAAAATCGGCCAAGCCCTCTTGTTTCTTAGTGTAGCCGATTTTGGGTGGAGAACATGTTACTTATATAGTGTTGACACATCTAGGGTTAAACCCTAATGTGTCATGACTCTTCATTTCCATGACCCATGGGTTTGTAACTCCCATGGAGCATCCTATGGGTGGAACCCAACTTGATAGTCCATGGAGCCTTTTAGCCCACTATACAAGATATGGATGATTTACATAATCAACCCATATATTTAATTAGTTATCTTTTGATCACTTAATTAATTCTAAATTAATTCTTGATCAAACTAATCAAATAATATTATTAATATATTAGAACTTATAATATATTAATAATCTCCAAGTGTTATTTCTCTCATTTAGTCTATCCAATTGCATGGTGCCATGCAACCCAAATGGACCATGCCGGGTCGGGTCAAGTACATACCAGAAATAGTTATGGACTTAGACACCTTATCCAATAGTCTCCCACTTGGATAAGTCTAATAACTATTACTGCAAGTATGACTTCAGGAACCGATCGGCAATCGTAGCTCTTTTCAAGGTTTCTCGAAACTGAGAAGATGATGTACGCCATTTAAGATAAGTGATCATATAATCCTCTGTTCTAGATATCAGTCGGACAAATACATGGAACAATGTCTTACTTATTGTCCAACAATTTGTTTCCCGATTTCCGATTTGTTTGACAAAGAACTTCATTGAACGCATCAATTTAGTTCTGACCGGGCCCGGTACATAGGTCAAAACAAAATCATCGAGGGGCCCAGATATCAGCTTCTAATCCAAGAAGGAACAGATAAACTTCGACTCATATGTTTGTTCTACTACTCATTGAATTACACACAAGAGCGTGATTTTATAACATCGAGTTACCAATGCGTTTTTCATACAATCAATGCATAACCAACTTGTAAGTAACAAATCATATCTCTAGGTTTAAAGACTTATATGATATTACCGTCTCACGATCACTCGAGATAGAATTCCATGAAGTGATTCCAGTGAGCGTGGGTTGAGTCCAATGCTCAGAACTTATGAGCACTCATGATTGTTGTAGCCTTGTCCAAGACCTCTACAACCAAACATGACAGTCTTGATTCATACCTACTTCCGACATATGACCGACTGTGGAGGTTTGAATAATATGTTATACCAAACAAAATTATTCTGGAAGTCAAAACATGCAAAAGAAATATAGTAAACGATCGACAAGAGATAGCAACACTTTACTCATAAATAAAACACTTTTATTCATCATCAAATGTCAATTACACTTTACAAATTTCGAGGTTATCTAACTACTAAATCTAATATCATCCTTCAGCCCTATGCTCCGAGCATGCTGGAGATGCTTAACCCGAGTCATTCCCTTCGTGAGGGGATCTGTCGGATTCTCATCTGATGATACCCTCTTTGCCACGAGGAGCCCTTCTTCGATCCGATGTCTGATGAAATGGTATTTTCTGTCAATGTGTCTGGATCTCCCGTGATCCCTTGGTTCCTTGGCTAAGGCAACAGCACTTTCACTATCACAGAAAATTTCCATTGGCTCTTTAATAGCTGGTACAACTCCAAGGTCTCCAATGAAGTTCCTCAGCCATAACGCCTCCTTTGCCGCTTCGCTAGCTGCAATATACTCTGATTCACAAGTAGAATCTGCCACTGTCTCTTGCTTGGAACTCTTCCAAGAAATTGCTCCTCCATTTAGGGTAAAGACCCAGCCCGACTGAGAGCGGAAGTTATCCCTATCAGTCTGGAAGCTAGCATCACTATACCCTACAACTCTCAAGTCATCACTCCCACCGAGGGTAAGGACCCAGTCCTTAGTCCTTCGTAGGTACTTGAGAATATTCTTTACCGCAGTCCAGTGTGCCTTGCCAGGGTTCCCCTGAAACCTGCTAACCATGCTCAGGGAAAAAGCTACATCAGGTCGAGTACACGTCATAGCATACATGATCGATCCTACAGCCGAAGCATAAGGTACTCGACTCATTTGTGCTATTTCAGCCTCAGTGCTAGGGCTTTGTGTCTTACTCAGTTTGGCATTACTCTGGATGGGCAACTCTCCTTTCTTGGAGTCTTGCATTCTGAATCTCTTCAGAACCTTATCCAAGTAGGTACTTTGACTAAGTCCAATTAGTCTTTTACTCCGATCTCTCAAGATCCTTATCCCCAAAATATAGGCAGCTTCACCAAGGTCCTTCATAGCGAAACACTTTCCAAGCCAGGCTTTTACTTCCTGCAGGGTTGGAATGTCGTTTCCTATGAGTAGTATGTCATCCACATACAATACCAAAAAGCTAACTATACTCCCACTAGCCTTGACATATACACAAGATTCATCTTCACTCCTAGAAAAGCCAAATTCCTTGACCTTTTCATCAAAGCAAAGATTCCATCTGCGAGGTGCTTGCTTTAATCCATAAATGGATTTCTCAAGCTTACACACTCTATTGGGGTACTTGTTGCTGACAAAACCCTCTGGCTGACTCATGTAAACATCTTCAGCCAACTTCCCATTAAGGAAAGCGGTTTTGACATCCATTTGCCAAATTTCATAGTCATGAAATGCGGCTATGGCTAACAGAACCCGAATAGACTTAATCTTGGCTACCGGAGAAAAGGTCTCATCATAATCCACTCCAGGAATTTGAAAGAAGCCCTTTGCAACCAGTCTAGCCTTATAAGTGTGTACTTTACCATCCATGTCGGTCTTCTTCTTGAAGACCCATTTGCACCCTACAGTCTTTCGACCTGGTACATTCTCAACCAAGTTCCAAACTTGATTGTCATACATGGATTGTATCTCGCTATCCATAGCCTCTTTCCATTTAGCAGACTCGGGGTCTGCCATGGCTTCCTCGTAGCTGTTAGGGTCATCTTGACTTACTAGTGTCTCATCACTAATAAGTGTCTCACCTTCTGCAGTAATATGGAATCCATAGTAATGCTCAGGTGCACTCCTAACTCTCGTGGAACGCCTCAGAGGTACAGATTCGTCAATTGGCTCAACAGGAGTTTCCTCCTCAAGTTGAGGGCTAGAGTTTGAAGTTCCTTCACCACTTGACTCTTGAATTTCTTCAAGATCAACTTGCCTCCCACTGTCTCCTTGGCTTATAAACTCTCTTTCTCGAAAGACTCCTCTTCTTGCTACAAAGACCACATTGTCACTAGGTCTGTAGAAGAGGTAACCAAAGGATTGCTGTGGGTAGCCGATGAAAATACACCTCTCACTTCGGGGTTCGAGCTTATCATGAGTCTCGCGTCTCACGAAAGCCTCGCAACCCCAAATCTTGATGTGGTCTAGTTTAGGTACTTTACCAGTCCACATCTCGTGAGGAGTTTTGGCAACTTTCTTTGTAGGGACTAGATTAAGGATATGGGCGGCAGTCTCTAAGGCATACCCCCAGAATGAGATTGGTAGCGAAGCTCGACTCATCATGGAACGAACCATGTCCAACAAGGTTCGATTACGCCTCTCAGCCACACCATTCAACTGCGGTGTCCTGGGAGGTGTCAATTGTGAGACAATCCCACATTCCCTTAGATAGTCGAGGAACTCTGAACTAAGATACTCACCACCTCGATCGGATCGAAGCATCTTAATGTTCCTGCCCAATTGATTCTCGACTTCCTGTTTAAATTCCTTAAACTTCTCGAAAGTCTCTGACTTATGCTTGATTAAGTAGACATATCCATATCTACTGTAATCATCAGTAAAAGTCAAATAATAACGATTAGCATCCCTTGTGGCATGTTTGAATGGCCCACACACATCCGTGTGTATAAGGTCCAACAAACCTTCACCCCTTTCACATGAGCCTGTGAAGGGTGACTTTGTCATTTTTCCAAGTAAGCATGATTCGCAACTATCATTTGACTTTAGGTCAAACGACTCCAAGACTCCATCCTTTTGGAGTTGGCCTATGCGTTTCTTGCTTATATGTCCAAGACGACAATGCCATAATGATGATTTATCCAAGTTATTATTATTAGTAGAATCAATACACAAAACATTATTTCCTAAGTTATCTACAACAGATACAACTTCATACACACCATCACAAGGTAATGCTTTAAAATAAAGTACATTATTAAAGAAAGCATTAATCGAACCAACTTCATTATCAAACGAAAAGGTGAAACCTTGTGTGTACAATGCATGAAAGGAAATAATATTTCTTGCCATTTCTGGCGAATAACAACATTTATTCAAATCTAAATTTAACCCACTACTTAGCGATAAAGTATAAACTCCAATCTTGGTGACAGGTGTAACTTTCCTATTCCCCATGATTAAGTTTATTCTTCCTTGCTCCACATTCTCACTTCTTCCTAGTCCCTACAAGTCACAACAAATATGAATACCACAACCGGTATCAAGGACCCAAGATTTCGAATGGGGTGAGTTATTAGAAATGATAGTGTAAATACCTGCATGGTTGGGTTTGACTTTCCCATCCTTCATATCCTGCTGGTACTTTGGGCAATTCCGCTTCCAATGAGCTTTTTCATGGCAATAGAAGCATTCAGCCTCTTTTGGGTCAGAAGAAGGAGTAATGAAACCTTTCTTGGTTCCACTTGAAGAAGAGCCATCAAGGGTCCGAGACTTGGTACCCTTCGAAGATCTCTTTCTCTTCCTCCCTCGACTTTGCCCGATTGCCAAGACCGGAGTTGAGTCTGGAGTAGGAGTGATAGCAACCGACTTCCCCTTAAGACCTGTTTCTGCGGTCTTGAGAAGTCCCTGAAGTTTGCTGAGGGTGACCTCTTCCTTGTTCATGTGATATGTCATGCGGAATTGATCATAGCACGATGGTAAGGAGTGCAAAATGATATCTATTGCAAGCTCCTCAGGGAAGTTCACATTGAGCTTTAGCAAACGATCCACATACCTTTGCATTTTCTACATGTGGCTCGTGACGGACTCTCCGTCCTTCATCATGGTTGTTATCATGGAGCAGATGACTTCGTACCTCTCTTGTCGTGCACTTTGATGGTATCTTTCCATCAAATCTTGGTGCATTTCATAAGGGTAGAAATCCTCATAAGACTTTTGGAGTTCAGCTGTCATGGTGGCCAACATGATGCAAGCCACCTTGGTTGCATCTCTTTCATGAGTATGAAAGTCAGCGATCTCCTGTGGAGTTGCAGTGGACTCATCAATTTCCTTAAGCTCCTTGTCAAGGACATATTCTTTGTCCTCGTAGCGGGTAATCATCCTGATGTTTCTGATCCATTTATTGAAGTTGGATCCATCAAAGGTGACTTTCCCACACAAACTCATAAGAGTAAAGGAGCCATTAGGATTCGAGCCAGAAGCATTATTTGAAGACATCAGAAAGAGAAGAACAAGTTTAGTATAGATTTAAGAGAGTCCTTAATAAAACACCCAAATGTAATATTAAGGCTAGGATCCAATCACAATATAATATAACTTAGAAGAGGTATGTCGTAATCTAAGCTATACCATATTTGAAAGGTAGGTGAATGACGATTCACCAATTTCCACCACGAAAACCGAAATATTAGATATTTAGTTTTTATTGGTTTTAGAAATTCCTAGATTCTTTGAGATCCAATGAACTTTTCAAAGGCATGTTTCAATCTCGAGAGTGCCCTCCAAGTTTTGTGACTGGGATGCCGAGGATCACAAAACGAGGTGTGAAGTAACCATGCAAATAACTTGGTACCCTTAAAGTTTATCACTCAATCGATGTGCCGGTAAACCACACACGCTCCACCGATACTATAATAAACCTTAAGTCACCCTTTACCTACCTTGTTAAGTCCAAGTTAGTGTGCCGGTTAACCACACACGCTCCACCAACGACTTAGACAAAGTGTAAAGTGTAATTTCATGGATTAGCACCTTATTCACATTTTCCTAAAGTAACTAAGATTGGGAATTTAATAAAACATTTAGTTACTTTATTATATTCATCATACTTTGAATGAGAATTTATAAGTCCTTGTCTTACCCGTTCGGCTAACGACCCTCCACCAGTCAAGTAAGCGGTGGGTGAGAATAGACACCCATTAAGTCACCATTTTATAGGCAACAACCTTATACCCACCTTATAGACCGGCTTCGTGAATGAGGCGTACTAGCGGTAAGACGACTTTATTCTTATACATATATATATAATTATTAAATTATCATAATATAAGTATAAGGGTTGAATTTTAACTTTTAAAATTCTAGGGGTTGGAACTTAAAGTTTTAACTTAACTTTACTTGTTCCAAAACTTGAGGGCAAGTTTTTGTAACTTTCAAAACTTTTTATTTCTTGTAACTTATGAGTTTAATAGAGTAATAAAATGAAGACTCTTCATTTTTCTAACTCTTGTGTTTTTTAATGGTTTTAACTCAAGTGTGACTCTTGGTTTTCCATAACTTAAGGATAAGTTATAGACTCCATTAAAACACATTATGATCAAGAATTAATCTACCACATAGGTTACAAATAATTCCTATGATCATCTAAAACATCATAAGAACAAGAACATGAATATGAACACAATCAAAAATTACATTTAAAACTTTGTAATTTTGATAACTAGTTGTTGTAAATGAATTAGCAAAGACATTACACCACCAAAAACAAGTTTTCAATTACCAAAACAGTTTAGGGTAATGTTTCTAATTCATTTCCAGCAACTGAATCGAAATTCTGCAATCAGTCGACCCTACTCGCCGAGTGCATGAACTGACTCGCCGAGTTGGTTGAAGATACTCATGAACTCGACGAGTCCCCCCTATAGACTCGACGAGTCCATTCGCAGACAGCAAGATTTCCGATTCTGTTTTCAACTTTTAAGCACAAATAAGAGCAAACAAGCCTAGGCTCTGATACCACTTATGGGTTTTGAGCATTCTAACACTTCCTAAGTGTACATGCAACCCTAATAACCTTGGATCTATGTTTGTCTAATTATCATGCAAAGTTGAATTCCAAGGTTATATTCCTATCTAGCATACATGGGGAACAATTTTAACATAAAGTATAGATAGAATAACTTACCTTGTTGTTGTTTGTGTTCCTTGAAACCTTGTGAGCCTAGAACCCCAAGTGTGATGCCTCAAATGCTTCACACAACACCAAATGCTCTTGGAAGAACTTATGAGAGAACACACACTTCTCAAAATCGGCCAAGCCCTCTTGTTTCTTAGTGTAGCCGATTTTGGGTGGAGAACATGTTACTTATATAGTGTTGACACATCTAGGGTTAAACCCTAATGTGTCATGACTCTTCATTTCCATGACCCATGGGTTTGTAACTCCCATGGAGCATCCTATGGGTGGAACCCAACTTGATAGTCCATGGAGCCTTTTAGCCCACTATACAAGATATGGATGATTTACATAATCAACCCATATATTTAATTAGTTATCTTTTGATCACTTAATTAATTCTAAATTAATTCTTGATCAAACTAATCAAATAATATTATTAATATATTAGAACTTATAATATATTAATAATCTCCAAGTGTTATTTCTCTCATTTAGTCTATCCAATTGCATGGTGCCATGCAACCCAAATGGACCATGCCGGGTCGGGTCAAGTACATACCAGAAATAGTTATGGACTTAGACACCTTATCCAACAATCCCTTAGGACTTTTGTGAACAATTTTGGCAGGGAAGCTCTAGGCATCCCCAACATGGACATGGAAACTGCAGTCGAAGCCTTTAAAATGGGCTTAAAGAAGGATTATCCCTTTTATGAAGATCTCATAATGACTCCATGTAAGAGGATGGACGAATTTAGAAGCAGAGCTTTGAGTTTTATCAAGCTCGAAGAAGACAAGGAAATCCAAAAGAGGAGCAACCCTCCAAGCTCTTATGATCACCCTAATTGGAAGGTTGGTTCCTTAGCCCAAAGATCCTATAAATAAAAGCCTCATTGCAAATCTCATCATCGTAGGGTTATCGCCCTTAAGGATGAGGGAGAAGAAGAAGATTTCCCTAAGATTATTGACTATTGTTTTTCGGTGGATATTTCAGATGTAATATTTGCTGTGCAGGATCTTGGAGACAAAGCAAGCTCGCCAAGAAAATGAGAAAAATTGCATAGCCTGAAAAGACAAGTCCAAATGGTGTGCATACCATGAAGAGTTTGGTCATGTCACAGAAGATTGCATATCTCTCAATAAGGAAATCAACTATCTTCTAGGCAAAGGATACCTCAAAGAAATCCTTGGAAGAAGAAAGGAGAGATCCCAAGAAAAAGACCAGGATCCTCAAAAGAACCTTGAAAGACCTGGATCCCCACCTGATGATGCCAAGGTAATCAATGTGATCTCTTAAGGATCTGATATTAGTGGTACCTCTTACTCTGCAGCGAAGAGACACTCGAAGCTATCCAAAACAGAGAAGGAAAAAAGACCATATAAGAACACATCGATCACAAATGAAAAGGAGATCACCTTTGATGAAGCAGATAGACAAGACATCCAGGATCCTCACCACGACAGATTAGTGATCACTCTCTACATCTCCAACCATTTCGTTAGAAGGATCCTCATCGATGGAGGGTCCTAGGTTAACATCATACTCCTAGATGCATTGAAAAGAATGAAAATCTCATAATTTGAGATAGTTGCAAGATCCTCAATGCTGATTGGATTCAGCGGACCAAGCACACCATCGGCGAGATAAAGCTACCAATATACCTAGAGGGGGTAAACCATGTTGAATATTTTTGTGTAATAGATGCATTATCCTCTTATAATGTCATACTAGTTAGACCATGGATCCACAAAATGAACATCGTTCCATTGACGTATCATCATTGCGTAAAGATGCCCACCCCATGGGGGACATTGAAGATCATAGGAGACCACCAAGAATCCACGAAATGCTACAAGACTTCGATGAAATATTCAACATTACCATGACAAGCATAGCGATTAAGGAAGAGGGCACGAGACTTGCTAGAAGCAATACAGAAAGATATAAAAGAAGTTCCCCTGAACCTTAAGGATCCTAAATCCAAGGTTCTCATAGGATTCTCAATTCCCAAACAAGTCGAACATGATCTCATAAAGTTCCTCAAGTCTAGAAGCAAGATGTTTTCATGGAGGCATGAGGAAATGACAAGTATTGATAAAAGCATAATAACCCATAAACTTAACATCGACCCATCTTTCAGGCTGATACACCAAAACAAAAGGAAATTTGCACCAAGAAGAAACCAAGTTATACAAGAAGAACTAGAAAAACTTCTCAAAACTGGCATGTTCCAGGAGGTGAAATTCCTAAGATGGATAGCTGATGTGGTTTTGGTACAAAAGAAGAATAGTAAATGGAGAGTGTGCGTAGATTACACGAATCTTAACAAGGCTTGTCCCAAGGGTCCTTTCCCTCTACCACAAATAGAATCCATGATAGACGCAACAACGAGTCATGAATTACTAACATTCATGGACGTATCACCAGGATTCCAATAGATCCAGATGGAACCCTCTAACCAAGAGAACAAAACATTTATAACTCCAACAGGTATCTACTGTTACACTACCATGCCATTTGATCTTAAAAATGCAGGTGCAACATACCAAAGACTAGTCAACAAGATGTTCAAAGAGAAGCAAGGGGATACCTTGGAAGTCTACATTGGTGACATGGTGGTCAAGTCCAAAAAATCTAAGGATCACCACAAGGATCGTGAAGAAGCCTTCGACATCCTGTACCAATATAACATGAAGTTGAATCCTTCCAAGTGCCACTTTGGGATGAAATCGGGTAAGTTCCTGGGATGCATGGTAATCAAAAGACGAATTGAAGAAAGCCCAGAGCAAATCAAGGCCATCCTTGATCTAAGATCACCATCCTCAACAAAAGATATTTAGAGACTAACAGAAAGAGTGGAAACCCTAAACAGGTTCATCTCAAGATCCTCAGATAGATGCAAGCCTTTTTACTACATCTTGAAGAAGAACGAAAAATTTGAGTGGAGCCAGAAACATGAAGATTCTTCCTGAAACTTAAAAGATATTAGAGTTCACCAACCCTATTGGTAAAACCATTAGACTGGGAACCACTCCTTCTTTACCTCTTAGTATCCTTGAACACGGTAAGTGCAATATTAGCTAAGGATCTCAACGAGGGACAACGTCCCATCTAGTATGTAAGTAAAAGTCTCTTGGATCCTGAGACTAGGTATTCTCACTTTGAAAAACTTATACTTTCATTTGTAACAGATTCCACTAAGTTAATACATTATTTTGTAACACACCCTATAATTGTAAGAACTAACTATCCAATTAAGAGTGTTATGAGAAAACTAGAAATGTGAGGAAGATTAGTAAAGTGGTCCGTGAAGTTAAGCACATATGACATCAAATACGAACCAAGATCTTCCATAAAGTCCCAAGCATTTGCAGATTTTGTGGTTGACTTTAGTGATGATTTAAGAGATGAAGTCAAAATAGAAGTGAAACAACTTCTAGAAGAAGAGAACATCGGAAGATGGATGTTATTCACAGATAGAGCATCAAACCAATGAGGAAATGGCTTGGGGTCATACTAAAATCACCACAGGGGGATATCCTACCCTAGGCAATCAGTTGTAAATTCAACACAGGCAATAATGAAGTCGAATACGAGGCACTAATCATGGGACCACAGGTAGCCAAAAATATTCAAATCATGGATCTTTAGGTATTCGTTGATTCTTTATTACTAACTAACCATTTTAATGGATCCTATGCAGTAAAAGGAGAGAAGCTAGCACTATATCTCCAAATCCTCAAAAATCAGGCCTCAGAATTCATAACATTTAGCCTAAACCAGGTTGCTAGAAAAGACAATGCTGAAGTAGATGCTTTGGCTAATCTACGATCTTCCCTAAGGAACCCACCAAAAAATAAAATCCCTATAAACCACGTATTGATCCCAACGATTGAGGATCCTGCCAAGAGACTGAAGGATCTCGATAATCACATAGAAACTACTAACATCGCCATATTTAAAGACCCCGATTCGATGAATCCGCATCAGGATCCCAACAACAAGGTCCAATCCATTGTGGAATACCTCTAGAATGTCACAATTCCTAAGGAAGAGAAAGGAGAAAGCGAATTCAAAACAAGGATCTCGAGGCTTTTTATAATCCAAGTTAAGTTGTACAAAAAATTTATGACAGGTTAATAACTTAGGTGCCTAAAAGATCATGAATATGTAGAGGTCCTAAAGGATATATACGAAGGAGACTATGGTAACCACACTGTGGGAAGGTCCTTATGATCCAAAGCACTTAGGAAAATATACTACTGAAAAACCATGAATAAAGATTGCTTCTTTCATCCCCAGAAGCGTGATGCTTGTGAAATACATAGTGTAACACCCGTGTTTCTAGGCTAAGAATTAGTTTAATGGTGTAATAGTTAGGGTCAACAGTTATAACCTACTTTTATGTAATGAAGAGGAATTATTTGAATATTATGTGAATTATGTGATTTTATTTGCATTGTACTTATTCATAAGATATAATAAGTTAAGAATAAAAATAAGCGTCAAAAATAAAATAATAGATAGACCCAATATCTATGAAGAAATTTGTAGTGTTCGGGATAAGGATTCCGAGGATATAAAGAAAGCCAAATTCCAAGTTATAACGAAGAAATTATGATCATTCGAAGTTTCGCGACAAAACCAGCACGCCACCGGAAATCGTAAAAAGTGAGTTTACGATAAGGTACTTTTTAGCCTTAGTGATCTAAAAGAAAGTCGTAGAGTACATCTTCACCTATGCATGGATATAAAGAACATCAAAAATAGAGTTGATATGCAAAAGTTATGACCTTCCGAAGATGTAGCAGTCTAAGAGCATAACACATAGCAGAAACCCTAATCAGCCATTCTCCATGCTGTGGACATAAGATTCATGACATGAATGTGATCTAGGACACTTCTCAAGGGTATAATGAAGATGGAAAGTTTCGGGAGTGATGTGTTAGGATTCCACGATGTGGACATGAAGGTCACGACGTGAAGTCAGTATTTTGACACCTTCAGAAGCTAGGACCCAAATGACAAGTCTACAAGGTGATGCGGTTGTGTTTCATGACGTGGACATATAAGGCCACAACGTGGAAATCTTTTGTGCAGCCGATAAATAACAAGTTCGACCCTTTATCTCCTTACACCAAATTCTTACCTCTCTCTCACTCTTTTGCTGAATGCATTCCGTGTCTAGAGTCCGACGATCACGAACCACTGACCATTTCTAGTTAGATTCTATCCACTTAGGATACTAAGGTGAGTGCATAGTTACTTTTAGATTACACATAGATATGAAGTATTTAATATAAATTACATGCTATGTGTGCATATTATCTGTGTTCTTGATATCTATGCTGGATGAACGATTTATACATGTTTTAAATGATTTAAACTGCATTCGTTTAAGTGAACTAGGAATTTGTAGGATTTCTAAACTTAAACTTAGAATGCTAATCGATGATTGTGAGATGAGTGTCTACTACACTTTTGACACAAGCACTAGTTTATTTTAGGAAAGACGTCTAAAATGTTTTTATGTGCTAAATGCTTTATGTTACAGCTATACAGAGGCCTTATATGATATTATTCGCTAGGATTTATGGTTTGTTGCCGACCGGGTCTAGAAACCTTATATGTTCAGGATTCTAAATGTTTGACTATGATATTAGAACTAGAATGTATCGTTCCGGAGTGATAAGCAAGATTTGAAACGACTATCATAAATAAAGGTCTAAATTCACCTACTTTGCTGTATAGATTCAAATGGCAAGAACCCGAAGTGGTGTTGGAAATGCCAATGCAAATGGCAATTAGCAACGTCAACCCTAAGTGATTGAGTAAGTATTGGTAGTAGAAGTTACACCTAAGCTAATCACAATGGCTGGAGTACAAGCCATGATTTGGGAATTGATGGTAGAAGAGAGGGAAGATATAAGGGAGATGTTGTAGGGAAATAGGGTTGAACCTATGATGCATGTTAAACACCCTGAGCTGAACATTGAGCAGTCTGATGTAGGGAGCTATAGTCAGAATTTCAGTCAAGCTAAACCACGAGTGGGAAGGAGAAACCACCATAATGGAGGAAATGACATATGTGGATGAAAATACAAGGATTTCATGGCATCCAAAACACTATCTTTCTAAAAGCCCAACACCGGTGGATGTTATGGATTGGATCTTCGAGATGGAGATAATGTTTGAGAGTTGTGACTATAGCAACAGACAAAAGACTGATCTCGCAATTCTATTGTTAAATTCCAGAGTACTAAGTTGGTAGAAGCTACTAGCTGATATGATGCCCAAGGGAGAGGCTTACAAGATGTCTTGATAAGATTTCCTGCTGCAACTAAAACTGCAGTACTACTCCGAGAAGGATCTTCTTGAAAACAACAATGAATTTTAGAATCTGAGGAAGGGAAGGATGGGCGTCACCGAGTATGCCGCAAGTTTTACGGAGAAGATGAAGCTTGTTCTTTACCTAGTTCCAACTAAACTCTCCAAGGACAACAAGTTTGCCCATGGATTACCAGTGGACTTCGGTCCAATGGTCAAGCAAGCAACCACTTTGAAAGCCGCTATTTGGGAAGCTAAGAATACTGAGACCCATATAAGGGAAAAGGGCCTGGAGAGAGTTGAGGTTGGTGAGAGGTGGAAGTTTAATGGATCTTTGAGGTCCGATAAGAAGAGAAAATTCTCGAAGTCTTGTTCGACGAAATTTGGAGGAGGAGGCGAAACCAAATGGTGCGAGAAGTGTAAAAAGAAACAATTCAGAAAATGTAGCGAGGAGGTGACCTACTACAAATTTGGAAAGACTGGGCAGTACGCTAATGAATGCCCATCTAACAAGAGGGTGTGCTATTGATGTAACAAGGAAGGGCACATTTCGAAAGATTGCCCGAAGAAGAAATAGGCAGCAAGGCCCAACATTCCTCTGAAGCCGAAGGCGAGAGTGTGACATCCCCAAATTCACGGCCAGAAAAGACCGGTTCAATTTATGCTTTTAAAATAATTTCAGAGTAATCCTTTTATTAAAAGAGTTGCGGAATTTGTTCCCAAAACGAAATATGATAAAATAAGATTTACCAAAGCATTTCTTAAATAAATGTATTTTCATTATATAACAAAACTCGGGATGTCATGTTTCGATACAAACCAAAAGCAGAAATGGCACATTATAAGCCTTACTAGGGTTATATTCACTACTGGCCTCTAATCAAAATATCTTGATAAGTCGATCAACTTATGCTCTCGTGCCACTACCTGTAATACAAAGAAAACTGAGTGGGTCAGGCTTGGGATCCTGGTGAGCATATAGGATTTTCAACCCAAAATAAATAAGTTTATTAATTTCATCAAACAATAATAACCCGATTACCCATTCTCGTTATCCTCACTTTACGTCCCTAAAACACCAATCATAAGGGACCTAGCCTAAGGATTTTCATCGGGGCGACAACACTGTTTTAGGGGTTTCCCAACAATTTATGTCAAATAAGGCAACCATGTGAGGGATGGAGTACAACAAATGAACACCCAAGTTCAATAACACCTACAGGTAGCGAGCCTGCCAGCGTTCTACTGGACTGTTTAGAAGAGTCCGTTATCGTCATCCATACTCCGCTAGATGATCGGATCACAATAAAATCAAGGCCTCTCATCATTTTATTTCATCACACATCAACTATCTACCCATGTTTTACCCAACATATTTGTAGATAAAAATACATATACAATTTAAAACCTGTATAAAACATTTATTCAACACTCATCTCAGATAAACAAACAATATAATTACACATAGCACATATTGTATAGAAAATACTTCCTATCTACGTGTAAGATGAAAGTGACTACACACGCACTTGATAAGACGATAATCAGACAACACTAGGGCTCTAAAAGCAGTATTATTCAGTGAAACTGGAAGATCTTCACACACCGGGTTTCTTGCAAGCGGAGCTTCGGGTTGGAAACTCTTTTCTTCTCAGGATATTCGGGCTTCCGGAATTGCCTTGGGTCTCGGGATGATACCAGGGCTTCGGGGGTACTTCTTTGAACATAAATCGAGGTAATATGGGTGAGAGAAGAGTGAATTAGCAACCTTGGCCGGCTGCCCCTTCAATTCTATTTATAGGGTGCAAATTCGACATTCACGTCGTGAACCAGGCTTGTTCACGTCATGACTTTTGATCCTGATCATCCCCTAGGCTTGATGTGTGTCTTATAGGCTCGAAACGCGTCGTTCACTGAGTTCACGTCATGAACACTGTGTTCATGTCGTGAATGCAGTTAAATTTTCGAAGTTTGTGCTCCGAACTTTAGAAATTCATATCTTTCGCATACGAACTTTGTTTTTGATGTTATTTATATCCACGCATAGGTGAAATTACACCATACAACTTTTGTTTAGACTACATCGGCTAATTGTCAATTTATTTTTAATATTATATTAATATTATATTTTTAACGGACGAGGATAGGAAAACTCCGTTAAAAAATTCATAACTTCTTCATTCGACGTCTGTTTTCGTCTGTCTTTTTACCGTTGAACTACTATCAACAAGATCTTCGATTCTTGTTTAAATTGTTTCGGCTAAAAGTCACTCGATCTAAATTTCGAGTTTTGGGCTGCATACTGCTAAGTCGAAACTTAGAAAAATCATAACTTCCTCATACAAAGTCAGATTTAGACGTTCTTTTTATGCACGATCTTGGTTTAACGTATTCTACGACTTTCGTTTAGATCACTAAGACAAAATATCTCTCTATCGTAAATTCACTATGCAGTGTCATACTGGTTCTGTCATGAAACTTCGACATGTCATAACTTCTTCGTTATAACTCGGATTTCGGTATTTTTATATCTCCGGAATCCTTATTTCAACCACTATAACTTTCTTAATAGATATTGTCTTTATCTAATATTTATTTTCGATGCTCATTTTTTATTCTTAATTTATTAAATTATAATAATTAAGCAAATAAATACATAATTCACATAATATTCACATAACTCCTTTTTATTTCTTCAAAATGAGTTACAAAGGTTGACCTAGACTATTACACCATCATTAATGCTTTGCCCATAAATACGGGCGTTACAGAGAGCTTTCCAAATGACACTGGAAGCAGCAAGGGATGAAGCAGATGTCGCTTGAGGTACCTTTCTTGTAAACAGATTGCATGCTAATATTATGTTTGCTTCAGGAGAAAACTACTCCTTTGTATCACACAAATTTGGTAGAAGACTAGCATTGCCTGTAGATAAACTTGATCATGATTTTGTTGTAGAAATTTCCAGTGGAAAAATCATACATGTTTGTAATTACATTAAAAACATCGTCATCGACTTGAACGGGAATAAATTCCACAAGGAGTTATTGCCCTTAAGTTAAATTGTTTTGACATCGTGCTGATAATGGATTGACTTCGTATGAACGATGCTACGATACTATGCAAGAAGAAGATGGTGAGAGTAAAGCCAGAAAATGTTTGTACAAAGGATGCACATCATATTTGGCATATGTTATTGATGCAAAGAAAGAGAAGAAGGAGATACCAAGAAGACCAGTGGTGTGTGACTATCTGAAATTCTTTCCCGAAGATCTTCATGGATTTCTTCCTGATAGACAAGTAGATTTCCGAATAGACTTGTTGCCAGGATCAACTCCAATAGCAAAAGCACCATACCAGTTAGCACCGATGGAGTTGAAGGAGCTCATGAAGCAACTTCAGGAGTTGTTGGACAACGATTTCAATAGACCTAGTTCATCACCCTGGGGAACTAGAATGTTATTCGTGAAGAAGAAGGATGAAAGCATGAGGATGTGCATAGACTACATAGAGCTAAACAAGGCAATAGTAAAGAACAAGTACCCATTGCCAATGATTGATGAGCTGTTCGATCAACTGTAATGTTCGATCTATTTCTCAAAGATTGATGTCAGGTCAGGATATCATCTGCTAAAGGTGAGAGAGCAATATATTAAGAAAACCACATTTAGAACGAGATACATACATTATGAGTTCTTGGTTATGTCGTTTGGACTAACCAATCCTCCAGCAACATTCATGGATTTGACGAACAATGTTTGTAAACCATTCCTCGATAAATCTGTAATAGTGTTTATAGATGACATTTTGATTTACTCAAAGAGCCAGCACGAGCATGGCAAACATCTGTGAGAAGTATTAGAAGTTTTGAAAAAGGAGAAGTTGTATGAAATATTCTCCAATTGTGATTTTTGGATTCGAGAAGTCCAATTCTTGGGTCATGTGGTTAACCAAGAGGGAATAATGATTGACACAACAAATATTGAAGTTGTGATGAAGTGGGAATGATCAAAAAGTCCCATGGAGATTCAAAGCTTTCTAGAATGATCAAGGCTTTTCTTCGATAGCTATTCCATTGACAACTTTGATCCATAAAGGAGCTACATATACATGGAATGAGAAACACGAAGAAGTATTCGATAAGCTAAAGAAAAAGTTGTATGAAGCACCAAATATTCTTTACCTAATGGATTTGAAGACTTTGCATTATATAGTGATGCATCTGGATTTGGTTTAGGTTGTGTTCTGAACCAAAGAGATAAGGTGATAGCATATGCATCAAGACAATTGAAGGAACATGAGAAGAACTACCCCAATCATGATCTGGAGTTAGTGGCGGTAGTATTCGCATTAAAGATATGGAGGCATTATCTTTACGGATGAAGTGCAAACTTTTCACTAATGATAAGAGTCTCCATTATCTCCTTAATTAGGAGTTGAATATGAGATAACAATGCTAGCTAGAGTTACTCAAAGATTTCAATTGTGACATACTTTACCACCCTGGTAAAGCAAATGTTGTAGTTGACGCTCTAAGTCAAAAAGTAAACCTTGAAAGAAAAAGCTCCAGAATGTTAAGAATAGATGTTGTCTCAACGATTATGGAAAGCATCAAGAAAGCTCAGGAAGAAGCTTTGGAGAAAAACGACCTAAAGGAAAAACGTTTAGGAAAGACATTGGTATTCGGTACAAATAGTCAAGGATTGAAGGTATTTCAAGATAGAATTTGGGTACCTAAGATGGGAGGAATAAGGGATCTTCTGATGGAAGAAGCTCAAAAGACAATGTACTCGATTCATTCCGCTAGCACTTAGATGTATAGGGATATGAAACCTTACTACTGGTGGCGGACGATGAAGCTCGGTGTTCCAAAGTATATGGATGATTTTGTAACATGTGCAAGAGTTAAAGCACAACATTAGAAACCGTATGGGAGTTTAGAACCTTTACCTATACCCATGGGTAAATGAGAAGATATCACCATGTATTTTGTGAGTAAATTGCCCATGACAAAGAACGGTCACGAAATGATTGGGTTAGTCGTGGATCGTTTCACAAAGAGTGCACACTTCATAAAAGCCAATGAGAAATGGTCTATGGATAAGCTTGTAAATGCTTACGTGAAGGAAGTAGTAAGACTTCACAGTGTTCCTTTAATGATTATATCAAATTGTGATATTCATTTCACATCAAGGTTTTGGAGAAGTCTACAAGAGGAAATGGGTATGAAGTTGTGTTTAAGTACAAGTGTACAACCTACCATCCGCAGACTGATGGTCAAAGCGAAAGAACGATCCAAACACTAGAAGATATGCTGAGAGCATGTACCCTAGAACTCCAAAGTAACTGGCATGAGAACTTACATATGGTAGAGTTTTCCTACAATAATAGTTACCATTTGATCATCAATATGGCACCTTATCACGCTTTGTATGGAAAAAAAGTGTGATATGCCGTCTTGTTGACTTGAAGCTGGAGAAAACAAATGTATGGGCCCCAAGATAGTCCATCAGACTGTTGAAAAGTTGAAAGTGATTATAGAAAGGATGTTAGCCATTTAAGATCGTCAAACGAGCTATGCTGACAAAAAGCAACAACCGATAACATTCAAATTTGGAGATTTGGTTTTGCTCAAAGTCTCACTATGGAAGGGGCTTATACGATTTGGAAAGAGAGGAAAGTTGAGTCCAATGTTTATTGGACCATTCAAAGTTCTTCATAGGATTGGGAACCAAGCTTACAAGATAGAGTTTTCAGAAGAACTATATGGTATTCATAACACTTTCCATGTGTGTTATTTGAGGAAATTTACAGGAGATGTTCCCGATATAATTCCAATTTCAGAGTTAAGTTTGGATCAAAATAAGAGGCTAATCAAAGAACCTGAGGCAATTATTGACCATAAGACTAAGAAGTTGCAACACAGGATGGTCGACTTAGTGATTGTGTGATGGAAACATACAAATGGGTCGAACCTCACCTGGGAAACAGAGAGCGACATGATGAGTCGCTATCCACATCTATTTGATGATGCATTCTGCCGGTGGTAGAATCCTCCTAAGGAGGAGAGAATTATAACGCCCGTGTTTCTAGGCTAAGCATTGGTTTAATGGTGTAATAGTTAGGGTTAATAGTTATAACGTATTTTGAAGTAATAAAGAGGAATTATTCGAATATTATCTAAATTATGTGATTTTATGTGCATTATACTTATTTATAAGATATAATAAGTTAAGAATAAAAATAAGCGTCAAAAATAAAATAATAGATAGACCCAATATCTATGAAGAAAGTTTTAGTAGTCGAGACAAGGATTCCGGGGATATAAAGAACACAGAAATCCAAGTTATAACGAAGAAGTTATGACATGTCGAAGTTTCACGACAAAACCGACACGACACAGGAAATCGTAAAATGTGAGTTTACTATAAAGTACTTTTTAGCCTTAGTTATCTTAAATAAAGTTTTAGAGTATGTCTCTACCTACACGTGGATATAAAGAATGTCAAAAACGGAGTTCGTATGCAAAACTTATGACCTTCAGAAGATGTAGCAGTCTAAGAGTATGACACGTGGCAGAAACCCTAATCAGCCATTCTCCACGATGTGGGCATAAAGGTCACGACGTGAAGTCAGTATTTTGAAACCTTCCAAAGCTAGGAACCAAATGGAAAGTCTACGAGGTGATGCAACTATGTTTCATGATGTGGACTTATAAGGCCACCAAATGGACATGTTTTGGGCAGCCTATAAATAGCTAGTTTGACACTTTCTCTCCTTACACCAAATTCTTACCTCTCTCTCGTTTGATGAATGTATTTTGCGTCCCAAACGCGACAATCATGAATCGCTGACCATTTCAAGTTAGATTATGTTAACTCACGCTACTAACGTCAGTGCTCATATATATGAAGTATTTAATATAAATTACTTCCTATGTGTGCATATTATCTGTGTTCTTGATATCTATGTTGGATGAACGATTTATAAACGTTTCAAATGATTTAACATGTATATGTATTTTATATCTACAAATATGTTGGGTAAAACATGGGTAGATAAAATAGTTGATGTGTATGATGAGAGGCCTCGATGTTGATGATGATCCAGTCATCTAGTGGAGTATAGATGGCGACCACGAACTATTCTAGACAGTCCAGTGAATGCTGGTAGGCTCACAACCTATAGGTGTTTATTTGAACTACGTGTTCACGAGGTGTGATCCGTCCCCCTCATGGTTGCCTTATTGACATAAATTGCTATGATATCCCCTGAGCCATGTTGTCCACCCTATGAAAATCCTTAGGCTAGGTCCCTTATAATAGACGATTTAGGGGCGTAAAGTGAGGATAAGGGGAACAGGTAATCTGGTTGATTGATTTGACAAAATTAATGAATTTAATTATTGTGGGTTGAAAACCCTATGTGCTCACCAGGCTCCCAAGCCCGACCCACTCAGTTTTCTCGTATAGAGGTAGCGGCAAGAGATCACAGGAGTGATAATCTGATGAGAGATCAATGGATTATATGCAACTAGTATAAATAAATATTATAAGGCCTATGTTGTTTATGTTTATGCTTTTGATCTATATTAACAATGATATCCCAAGATTTTAAATATAATACATTTCTTTTGAAATGCTTTGATAAATTCTCTACATATTTATGGGACTAAATTCCACAATATATTTCTTTAAAAATATACTATGATTTTCAAATAAAGCATAAACAAATCGGTCTTTTCTATCTAGAAATTTGGGGATGTCACACATAGCAACATCCTGCATCAACGAATAGAACCTCTACATCCTATCATTCCCCTTGGCCATTCATGAAATGGGAAGTGGATATAGTGGGCAAATTTCCAGTAGCCCCTAGAGGAAATGTCTTCATGTTAGTGATGATTGACTACTTCTCAAAATGTATAGAAGTCGAAACCATCGTCCAAGTAAGAGACAAAGAGGTAGTCATCAAATGCAATATGTGACATCCCTATTTTCACGGCCAAAAAAGACCGATTTGTTTATGATTATTTAAAAATCAGAGTATCCTTTTTGAAAATTAGTATTGCGGATTTTGTTCCTAGAAAACATGATAAAGATGTTATCAAAGCATTTCCGAAGAAAAGTATTTTTATTTAAAACTTTTGGATGTCATCATCAATACAGATACGTAATCATAACGAAATATTACAAGCCTTATAGTAATTAAACTAGTAGCCTAATAATTCTTAAATCTCTCACCATAATGTATCTTTCATATAGCCACCTGTGATACAATAAACCGAGTGTTTTGGTTGAGAAAGTTGGTGAGTACTAGGGTTTCAACCCATAATAATATAATTACTATGTTTAATCATCAAACAATTAATCAAATTACCCATCCCCATTATCTTCTTTATTCTTAAGGATCTACCCTAAGAATCATATATTCAACATTTATTTATTACTAAGAATTATCCTAAGGAATAGGCACGAAGTCCATCTCTACCAGGGTTTATCCAACAGGCATTAAGTCCATAGTTGTTGATTTTATCTATTAGGCACAACTGCCAATGTTCATTTATAAGGCACTAAGTCTATAGCTGCCAATGTCCATTTCTAAGGCACTAAGTCCATAGTTGCCAGGATTTTTAGAGTACATCTGGCGAATATGTCATTCACAAACACCTACAGGTTGTGAGCCTGCTAGCGTTACACTGGACTGTCTAGAATAGTCTATGGTTGTCATTTATACTCTGCTAGATGACATGATCAACTTTAAAGTCAAGGCTTCTCATCATCTTTCACCTCTCATCATTTATATCATCATTCATCTCTCATCATTCATCTACCCATCTTTACTTAATATATTTCTAGGTATAAAAATACATATATAGTTTAAATCACGTAAAACATGTATAAATCGTTCATCTAGCATAGATATCAGGAACATGGATAATAAGCACATATATCGTTTATTAATATTAAATACTTCATATCTATGTGTAAGATGAAAGAAACAATGCACTCACTTGATAAACTGATGACTCAAAATTCGGGCAGCGCTTCGCTTCTAACAATTGTCTTTTTCTTTAATGAAACCTAGTATCATTATCACTAAGTCTTAGTCTATATATATTGCCACTAATTATTAGCCTAGATTCATTATAAATTTAAAGTCTACTTCGAGATTTATCAAGTAAGGATCAGCCAGGAAGGATAGTTGGGAGGTAGTACCATTTCGTTGTATAGCATTTCTAAAATCCAACAACCAAACCAACTTGACCATTCTAGACACCTCTCCCGTAAGTAGATCAATTAGTATAACAAATTTGAATCACTGATAAATCTTGTTTATAGGTTCATAATAATGATAACGAACTTAAAAATAAGTTATACTTAAAGTATATTAAGCATAACTCACTTATAGGGGATCTAGCGATGAACCGGGTTCTGCACGGGTAGAACTTCTGAGCCGAAAGCTCTTATTCTCGGGTCCTTCATACACTTCTGGATTCGCTACTAACACCTATGAGGTGCTAGGGAAAGGCTTAGAGGCTTTGGGGGTGTTTGAGAGAGAATGGGTTGGAAAGGTGTGAGGAATTGAGTGATTTGCACCTTTTATTTATAGGCTGTCCAGGGGCGCTTTGTTTCATGACATTTACCTTCGCATCGTGAACTTGCGTAGGAAACACGGCTTCGCCTGGTCCCGACACATGGCGTATGACGCATATAAAACATCCATTCGTAAAAAATTCATAACTTTCGCATACAAGCTCCATTTTTGATGTTCTTTCTATCCACGCATAGGTATTGACAAGATCCACAAATTTTGTTTAGACTTGTCGGATAATTTTGACTTTTACTTCTAAAGTTATACTTTAATAGGCTTAGACAATTAAAGTCCGTTAAAAATTCATAACTTTGTCGTTCGATGTCCGTTTTCGACTGTCTTTATATAGTTGAGCTCTTATTAACGAGATCTTCAATTTCCATTTAGGTTGTGTCGGATAAGAATCGACCAATCTAAAATTCGATTTCTGAGTTGTATACTACTATGCCGAATCTCAGAAAAATCATAACTTTCTCAAATAATAAAGTCAGATTTGTATGTTCACTATATGCACACCCTCGATTTAATGTATACTGCGACTTTTGTTTATATCGCTAAGGCTAAAAAGAATTTTATCAAAAATTCACTTTTTACAATACGCGGAGTCATGCTAGTTTAACCGGAAAACTTGTATGGGTCATAACTTCTTCATTATAAGTCGGATTTCAGTGTTCTTTATATGTACAGAATCCTTGTGATATATACTATAACTTTTGTTAATATTATTAATCCTAAATAATATCCTATCAAAAAGTCATTTGCAACGTTTATTATCTCAAAATTGACTAGCCTGAATCTGCGGGTGTTACACAACTTGACCAAGTTTGGGATCCTTGTTGATATTATATGCGATAATGGATCCTAATTCATAATCAAAAGGACAAGGGAATTTGCTTGAGTTGGGGGATCAAGATGATAACATCTACTCCTGTCCATCCTCAAACCAATGGCCAAGCAAAATCCAACAACAAAATTATAGTAAACAACTTGAAGAAAAGGCTGGATGAGAAGAAAGGGAAATGAGCGGAAGAACATCCTTTCGTATTGTGGGCAGATAGGACCACTTCCAAGGTAGCTACGGGCCAAACCCCATACTCATTGGTGTTTGGAACAGAAGAAGTTATTACCACTAAAGTGGTGATCCCAACAATAAGATACTTACTTCAAAACCAAGAGGACAAGAACAGGATCCAGGCCTACGATCTTGACACTATAGACGAACTTCGGGATCTTACCAAGATCCGTATTACTTATCATCAACAAATGATCACCAACGCGAAGAATAAAAATATAAAAGTTAGAAGATTCCAAATATGAGACTTGGTACTAAGGAAAACATTCCAAAATACCAAGGATCCTAGTGCAGGTAAACTGGTAGCTAAATAGGAAGGGCCATATCTCATAGATTCAAAAGAAAAAAAGGGGGCATATTGGTTGGCCACCCTATATGGAAATATCTTACCAAGATCCTGGAATGCAATGCATCTCAAATCCTATTTTATGTAAGTAAGATTAGTTGCTTCCCAACACACTTAAGGTACGCATGCTATTTACCTTTTATCTTTCATTTTTATTATTATTTATTCTCTTCAAATACCATTACTGACTTAAGCTTCGGAGGGGCGTTAGCTAGGCTAACGCCCACCCCAGCTAGTGTTTGCTACATGTAGGGACTTAAGGATCCTGACCTATAAGGATCTTGAAGGATGAATATTCAAAGATCCTGACACTCAAGGATCCCTAAGGATCATGACCTATAAGGATCCTGGCACTTAAGGATTCCGACCTTTAAGGATCTTGATAGATGGATATTTGAGGATCTTGATGTTCAGAAGACCACTGGCATAAAGGAGTTCCATGATTGCAAAGATCTGACAATTCACAGTGTAAATTTCCCAAGAATAGAGATTGATCATCTCTCTTACGAATAAGGGTACTTAATCCCCTCTAAGGTTTAAAGAACTAATTACCTCTTGCACACAAGTTAAGGTTTATACACCTCTCTTGGACGCACGATATCCAACTATGGGATGTGAATGTGGGGATCATTTCATGCTTTAGTGACTTGGAAAGCCTCTCATTTCTGAACATAATTTGAGATCCAAAATTTTGGATCTAAGGTTAATAACATTTACATGTTATCTCTAGTTGGGATCTTCCCCATATAGTTCCCAAGGCTTATAACATTTTCAAGTTATCTCAAGTTGGGATCCTCCCCAGATAATTCCTAAGGTTTATGACATTTTCATGTCATCTCAAGTTGGGATCTTCCGCATATAATACACAGGACTCATAACATTTTTATGTTATCTCAAGTTGGGATTTTCCCCAGAAGATAAATAAAATTTACAACGTTTTTATGTTATTAAATGATTTGGGATCCTCCCTAGATATCTACTAAGTTTGGGATTTTTCAAAAGTTCTTCAAGAGCTACGATACGAACGCATTGCTTAAAGACGTGATACTCCCCAGAAAATATGTAACATATGCAACATCATAATTTTCCAAGATGTAGTCATTTCCAGTCGAATCCTAAGGAGAGATCCTCCTTAAAGATTACCAATTCCTAGATAACCAAAGATCCTCTTTAACAATCAAGGATCCTTCTATGGACAAACTCTATGATCCTATAGAATTGTAATTTTGCACTTCTGCTAGAAGAAAGTCCCAGAGGTCACAAAGTCCAAAGATACTCAGTTACTTTCACTAGTGAATCACGCCATCTAGCACTCGCCTTTGTGTTGGCAATGACCTCGTTGATCTCTAGGATGTGCTCCTCTTCCTTCTCAGCCTTTTGTAGTTCTGTTTGCTTAGCAGATCCACCCTCCAAAGAAGATCCTCATTGGTTGTCTTCTAGATCTTCTCTTGCTCCCTTAGAGCATGTTCATCTCTTTCAGCATGGATCCTAAGATCAATGGCGAACTAAGAGACATGAGAGAAGGCCTGAAGGAAGCACAACATCCGTAAAGGTATGTGGAAGAACAAGTAAAAAGCTAACTATATAAATAAATTAACTTACAGCCTGAGTAAAGGAAGCCAATTTCCTAAGAGAATACTCAATGCTGAGGTTCTTAAGGCACATATACATAGCCTCATAGGTCTTTCTATTTTGAGATCTTAGAGTTTTCATAGTCAGATCAAGTGGAATCCTTTTCGAACGAGGGAAAGTAGAAACCTTTTCCTACTTGACCATAATCAAGCTGCTTGTCATGTCATCTTCAAGGTCCACGAAAGAGAAATGAGCGTTGGATCAAGTGGTCTTGGAACCTACATAAATGTAATGATCCTTATAAAATCAAAGACCATGAAACAAAGGAGAAGAAGAGACAAGGAATTATACTTGTAGCCATGGAAGCAGTATTGGAGGAACCCTCTTGGAGACTGGATTGATTAAGCTTACAAGATCTATCTGCCTCAGGGAGTGCAAAAAGTTAATGATCTTCTCCTCCGTATCCTCGGAAGCAGAAATGACTTCTCCAAGCTTGAAACCTATAACAAAACAAACAATATAACAAAGTAAATTCTAGGATCTTTTAAGATCATCTTGAAAACCTGCCGTTCTTAACCCATTCTTTCGGCGAAAGATCCCCATCGGGGATGGAATCACGCCTGAAGAAGAAGTATCTCTCCCTCCAAGCCCCATCGATGTATTTTGTTTTCAAAACAAGTCGAGACTTGTTTTTGACTTCGAATAGGAAATGAGAGTTGTTGAAAGTCAAAAGATTATATGCATGGGACAGGTCAGCCAAACCCATGTCTAGACCATGAGTTTGATTCAAATTCTTGACCAATTTAAGATTCTCCAAATGATAGGCATCACTTGGATGTATGGAGCTTCGTAACCTCAAAATTTTCGGAAATCACACCAGAGAAAGGGAATTTTAGGCCTAAAAAAAAAAGAGTACTCCGTAAAGCATACCCATGAAGAGGAAATGAAATCTGTTTGGATCAAAGGGTCATATGGCCTAAACACAGTGTGGGGTGAAAAGCTCCACCAACTTTTAGAGACTAGATGTCTCCATTGTTAAAAGAACATGTTTCATCGTAAGACAAGTGATGGGTATTGCGCATAACTACATCCTATGTAATTATGCAACCCTAATGGCTTTGGATCTAGTTTTTTCACTAGTTAAACATGTAAATTGAATACCAAAGAAAAAACCCTAGATCTAGCATACATAATTTCGAAAATTACATAATAAAAGGGTTTTGATGTTTACCTTTCTTGTTATGTAGTAATAGCAAGAACTCCTTGTAGATTCGTGGCTCTTGAAAGCTTAGTACTGCAAATGTTGCACCTCTAATGGTTCACAAACACCACTAGCAAAAGGATGAGAGGAGAGAGGAGGATTACACTTAGAATTTTGGCTAGGGTTCTCATAGAAAGGATAGGGTCAAAAATCATAAGCCAAGGGTTCCTTATATAGCTAAGAGCTGCTAGGGTTTCTCGAGGAACCCCTAATTTCCTGCTTAAGGATCAAGCAGCCCATGAACTCCTACCAAGAAGCCTTGGACGAAATCTATAGGGCCTCCCGATAGATATTCTTCCACTCCATTCTAAGGATTCTACCAGCCCAGTTTCACAACTATCAATGATTTTCAAAACAACCCTTGTTCTTTTAATCAGTTCCTTTAATCCTAAAATTACCTCCAAATTAATTTCTTATTAAATACTAATTAAATAACATGATTTCTAATTAATATATTATTTTCATAATACCTTAATAAATCAATTTATTATTCCAAATAATAAATTCAATCTCTCTTTCTAAAAGTCATCTTGTCATGTTATAGGGTGAAGGCACCCCAAAAGGACCATGCTACTATCAAATCAAGTACACACCAATTATACTTATGGGATTAAACACCTAATCCAATAATAAGAACTTTTGGTCAATGAAGTCATTTTCAGGAAGAGCGAGAACTTATTTGTGAAAGAGGGTCATCGTTTTGTCCATGATGAAGAATTTATGAAAGGATAGAAAGAGGAATTTACCTTCAAAGTTAGATGGTAATGATCAAGAGGGAGTGAGAAAGAGTAAAGAAAAAATTACCATACACGTCTATTTATAATGCCGTTTGAAGAGAGAGGCGTATGATTTAACTGCCTCGTAAACATCTCTTAAATGGAAAGAAATCTAGCCATTGGGGATTTTAAATTCAAAAATCTTATCTTTTTACCCTTATCTCTATTTTTATTTATTCGTTTTAATTTATCCCTTCAATATATCCTGAACTAATTTGCTTATTCTCTGGGATAAATTGGGGGCAATTGTTAGGGCTAGGATCTCGGATCTACAACAAGGATCCTCGAACCTAAGGATCCTCAAACCCAAGGATCCTCAAAATCTAAGGATCCTCAAACCTCAGGATCTTGACTGTTATTTTTCTAATATTTATAATGATTAAGTATTCTCTTATCTTTCTCACATGTGCAAAAATGATCAGCCAAAGACTTATTCTCAATGAATAGTCGTCACAACCATGAAAAAGACCGAGAGTACTAAGTCAAGCAAAGTCTATAAGTTTATATCAGATGATCCCTGAATTTTCGGAGTTCTTGTTGCTTAGCTTTAGACTATATAAATCACTTGTATTCATCACACTAAACACGATATGTAGCAGAGGCATCAGACAACATGCTACAACACTTAACTAGTGCAAAGATTAGGAATTAAATACCTACCCCATCATTCGTAATTGGGAGTATCATGATATGTTCCTTCAATCCTACTCAATTATATATTATTTTTGGTGTTTTAATATTTTTATTAAATAAAATAAAACCGAAAATGAAGAAAATATTTTTGTGATTGTGAGCTTTACTAAAATAAAACAGAAATAAACAAAATATTTTTGAGTTTTTGATTTTCTGAAAATAAAAACAGAAAATAAAGAAAATATTTTTAAGTTTTTTATTTTCTGAAATAATAAAAAACAGAAAATAAAGAAAATATTTTTGATTTTAAGAAAAAGAAATAAAAATAGAAAATAATTTAAATGAAAACACACGTGTACAAATACCTATGAAAACATAATATACAAAGGATACAATAAGTTCTGAACCTCCGAATGAATAGTGGACTGCGAAGTGCTCCAAGCGTTTGGAACCATTCGTAGTATGAACAGTGGACTCCGAATCACTACGAGCGTTTGGACCAATTCGCAGCATGAACAGTTGACTTTGAATCACTATGAGCATTCGGACCAATTTACAACATAAGGTTTCGGAATAGAGTCTGCTTCTATCATGCCTAAGCCTTGTAGAATCTGATTGAAGGTTTGTTTGGGTTAAGGCTTTTGTAAAGATATCAGCCAGTTGATCAGTAGATCTCACAAAGTGAATTTCAACATTGCCATCTACTACGTGATCCTAAATGAAATGATACCTCAGTGCAATATGTTTAGTCTTAGAGTATTGGACGGGGTTGTGGCATATGCGAATTGCACTTTCAGAATCATAGTATGAGGGGATCCGCTTCATGTTAATCCCTTAGTCCCTAAGCTAACTTTGAATCCAAATTACTTATGAGGTACAAGAGGTACCTGCAATGTAATCAACTTCAATTGTCTATAGGGAGACACATGTTTGCTTTTTAGATTGCCAACTGAAAAGTTTGCCATAAAGAAATTAACATCCTCCGGTTGTACTTTTCCGATCAAGACTGCATCTGCCAAAATCAACATCTGAGAATGCTTGCACAAAGAACCCTGAGTTGGATGGGTACCAAATTCCGAGCAAGGAAGTTCGTTTAAGCTATGTGAAGATATTCATTGCAATAGTCATGTGGAGTTCGCGAGGATTTGCTTGAAACATGGCACAATAGAAAATAGAAAACATAATGTCTGGACGACTAACGGTTAGATACATCAATAAACCTATCATTTGTCGATAGATTTCGAATGTCATTGGTAACTTCACCTTCGAATCTCCCACCATTCTGAACTTCGTGAGTAAGGTCTTCGTATAAGCCTCCTAGTTGATAAAGATTCCTTGTTGAATCTATCTTATATTCAAACCAAGGAAAAAAGTTAATCGGACGCATTGAGCTCATCTCAAACTTAGTTTCCATCAATTTTTGTAACTCGGTAGTTAATCTAGGATTAGTGGATCCGAAAATGATATCATCAATGTAAATTTGGACGATCATCAGATGGTCACCGTCTTTCTTGAAAAAGAATGTTGGATCGACCAAGCCTTGTTTAAATTTAGATAGTTTTAGGAATCTAGTGAGACTTCATACCATACTCGTGGAGCTTGCTTCAGACCATACACAACTTTATCCAGAATATAGCAGTGGTTTGGATATTTCTCGTTTACGAACCCAGGTGGTTGTTCTACATAGACTGTTTCTTTTAGTTCTCCGTTTAGAAAGGCACACTTGACGTCCATTTGCTAGACTTCAAAGTTCTTACGAGCTACACATGGCAGAAAGATGTGAAAAGGATTCAGCCTTGCTATTGGTGTGAAAGTTTCCTCATAGTCAATGCCTTCCTCTTGGCAATACCCTTTTACGACTAATAGATTCTTGTTTCGTATCACATTCCCCTATTTGTCAAGTTTATTATGGAACACCCATTTGAGACCAACAGCAGACGCATCCTTCGGAGTTGGAATCAATCTTCACACCTTGTTACGTTCCAACTCATTGAGCTCCTCCTTCATTGCGTGCACCCAGTCAAAATGATCAAGATAAATCTTAACATTTTTGGGCTCACTCTTAGAGATAAACGAATTGAACATGCAAAATTCCATCTTGGTGAATAATACAGTCTGGTTCGCCTTTTGTTGTGCTATCGTAAGAACTCCTAAAGATGCTTCTTTGATTACTTGTATTTTAGGATGATCTCTGTTCCATTTAGCAAAAGGAGGATAGTTTGGATCATAGGATGGATCCAATTCAACATTCATGTCCTCAAATTCTGACTGAGCATCCGAATCATCATCTACATTCATATTCTCCCCTTCGAATGATGGATTTGGCTCGTTTTTTGGAACAAGATTCTCCCCCTAGATAGGTGTGCTAGGTCTGGAGGTTGATGTGAAACCCTCACCCTAAATTGATGTATTCGCAGCTAGTGGTTGACATGGAATGTTAGAATCTTTCATAATTGGGGGTTCGTTTTCTAGATCCTTTGTAGCATAGTCGATAATCTTCTTTAGTTCATCTTCCTAGTTATCAGTTGCTTTGGATTTCCAAAAGATTGCCTTCTTTGGCTCATCAAATAACTTCATGAATTTCTCATAAAGGTTGGAAAGAGGAATCGTCATCGGATTGGTTATGGGAAAAATCTCCTCTGAATGAGAGTCAGTCTTCTGATACTTCTTTAGATAAGCATCATCAAAGGTGACATAATAGGTTTCTTCTATCTTTTTGGACATTTTGTTAAGAAAGATATATGTAACGCCCGTGTTTCTGGGCTACGCATTAGTATAATGATGTAATAGTCAATGTCAACCATTGTAACCTATTTTGAAGTAATAAAGATGAATTACTAGAATATTATGTGAATTATGTGATTTTATGTGCTTATATATTTGTTTATAAAGATATAATAAAAACAAGCATAGAAAATAAAGTGATAGATAAATCCAATATCTATAAATAAAGTTGTAGTGGTCGAAACAAGGACTCTGGATATATAAAGAACGCCGAAATCCGAGTTATAACAAAGAAGTTATGGTCTGTCAAAGTTTCACGACAAAACCGGCAACACACAACGTGACGTAAATAGTGAATTTACGATAGATGATTTTTTGGCCTTAGTGATCTAAAAGAAAGTTTTAGTATACGTTAAGTCAAGAATGTACATAAATAGAACGCCTAAATCTGACTTCGTATGACGAAGTTATGATTTTTCTAAGATTTGGCATAGCAGTGCAAAAAATTCAAATTTTAGATCGAGCAATTTTTGTCCACTGCAACCTAAATGAGATTTGAAGATCTCATTAATGAGAGCTAAAAGATAAAAAGACAGACGAAATCAGAGTCTGTATATAGAAGTTATGAGTTTTACACGGTCGTTAACAATGTAATATTCTATTACTGTTAAATTTAATATCGATCGAGAATTAGCCGATGGAGTCTAAAAGAAAGTTGTAGATTATATCTCAACCTACGCGTGGGTATAAAAAGCATCAAAAATGGAGCTCGTATGCGAAATTTACAGGGTTTAGAAGTCGGCAAGGTGCTGATGCGAAGGGGGTGATGTGGTTGAATCTGGGCCATTTCTTTCTCCCCAAGTCTTGCCACCAGATGGTGACATGTGGCACCAAGTTGAGCCATATTTCACTCTATAAATAGAACTCATTCTACCCTCATTTATTCACGCATCCACCTTTCTCTTTCTCTCTCTAACTTCTCTCTAAACCTCCCACAACCCCCTAAAGCCCTAGAAAATTCCCTTAGCGCTAGAAGAAATCTCCGGAGCGCCCAACGGCTCCGAAAAAAAGAGCTTTTCGGCTCATAAGCTCTGCTCCAATGGAGCTCAATTTCTAGCAAAACCTGTTGTAAGTGAGATACGCATATCGTACTATAAATATAGCTTATATTTAAATATACTATCATTAAATGAACCTATAAATAAGATTTATCAGTAATTCAAAGTCGTTATAGTTATTGATCTACTTACGGGAATGATATCTAGGCTGTGATTTAGTGAGGTGTTTAAAGTGGGATTTCCAAACAGTATACTTCATACACCAAACAGATCCTACCTCCGATATGATCCTACCTGGTTGTTCCTTACTTGATAGATCATGAAGTAGACTCTGAGTTAATGACGAATCTAGACTAATAATTAGTCACAATAAATATTAGACTAAAATCTAGTGGTAATAATACTAGGTTTTGTCGAAGGAAATCATATTGTTAAGAAGCGAAGCGCTTCTCGAATTTCGAGTTGTCACTTTAACAAGTGAGTGCATAGTCACTTTCATCATACATATAGATATGAAGTATTTTATATTAGTTACATGCAATGTGTGCGTATTTTCTGTTTACTTGATATCTACGATGGATGAACATTTTAATACGAGTTTTAAATGATTTAAATTGTATATGTATTTTATATCTACAAAAATGTTGGGGTAAAACATAGGTAGATGAAATAGACAATGTGAGATAAAATGATGAGAGGCCTCGATGTTGACGATGATCCAGTCATCTAACAAAGTATAGATGATGACAACGAACTATTCTAGATAGTCAAGTGGAACGCTAGCAGGCTCGCAACCTTTTTGGACGTGAAATTTGGGTCGTTACAGATCTTGTCTATATAAACATATGTAATTAGATACATATATTAACATATTATCAAATATACGAGAACAACTATAGAGTCGAGAACACAAAAATGAATACTATCCACAAAAATCATATATCAATTCATATAATCATATTTGATTATATCAATTTAGTCACATATGATTAATGTTGTAAAAGAACAACTATTGAATTAAGAATACAAAAATAAATCATGTATTTAATCGCATATGAGTATTATGGATAATGATTTGTTTTTGTGTTCTTGGTTCAATATTTTTTATCATATATATAATCACATGTGATTGTGTGTATCTAATCACATATAATTTATATAGACCAGATTCATTTCTTCCAAATAAAATCATATGTGATTAGAAACATATAATCACATCTGATTAAATGTAATTAATCACATATGATTAAAGTGGAAAAAAGACAATTATTGAATCAAGAATGCAAAAATGAATCTTAGCCACATAAATCATATGTGATTAGATATACATAATCACATGTTATTATATGTATCTAATCGTATATGATTTATGTCGACAATATTCATTTTTGTGTTCTCGATTCAATCGTTGTTCTCGTGTATCTAATCTCATGTGATTATACGTATCTAATCACATATGATTTATGTGAATAAGATTCAAATTCGTGTTCTCAATTCAATAGTTGCTATCATGTATTTAATCATATGTTATTTTATATATTTAATCACATATGATTAATATGGAAAAAGAACATTTATTGAATCGAAAACACAAAAATAAATCTTGTGCATATAAGTTATATGTTTGTACCACCTGGTTCCTGGTATGTAAATCTTATTTGAGTATTTTTCCATTTTTAGCCTTAGACTCGGCGAGTCATAGGGCCGACTCGCCGAGTAGAGACGGGACTCGGGACACGTTTAACTTGGCGACTCGGCGAGTCTATATCCTGGACTCGGCGAGTCACCGTTGTTGGATGAAACGCTAAGTTTCAGGGGTTTGCACCCTATTTAAGCCCTCATTTCCGCCCCAAGCCAGCCCCCTTCACCCTCAAAAGCTCTCCTTACGTTCTAGCTCTTGTTCTTGTGAGTTTGAGGCATTTTAGTGTGTGTTCTTGAAGATTTTGAGAAGGAAGTGGAGTAGATCAAGAGGAAGGGAAGGAAGCCAAGCATCTTAGTGTTCTCTTAGTGATTTCTTTGAGGTAAAACTCGTTTTCCCCCCTGTTTCTATGCTTGTTACTCCATTAAAGTCTTTCTTGAGCCCTTCCCCAAGCTTGTATGTGCATTATAATTCGTAATAAGCTGATTGGCCTCTAGATCTAGTCATGGTTGAGCCCCAGGAGCTCAGATCTACTGCCTTTATGCACCCATGTTGCATGAAGACCTTAGATCTACTCTTTTGGTGCATTTTCAACCCTAAAACCCTCATGGATGAATATTTACACGTAAAGTTGGAAACTTTACGTGTTATTCATGCTCTAGGAACCCAGATCTATGAATGGCATGGACTAGATTCGAGCAAAATCGCGTACATGGATCTTGCATGAAGCAGACTCGGTGAGTCTAGTCGCGAGTCTCCGAGTTGTCCCTTTTTCGTTGTGCCGAGTTGTGTAGCGAGTCCAGGGTAGACTCGATAAGTTGGAAGCCACAAATCACCCATAAGGGAACTCGGCGAGTCGGTGCCCAGACTCGGCGAGTTCAAGGCAATCTTCTGAGAATCAAGGATAGACTCGACGAGTTGTTCATACAACTCGGCGAGTAGGATGAAGGACTTGGACATCAGTTTAGAAGGAGAACTCATCGAGTCAACGCCCAACTCGACGAGTAGAGACGGGTTGCAGAACAATTGTTTGGACAAGGACTCGGCAAGTTGGAGAGCTAACTCGGCGAGTTGGTTCGACTGAAAGTTGACTCTGGCTTTGACTTTTAACTTGATCAAGGGTAAAATGGTCAATTTACCCAAGGGTCAGTTAGCGGTGTTTGATTCAGTGTTTTGAGGGAATTATAGCCGGAGGATTTCCGGAGCAGCAGCAGCAGCAGACAGTCAATTCCCACACAGACCAGCAGCTACTTCGAGGTGAGTTTTCCTTCCAGTAGGAACGGGTCTACGGCACCAAGGCCGACCCGTGTAGACGAGATGTTAGCACTAGAGTGTGGGTCGAGCCCGTATCTCTTGGGTTAGTTGATTATGATATATGTGTCAGTATGATAGAGTTTTTTATACTTGTTGTCTGTCTGATACCTGTATGTTATAGGTTAGCAGTTGAGTGTGGGCAAGGCCCGTATCTCTCCAAGGGTGGAGTGTGGGCTAGGCCCGTATCTCCCAGGTAGTAGAGTGTGGGCGAGGCTCGTATCTCCCGGCTAGCGAAGTGTGGGCAGGGCCCGTATCTTCATGAGTGAGGGTGAGGCCCGTAACTCCTAGCTGAATGTTGTATGTTATATGCTTGCATGGTATGAGGTATTATGGGGGAGCTCACTAAGCTTCGCGCTTACGGTTTTCAGTTTTGGTTTCAGGTACCCCTTCAGCTAAGGGAAAAGAGCCGGCGCGGTAGCAGCACATCACACATACGCTTTTTTTTTCCGCACAATGGATTTACTTGGATGTACTCTGAATTCTTATTATGATGTCACCGGTTTTCAGACATGGATTATTATCATGAATGTTTTGTAATGATGGTTTATGTTTTAACCTAAATTAAAAATAAAATTTTTATCCGGTAATTTTGAGGCGTTACAAGTTGGTATCAGAGCCCTGGTTTGAGGGATTCGGACACACCTTCGGGGTGTCTGAACTCAAATCGAGGGATTAAAAGATTTTCTAAAAGAAAATGTTTTCTAAAAATTGAGAAAAGAGTTTGAGAAAGAAAGAAGTGTGTGATGTGCACGACCGGTCGAGCTCAGTAAGTATTCCCCAAAATACCCATACAAGTTTATGTTATGTTTATCAGCTTTTGTAGAACAACATGTTAGAATAGGACTAAGGATCTAGGAGTGACGCCTTATGTGCCTGCTTTATGTGTCTCAGCTATATGAGAATTGCATGCTAGTATTGATTAGATAGCAAGTAGGATAGCATGATTAGGTCATGCCTGATGGTATGAGCTTAGCACTGTATGCTAGTACAGTTCCTGTAAGCAGATAGAGTTGATGGAGATTGTTACCCTTGTCTGAATGTTGCTTGCTTCGTGCTATGTGGGACTCTAAATAATGGGAGTTAGCCATTAAGAGAATACGTCACATCACATGTGATCAGGGTTGAATAATCTTAGAGTGTCGGATTTGATCCTACTGCGTAGCTCTTGTTTGAGTCCAACCGTTGTAGGGACGATTCGGGTACTCGAAGGATTATCTGAGCCTCATCACATGTGATGGTATTCGGGTAGTAGCTAATTGGCATTACAAGGAGGCCTGCAGCAGCTGAGGACTCGATAGGGAAGAATCAGAGATTTCCCTAGGGCAAGCGTAGGATGAGTTTAGCAGTGGTCAGCGGCAGTGAAAGGGACCTGGTGGAGTCGAGGCAGTCCTTGAAGAAGGTACGGATAGATGTGGAAGGTAGTATGGGCCCGTACTACTGAAAGCAGAGGATCTGTACCCGAACCAAGGAAGGCCAAGATAAGACCATGGAACTTGTGGTAGTTGTGATCCCTCAAGAAGTATCAGTATCACTAATGATTGTTATTTATGTATTGCAAAATGGTGGTACTACGATCGAGGCTGATAGATGGCGGTTCAGGAGAGGGGTCAGGTTCGGGATTAGGTTCCGAGCCAGTGGATGAGGGACTACGCGAGTTCATCGCGTCAGAGATCACCAGGGGTATCCTTGAGTCGACCCCCATTATCTTCGGGTCGATCAAGGAAGGGATAATTGAGTTGATGGAAGATCGCCTTCGGGCATTCAGGAGTGATATGGGATCTAGCCAGTCAGGATCTCGAACACTATCCTTCAAGGACTTCAGGGGCAGTGGTGCGCCGGATTTTCACGGGGCGAAAGACCCCATAGCTACTAGATGATGGATTGCCGACATTGAGTCTGCACAGAAGATTAGCTTCTGCCCTGAGGGGTCGAAGGTGAGGTTCGTAGCGGGGTGTTTTCAAGATCGAGCTAGGGATTGGTGGGAGTCCGTGGGGGACTCATTGGGAGCCTCGGCTATCAAGGCTATGACCTAGTCGGACTTTGCGACCAGGTTCAGGGCGGAGTTCGCGCTAGTCGTCGAGCTTCAGCAGCTGGCCAGGGAGTTCTTGGATATGAGGCAGACGACGGAGATTGTGGTGGAGATCACCGCCAAGTTCCAGGAGAGGGCTTTGTTTGTGCCCCAGTATGCGGGTGATGAGGATATGAGGAGGACCCGTTATCATGACATGCTACGGGCTGACATCCGGGAGCATGTTATCTTTTCAGCTTGCCCTACACTAGACTCCATGATTGCCAGGGCGAGGGAAAGGGAGATCGATTTAGAGCACATCCGGAAAAGGAAAGCAGAGGCGGGGCAGGCGGTTGGGGCTTCGGGGAAGAAGCCCAAGGGATCAGATAGGAGGCCGAAAGGCCAAGGGGGACCGGGCCGCTGCGGGAAATGCGGCAGGACACATGATGGAGCATATCGGATGGAATTAGCATGCTGCTACAAGTGCGGCAAGGCAGGGCACTTTAGCAGGGATTGTACTACTCCTGTTTCGGCTATACAGACATCCGAGTTGTTGTGTTTCCACTGCAACCAGAGGGGCCACAAGAAGGCCAATTACCCCAAGTTGACAGTTTCAGTGTCAGTGAAGGCGCCAGCTCCAGCGACTCTGCGGATCATGGATGGCCGGCAGGTCAAGGCAGAGGCTCCAGTGGTGAGAAGCCAGGCATTTTAGCTGACTACCGAGGAGGCACGCACCGCATCCGATGTGGTGACGGGTATGATTCTTTCCCTCTATTTTAGTTTTATGATGTTATGATATTGATACGTGCTCCGTGTGTATATGTATGCATTAGGATCGTTCCATGTGAACTTCATCCCAGTTCAGGTGTTGTTCGACTCGGGTGCATCCCGATCATTTGTTTCACTTGCGCTTAGCAAGAAGTTTCCTGACTCATCGGGCGAGTTAGATTGCCCTTTTGAGGTAGAGATTGCTAATGATCAATCGGTGCGAACATCGATGGTATTTCGAGATTGCGTATTGTGTTTGTTTGAGGAGCGCTACTTGGTAGACTTGGTTCTCATTCCGTTGTGTGAGAACAAGGTGATTATAGGCATGGATTGGTTGAGCCCTAACGGGGCGGTGATAGATTGTGCACAGCAGCTAGTGCGAGTCAGGACCCCAGGTGGGGGAGAGCTAGTGATTCATGGTGAGAGGCCACAGTGTGGACCCACAGTATGCTCAGCAGCGAGGGCTAGACGATACCTTCAGCAGGGATGCGCAGGTTATGTCGCGTACTGATGGATACCTGGGAGGCGGGTAAGGCGATAGTGAGCGAGGTTTTGGTGGTGCGAGATTTCGCAGATGTCTTTCCGGAGGAGCTTCCTGGGATACCTCCGGAGCGATAGGTGGAGTTCAGGATTGACCTCGTTCCTGGTGCGGTTCCGATAGCCAAGGCACCATATCGGTTGGCTCCTCCTGAGATGCAGGAGTTGTCACAGCTGCAGGAGCTGTTAGACAAGGGATTCATTCGATTGAGCAGTTCGCCCTGGGGAGCCCTGATTCTGTTCGTGAAAAAGAAGGACGGGTCGCATCGGATGTGTATAGATTACCGGGAGCTGAACAAGGTAACGGTGAAGAACCGTTACCCACTCCCGAGAATTGATGATCTCTTTGACCAGCTTCAGGGAGCATCTTGGTTCTCCAAGATTGATTTGCGTTTGGGTTATCATCATATGAGGGTCAGGGAGGAGGATACGCAGAAGACCGCGTTTCAGACGCGTTATGGACATTATGAGTTCGTGGTGATGTCGTTTGGGCTCACCAATGCTCCTTCCGCGTTCATGGACCTCCTGAACCGCGTATGCAGACCGATGCTGGATCGGTCTATGATAGTCTTTATCGATGACATCTTGATTTATTCCAAGACACAGGAAGAGCATGAGGAGCACCTGAGAGAGGTATTGGAGACCCTGAGGAGGGAGAGCTTGTATGCCAAGTTCTCCAAGTGTGAGTTTTGGTTGCGCGAGGTGGAATTTCTCGGACACCTTGTCAACCAGAACGGGATTCTGGTCGATCCGGCCAAGGTCGAGGCCGTGATGAGATGGGAGGTTCCAAAGTCTCCATCTGAGATTCGGAGTTTCCTAGGATTGGCAGGCTATTATCGGAGGTTCATTCAGGATTTCTCCAAGATAGTCGTACCCCTGACACGGTTGACGAAGAAAGTCGTGGTCTTTCGGTGGGGACCCGAGCAGCAGGCTGCGTTTGAGACACTGAGACAGAGATTGTGCGAGCCGCCGATCTTAGCCCTGCCAGAGGGCGTAGAGGATTTCGTGGTTTATTGTGATGCGTCCATTTCAGGGTTGGGTGCGGTACTGATGCAGAGGGGGTATGTCATTGCCTACGCTTCGAGGCAGTTCAAGCCTCACGAGGCGAACTACCCGACGCATGATCTGGAATTGGGGGCGGTGGTTTTTGCCCTCAAGATTTGGCGGCATTACCTCTACGGGGTTCGATGTACCATCTACACGGACCACAAGAATTTGAGGTACCTCATGGATCAGCCGAATCTGAACATGAGGCAGCGTCGGTGGTTGGACTTGGTGAAGGATTATGATTGCGAGATCCTTTACCACCCGGGGAAGGCCAACGTGGTGGCCGATGCGCTTAGCCGCAAGGCGGCACCGATCAGGGAAAAGATCTGGCGCGGTAGCAACACATCACATACGCTTTTGTTTTTCCGCACTATGGATTTTCTGGGATGTACTATGAATTCTTATTATGATGTCACCGGTTTTCAGACATGGATTATTATCATGAATGTTTTGTAATGATGTTTTATGTTTTAACCTAAATTAAAAATGAAATTTTTAACCGGTAATTTTGGGGAATTAAAAGAAGGTATCAGAGTGTGGGGTGTTACAAGTTGGTATCAGGGATATTTGCATGAGGATGACCGTAGTGACTCCCATGTTGGAGCAGATTCGGGAGGCTCAATAGGAGGCTATCAAGGAGGAACATCGGAAGAGCGAGCGTGTGGTGGGTCAGGTTTCCTTCTTCGATTACGATAGCCAAGGACTATTGACACTACACCGTAGGGTGTGGGTGCCGTATCACGGGGGTGTGCGCCAGATCTTGATGGAGGAGGCGCACAAGTCCCGATTCTCTATTCATCCCGGGGCGACGAAGATTTATAGGGATCTCCGTCCAGATTATTGGTGGCCCTGCATGAAGCTGATGGGTTTTGAGCATTCTAACACTTCCTAAGTGTACATGCAACCCTAATAACCTTGGATCTAGGTTTGTCTAATTATCTTGCAAAGTTGAACTCCAAGGTTATATTCCTATCTAGCATACATGGAGAAATTTTTTTAACTAGAATGATAGATATAATAACTTACCTTGTTGTTGCTTATGTTCCTTGAAACCTTGTGAGGCTAGCACCCCAAGTGTGATGCCTCAAATGCTTCACACAACACCAAATGCTCTTGGAAAGACTTTTGAGAGAATGCACACTTCTTGAAATCGGCCTAGCCCTCTTGTTTCATATGTGTAGCCGATTTTGGTGGAGAATAGGATTCTTATATAGTGTTGACACATCTAGGGTTACACCATGTAAACCCTAATGTGTCATGACTCTTCATATCCATGACCCATGGGTTTGTAACTCCCATTGAGCATCCATGGAGCATCCTATGGGTGGAACCCAACTTGATAATCCATGGAGCCTCTTAGCCCACTATACAAGATATGGATGATTTACATAATCAACCCATATATTTAATTAGTTATCTTTTGATCACTTAATTAATTCTAAATTAATTCTTGATCAAACTAATTAAATAATATTATTAATATATTAGAACTTATAATATATTAATAATCTCCAAGTGTTATTTCTCTCATTTAGTCTATCCAATTGCATGGTGCCATGCAACCCAAATGGACCATGTCGGGTCGGGTCAAGTACATACCAGAAATAGTTATGGACTTAGACACCTTATCTAACAGTCTCCCACTTGGATAAGTCTAATAACTATTACTGCAAGTATGACTTCAAGAACCGATCGGCAATCGTAGCTCTTTTCAAGGTTTCTCGGAACTGAGAAGATGATGGTACGCCATTTAAGATAAGTGATCATATAATCCTCTGTTCTAGATATCTGCCGGACAAATACATGGAACAATGTCTTACTTACTATCCAGCAGTTTGTTTCCCAATTTCCGATTTGTGTGACAAAAAACTTAATTGAACACATCAACTTAGTTCTGACCGGGCCCGGTACATAGGTCAAAACAAAATCATCGAGGGGCCCAGATATCAGCTTCTAATCCAAGAAGGAATAGATAAACTTCGACTCATATGTTTGTTCTACCACTCATTGAATTATACACAAAAGCACGTTTTATAACATCGAGTTACCAATGCGTTTTCTTACAATCAATGCGTAACCAACTTGTAAGTAACAAATCATAACTCTAGGTTTGAAGACTTATATGATATTACCGTCTCACGATCACTCGAGATAGAGTTCCATGAAGTGATTCCAGTGAGCGTGGGTTGTGTCCAATGCTCAGAACTTATGAGCACTCATGATTATTATAGCCTTGTCCAACACCTTAGACCTCTGCAACCAATCATTACAGTCTTGATTCATACCTACTTCCGACATATGACCGACTGTGGAGGTTTGAATAATATGTTATACGAAACAAAATTATTCTGGAAGTCAAAACTTGCAAACGAAATATAGTAAACGATTGACAAGAGATAGCAACACTTTACTCATAAATAAAACACCTTTTATTCATCATCTCATGTCAATTACACTTTACAAATTTCGAGGTTATCTAACTACTAAATCTAATATCATCCTTCAGCCCTATGCTCCGAGCATGTTGGAGATGCTTAACCCGAGTCAGTCCCTTCGTGAGGGGATCTGCTGGGTTCTCATCCGATGATACCCTGTTTGCCACGAGGAGTCCTTCTTCTATTCGATGTTTAATTAAATGGTATTTTATGTCGATGTGTCTGGATCTCCCGTGATCCCTTGGTTCCTTGTTTAAGGCAACAACGCTTTCACTATCACAGAAAATTTCCATTGGCTCTTTAATAGCTGGTACAACTCCAAGGTCTCCGATGAAGTTCATTAGCCATATAGCCTCCTTTTCCGCTTCGCTCGCTGCAATATACTCTGATTCACAAGTTGAATCAGCCACTGTCTCTTGCTTGGAACTCTTCCAAGAAATTGCTCCTCCGTTTAGGGTAAAGACCCTGCCCGACTGAGAGCGGAAATAATCCCTATCAGTCTGGAAGCTAGCATCACTATACCCTACAACTCTCAAGTCATCACTCCCACCGAGGGTAAGGACCCAGTCCTTAGTCCTTCATAGGTACTTGAGGATATTTTTTACCGCAGTCCAGTGTGCCTTGCCAAGGTTCCCCTGATACCTGCTAACCATGCTCAGGGCAAAGGCTACATCAGGTCGAGTACACGTCATAGCATACATGATTGATCATACAACCGAAGCATAAGGTATTCGACTCATTTCTGCTATCTCAGCCTCAGTGCTAGGGCTTTGTGTCTTACTCAATCTGGTGTTACTCTGGATGGGTAACTCTCCTTTCTTGGAGTCCTACATGCTGAATCTCTTCAGCACCTTATCCAAGTAAGTACTCTGACTAAGTCCAATTAGTTTTTTACTCCGATCTCTCAAGATCCTTATCCCTAGAATATAGGCAGCTTCACCAAGGTCCTTCATAGCGAAACACTTCCCAAGCCAGGACTTTACTTCCTGCAGGGTTGGGATGTCGTTTCCTATGAGTAGTATACAATACCAAAAAGCTAACTATACTCCCACTAGCCTTGACATACACACAAGATTCATCTTCACTCCTAGAAAAGCCAAATTCCTTGACCTTTTCATCAAAGCAAAGATTCCATCTGTGAGGTGCTTGCTTTAATCCATAAATGGATTTCTAAAGCTTACACACTCTATTAGGGTACTCGTTGCTGACAAAACCTTCTAGCTGACTCATGTAAACATCTTCAGCCAACTTTCCATTAAGGAAAGCAGTTTTGACATCCATTTGCCAAATTTCATAGTCATGAAATGAAGTTATGGCTAACATAACCCTAATAGACTTAATCTTGGCTACTGGAGAAAAGGTCTCATCATAATCCACTCCAGGAATTTGAGAGAAGCCCTTTGCAACTAGTCGAGCCTTATAAGTGTGTACATTACCATCCATGTCGGTCTTCTTCTTGAAGATCCATTTGCACCCTACTATCTTACGACCTGGTACATTCTCAACCAAGTTCCAAACTTGATTGTCATACATGGATTGTATCTCGCTATCCATAGCCTCTTTCCATTTAGCAGACTCGGGGCCTGCCATGGCTTCCTCGTAGCTGTTAGGGTCATCTTAACCTACTAGTGTCCCATCACTAATAAGTGTCTTACCTTCTGCAGTAATATGAAAACCATAGTAATGCTCAGGTGCACTCCTAACTCTTGTGGAACATCTCAGAGGTACAGATTCGTCAATTGGCTCAACAGGAGTTTCCTCCTCAAGTTAAGGGCTAGTGTTTGAAGTTCCTTCACCACTTGACTCTTGAATTTCTTCAAGATCAATTTGCCTCCCACTGTCTCCTTGGCTTATAAACTCTCTTTCTCGAAAGACTCCTCTTCTTGCTGCAAAGACCACATTATCACTAGGTCTGTAGAAGAGGTAACGAAAGGATTGATGTGGGTAGCCGATGAAAATACACCTCTCGCTTCGGGGTTCTAGCTTGTCATGGGTCTCGCATCTCACAAAAGCCTCGCAACCCCCAATCTTGATGTGGTCTAGTTTGGGTACTTTACCAGTCCACATCTCGTGAAGATTTTTGGCAACTTTCTTTGTAGGGACTAGATTAAGGATATGGGCGGCAGTCTCTAAGGCATACCCCTAGAATGAGATTGGTAGTGAAGCTCGACTCATCATGGAATGAACCATGTCTAACAAGGTTCAATTACGCCTCTCAGCCACACCATTCAGTTGCGGTGTCCTGAGAGGTGTTAATTATGAGACAATCCCACATTCCCTTAGATAGTCGAGGAACTCTGAAATAAGATACTCACCACCTCGATCAGATCGAAGCATCTTAATGTTCCTGCCCAATTGATTCTCGACTTCCTGTTTAAATTCCTTAAACCTTTCGAAAGTCTCTGACTTATGCTTGATTAAGTAGACATATCCATATCTACTGTAATCATCAGTAAAAGTCAAATAATAACGATTAGCATCCCTTGTGGCATGTTCGAATGGTCCACACACATCCGTGTGTACAAGGTCCAACAAACCTTCACCCCTCTCACACGAGCCTATGAAGGGTGACTTTGTCATTTTTCCAAGTAAGCATGATTCGCAACTATCATTTGACTTTAGGTCAACCGACTCCAAGACTTCATCCTTTTGGAGTTGGCCTATGCGTTTCTTGCTTATATGTCCAAGACGACAATGCCATAATGATGGTTTATCCAAGTTATTATTATTAGGAGAATCAATACACAAAACATTATTTCCTAAGTTATCTACAGCAGATACAGCTTCATACACACCATCACAAGGTAATGCTTTAAAATAAAGAACATTATTAAAGAAAGCATTAATCGAACCAACTTCATTATCAAATGAAAAGGTGAAACCTTTTTTATACAATGCATGAAAGGAAATAATATTTCTTGCCATTTCTGGCGAATAACAACATTTATTCAAATCTAAATTTAACCCACTACTTAACGATAAAGTATAAACTCCAATCTTGGTGACAGGTATAACTTTCCTATTCCCCATGATTAAGTTTATTCTTCCTTGGTCACGTTCTCACTTCTTCTTAGTCCCTGCAAGTCACAACAAATGTGAATACCACAACCGGTATCTAGGACCTAAGATTTAGAATGGGGTGAGTTATTAGAAATGATAGTGTAAATACATGCATGGTTGGGTTTAACTTTCCCATCCTTCACATCTTGCTGGTATTTTGGGCAGTTCCGCTTCCAATGTGATTTTTCATGGCAATAGAACCATTCAACCTCTTTTGGGTCAGAAGAAGGAGTGACGAAACCTTTCTTGGTTCCACTTGAAGAAGAGCCATCAAGGGTCCTAACTTTGGTACCCTTCGAAGAACTCTTTCTTTTCTTCCCTCGACTTTTCCCGATCGCCAAAACCGGAGTGGAGTTTGGAGTAGGAGTGTAAACAACCGACTTCCCCTTAAGACCTGATTCAACGGTCTTGAGAAGTCCCTGAAGTTTGCTGAGTGTGACCTCTTCCTTATTCATGTTATTAGTTTAGATATGGAGAGTCCTTAATAAAACACCCAAATGTAATATTAAGGCTAGGATCCAATCATAATATATTATAACTTAGAAGTGGTATGCCGTAATTCAAGCTATAACATATTTGAAAGGTAGGTGAATGACGATTCACCAATTTCCACCACAAAAACCGAAATATTAAATATTAGGTTTTTGATTGGTTCTTAGAAATTCCTAGATTCTTTGAGATTCAATGAACTTTTCAAAGGCATGTTTCAATCTCGAGTGTGCCCTCCAAGTTTTGTGACTGGGATACCGAGGATCACAAAACGAGGTGTGAAGTAACCATGCAAATCACTTGGTACCCTTAAAGTTTATCACTCAATCGATGTGCCGGTAAACCACACATGCTCCACCAATACTATAATAAACCTTAAGTCACCCTTTACCTACCTTGTTAAGTCCAAGTTAGTGTGCCGGTTAACCACACACGCTCCACCAACGACTTAAACAAAGTGTAAAGTGTAATTTCATGGATTAGCACCTTCTTCATATTTTTCCTAAAGTAACTAAGATTGGGAATTTAATAAAACATTTAGTTACTTTATAATATTCATCATACTTTTAATGAGAATTTATAAGTCCTTGTCATACCCGTTTGGCTAACGACCCTCCACTAGTCAAGCGAGCAGTGGGTGAGAGTGGACACCCATTAAGTTGCTATTTTATAGGCAACAACCTTATACCCACCTTATAGACCGGCTTCGTGAATGAGGCGTACTAGCAGTAAGACGACTTTGTTCTTATACATATATATATATATATATATATATATATATATATATATATATATATATATATATATATATATATATATAGTTATTAAATTATAATAATATAAGTATAAGGGTTGAATTTTAACTTTTAAAATTCTAAGGGTTGGAACTAAAGTTTTAACAAGACTTTACTTCTTCCAAAACATGAGGGGAAGTTTTGTAAACTTTCAAAACTTTTCATTTCTTGTAACTTATGAGTTTAATAGAGTAATTAAAAATGAAGACTCTTCATTTTTCTAACTCTTGTGTTCTTTTAATGGTTTTAATTCAAGTGACTTTTGGTTCTCCATAACTTGAGGACAAGTTATGGACTCCATTAAAACACATTATGATCAAGAATTAATCTACCACATAGGTTACAATAAATCCTATGATCATCTAAACATCATAAGACAAGAACATGAATATGAACACTTTCATAAATCAAAATTACACTTAAAACTTTGTAATTTTGATAACTAGTTGTTGTAAATGAATTAGCAAATACATTACACCATCTAAAACAAGTTTTCAAGTACCAAAACAGTTTAGGGTAATGTTTCTAATCCATTTCCAGCAACTAAAGTCGAAAATCTGCACTCTGTCGACCCTACTCGTTGAGTGCATGAACCTACTCGACGAGTAGGTTGAAGATACAAGTGAACTCGATGAGTCCCACCATGGACTCGACGAGTCCAGCAGTCAGACAACAAGTTTTTCGACTTTTTTTTCAACTTTTTAGCACAAATAACAAACAAACAAGCCTAGGCTCTGATACCACTGATGGGTTTTGAGCATTCTAACACTTCCTAAGTGTACATGCAACCCTAATAACCTTGGATCTATGTTTGTCTAATTATCATGCAAAGTTGAATTCCAAGGCTATATTCCTATCTAGCATACATGGGGAACAATTTTTAACTAGAATGATAGATAGAATAACTTACCTTGTTGTTGCTTATGTTCCTTGAAACCTTGTGAGCCTAGCACCCCAAGTGTGATGCCTCAAATGCTTCACACAACACCAAATGCTCTTGGAAAGACTTTTGAGAGAATGCACACTTCTTGAAATCGGCCTAGCCCTCTTGTTTCATATGTGTAGCCGATTTTGGTGGAGAATAGGATTCTTATATAGTGTTGACACATCTAGGGTTACACCATGTAAACCCTAATGTGTCATGACTCTTCATTTCCATGACCCATGGGTTTGTAACACCCATGGAGCATCTATGGAGCATCCTATGGGTGGAGCTCAACTTGATAATCCATGGAGCCTCTTAGCCCACTATACAAGATATGGATGATTTACATAACCAACCCATATATTTAATTAGTTATCTTTTGATCACATAATTAATTCTAAAGTAATTCTTGATCAAACTAATTAAATAATATTATTAATATATTAGAACTTATAATATATTAATAATCTCTAAGTGTTATTTCTCTCATTTAGTCTATCCAATTGCATGGTGCCATGCAACCCAAATGGACCATGCCGGGTCGGGTCAAGTACATACCAGAAATAGTTATGGACTTAGACACCTTATCCAATAGAAGTGGGATGTGGCATGGTACGTCGAGCAGTGCCTGACCTGCAGGAAGGTCAAGGCCGAACATCATAGACCACATGGCAAGATGCAGCCGTTGGACATCCCGTTGTGGAAATGGGAAGATATCACAATGGATTTTATCACGGAGCTTCCCAGGACCGCGCGGGGAGTCGATTCTATTTGGGTCATCGTGGATCGATTAACCAAGAGTGCTCACTTTATCCTGATTCAGGAGAGCATATCGGCCGAGAAATTGGCCAACATCTATATCAGGGAGACCGTGGTGTGGCACGGGGTGCCAGTATCGGTTATCTCGGACAGGGATGTGCGTTTTACTTCCAGGTTTTGGAAGAGATTTCATGACAAGATGGGCACTCGTTTACATTTTAGCACCGCCTTTCACCCGCAGACGGATGGTCAGAGCGAGCGGACCATACAGACTTTAGAGGATATGTTGCGAGCATGCGTGTTGGATTTCGGTGGTAGCTCGGATACCTATCTTCCCTTGGCCGAGTTCTCATACAACAACAGCTACCACGCGAGTATTGACCGTCCCCCATTTGAGATGTTGTACGGTCGGAGGTGCAGGACCCCGATATGCTGGGGTGAAGTTGGCCAGAGACTCATGGAGAGCACCAAAGTGGTGCTCAAGACGACCGAGAGGATCCAGCAGGTACGGAGCAGGCTTCAAACTGCTCAGAGTCGACAGAAAAGTTACGCCGACAAGCATCGATCCGACTTGGAGTTCCAAGTCTGGGACATGGTTATCCTGAAGGTTTCACCTTGGAAAGGCGTCATTCGATTCAGGAAGTGGGGAAAGTTGGGCCCGAGATTCATCGAATCATTCAGGGTTGTAGCCCAGGTGGGCAAGGTGGCGTATAGGCTGGATCTGCCAGTCGAGCTCAGCCAGGTCCACAACACCTTCCATGTCTCTCAGCTGCGGAAGTGCCTAGTGTACGATTCAGCAATAGTGACGTTAGAGGATATACAGGTTGATGACAGTCTGAATTACATTGAGTGCCCAGTCACGATCCTTGACCGGAAGTCAAAGGATTTGAGGAACAAGAGGGTGGAGCTAGTGAAGGTGCAATGGCAGCACCGCAAGCGTTCAGAATGGACTTGGGAGCTGGTGGAAGAGATAATGGAGCATTACCCTGAACTGTTTCAGGATCAAGCAACAGACTTCGAGGACGAAGTCTAAAATAAGTGGGCGAGATTTGTAGCACCTGGTTCCTGGTATGTAAATCTTATTTGAGTATTTTCCATTTTTAGCCTTAGACTCGGCGAGTCATAGGACCGACTCGCCGAGTAGAGACGGGACCCGGGACACGTTTAACTTGGCGACTCGGCGAGTCCATATCCTGGACTCGGCGAGTCACCATTGTTGGATGAAATGCTAAGTTTCAGGGGTTTGCACCCTATTTAAGCCCTCATTTCCGCCCCAAGCCAGCCCCCTTCACCCTCAAAAGCTCTCCTTACGTTCTAGCTCTTGTTCTTGTGAGTTTGAGGCATTTTAGTGTGTGTTCTTGAAGATTTTGAGAAGGAAGTGGAGTAGATCAAGAGGAAGGGAAGAAAGCCAAGCATCTTAGTGTTCTCTCAGTGATTTCTTTGAGGTAAAACTCGTTTTCCCCTTGTTTCTATGCTTGTTACTCCGTTAAAGTCTTTCTTGAGCCCTTCCCCAAGCTTGTATGTGCATTATAATTCGTAATAAGCTGATTTGCCTCTAGATCTAGGCATGGTTGAGCCCCAGGAGCTCAGATCTACTGCCTTTATGGACCCATGTTGCATGAAGACCTTAGATCTACTCTTTTGGTGCATTTTGAACCCTAAAACCCTCATGGATGAATATTTACACATAAAGTTGGAAACTTTATGTGTTATTCATGCTCTAGGAACCCAGATCTATGAATGGCATGGATTGGATTCGAGCAAAATCGCGTACATGGCTCTTGCATGAAGCGGACTCGGCGAGTCGCTCATCTGACTCGGCGAGTCTAGTCGCGAGTCTCCGAGTTGTCCCTTTTTCGTTGTGCCGAGTTGTGTAGCTAGTCCAGGGTGGACTCGGTAAGTTGGAAGCCAAAACTCACCCATAAGGGAACTCGATGAGTCGGTGCCCAGACTCGGCGAGTTCAAGGCAATCTTCTGAGAATCAAGGGCAGACTCGATGAGTTGTTCATACAACTCGGCGAGTCATAGCATAATTATTCATCGGATGAAGATGAACTCGACGAGTTGTTCATACAACTCAGCGAGTAGGATGAAGGACTTGACATCAGTTTAGAAGGAGAACTCATCGAGTCAACGCCCAACTCGACGAGTAGAGACGGGTTGCAGAACAATTGTTTGGACAAGGATTCGGCGAGTCGGTTCGACTGAAAGTTGACTCTGGCTTTGACTTTTAACTTGATCAAGGGTAAAATGGTCAATTTACCCGAGGGTCAGTTAGCGGTGTTTGATTGAGTGTTTTGTGGGAATTATAGCCGGAGGATTTCCGGAGTAGCAGCAGCAGCAGACAGTCAGTTCCCACACAAACCAGCATCTACTTCGAGGTGAGTTTTCCTTCCAGTAGGAACGGGTCTACGGCACCAAGGCCGACCCGTGTAGACGAGATGTTAGCACTAGAGTGTGGGCCGAGCCCGTATCTCTTGGGTTAGTTGATTATGATATGTGTGTTAGTATGATAGGGTTGTTTATACTTGTTGTCTGTGTGATACCTGTATATTATGGGTTAGCGGTTGAGTGTGGGCAAGGCCCGTATCTCTCCGAGGGTGGAGTGTGGGCTAGGCCCGTATCTCCCAGGTAGTAGAGTGTGGGTGAGGCCCGTATCTCCCGGCTAGCGAAGTGTGGGCAGGGCACGTATCTTCATGAGTGAGGGCGAGGCCCGTAACTCCTAGTTGAATATTGTATGTTATATGCTTGCATGGTATGAGGTATTATGGGGGAGCTCACTAAGCTTCGTGCTTACGGTTTTCAGTTTTGGTTTCAGGTACCCCTGCAGCTAAGGGAAAAGAGTCGGCGCGGTAGCAGCACATCACACATACGCTTTTGTTTTTCCGCACTATGGATTTTCTGGGATGCTCTGAATTCTTATTATGATGTCACCGGTTTTCAGACATGGATTATTATCATGAATGTTTTGTAATGATGTTTTATGTTTTAACCTAAATTAAAAATGAAATTTTTAACCGGTAATTTTGGGGCGTTACAATGTTATTAGATCATAGAATTCCATGTGATTTCATACACAAGAACAATTTACGAATTGAGAACATGGAAGTGAATCTTTTCTGCATTTCACACTAAAAAAACAAACTACATTTTGCCTTTCTTGTTCACTCTACCGGATTAGGGTAAACGTAAACAATATCATAAAACAAGTAATGCCTACATAATAGGAGAGTTAGTGTAACGTGCCTCCTTGAACTTGAAAATTAGATAGCATGAGAAAGATGGATCCTTTCCTTTCTGAGAACCTACACAACAATCATAACATTGTTTAGCTTGTGCTTTGTTGTATTACTCTTATAAAACTAATGTATATATTTTCTTATTTTCTCTTTGATTGTAGTGCTCTTTTGGGATCTGTTTTCTTACCTTTCAACCTATTCATAAATTTCGATAAAATAATAATGGTAACGTTCCCTCTTTTTTCTTTTCATAGATATAAAGATCTTGTTCTAATGATTTTTCGTTGATTTTATATTAAATTTACAAGTTAGTAACTTTAAGCTGTCACATTCAGGACCACTCAACACTATTGGAATAAATTGTACCAATCTACTAAGAATTACATCAAACCTTTTAAATGTGGGAAACTATACATCCATATATAACTATAGGATTTGGAATTTTGGCATTTGGAGTTCTGATGAATTTATTATGATTTTTTGAAGACAATGCATGAAATCTATGACAGCATGGACCAAACTGAGAAGATTGTCAAATTTACCCCTCAAGGATTTGGAATTTCGAAATGTGATTCAAATTTTGAAGAAACTAGACACAATAATATTTCCAGAAAAATAAGTCTCATGGTTTTTAGGTGTTCCTATTGACTTGCACGAATTTTAGAAGTTGGAGGATAGATTTGGGAAAATTGATCATAATAGCTTTTAAATCACTTTTGGTGTTCTATTAAGTACTTAATGGTTAAGCATTAATTTTATCACTTTTAACATGATTGTTGGTTTATTATTATTATATTGAGATGTGAAATTTAATTTAGCATAAGGGCCTTAATACTTAGCTTGATAAGGGTTCAAAGTTCAGGATTTTCACAGAAAAGACTAGTTTTACACTTATTAGATTCTTTGGGACAATATGACAAACACCTTGTGTGCATGAAATCCTACAATGATAATCAACTCTCTAATAGAATCCAATCCATCCCCTAGAACTTACTATTTTCAATAAAAACAATAGAACTTACTGTTTTCAATAAAAACAATCTAACTGTACACATAATTCCTCACAAAAGCAAGAAAATAAACAACCAAGTTCATAATCCATCAACAACAGGAAAAGATACCAGAATTTTCAAATAAAACGTCTTCTTATGTGAAATCAAGTATTAGACACTCAATTAGTCATTCATTATAAGCTTAATTTCATGAATTTCATGATAAATCGAGTCAATTTAGGTTAAAAACACAGATGTAAAGACTTTAAAAAAATTCTACATGGAAGCTCTCATAGAACGTGTTTGTAGACATTAACTTCACAGTAGATTGAGACTTGTAGAAGAGATAGTTAAATATGAGCTTCGTTGATGGTGATGGTGAAATCAAATAAAAAATCCAACTTGAAAATCAAACCAAATCCAGCATTAAAATCATAACAGAATCCAATGTCATTCATCCATAGCATCAGAGAACTTATGTTGGGTCATAATTGTTGGTTTATACTTTGCTTTTCTAGGAAAATATATTTTTTCTATAATATAATATGTAATATTGTGGCTGTGTACAGCTGCACATGTGTGTACGGCCGCACACGCGTGTGCAGCTGTACACTCGTGTGCTGCTGGTGGCCCATATCTCATATATATAGGGTGAGGAGTACATGTGATTGTACGGTTAGGAGAGAAGGCTAGTATAGAGAGAGAAAGTTAGAGAGACACTACTAGAAAAACAGCCTTTTACGACGCTCATTGCGCGTCGTAAAAGGCTCAGACAACGCGCAAATGCGCGTCAAGGAAGGCCCTGTCATAAAGAGAGACGACGCGCTTTTGCGCGTCGTCTATAAACGACGTGCATTTACGACGCTTATTTACGACGTGCAATTACGACGCGCGTAGACGACACGCAATGCGTATCAAGGAAGGCCCTGTCATAAAGGAAGACGACACACATTCGCGTGTCGTAACCTTACGACGTGCGTGTTAATGACACGCAATGCGTATCAAGAAAGCCCCTGTCAAGAAAGGCCATGTCATAAATGAAGATGACTCACATTTTTGCGTATCATAATTTTAAATGTTTAAAAAAAATATTATTTATAGATTTACTAATTTTCAAATTAAATAATACATAAAAATCTCATAATATAAAATAAAATACCATAAATAACAAAGATAATTCATTTCACTAATATGTAAAATACAAATAATTATTCCAATAGTGAGTAAATGTTATAAAAAAATGAACTCATTTATATACAATTGCATCATCTAGCTTACTATGTGCCAACAACTCTCTGTGTGTTTACTTTTGCTTGAGTCTCGTTTCCTCCAAAGCTTTTAGCCATGCCAAAATATGATATCTTGAGTCTCGTTTCAAGAACCAACATCACCTTCAATCACCCAATTAAACTCTAATGTTGGTAGACTGAGAGTTCCAGAATCAAGTTTACATCCATCACCTTCAGTCACCCAATATTCAAGGGCAAAGTTGGAATTATACCTGTGATTTTGTAGTGGATGGGTCTACCAAGAGCAAAACACTAATATCACCCATCAATCTTACACCATCAGGTAAGGTCTGTAGAAATAGAGGAAATGAGCTCCTAAATAATCAAGTAAAGACAACAATATTCAAGGGCAAAGTTGGAATTATACCTTCCTTCATCCTCCAAACAGGAGACAAGCCACAACTTTTTTAACATCCTCATGGCCAAATATGGAAGGGGCAATCTTGTATTCAAAATGTATTCAAAACAGAAAAAAGATTGCAGATTTAGCTATAAGCCCTGTAACATTTCCAACCCAAGAAAGATCCGAAAAATCTCTTTTGACCTCATTCCCATCGGTGAACCCTGCTACGTCAGCAAATGGTAAGCTCACAGCCACATCCCCATAACAGTAGCATCAAGTTGGTATTATTGGAATAACTGAAAAAAATAGAAGTTTCCAGATAACATTGTCAAGGCATACAACATATTTAATTTCAAGAATCATGTAACTAAGAACAGACCTGATAACTGTGAAGAGTGAAAAGGAGCCATTATAGGGCTTAATAGATTCTCATCTTGTCCAGTTGGGCTAACAGTCGCCACATCATCTTCACATACATCAAAATATCCCCTGAATTCATGTTATCAAACATGTTATTGAATCGCACATGATATAATAAAAACGATGTGAACAGACATGTGTGTGAGTAGTTGAAGATCTTAAAAACTAGAAAGGGTATGAAAATTTAGCAGCACAGACATGTGTGTGAGTAGTTGAAGATCTTAAAAACTAAATATAAAACCATTTCATAAAATAATTATGTTAATAAAAGTTTTTGATATTTAACCTTTTTATACAAAGTTGGAAGATCCGACTCCCCAAATGGAAAATAATTATATGTTTACTTTTGTGGGAGTACATTGAGTCCAAAATCTGAAACTTTTAGCCTTTCTTTGGAATCAAGAAGGTGATTTTCAGGCTATATGTATATTACAAGAGCACCGTTAGTAGAAAATAAAGCATTTAATATATAAATCATTACACCTTAAATGATTGCAGTTTGAGCAAACTAAAGTAATTTTAGTAGCCCAATGATAGCGGTTTGAGCAAACTAAAGTAATTCTTCCCTCCTTACCTGAAACAAGTTGTGGGGCATACAAAATCAACCCTTTAGATTCTCTGGCATCAGGTTAGTTTCTTGCACACTCACCAAGCACATGATCCATCATCAGGGGCACAAATTACTATCCAATTTGTTCCAAGTCCAGTGGCAACACTTGTATTTGTCTGCAGAAAATAAAGATTGTATTAATAAAAATGAAAAAGAGTCGATTAAATATTATATTCAGTAGTATAAGAACGAACCTTCAATAAGTTAAGCACAATCCTAATGACATCTTGATCTTTCAATAAATCCATATTTTCGTGTGCATATCCTATAATTTCCACCCATTGCTGCATAAATCAAACTTATCATAAGACAATATATTAAGAAATCCAAATTAAGAATTATCCTTCGAAGTATGTTGCTATATCTTTCATATACCTTCCGGTGTAAAGATATACAAGCAAATTATCAAAAAATGCAGCTTTATAAAATCCTTCAACACGTTGTGCTATAAACCATAATCTACGAGCTAGTGACCTCTGCCCACATAAAAAACAATATCAAAAAGGAGATAGATAGAGAGAGAGAGAGAGAGAGAGAGAGAAAAACAAACTTGATGTTAATTCTTTAATTTCATCATCAAAAAAATTAAGTTTTTTTAATTAAAATATGTTGATATTGAATGTTAGATACCTGTTCAGAATCACCCCACTGGCGGAAAGCAGAAAAGGATTGCAAACGAGTTCAAATATACTGGCCACCAACTGTAGCAACACAGTACCATATTTTCTGATAAAGTGTGAGCCCAGGTCCCTCTAACCCTGTTCTAACTAGAAGAATGATGATGGAAACCATAAGATAAAGCTTCATTTCATGTTTCATGTTGTGTAATTGATTTAAAAAGCTTACGTTTTGCTCTTGTTTCCGTGGTGAGTTCATCTCCGTATCGTAGATTCATGAGAGCATATCCTAGAGTAGGTTTATGAACCCAAATTGAGAACCTCCAGATAAGAAACTCAAGGAAAGCATCAAGTTCTGCTTCGTATTGAAATAATAATCCTGGCTAATCACAAAAAGGAAAGAAGAGGAACACAATTAATCTCCAATGAACACGACCGATTAGTGTAAAAAAGCATCTAATTGTGCTTAATTAGATGAAGTTGACCAGTAGAAAGAAAGAAATACTTGAGGAACTCATGCTTATAGCACCTGAAATAATAGACACATTCATCAAAAAAAAATCTTCATATTCTCATATGAAATTAAATAGAAAAACTTATATAGCCTTTACCTTGCATAACGTATGAATAGATTCATCAAAATTACCATAGATTAGTTTCTTCATAGGATTGATACATTTGGGCAATTCCATCAAGGTCAAATGTCCAAGAATAGGCAGACGAAGACGAATCAAAAGGGTTTGTCTTCCGAAGATTGGTAACCACCCACTACAATCAGAAAGAAAAATAGTAAATGAAAATGAAAATACATTTATTATTTGTCTTATAAAAAAAAGATTTACCTGAGCCACATCATTCAAAAACCCCTCACGCACAAGACCACTGATGACCTCCATTTTTGATGTGACCTTCCTTGAAAAAAGATAATAGAAAAATTAAGTTTGTAAAAGTTTAACAAGAATCCTGTATATGAGATACATCAAGATTGCATATGAAAGTGAATATGTGAGATCATGGGACAATATACAGTTAGATATTTATAAAATAACCAAAAAAAAAGTCGTTACTCTTTATGCAACACAAAACACACCTAGTTAGGAAATGCTCTTAGAGAAATGATCAATTCAGCAGGATGATCATCTCCGTCTCTACCTGCACGTACCTTTCCAGGTGTAGCATCTAAAACCCAAACCTTAAAAAATAATAACAACATCTTATAATATTATTTATCCAGACACCACTTAATGACAAGAAACAAAACAGGGCCTTACTCTTACAGGCCTTGCAAGTGGCTTTGCAGCTTGTTCGACCATGCTTAGTGCAACTGGATCATAATAATAAGTATGAAAACCAAGGAAAGAGAGCACTAGTATAGTTTTAACTTCCATTTTGCCCCACCAGCTTTACCAACCTGATAATTATACACAAGTGAAATCCAAATCAAAATCTAAAAACACAAACTCAACTCAATCTAGATACAGAATACTTGAAACAAAGCTTAAGAAGTTTCGATGACAAAAGGCAAAAAGGAAGATCACTTACAGCGGCAACAGATTTGTTGTCAGGGTGATCTTCTTTGAACTGCTTTCTAAAGTCCTCCCTTTATAACATTAACAAGAGGAAAAATATTTAAACTTTGGAAATGGAAGTAAAACATGAAGGTAGTGATAAATGAAGAACAGCTACTAACATGAACACAAAGAAGGTGCTAGCGGGTCTCTTGGGTTTATTGGGATCCTTAGCTGCTTTCCCCTTGGCTGCAGTCTTCTTTACAGCCAACCTAAAATTACAACAAACAATTGTTAAAAAGTACCGAAATCATGATCCTGAGGAAGAAAAAAAACCTAATTTCATTGAAGATGAAAAAAATACAACATTAAACCCTAGCAGATGGTATGTTTTAAACATAGTTAGATTAAATCGTACTTGGTATCGGCTTTCCTCGTAGCACCGCTTGATTTTCCTCCTTTCATCGTTTGATCCTGAATGAAACAACCGAAACAACAAACTAGGTCAAAAATCGAAGCGAAAATGGTTGTAAATGAAAAAAATTAGAGTCGACATCGAGGAAAAAGAGGAAGAAAACATACCTAGTTAGCAAAAAATCTAGGGTTAGGGTTTGATTCGTTTGCGTTTGGGGGATACTGGGGTAAGGAAATCGACTTATAAATGGCTACGATACATCGGCAATAGAACTATTTGGGCGGGAAGATTTTCATTCCAAGAGGGCTTGATTATGTTCATGATTTTGGGCCCATTTTGGATAAATCAATGGGGCTTCATTGGTGGCGGTGGTGAACCGGAGAGAAGACGAGGGGCGGTGGGTGCCTAGGTTGTTGTTGAATAGTAGGGGTAGAGAGAAAGATAGATAGATAGATAGATAGATAGATAGATAGATAGATAGATAGATAGATAGAGACTTATAGTTGGTCGTGTATTACCTACATCAAATTGAAATTAAGGGAATGTTGATAGGGCGGAGGTGGTGAATGAGATGTTTGGTGATACTGATAAGAAGGAGATCGAGTAGAGATCCGATGAACGAGATGTTTGATGATTGAAGATGAAGATGAAGGACCTAGGGCTTTTTCTTGCTAAGTAGAAGAGGCGGGGGGGATTAATTTTGGGATTCAATAGGCGGGGGTAATTTTCGTCGATTTCATTTCCCGCCTAAAACGCGTGTTTCACTTAAAATTATAAAGCGACACATTCACATGACGCACATTTTATGGAAGGTGCCCTCTGCATTTCTTTTTTTTTTCTTTTCTGACACTAATTTTAGGGCGCGCAAAAATGCGTGCTCTCTATCCTTCAAATTTTGCAAAACTAACATTATCTTTTAGGGCACTTACAAATGCGCGTCGTCTATCAGCGAGTGTCATTGTTTGCGCGTCATTAAAGGGCTATTTTCTTGTAGTGAGAAGAACTGTGTATGTGAGAGAATCTATTGTAAGGAGCATAATTCACATCAATACATCATTAGATTCATCATCTTCTTCTTCTCCTTCTCTTTTATATTGATCTGACATCATCCAATTGATTAGGATTCCGCACCATCAATTGGATCTGATTGATACACAAGCAATTTTGGGGACTTACAATTGGTATCAGAGCTTGGTTGTATCAATCAATTTTTTCAGATCTGGAGCTTATTTGATCTTATTTTGAAAAGAGAATAGCGTTTTTGGATAGATCTCGCAAAAATAAGGGGGGTTACTTCTTTGGATTTTTCATAAAAACGAGTTTTTAATCAAGTTTTAGAGCAAAAAAGGGTGAAAAACGTCGTTTTTTTCGCGAATCTGTTGAAGGTGTGCGGCCCGGTTGAAGGTGTGCTACTGGTTGAAGGAGTGCGGCTCGGTGTGTGCTGCTCAGAGTATACGGCTTGGTGTGTGCACCTAAGCAGTGTGCGGCTCGGTGTGCGGCTAGGGTCTCGGTGTGCGGCTCAGTGTGTGCGAAGCAACCTCGCACAGCAGCCCTTTCATAATAAAAAGGGAAAAGAAGTTGAGGTGCCAAGTATCGAATCGTGGACCTCCCGGTTATTAACAAGCGCACCTTAACCAACTCTTCTAGGAGGATCTTTGTTGCATTCTTCCGAAATTTGAAATATAACTCGTGTTTTTCGAACCTAATTTCGCATTTTTGCAAAATCAACCCAAAAATCAATTTTCTTTATTTTAAAAATCCTTTTTAAACCCAAAAATTTTAGTTTTTAAATTTTAACTTTTATTTTTGACTTTTGACTTTAAAATTTTAACTTTGACTTTTAAAAGTTGACCTTTGACTTTAAATTTTGACTTTCCCGTTTGATTTTTATTTTTTTTCAAATTTGGTTTTTCGGTTTGACTTTTGAGTTTGACTTTTTAAATTTGACTTGAAGGTTGACTTTCTCGGTTTTTAAGTCAAAGGGCAATTAAAAATATAAAAAAATTTAAAAATTTTAAAAAATTAAAAAAAAAAAAAAAAAGAATGAGTTCCACATCAATTCCGGTAAATAAAGTTTTATGTACTCCATCTTGTAAAGCTAGGATTAAATTTCTTCGCGAACAAATTGATTTGCTAAAAAGGGAAAATGAGGACCTCAAATACGAAGGATATACTCTTAGGAAAGGACAGAAACCGTTAAAAGCTGAATTAGAAACCAAAATCAAGGATTTTCGAAAACTCCAAGAAGATTACAGCAACAAGTGTGAAAATTATGATCACATTAAGAAAAAACTTGCTGTTGTAACTGAAGAATTTGATGCTTTGAAAATAAAGTGTGGAAAAACAGATGTTAGTTTCAAAAATTACACTGCGTCAAGTAAGACAATCGAGTCCTTATTTGAAAATCAATTGAAATTCAAAGATAATCAAAACAAGGGTCTAGGGTATGATAATTGTAACATCCCCAAAATCACGTCCAGAAAACACCGATTTTCATTTATGCTTTTAAAAAATTTCAGAGTAAATCCTTTTAATTTGAAAGAGTTGCGGAATTTGTTCCCAAAAACAAAACATGATAAAATAATGTTTACCAAAGCATTTCATAAAAGAAATGTATTTTTCATTATATAATCAAAACTCGGGGTGTCATGTTCCGATACAGACCATTAAGCATAAACAATAACATTACAAGTCATTCAACAAATATATACATATACAGGCTTGTAAACAAAACAACTTGATGGTTCGTCCATCTTACACCCTTGCGCCAATTCCTGTAATACAAATAAAACTGAGTGGGTCAGGCTTGGGAGCCTGGTGAGCATATAGGGTTTTCAACCCACAATAAATAAATTATATTTAATTTCACCAACCAATCACTATCCCGATTACCCATTCCCGTTATCCTCATTTTACATCCCTAAAACAACATCTATCTCAAGGGACCTAATCTAGGATTTTCATCGAGACGGACATTACTGCTAACGGGTTTCCTCAACAATAGATATCCTAAGGCAACCATGAGGGGGATAGAGTACACCGGTCACATCGTTCACAACACCTACAGGTTATGAACCTGCTAGCGTTCCACGAGACTGTCTAGAAGGAGTCTGTGGTCGTTATCCATACTCCGCTAAATAACTAGGTCAACAAAACCAACAACATCGAGGCCTCCCATCTGTTTATTACGCACCAACTATCTACCCATGTTCTACCCAACATATTAGTAGATAAAAATATATATTTTTATACATAGTTTAAAACATGTATAGCATTTTCATCCAATACATATTTCACATAACAGATGAGGCATACCCACATAACACGTATTTCATAGAAAACAATTCGGATCTATGAGATTGAAAAGAGTGAATATACATTCACGCACATAACAACAAAATTATACACATAACATGTATTTCGTATAAAATACTTCATAATTATGCATTAGAAGAAATTAACTACACACTCACTTGATCAGAAGATGATCGGACAGCACTACGGCTTGCAGAAGTAGTAATCATCAGCAGATCTGGAAGATCTCTACAAAAATCGAACTTCTCGCGGGCAGAGCTTCGGCTCGGAAACCGCACTTCTCGGGATCTTCGGGATCTCGGGACTTGCTTCGGGACTCGGGAATGATACCGGGGCTTCGGGGTGGCTTCGGGGGTAAAAATGCAGAGCTTCGGCACGAAACGGAGGAGAAATGAGCAACTATGCCCGGACCCCTCGCATCCTATTTATAGGAGGCTGGAACCTCCCAGTACGCGGGGCGTACGCCTGTACGCGGGGCGTACATGGCTCCAAAGTCGTCACTCCATGCGTCATCCGAAGTGTCGACATTTCTTCCTGTACGCGGGGCGTACTCCGGATGAGTCCGGTGACTCGTCTTCGGATAAGGCCAGATTTTATAATTAAATTTAATTATTAATTATTTAATAAACTTCGAAAATTCATATCTCCTTCATACGAACTCCGTTTTCGATGTTCTTTATATCAACGTGAAGGTGAGACTACGCTCTACAACTTTCGTTTAGACTCCGTCGGCTAATTTTGACTTTATTTTTATTATTTATTTTTAATAGGTCGGGACAGAAAATTTCGTTATAAATTCATAACTTCTTCGTTTGACGTCCATTCTCGCCTAACTTTTTATTGCTTTGATACTAACAACGAGATCTTCGATTCTCGTTTAGATTACTAAGGCTAAATATCGCTCTAACATAAATTTCACTTTTTACGTCATTCAGCGGTGCCAGTTTTGTCGCGAAACTTCGACAGGTCATAACTTCTTCGTTATAACTCGGATTTCGGCATTCTTTATATCTACGACAACCTTGTTTCAACTACTACAACATTATCTAAAGATATCAAGTTTATTTTACACTTAAATTTTGACGCTTTTTTTTATTCTTAATTAATCAAACTACATAATTAAGCAATTAAGCACAACACACATGATACTCAAATAATACGCTAATATTATTTCAAAACGGGTTACAAAGGTTAACCTAGACTATCACATTTGCTAAAAATGGCAAGCCCAGAAACACAGGCGTTACAATTCTCTCCACCTTAGAATGATTCCGTCCCCAGAATCACACATCAACAAACAAATGCGGATAGCGACCCATCATGTCACTCTCCGTCTCCCAGGTGAGATTCGGCCCATTCGTGTGTTTCCATCGGACAAGCACTAACTCGACCATCTTGCATCGCAACTTCTTAGTCTTTCGGTCAACAATTGCCTCTGGTTCTTCAATCAACCTTTTGTTCTTATCGATTCTCAACTCCGAAAGTGGAATCACGTCGGGAACTTCCCCCGTGAAGTTTCGTAAATAACACACATGAAAAGTGTTATGAATTCCATTTAGTTCTTCTGGTAGTTCAAGCTTGTAAGCTTGATTCCCAATCCTCAGAAGAACTTTAAACGGTCCAATAAACCTTGCACTTAGTTTTCCTCTTTTTCCAAATCTTATAAGTCCCTTCCACGGCGAGACTTTAAGCAAAACCGAATCCCCAACTTCAAAAGTCATCGGTCTTCGCTTTTTGTCAGCATAGCTCTTTTGATGATCCTGAGCCGCTAACATTCTTTCCCTAATTATTTTCAACTTTTCAGCAATTTGATGAACCATCTCCGGTCCCATAAACTGCTTTTCCCCAGCCTCAAGCCAACAAGACGGCGTGCGACACTTTTGTCCATACAAATCTTGGTAAGGTGCCATCTTAATGCTCGAGTGAAAACTATTGTTATAAGAAAATTCTACCAATGGTAATTGTTCATCCCAATTAACTAGGAATTCCAAGGTACATGCTCTCAGCATATCTTTAAGTGTTTGTATCGTTCTTTCACTCTAACCATCAGTCTGCGGATGGTAAGTTGTACTTAAACATAACTTGGTACCCATTTCCTCTTGTAGACTTTTCCAAAACCTTGAGGTGAAACGGCTATCACGATCTGATACAATCGTTAACGGAACACCGTGAAGCCTCACAATTTCCTTCACGTAAGAGTTTGCAAGCTTCTCCATAGACCATCTCTCCCTGGCTGCTATGAAATGCGCACTCTTAGTGAATCGATCAACGACCACCCAAATCATGTCGTGACCATTCTTTGTTCTGGGCAGTTTAGTGACAAAATCCATGGCAATGTCTTCCCACTTACCCATAGGCACAGGAAATGGTTCTAAACTCACGTACGGTTTCTGATGTTGTGTCTTGACTCTTGCACAAGTCACACACTCAGCCACATACTTCGCAATGTCAAGCTTCATCGTCGGCCACCAGTAGTAGGGTTTCAGGTCCCTATACATTTTAGTGCTACCGGGATGAATCGAGTACATGGTCTTGTGAGCTTCTTCCATCAGAAGATCTCTGACTCCTCCTCTCTTAGGTATCCAAATACGATCTTGGAATACCTTCAGTCCATGACCGTTTGTACCAAACACCAACGTTTTGCCCAAACGTTCCTCCTTCCGGTCAATCTTCTTAGAAGCTTCGCTTTGAGCTTTCTTTATACTTTCTAAAATAGTCGAGACAACTTCAATTCTCAATGCTCTTGGCCTTTTCCTTTCAAGATTGACTTTCCGACTGAGAGCATCAGCAACAACATTAGCTTTACCGGGATGGTAAAGTATCTCACAGTCGTAGTCCTTGAGTAATTCTAGCCAGCGTCGTTGCCTCATATTTAACTCTTTCTGATTGAAGAGATATTGGAGACTCTTATGATCAGTGAAAAGTTTGCACTTCGTGCCATAGAGGTAATGCCTCCATACTTTCAGAGCGAAAAATACCGCTGCCAACTCCAAATCATGATTCGGGTAGTTCTTTTCATGCTCTTTCAGCTGTCGAGACGCATATGCTATCACCTTTTCTCTTTGGGTCAAAACACAACCCAATCCAACCCCAGACGCATCGCTATAAACAGCGAAGTCTTCAACTCCATCGGGTAGAGTAAGTATCGGTGCCTCGCATAGTTTCTTCTTTAGCTTCTCGAATGCTTCTTTATGCTTATCACTCCAAGCATAAGTAGCTCCTTTGTGGGTCAAAGCTGTCAATGGAGTAGCAATCGAAGAAAAGCCTTGGATAAACCTTCGGTAATATCCGGCTAATCCTAAAAAGCTTCAGATCTCCGTGGGACTTTTCGGTTGTTCCCACTTCATTACAGCTTCAATCTTTGCTGGATCAACCATTATCCCTTCTTGGTTGACCACGTGACCCAAGAATTGGACTTCACGAATCCAAAAATCACATTTGGAGAACTTAGCATACAGCTTCTCCTTCTTCAAGACTTCTAACACTTCTCGCAAGTGTCTGCCATGCTCCTCCTGGCTTTTTGAGTAAATCAGAATGTCGTCTATGAACACTATCACGGATTTATCAAGGAACGGATTACAAACCCTATTCATTAAATCCATGAATGCTGCTGGAGCATTGGTTAGTCCAAACGACATAACCAAGAATTCGTAGTGTCCATATCTAGTTCTGAACGCAGTTTTCTCTATGCCCTGCTCTCTCACTTTCAGCTGATGATATCCTAACCTAAGATCGATCTTCGAGAAATAGCTTGAACCTTGCAATTGATCAAACAGGTCATCAATCCTTGGCAACAGATATCTATTCTTTATTGTTGCCTTGTTCAGCTCTCTATAATCAATGCACATTCTCATACTTCCATCTTTCTTCTTCATGAATAACACCGGAGCTCCCCAGGGTGATGAAGTAGGTCTAATGAAACCTTTTTCCAATAACTCCTTAAGTTGCATCATCAACTCCTTCATCTCCGTCAGTGCTAATCGATAAGGTGCTTTTGCAATTGGCGGTGTTCCTGGTAACAAGTCAATACAGAATTCCACTTGTCGATCAGGCGGTAATCCAGGAAGATCTTTGGGAAATACTTCCGGATAATCACACACCACTGGAATACTCTGCATCACCTTCTTTTCCTTCTTAGCATCAATCACGAATGCTAAATATGATGTACATCCCTTGGTCAAACACCTTCTGACTTTCATTAGAGAAATGATTCCAAAATTCACTATGCTTTTGTCCCCATACACCATAAACGAATCTTTCCCAGGCGGGTTCACTTTAACTATTTTCTTCTTGCACAATATATCGGCATCATTGGCACTAAGCCAATCCATTCCCAATACGATTTCAAAACCATTAAGTTCGATAGGAAATAATTCTTCGTGAAACTTATTCCCATTAAGGTCGATTAAGATGTTTTTCATACGATGGCTAACAGGTACAAACTTGCCACTATCAACTTCGACTAATAAAGCATTATCTAGTCTATCAACAGGCAAGGCTAGTTTTCTACCAAATTCATGCGATATAAAGGAGTAGTTGGCTCCAGAATCAAATAAAATTTGGGCAGGCAAATTGTTAACGAGAAACGTACCTGAAGCGACATCAGCTTCATCTTTAGCAGCTTCTAGTGTCATCTGGAATGCTCTCGCCTTTGGCTTTGGCGGAATGTTGGGTCTAGCTGCCTCCTTCTTCTTTGGGCAGTCCCTCGACATGTGTCCCTCCTCACCACAACCATAAAAAACTTTCTTAGTGAGGGTCCATTCATTGGCATAGTGACCTGGCTTTCCACACTTGTAGCATGTGGTCACTACCTCACACTTTCCATGATGCTTCTTTTTACATTTGTCGCACCATTTCGCTTCGCCTCCACTCCCCCTCGAACCAGACTTCGAGAACTTGTTTTTCTTATTGGACCCTGAAGTTCCGTCGAACTTCCTCTTTTCACCAACTTCTATCCTTTCCAGACCCTTTTCCTTCTGCTGGGCCTCCACATTCTTAGCTGCACGAACAGCCGTTTTCAGAGTAGTTGCCATCTTGACTGTCGGACCAAAGTCAGCAGGCAGTCCATTAGCAAACCTCTCAATCTTGGAGAGTTCCGTTGGCACTAGGTACGGAAATAATTTTATTTTCTCAGTGAATGGCATAGCATAGTCGTCTACGCTCATCCTCCCCTTCTTCAAGTTTTGGAACTCATTGTTCAGATCAATTAGATCTATCTCTGAACAATATTGCACCCTTAATTGTTCCAAGAACTCTTCCCATGACATTTTCAGGGCTTTCCCTTGTGGCATAGTATCTGCCAACAACTTCCACCAACTTAATACTCCAGTCTTCAGTTGTCTGAATGCAAAGACAGTATTCTGTTTGTTGCTACAGTCACAACTTTCAAATACCATCTCCATTTCGGAGATCCAATCCATTATTTCAACAGGCTTTGGGCTCCCAGAAAGACTTGGCGGTTTGGCGCCCAAGAAATTCTTGTACATTCGCAAATCGTTGTTGTTTCTCCTTTCCGAATTGTTCCTTCGTTCTTCTTGAGTCCCAACTTGACTCATAATGCGACTATTGTTCCCTTCCTCCGATTGCTCGGGAATCAATTCAGGTTCCTCAATAGGTATGATAGGTTCGTCCCTATTATTATGCAACATTTGTCGCATCTCCTCCGTTTGTTCGGCTAACATAGCCCGAATCATGGCTTGCACTCCAGCCATGGTGATCTGTTCTGGTGCTGCTGCTACAACAGGTATTTGCTCAATCACTGGCGGTTGATTCCTGTTTTCATCCGCGTTTCCAACGCCACTCCTTGTTCTCACCATTTTTGATTTACACACCGAATAAGGTGAAATTTAGATCTTCGTTCATGATAGATTTCAAATCATCCTTATCACTCCGAAACGATTACATGCTAGTTCTAATATCGTATACATACACTTAGAAACCTACACACATAAACCTTCAGATCCGGTTGGCAACAAACCGTAGATCCGAACAAATAATATCATATATGGCAACATATAACATTTAGCACATAAAATCATTTTAGGCAACGCTCCTAAAATAAACTAGTGCTTGTGTCTAAAATCCAACAGACACACGTCTCAATTTCCACATAGCATTCTAAGTTTAAGTTTAAAATTCCTAAAAATTCCTAGTTCGCTTAAACTAATGCTCTGATACCAACTGTGACATCCCCAAAATCACGGCCAGAAAAGACCGATTTTCATTTATGCTTTTAAAATAATTTCAGAGTAAATCCTTTTGATTTGAAAGAGTTGCAGAATTTGTTCCCAAAAACAAAACATGATAAAACAATGTTTACCAAAGCATTTCATAAAAGAAATTTATTTTTCATTATATAATCAAAACTCGGGGTGTCATGTTCTGATACAGGCCATTAAGCATAAACAATAACATTACAAGTCATTCAACAAATATATACATATACAGACTTGTAAACAAAACAACTTGATGGTTCGTCCATCTTACACCCTTGCGCCACTTCCTGTAATACAAATAAAACTGAGTGGGTCAGGCTTGGGAGCCTGGTGAGCATATAGGGTTTTCAACCCACAATAAATAAATTATATTTAATTTCACCAACCAATCACTATCCCAATTACCCATTCCCGTTATCCTCACTTTACATCCCTAAAACAACATCTATCTCAAGGGACCTAATCTAGGATTTTCATCGGGACGGACATTACTGTTAAGGGGTTTCCTCAAAAATAGATATCCTAAGGCGACCATGAGGGGGATAGAGTACACCGGTGAACACATCGTTCACAACACCTACAGGTTATGAACCTGCTAGCGGTCCACGAGACTATCTAGAAGGAGTCTGTGGTCGTTATCCATACTCCGCTGAATAACTAGGTCAATAACAACAACATCAAGGCCTCTCATCTGTTTATTACACACCAATTATCTACCCATGTTCTACCCAATATATTAGTAGATAAAAATATATATTTTTATACATAGTTTAAAACCTGTATAGCATTTTCATCCAATACATATTTCACATAACAGATGAGGTATACCCACATAACACGTATTTCATAGAAAACAATTCGGATCTATGAGATTGAAAAGAGTGAATATACATTCACCCACATAACAACAAAATTATACACATAACACGTATTTCGTATAAAATACTTCATAATTATGAGTTAGAAGAAATTAACTACACACTCACTTGATCAGAAGATGATCGGATAGCACTATGGCTTGCAGAACTAGTAATCCTCAGCAGATCTGGAAGATCTCTACAAAAATCGAACTTCTCGCGGTCAGAGCTTCGGCTCGGAAACCGCACTTCTCGGGATCTTCGGGATCTCGGGACTTGCTTCGGGACTCGGGAATGATACCGGGGCTTTGGGGTGGCTTCGGGGGTAAAAACGCAGAGCTTCGACATGAAACGGAGGAGAAATGAGCAACTATGCCCGGACCCCTCGCATCCTATTTATAGGAGGTTGGAACCTCCCAGTACGCGGGGCGTACGCCTGTACGTGGGGCGTACATGGCTCCGAAGTCGTCACTGCATGCGTCATCCGAAGTATCGACATTTGTTGATGTACGCGGGGCGTACTCCGGATGAGTCCGGTGACTCGTCTTCGGATAAGGCCAGATTTTATAATTAAATTTAATTATTAATTATTTAATAAACTTCAAAAATTCATATCTCCTTCATACGAACTCTATTTTCGACGTTCTTTACATCCACACGAAGGTGAGACTACGCTCTACAACTTTCGTTTAGACTCCGTCGGCTAATTTTGATTTATTATTTTTTTTTAATAGGCCGGGACAGAAAATTTCGTTATAAATTCATAACTTCTTCGTTTGACGTCCGTTCTCGCCTAACTTTTTATTGCTTTGATACTAACAACGAGATCTTCGATTCTCGTTTAGATCACTAAGGCTAAATATCGCTCTAACGTAAATTTCACTTTTTACGTCATTCAGCGGTGCTGGTTTTGTCGCGAAACTTCGACAGGTCATAACTTCTTCGTTATAACTCGGATTTCGGCATTCTTTATATCTTCGGAAAGCTTGTTTCAACTACTACAACATTATCTGAAGATATCAAGTTTATTTTACACTTAAATTTTGATGCTTGTTTTTATTCTTAATTAATCAAACTACATAATTAAGCAATTAAGCACAAAACACATAATACTCAAATAATACACTTATATTATTTCAAAACGGGTTACAAAGGTTAACCTAGACTATCACATTGCTAAAAATGGCAAGCCCAGAAACACAGGCGTTACAATAATGTTCCTCCCCCTTTCAATCATAACTACACATACATCCCTATGATACAAGAAGAAATTGACAATGAGGCACATCTCCAATATGGGAAACCTGTTGCGGTTGTGCCAGAAAAGGATGAAGTGAACGTTTCTAATGATTTTGTTACATGTGCGGGTAAAGTAGTAGAGGATGAGAACAAGGAGAAAACTATTGAACAAACCAATGACTCCTTGAACTTTGAATATGTTGCTTCGAACTCAGTTGCTTCTGATCAACCTGCTGTTGAGAAGTACAGGCCACCAAGTCAAGTGAAACAGCCGACTTGCTGCAAGTGTGCTTGTGGGAACAATCAGAAACGAGGCAAGGATACGCCACCAGGGGCAGGAAGAAACAATTTCCCAGTGAAGAAAATGACTTGTTTTCACTGTGGAACACCTGGACACATTGCCAAAAACTGTCCAAATCGCGCATATGTTCCTTATTATGCAAAAGGCTGGCAGAACGCACCAAGAGGGAGATACTCCAAAAGAAACCCCTCAAGGTCACGTTCAGACCATGATGATTGGAATGAGCACAAGGCCAAACATCCAACTCCCAAGGCCAAGCATCCAACTCCCAAGAACAAGAAGGGAATGCTGGACCAGAAGTCTAGTTCAAGAGATGCTCCTGTGAAACCAAGACCGGTTAGGTCAAAGTCATCTAGGTAAATGGGTTAAACCCGAATATAGATGGGTACCAAAGGTGAAAACTCCCAAATCTCCTAGTGCTTCTAACATTTCTATGTCTTCTGTTTGTGATAAACAGGACATGTCATGGGAGAGAGTAACGTGCAAGGATGACAAAGGTTGACCCAGTTTTAAAATGGACTGGGTTCCAAAGACCAACTAATCCCGCTCTGTGTCGGAGCAGCTATGGAGGCATATCATCATACTTCAGTGTGTTGGTAGTAGCTGTTCTAGGCACATGATAGGAGGCATCTCTCAACTGTAAAACACTCAGAACATAGTTTGGGAGTATGTGTCCTTTGTGGGAAGGGAAGAAAAGAAGTGATCACTCACGGGGTTAGTGCTTAATGACGTAAAGAATTTTCGGATCTGTTCTGAGATTACGCGTGCTGTTCTCAGACCTTCTGAATGCAGATTCAATCGGTGAATTACGGTTTGCGTTTTCCTCTCTATACTACTCTGTTTTTCTTAAACTGATTCGCTTTAAAGACTAATTTTTGTTTTAGGATAGTTTAAATTTGCGCATTTACTTTCATTTCTCTTCTATGCACAAATTTAGGGGGAGAAATAAAAACAAAACAAAAATTACAAAATTACAAAAAATCCAAAAACATTACAAAATTAAAAAAAAATGGTGTAAATGAAATGTGCTTGAGGGAGATGTTTTGGGAAATGAAATTATCAAGTGATAACAGGCAACCTGAGTCTGCGTAACGTACTCGAAGTTGAAGGGTCTATGCTCTGGTTTGATGCGTCAGTAGGCACGAAGAATTTAACAGACTTGACTAGGTGCAGATGAACTTAAGGAATCTAGAGACTTGATAAATCTTGACCTAGTTAGTTCCGTTTAGCCTGACAATACGATGCTTGGATAGGTTGAGCAGGGAGATATATATGGGAATCTAGTCGCCACATTAAATGAACCCGTATCTGAAACCGTGGTTTAACTTTTCCTCGATGTGCGGATTCTGTCCTTAATTCCGGTATTGATGGGGCGACTGGTAAATTCCGATGAATTAGGTCTATAGAAAATTATTTTCTTTCTTTCTTACTGTTAGTCATATGTTGCCTCCTCTGCGTGATTGGAAGAGATCTGACCTAGACTGCAACATATGCAAATCTATTTCTCTGCATATTATACATATACATATATGAAATTCCTCTTATCTGTTAGCCATATGCTGTCTCCTTTGCGTGACTAATAATCCGACCTGGTACACAACATATGCAACCTTCTACTTCTCAATCCCTCTAAAACTATAAGTGATAATAATCTGAATCTATATTCTCTCCTAATGATTGTCTACTCACCCGATGTAAGGAGTACTCTGGAAGTCTTTGATTACTGGGGAATATCAGGAAGCGGGAAACAAGTTCCAGTACAATTAAAATTGAACACTCAAAGATTGTCTATAGATCTCGCTGCTCAATTTAGGTGGACAACAATATCCATGGTCGTCGTCAGCCGAATGGTCCTTAAGATATAGTATCTAGAAACTTAGGATCATATATAATATCTAGGAACTTAGGATCACATTGTCTTATCACTTATAGTATGTCCTAATTTTGTCACAATTTTTCGTGTTTAAGTGGACAACAATACCGGTGATCGACCAGACAAAGACGTGAAGATAGAAGATACCGACAAGCGGATAATGGCTGTCTAAAAACTTTGATCCAAAATCATCCTTAAAATTAGATATCATTTTATTTTTGTTAAATTTGTTCATAGTTTTCCTCTATGCATAAATTTTAGGGGGAGTTTTAAAAATAATTCAAAAATCAAACAAAAATCAGAAAAAAAAAAAAAAAAAAAAAAAAAAACCAAAAATAGTGTTATTTCTTGTTCAGAAAAATCAGAAAATCCAAAAATATTTTTGTTTCTATTCTTATTTTTCCAAAAAATATAAAAAAAAAAAAAACAAAAATATATTTTTTTGTGTGCTAATTTTTTTTTTTAGTTTTGTTTTATCTTGAAAAGTGATTTCAGGCGTAGATAAGATTCATGGAGTTTGTGTTGAAGATTTCTGAGGCAATACTTCATCCGTGATCATCGAAGAATTCGCATACGGAGGAGCAAGAAATGAAGATTATTCTTTCGACATTCCATCCTTCAACCCCAGAAGCAAGGTGAAGCTGAAATTGAAGAATATGTGACAGATTGCATTGAATCCTCCTCAATCAATCTGCTGCTATCTTCAACCTTCTGAAGTGATCTAGAAGATTATTTCTCTCTGATAGTTCTCTCTGAAGATTCTCAAACTGAAAGCGCTATCTTTTAAGAATCAGTACATCAAGCCTCCTCACCCGACGTGCGTTCAGAGTCAAATCTTGAAGAAAATCCCAACTGCTCAAGATGAAGTCATTAAAGATTAAAGCTGATACCAAGCTCCCACTGAAGATTAACAAGAAAAAGCCAGCTACTTTTTAGGGGGAGTTTGTTGGGTCATTTAGAAAAGAAAGCTATAAACCAAGGGGGAGATTGTTGGGTCATAATTATTGGTTTATACATTGCTTGTCTAGGAAAATATATTTTTTCTATAATATAATATGGAATATTGTGGCTATGTACGGCTGCACATGTGTGTGCGGCCGCACATCATGTGTACGGCCGCACACGCGTGTGCAGCTGTACACTCGTGTGCTGCTGGTGGCCCATGTCTCATATATATAGGGTGAGGAGTACATGTGAGTGTACGGTTAGGAGAGAAGGCTAGTATAGAGATTGAAAGTTAGAGAGAAGAAGTGTGTGTGTGAGAGAATCTATTGTAAGGAGCATAATTCACATCAATACATCATTAGATTCATCATCTTCTTCTTCTCCTTCTCTTTTATATTAATCTGACATCATCCAATTGATTGGGATTCCGCACCATCAGTTGGATCTGATTGATACACAAGCAATTTTGGGGACTTACAACATAACATCTACATCTATGATAATCAATACCGGTATCTGATTTCATGAAGAATACAACCTGGAGAGAGGGGTCGTCGGTGAAACTAGCAAAGGAGAAAATGTCGTTGCAGATTGGGGCAAGGTAGATTGATTGTTGAAGACCAGAGAGGGTAGAGGCAAAAATTGGACGTTGTGTCGACGAGTAGAAAGAAAAAGAAAGCGGCTAGTGTTTAATAGTCTAAATTTTTTGAATTTATAGCCTGAAAATTGTTTTCAAATGTTCTCATTGGAACATAACTCTCTCTCTCTCTCTCTCTCTCTCTCTCTATATATATATATATATATATATATATATATATATATATATATATATATATATATATATATATATATGGTGATTTTTTAATAGAGAATCATAATTAACAAGAAACCAAAGAATCGATCGTAAACGTCGGAAATTATAATAATCAACGGCCAACAAAATGGATATACACTTTTATATTAGACACACACACACCGGATTATACCAAAAAATTCAACTCTTTATCAAAAATCTCACCTCTTTTTTTTCATCTTAAATTTTTTTAGGCCATATATTTTATCCAAAAAAAAACCGAATATACTGTTGTTCTCGATTTTTCGTCCTCTTTCAATAGAGATCTATATTGATATATAAAAAACGAACTTTTTTTTTTCTGGAAAAAACCCGCTTTATTTTGTTAGTTTTTTTTCAATATTTAAGTTTATTTTTATATATATATATATATAAAAAAAAAAAAAAAAAAAAAAAAAAAAAAACTAATTATAACAAAGATATTAATTTTTTGTACTCTGTTAATAAACATCAATACCGAATAAAAAAACCTCGAACAGTGTAGATTCACACTGTGAATCTAAACTATAAATATTTCAATTTTCAACATTCACAATGTGAAAAAGATCGATCAGTTCAGATTCACATTAAAAATCTGACTTACTATTATACACACTATGAATCTGAGAAAGATAATAAAAAAAAAACGTCGATCAGTGTAGATTCACACTGTGAATCTAAACTGTAAATATGTCAAATTTTAACATTCACAATGTGAAAAAGCTCGATCAGTTCAGATTCACACTGTGAATCTGACTTACTATTATGCACAGTATGAATCTGAGAAGATTCACAATGTGAATATGAACTGAAACATAATTTAGTTTTTTTTTACTCGAATATGAATCTATGTTTAAAAAGTACAAAAAAACATGAATTTTGATATATTTATTGTTTTTCTCTATAATAAATATATCTTAACTTTTCAACAAAGAAAATGAAGTGAGTTTTTTTCGAAAAAAAACAAGTTCGTTTTTCATATATCATCATTGATCTCTTTGGAAAGACGACGAAAAATCGTGAACAACGGTATACTTGTTTTTTTTTGTTTTTTTTGATAAAAAACATGGCCTAAAAAAAATTTTAAACGAAAAAAAGGAAGTGAGTTTTGTTATAATCTGATGCATATATGTCTATTGTAAAAGGTTACAACCATTCTTTTTTCCGTTGATCGCTTTACATTCGATGCTTTGGATTAGTTTCTTGGTTCATTGATTAATAATGGTTCTCTATTTAACTTTTTCATATACATACATACATACATACATACATATATATATATATATATATATATATATATATATATATATATATATATATATATATATATATATATATATATATATATATATAGAGAGAGAGAGAGAGAGAGAGAGAAAGAGAAACACACACACATACACTTGGTTTTCAGGTTTTTATTATATTTTTCGTTTTTGTTTGAATTAAAAATTTTTGCTTTTTTAATTTTCTTAATTTCTTTACTGCATATATGTAGTTACTATAATTTATTTTCTTATTTTTTTGATTTTTTTTAAGTTTTTAAACTAAATATCGATTCGAATTTTTAAATTTTAACAATTATAAAAGTTTTAAGTAATAAAGATATTAAGCATCATAATACTTTCCATTCATACTATTTTTAAATCATATTTTGTTTATTATAAAATTTTAAATCAAACTATTTTTGATCATATCATTTTTGGGTGATATGTTTTTCCATCAATAGTATATTCAATTAAACATAGTTTTTGTTCAAAAACAAGTTTTGGATCATTATATATTTCAAATAATTAATTTTGAATCATAAAATATATAATTAAAGATTATAAATTGTTTAAATCAATACATTTTTAGATCATAAATATGTTAAATCAAAGTTTTTCTTTAAATCATAAATATTTTGAATTATCTCATTATGGATCATATTATGATCAATATTTTAAAAAAAACCTATAATCTTTTAAATTAAGTTTGATATCTAAATAACCTTATTTTTTAAAATTTCTTTTTAAAATGTTCATAATATATGATATACGATAAACCCTTAAAATAATTTTAACTTTGGAGAACGAAAATTTTCATATCTTATCTTTTTATAAAAAATTATAATCATTTAATAAAACGTTTATATCCATAACAATATAATTTTTGAAAGTTTTCTTTTACAAACTCATTAAAATAGTATTACGACGAACTCTATTATTATTATTATTATTATTATTATTATTATTGAATTTGGATAAAAAAAAATATCCGTTATATTCTACAAAAACTAATATTTCTTAATATGAAAGTATAATTACTTCAAAAACTTATTTTAAAAAAAATCCTTTTAGAAATCACTAGTATATAGAGTAGAAGTATTTATTAAATTTTTATGATTTTTGGAGAATATTTTTTTTGGAGTTTTTTTTATAAAATTTAAAAATTAAAAAAGTATAATTTTTTTCAAATTTTCATAATTGTGCTAATTTACAAAGAGTTAAATCATAAGAACTTTGGATTTCATAATATTTTCCAAACAAAAAAAATATTGCACCCAACCAATAGTTGGGCGACATGTGTGGAGAGAGAGAAAATCTGAATACCTATCATACCTTGAAAATTCCAAAATTTCATTGTTTTTAATTATTTTTTCAATTTCCATTTTAACTCTCCAAACTTTTATCTTTTTCATGAATTTATCAATTTCTTTACAAATAGTTACCAAGATGTAATATTATCTTGCAAGATATTGATGAAAGATAAAAGCAAATCTCCACATTATATTTTTTCAATTCTACCCTTACCATACCTGATATATGTATATATATATATATATATATATATATATATATATATATATATATATATATATATATATATATATATATATATATATATTCGTATAGTTGGCATTTCATAGTTGTTTGTTTTCAGAAGATTTTTGATTTAAAAACTGTTTTGTGTGTGCTGTTTGGCGCATCAGTGGATCATCCTCTTCAAACTACTTGTCATCTTATTTTAACTTATATTATTCAACATAGATTTCTTTTATTTATTTTTTTCAACATCTTTATTATTTTAATTATATTATGAATGATATTATAAACAATTCGAGGATATTTTACATAATTTCAAAATTATTTAGTAAATTTCATATACATATTTTTGTTGTGTTACATTTTCTATAACCAAAAATTAATAAATTATAAAGTAATCACTAAAATTATCACATTTATTGAAGCTGATCGGAAAAAATAACTATCGTCTTTGAAAATTTTATGAAAATGAGCAAGTTGTTTGCTAAATTAACAATTTATTTTATTGTTATTTAGAAACTATTATGTTTAATTATTTAATATATACGTCTTTAAAAACTGTATCATAAAAATGATTTATATATTTAATTTGCATATGATTAAACAAAATAAAATTTTGATTTAGAATTATTTTTAACTATCTTATGGTTAATTTCAAATTTATTGCACTAGTATGGATACGTTAAAAATACAAACAAACTTCTTATTACAGACTGTAGTCATTTGGTCCACATTTTATATTGTAGATAATTGCAGATATGATCCGCAGACTCACACGTTTTTGCTTCGGAAAAAGAAACAACACGTTCGCATTAAATTATTAGTAAAAATGTTCGTCAATATACTAATTAAATTTAAAACAGAGGGTAACTTCTTAATTTCTATATTGGCCCACATTCCTATTTCCAATCCTGAGACCAACAAAAATTATGTTTACCGATTATAACTTAAGATTCAAGAACATCAAAATTTAATCACGTGGTGATTGATTAAACTTAAGTAACCAAATTAATCGCTACAGAGGATATTTGGTGTGCTATTGCTATTTAGTGCCTAACTATTTTTTTTAACTAAGTTCATCACCATAATATGTTTTTGTTGTGTTTTTTTATCTCTATCAAACAAAAAAAAACCATATTACCATTATTTATTTTATTTTATTTATTTCTTATTTATAGTTTTTTTTTTTTTTTTTAAATAAAATAATCCACCCCCACCCCATTCCATTCCACCACCCTTCTAGAGTTGATATATTTGAAATTATGTATCTTTTTACATTTTAGATATCTAAATTTGGAAACTTAAATTTTTAACTTTATCTTATGTCACACCCTCGAACCGGGACGACGGAAACGTCCAGGGGTAAGTGATTTCATCTTGTATAATGTATATCATAACCGTTGATTATAAATGAGACATAGCAACCAAACATCATACATTACACATACCAACATGTATTGTTTACAACATTGTATTTGTTCATGAAATTACATCAAAAAGTAACAAATGTATGATATTTCAAAGACACAATAATTATCCAAAATCCATAGCTGTAAACCTGCTTACTGAATCCCTGAGAATACAAGTCATCTTGAAAAACGTCAACATAGAATGTTGTTGAGTTCATAAGCATATTTTTAAGAAAAACATTGTAATAGTTGTAAAACTCTAGAAAATCCAATATTTTCTGCAAGAATAGTTTGAGAGTCTCATTCCAAATCATGTATAATTGCATGCATGTTCTTTTGTTTCCTTGTTTGAAATTATATAGAGAGTGTTCTCAGAAAATCCTATATTTTCTGTTATACGAAAAGTCGTGGTCTTAAAACCCTAAGACCAGAGTGGTGGAATTAATTACAAAATAGACAAAATATAGTTTTGTACTTTATAAAATGAGTAGAGTGTATACTCCGCCTAAATAATATTGTTATTCTCTATGTGAGTCGTTACAACCATACTAATGTGACTAAAGCGTCTGTCTTGACGTTCTTCAGGCGTTATCTAAAGATAATTATCACCCTAGACTGGTCTGTCTAGCTGTAGCGAACAGCTCAGGTGTGGTGTCAACCCTGTATAGATCTATATACAATATCTCGTTCTCCCTCCAAGATACTTTGGTTATATCTACAGGATTTACGGTGTACACTGAATAGGTACAGTGAATGAGTGTCTCTCAAGAGCCTTAACAACATTTACACAAATTTCGAATCCTATTATTGAATATTATAAATAACATTCCTAGTGTATATTTACGACTAAAGTTTTATGACACGCAATAGTTCCTGTGCTAAATTTAGACAATTTAGTAGGAGTGTTTAGAAGCCTTTATGACAGATAGTTTATGACATTCAACATTTGTGTCATAAAATTCTAATTAGTTCACCATTTTGGTAGGTTTATTTATAAACTCTTTTTGCAAATATTCAATTTTTGAACTAATATATGTATAACATTTTGTGTAAAAATAACATATTACCAGGTTATTCACCATAATAATAATAATTTTTACATGTCTCGATTTTTCCACAATGCACATAAAACTCAAAATTTTCATATGCATTTATACAAATTTTATGGAAAAGTGAGTTTGTCCCATTTTTACTACCATTGTTATAGATAACCCATTTTTACCACAAATATCATAAATGACCCATTTTTACCCCATTTATCATAAATAGTCCATTTTTACCACAATTATCATAAATAACCCATTTTTACAAGTTTTTGTGGCAAAAATTTATATATTAAAAAATTTACCATTTTGAGTGTAAATTTTCATAGTTTACCATTTTTCAAGCTTTCCAAACCAAAAATTATTTTAATATCTTCTTAGACATATTTTTGTGAATTTTAACACACATCAAGAGAAACCATTTTTCACCTAGCAACTTGTTTCCATGTTTAACAAAGCACCAAAATAAATGAAACAATACCAAGATAACTATGTTCCAACAACTTGAGACTTAACAAAATCTCGAGATCTTGGAGTGTAAACATGAAATATCAACATTTCATCACACATAAACATACATACACACAAATACATGCAATTATCCAAAGAGTTTACACAAGACTAGACTTGTATCCCCCCTCCTAAAAGAAAGAAAACTCGAAAATAAGGGGTATGAAGCTCACCTTGGGGTTTTCAAGATGTAGATGAAGAAGGAGAAAGATTTTTTAGCCTAGATTGCCTTCTTGAGGGAACTCTCGAAGTGAGAGGTGTTCTAAGATCCATAATCACGAAAATGAGAGAGTAAGGGAAAGATCTTAACATAAACTTGAAACAAAACCATGGAGTTTAACTTATAACTTACCAAGCTTGTGATATTGGAAGAAAACTTCTTTGGAGAACACACACACACATCCATAATTTATAGAGGAAGAGATGAAGAAGTTCTTGAGAGTTGAGAGGAAAAATGAATTGAGAAATAAAGTTTTGAATGAGGGTGGTAGGAGAAGATCGACCGAGTTAAGAGGCAAGAGAGGGAGGAGAGTGGTGTCTTGATACTTCTTGGACAATACTTCTTCTTCCTAGATGTATGGGAGATAATTCTTGGAAGTATGTTGTATAAATATGATGTGTCAACTTTGTATCCCTTTTATTTTCCCCCTTTTTTCTTTTTTACTTTTTTTAATGTTATAACCGAACAAAGAAGAGGAGGGGCTTCAGTTTTTAAGGATGACTGAAAAAAACCCTGGTCCCATTAAGGGTTTTAGTTTATGGAGTGAGGGTGAGGTTTTTAGGCTTGGTTTGAGTCCAACCATGTTTTTGGTCCAAAAAGAGGCCCAAAAGGTGTAGAAGTAGCCCAATAAAGGTTTTCGGTTAAATAAGAGGACCCAATAGAGATTTTTGGCCCATTAGGGCCTAAAGAAAGGTCCTCGGCCCAATGACATTTTATGAGGGAGCTTTCAGCCCAAAAAGGCCCATTAGAGGGTTTCCGACCTAATAGATGGCCCAATGAGAATTTTGGCCCAATATAATACCTAATAGAGGTTTTTTTGGCCCATTATGGTCTAAGAAAATTTTCCACGGCCCAACATAAGTCCATTAGAGTCCAAAGAAGGGTTTTTAGGTTTGAACGAGGTTGTCTCGGCTTAAATCAAAATATATGAAAGTATGAACTTAAATGACATCGTAGTTTAGATTTCACTAATTGAGTCATTATAAGTTTACTTGGAGGAATTGTCTCGTACATGGATTAAGATCTAACCCTAATTTGCTAGTTGTGACTTCTTACTACCATAAAGCTCCATTGTCAGCAACTTTGTTGCCTGAATCCTCCACCGCCAACACACTTTGGTAAATGAATTTAATTGTAGTGTAATGTGTATAATGAGAATAGGACATCACAAAATGAGTTACTTGTGATGTTATTAAAGAGTCAAATTTACCACATAATGAGTTTTCTATACTTAAGCTCACATTATAAACTCTAATATTTGACAAAATGTTTGAAACTATAGATAAGAGAACATCACCTACAATGTTTTCCTTTGTGCTTGAAACAAATCATCATGGGGGTGTTGGAATGTGTTTTTGGTAGAACATACATTTAAACATTGAATACCCTTTTGGCCCTCTCTCATCTGCTCCGTCATGAACACCAAAAACCCTATCTCATCTTACATTTGAAAACCCCAGATCTCCTCCACTGGTTTTTACCGACATCACCGACATCTCTGGTAATGCACCCCCACTTTGAAGAACATATCGTCATAACAACTGTAACAGTGAGTTCTTTCGTTATTTGTTCGATTTTTAAAAAAAATTTGTTGTTAAGATTCATATTTTTCTATATTCATTTTTATATGAAGCATAGACACTAATAGAGGTGAACAATTCCCAAGAATGGATCTCCATTAATGATGATGATAAAGCAAACACGGTTCATCTATTATAGGTTGAATGATTCTAAAGAATTTGTTCTAAGAAGAGTTATGGAAAACATTTATTAAAAAGTTGCTACATATAATGAGAAGCATACACTTATCACCACCATCCACTATGAACAAAAATCATCCACCGCCTTCAACCGCCCGATTCCCTCACTAACTTCCACTATCATTTACAGATGACAACATTGAAGTCTCTATCTCTTACAGTTTTACGATCATAGACACATACACACATGACTCAACGTATGTATTTTTTTGATTTTGCACTACTAGAAAAAAGGGTGTTTTCCTACGGATAATAGCTACGGAAAATTTCCGTAGCTAATTAGCTACGGAATGGCTACGGATTAGCTACAGAATGGGACGCCCTAATTTAGTAATGTAATAGCTACGGAATAACTAAGGATGCTAGTCCGTAGCTACGGAATAGTTACGGATGTTAACCCGTAGCTATTACGTAGCTAATTAGCTTCAGAATGGCTACGGAATAGCTACATATACAATATTAAACCATTAAATGAGTAATGGATCTCGAATGTGCAAACGACTTTATGAACACTATTAATAACTATAAGTTGTTAAAAATAAAGATAATCATGTATAATAGAGGTGGGAAAAAACGAAGAGAAAAAAACGATGTTTAATGCACGAAAAATCAAAAATAAGAAAAATATGTAGTTGATTAGCTACAAAAAATTTTATTTTCTATTTTTCGGGTACCAAACGTCGTTTTTTTGCTTCGTTTTTTTTACACCTCTACTATACATGATTATCTATACTTTCACCAACTTATAGATATTAATATCATTCATAAATTCGTGTGCACCTTCGGGATCAAGTATTGGTTTCATAGTTTTAACAATGTAATTACTATACTTTTCACCAAATTGTGATGAATTTATTTTTGTGTATGTATATTTACATACATGAAAGAGTTGTGGTATATGTGTACGTGTATGTGTGTATGTATACGTGTTTGTGCGTATTTATATGTGAATGTAGATCATAAGCGTGTTAAACCATTAAACGAGTCACGGATCTCGTATGTGTACACGACTTTATGAATGATATTAATAGCTATAAGTTGGTGAAAATATAGATAATCATTTATAATCGAGGTGTGAAAAAAACGACGTTTGGTAGTCGAAAAATCGAAAATAAGAAATATCCGTAGCTAATTAGCTACGGATTAGCTATGGAATTCTAAC